>NC_064578.1:33883632-34519132 GCF_937001465.1 Orcinus orca | reverse complement strand
TTCTCTTGAAGGCCACTTTGAAAAATCCCGTTTTCATAAGTCATTTACTTCCCCTAGGAGGGCAGGCCTTCTAAAAATATTCCCCATTTCTTACACCTCGGAAGCAAATTATTTATGTTAAAGCAGCTTCGTTATCCTGGCCCCACTGGGCCAGCTTGGAAATGGAGGTGACTTCAAGAAGCCACCACTGTCAACGGCAAAGTCCTCGGAGGGGTCTGTTCCCGACGAGGCAAGGCGAGGCTTTCCACCGGACCTGCAGGGCCAAGAGAACATTCGCAGGTCGATAAGGAGAAGTTCTGTTCTATCTTTCCACAAATATTTAGGTACCAGGCACGGTGCTAGACAGTGAACAGTGAACAGACATACGGGTCCTCAATCACATCTCAGTGAGGAGAGATAGATGCTTGATGAATACACATGTTAATAAGATATGTTGAGAGCATGAGGGTGAACTGGGGGGCGGGGCGTGCCTCTGGAGGGTGTACTGGACATTGTAGGGGTGGGTGGTCTGAGTCACTGGTAACTACATCCAAATGACAAGAAGGGTTGAGCTGTGCAAAGATCTAGGGGTTGTGTTTTGCAGGGAGGGGAACTGCCAAGAGTGAAGACCTGACATGGATGATCTGGGCAAGCTTGGAGGGGAGCGAGGTCAGCGTGGGGGGCGAGGCTGGGGCGAGTGGGCAGGGAGTGGGCCGAGGTGAGGTCCGCAGAGGCAGGCACACACTCGCTGAGCCTGGAGGCCAAGGCCAAGCCAGGGATGCTTTGTGCTACTGTTTCCTCTTCATGCTGACCCCGTCCACAGATTTACTAAGAACTCAAGCCCCACAAGGTAAATGCGCCCCACTAAAAAGGGTTGCTGGGAAAGTGGCTGGGACTGGCCCACTTGCATCCCCATCTCGATGCTCTGACTCTACCTGGGAAAACGCAATTAAAAATCACCTCTGAAAAGTCAGGCAGGAAGCAAGGCACTGGGTAGGGCACAGACTCTAAATGGAGGTGGAACCCATCACGGGCCCCCGAGAGGGGAGCTCATCCCCCCTCTCTAATCATTCCCAGGTTCTGTCATTATCCAGCAGGGGAACGAGGAGCGAGGAGAGGACCGCTCCCTGGAGGAGCCCCTCCATTCTTTCAGTGTCCATGAGCCAATTAAGTCTTAACGTTCGCAAACCTGAAGGCTTTCGTGGGCTGAGCCAATTGGTGCTCCTCCGTAATGAGGGGGGCCTTCTGCTCACCAGGCGTGCTTTCCCAGCAGCTGGTCCCCGCCTCGCCGAGAAGCAGCCAGGCCGGGGGCTTCCCTGCGAGATGCACAGCCCCGGGCTCCAGGCTCCGAGGCACAGTGTGGGGAGAGGGCCGAGGCCCGGGTGACAAGAGGGTGGCTCTGACGCAGAGCCAAGGCGGGGGCTGTAGAGCAGGGGCCTGGGCCCAGGATGAAAGGCCGGCTGTGAATAGCCTCATCGCCAACGAGCCCCAGATTAAGCCTTGATTGTGGGCCTAATTGGAGAGTTAATTATTAGGCGCCATTGTGCGCTACAGAGAAGCTGATACGGTTCACCCAGATGCTGGGCCTTCACCAGGGGTCTCCCCGGTTACCTGGCAGTGCAGGCCAGGCAGGGGCCTCCCTAGAAGCGGGGGATACAAGTAGGAGCAAAGCAGAGCCCCTGCCCTTCTGAGGCCTCTTGGGGGCTGGGAGGATGCAGGGGAGAAATAACAAGAGATAACACACGGGAAGGAGGAGCTCAGGGCATGCTGAGGGTGGGTGGGAGAGGCCCCTGCTTCAAACTGGGGGCAAGGAAGTCAGGAAAGGCCTCCGGAGAGAGAGTGAGGGGCAGCGTGCTCCAGGTGGAGGGAACAGTGTGTGCAAAGGCCCCGGTGAGGGACCAGAGAAATGGGGCTAGAGGGGCGATGTTGTCAGGCATGAGGGGGAGACCCAGGTGGGAGCCAGCCTGTGGAGAGAGATGGGCAGGGACCGGGGAGTAGAGCAGGAGGTTCTCGCGCGAGTGGCCGCAGGTGGTGTCCGAGGAAAGGGAGAGAGCGAGTGACCTGTGCTGCTCTGGTGCTGCTAAGGCCAGAGATGCGTGAACACTCAGCTCCCTCCCTGCCAATCCCCCCAACTCTCTACGAGGTGCCAAGAGAACTGTCCACACGTGCAAGGATGGAGGACCCACGTTCCTCTAAAACCCACGTCTGCTCAGACACCGAGCCTTAGGGCTGGCAGAAAGAGGGCAGAAAGCCCAGTCTATGGAGAGGGTGGGCGTAACTTTCCTTCTCAGGTGCCTGCCTGGAGGCACTGATGGTGAAGAGGAGGGAGTCATGGTAAGACTCTCCCGGAGTGATGCAAAGATGATAACCAACCCCCCGGACCCTGAATGTTCAGGAATCACAGGGACTGGACTTTCTATGGGACCCAAACCTGTGTATTTCAAGGCAGGGTTGAGTGATTCCAGGAGTCAGCACTGGCTGGGAGTGATGAGGACAGACCTTGAGGACCCCAAGGACCCTCCCATGCCTTAAGTCCCAGGATGTCCCTGAGTCTGTGAGTCAAAGGGCCAGGAAGGGGTTGGGGGATGCTCTATGATCACTCCCCCTCCCCAGCAATGGGGACAGCTCTGCTAAGGGAAGGAGCCCAAGCCCAGGCCCTAGGACCCTGAGCTTTTTATCAAGATTTTGGTGGCGATATTTGCCACGTTGCTCTCCCAGGACTCCTGGATAGAAGCAGCTCCCCTTTAATAAAGAGAGCAGTGACAAACACAGAGGCCACAGACGCTGCTTGCTACCCCCTTTACAGGCATCCTCAACCCCAGTTTACAGGTAAGGACCAGGTTCAGGAAAGTGGTGTGAGTTAACGGCAGCCCAGTGGTGAAGCTGTCTGATGCCAAATGCTAGGCTTTTAGCCTCCTGGTTAAGCCACAAAGGACAGCGTTTTGTGCCTGGTGGCATGCGTGGTACAGCAGGGCCGGCCGTTTGCACTAAGGCAGCGATGGGTGTGTTCACAGAGCCAGCGAGGAGCTGGACCCCCGCTCGATGGCCTCCTCCTGAGACGCCAGGGCCAAGCAATTCTGCAGACTCCCACTGTGGGCCCAGGCTTTCATCACATCCACCCGACAAGCCCAAGGAGGCAGGGCCCTGGCTGGGTGTCATTGTCCCTAACGAGTTAATTGTAAAGGTGGAAGGCATCTCCCCCATTCCCACCCCTGGCCCCATCAAAGCGTTCCCATAATGACACAGGACCATGAATGGAAACTTGCAGGTGGTTAAATGAGTTTTCTTGCCTCTGCAAGGCAGTGGGGAGGGGAAGGGCTGTTTTGTTTAAGGAAAGCAGCCATGCCACTTTGATGAGAAGCTCATTTTCTCAAGAGAAGATGCTTGTGCGTGAAGCCGGCACCACGGCGGATAGATGCTCAGAGCGTCACTCTCCCCGGCCGATGGGGGCAACAGGCAGAGATGGACGCAGAGCGTGGCCAGGGTGGGTGCAGCCAGCTTGCTCTCTCCTCGTCCTAGAAGCACCTCTAGACATTGTCTAAAGTGAGGCTCAGGGCTTGCCACTCTTCAGCTCAAAAACGTGCAGTGGCTCCCCATGGCCCCCACAGATGGCTTTTCAAACTTCTACGGCATATGTTGGAGAAGTTAGGAATCCTTTGGTTGCAAGTGACAAAAACCAGAGCCCAAAGTGGCTAAGCTAAACGAGTAATGCAACAGCTCTTATTAACTGACAAGCCCAAGGCCAGTTTTTCTTCAGATACAGCTTGATCCAGGAGCTTAACAGTGTTATCAGGACCTGGGTGATCTCTCCCAGCTCTCAGCTCTCCTGCCTTTGTGGGCTTTGTTCTCCGGCACCTTCTCCTGTCAGATGGCAAGGGAGCTGTAGCTGCTTTAAATGTACCCCTCCTGTCTTTGAGCCCAGCAGGAGGGAGACCCAGCGCCACTTCCAGGTCAGACTCAAGCAGACACCCCTTGATTGTCTCTGAGACCTTGGCTGGGATGACAACGACACTCTGAACTGATCGTGTCGGCCAGGGCAATGGAGGCTCTAATAGTCAGAACCGGAAGTTGAGCTTGGAGCTACGAGGCTAATGCTTGTCCTGGGACGTCCCTGGCCCTCACCATCCTACCTGCTCTTACCTGAACCCCAGAAGGATGCATCTTCTGATGTTTACTCACAAACCAGTTTATGCTTTCAGCCAGGGCCACTGTACCTTAGGATAACATTATTTTCCATGGGGTGAGGCAGGAGTTCTTTTGTTTGTCTGGATCAGTCCTCTTTCCCCTCCAAGGAAAAGGTTCCAAGGTGAGGCTACGTTCATGCTTTCACCTATCCAAGGCCCTGTAGGGTGGACCCCCCCGACCCCAGGCACAGAGTCTCCGCTGTAAGTTAGCCCAGAGGAAAGAGGACAAGTGGTTGATCGCTCAGACTCTACGGTCAAGTCTCTTTTTTAAAAAAGCTTTTCATGTAATTTTTATTTTATATTGAGATATAGTTGATTTATCTACGGTCAAGTCTTGGTTCTACCAGGAAAAGGTATTTCACCTCCAGCAGCCTCAGTTTCTTCCTTTCTAAAGTGGGGATAATACAAATATCTAAGTTGTCAGGAGAATTCAATAAGATCACACATATGGAGCACCTAGCCCAATGCCAGTGTGGATTAAGCACTCAAAAAGTAGTACTCGTGGGACTTCCCTGGTGGTGCAGTGGTTAAGAATCCGCCTGCCAATGCAGGGGACACGGGTTCGAGCCCTGGTCCGGGAAGATCCCACATGCCGCGGGGCAACTAAGCCCGTGCACCACAACTACTGAGCCTGCACTCTAGAGCCCGCGTGTCTAGAGCCCGTGCTCTGCAACAAGAGAAGCCACCTCCATGAGGAGCCCGCACACCACAACAAAGAGTAGCCCCCTGCTTGCTGCAACTAGAGAAAGCCTGTGCGCAGCAATGAAGACCCAACACGGCCAAAAATAAATAAATTAAAAAAAGAAAAAGTAGTACTCAGGGGACTTCCCTGGTGGTGCAGTGGTTAAGAATCCGCCTGCCAATGCAGGGGACATGGGTTCGAGCCCTGGTCCGGGAAGATCCCACATGAGGAGCAACTAAGCCCATGCGCCACAACTACTGAGCCTGCACTCTAGAGCCTGTGAGCCACAACCACTGAGCCCACGTGCCACAACTACTGAAGCCTGCATGCCTAGAGCCTGTGCTCTGCAACAAGAGAAGCCATTGCAATGAGAAGCCCATGCACCACAACGAAGAGTAGCCCCCATTCGCCGCAACTAGAGAAAGCCCGCGCGCAGCAACGAAGACCCAACGCAGCCAAAAAAATTAATTAATTATTTTTTTTAAAAAAATAGTACTCGTGCAGAAGGATGTCTCTGCTGTGCATCTCACAGGGCCAAAGCTGTCCATTACGACAAGGGAGAGTTGGCCAGAAGGGGCTGGAGGATGAGCCAGCTGGGGAGCTGTGCCCCGGCATCCTTCAACCTTCTCCTGGTAACTGCTCCCCAATTTTATCAGTAAAAACCAACCCTCTGCCACTCTAGGGAGACAGTGGACTACAGGCCAAATTTGATCATTTGAGGAATAGCTGTGAAGGTCCACCCCCCACCCCAAGCCAGCAATGATGAATAGCTACTGTCTTTTGACTCCTAGGATGGGCCAGGTACTACACCCGGCATGGCACACACATTACCTCACTTAAGCACAATGCCCGATCAAGTGGGGACCATCAGCCCCATTTTCTAGACTAGGAAACAGGCTCAGAGAAGGCAAGTGGCTTGCCCAAGTTTGCAGAGCTAAGAGGTGGCAGAGCTGACATCCCCACCCAGCGCTCTTGGTCTCAAAACCTGGGCTCGTAACCATCGGTGCTCTGCTGCCGGGCAGGACATCCACAAAGAAGAGGGGGCCCTGAGCCAGGTGGGCTGTGCAGCCAGCCCCCTGCCCTCTGCCCACCTCCTGGAGCACAAATCCTGCCCTGCAGCTCCGACCTGCAGGAAACTCCAGGCGATAGATCCAGTCCTGTCTTGCTGGCATCCCTGCCCCCACTGAGAGCCACTGGGGGTCCCTCTGCCCATCTGACCACAAGCACGACATGCCATTCCCCCCAGGGTGCCTGACTCCCTGGGTGGGCAGGGACCCTCAAAGTCTGCTCAGCCTGGCCCCGGGGCTCAGCCCAGCAGCAACACATTCCCTCGGGGGCAGTGGAGGGTGAAATGGCTGCAGGCGCAAATGCACTGAGCACCACCCGCCCAGGCCGCGGTGTGGGTGCGGCCGTCGGAGGGCTGCTTTTCAAAAACGCCAGCAACAACAGTATCTGTAATCCCCGCTCCGAGTTCACTGTGTTCCTGTCTCCAGTGCACTTGCTTATCTGTTCCCTCATCATTTTTATGGATAATTTTACAAGCTAATATTAGTATGTGTTATGTGCTAGGCTCTGGACTAAGTACATTTTATACACTATTTGTTCACTCACCCATGAGGTCAACAAACAATGTTTAGCTCTTCATTATGGAGATGTTCAAACCCACCCAAAAGAAAGAAGGATGTAATTAACCCAAATGTACTCATTTTCTCATTTTAACAGTTATCAACATTTGGCCATTTTGCTTCTTCAACTCCCACTTTTTCCTTAAACTGGAATATTTTAAAGCAAATCCCAGGATGCCACTTTACCCATAAATACTTCAACCTCTTTTTTTTTTCACCCTAACCTCAATACCACTATCACACTCAATCAAATTAACAATAATTTCTTACTATTGTCTAATACCCAGTTCTTACTCAATTCTCCTCCAAAATGCCTTTTCACAGTCAACAAATATTTTCAGGCACCAACTACCCTCGAGGCTCAGTGGCAGGCACTGAGAGGGCAGCAGGCAAGAGACAGGGTCCCGGCCCTCGTGGGGCACATGTCACTGCTGGGGAGGTGGGTCACACACTAGGGAACAGTCAACACAGTAATTTCAAATAGCAATAGGGGCCAGGAAGAAAACTAAAGAAGGAACGAGGCGTGAGACACACGCATGGGTGGTGTGCCAGGCAGAGGGATGGCAGGTGCAAAGGCCCTGTGGCTGAAATGACTGTGAAAGCCGGCAGGGAAAGTATAAGTGAGGAGAGAGGCTGCTGTGTATTGCTGAGTGAGACGGGAATCACAGAAAGATTTTGAAATGAGAAGGGCACCCCTTCCACTTTCTGGAAAGCCTAATCTGGTCACAGGAGAAGACGTGCATCTGGGTTCACTCCTATCCATCCTTAAATTCCAGGAAGCTGCTCCTCCCTCCAGATAGATTTACCAAAGGCAGGAAGCCTGTATCCCAAGAATGGCTGAACGTTCTGATAGGTCCTGGCACACCTGGAGAGGTGAGCAGTTTAGAAGGGTGTCGACGGCAGTGCCCACCGTGGTGGAGCAGTGAGTGCGGGGACTCAGAAGGCCCCAGGGGTGATGGTCAACTTGCAGAAACAAGATTCAGAGGGGAGGCGAGGAACTAGACTCCTCTGGGTTCCTCCAGATCAGGGCTCCTACCTGGAATTAGTTTGTTCTCAAATCTCCTAACAGCCCTTGAGGTTGGTACTATGACCCACACTTCAATATGAGGGGGCTGAGGCTCGATTCCTTGGAGTTTGCGAGCGTGGATAGAAAAAAAATGACATTTTTATTTTTACTAACCTCTAAAGTCTACGATCCCTTAAATTACAAATGTAGGCAACAAATTACGATAGTGTGATCAGTCCCTGTGACTTTGTCACCAAAAGGAAGCAAGGCATTTTTCTAATCATGTCGCAGTTATTGCAGATACATCAAAATAGCGTTTCTGCTTATCACTGCTTCAAAAGACAGTCATCATTAGACCTGCCGTGAGTATTACCTAATATGCCAACAAAGCACGGCACTAAATAACAATTTTTAAGACATTTTAATAACTGGATTTTAACATAATTGACTGCCCTTGCAAGGCTGTATCTTCTATTTTACGCATTTAAAAGCGTTATTCCAAGACTGCCAAGGGGTCCCTGGCACAATAGAGGTTAAGGTCCCCATCCCCAGTCGGTGAGTACAGTGCCTGATGCAAAACCGGAGTCTGAAAGGAAGGGGGAGGCGGGCAGGGATGTTAGTGTTAGGCAGGCAAATGTGTGTGCTGTGTACCAAGAAGACCTGGTAACATCCCCTCCGCCGGCACTGGCCGGTCCTCTGCTCACATAGCCTTTAGCGCCCCTGCCCTCCCCTGACTAAGCATGGGCAGGCTCCCCTTCCTCCCCTTCACTCTGGGCTTTCCCTTCTAACTCTGTTCTGTTAAAATTATCTGAGACTTCCTGTGCTGTTAGCTGACCCATATCCTTTTAGGAAAGTGATGGAATCTTTTTTTTTTGAACCAAACTTGTGAAGAGGGAAAGGCATTTTTAACCTGATTTTACTCAGAGAGAAACTGACAGTCAGAACTTGGGAATTGACTTGGTAAAGATCTCACATCAAGTCAGGACCCTCCGGACCCAGTGGTCCACCCGGGAGAGTGGTTCTGGTCGCACCTCCACCACGTCCCACTGGAAGGAGAATTCAGGTGGCTGTGGCCAGGGTCTAACTCAGGATAGCATGCCCCACATTCTCCCTAGGGTTGGGGTCCCAGAGCACCTGGGGTGGGACTCGCCAGCCCACTCCCAGCACCAATTAATCCTCTCATCGCTGCCTGAAGCCTGAGCCGACACCTGGCTAAAGGGTGGCCGTTTCTGAATCATTTCCTACTCCTCAGTTTTAAAGTCATTGAGGAGATCTGACGTTACCTTTTCTACGATTCTGGGAGCTGCCATAGCTCTTGCCACACTTTGGCCTGGACCATGATGGGGATGGGACAAGGCAATGAGGTTGATGGAGTGGACAAGAGTACGCAGAGTAGGACACCCTGAATCTCAGAGGCGCACAGTGGATGCATAAGAGGAGGAATGCGAGCTTTGCGAGGTGGCCTCTGAAAAGCTTTGACAATTCCGTCTCTCTGGGCTCACACTGGGGAAGTCTTCTATATTACCTAGATAATACTGTATTAAGAGATTTTGTATTTGGTGTATTTAATGAGCAAGCAACTCCCCAAAGACCAGTAAATTTAACAGGAGAAACGCATCAGTTGTCTTTGCTGCTCTGGTTAAGAGGGCCGCCGCTTTCCGCCTTTACAGACCCTGACATATATTATGCTAAGAAAGCCCCAGAATCAACCTTTGAGAAGACAGCTAAAGTGTGGGTGCCATTAAGCGGCTAACTTTCAGCCCCCACCGCCCCAGCTGAAATGACTATTTTAATGTTAAAAGCAATGAAGTTGATGAGAAGTCGCCCAAGTTAGGCAGCCGCCCGCTTACCATCAGCATGTCACTGCTCTGAAGTGTCTCTGAGCGCAAGACCGTTCATAAAGGCAGCCCAGAGACCAAAGCAAAGACTAAATACATTAAGGCATGTGCACCCCCAAACACAGTGCGAGAGTGAAAGTGATTTATGGAAAGCAATGTTGTGGGTTTTGACGAGATGGAGAGAAGATAAAATATTCATATTCATCATCTCTTCAACATGAGTACGTGCCACCTTGGTATCCTTGCAGAGAGGACCGGACAGAAGTTAAATATAGAGATGGAGGTCGAGGTCGACCGGGCTCTGCACTGGGACGGAAGACCTGGGTCTGTCTTGTTCTGTCTTTACCCATAAATAAAGTGGAGACTTAATCAATCGCTTACTCCATCCAGCTCCCAACACCCAGCTGGAAGCTCTGGTGATGTGTATGTGTGTGTGTGTTTAATTAATAAACTTTATTTTTAGAGCAATTTCAGGTCCCCAGCAAAACTAAGCAGAGTATAGAGTTCCCATATGCCCCCTGCCCCACACATGCACACCCTCCCCAGCTGTCCATGTCCCACACCAAACCAGTACATTTGTTACTGTTGTTGAACCTACATTGACACATCCTTATCACCCAAAGCCCATAGCCTGGTGGTATGTTTGTAAATGGAATCCACTCACTCATTCTTTCCGTAAACACTTATTAAGCACCTACTACATGCCGAGCTCCAGTTTAGGGGCTAAAAAAAACAAAAGCAAATAACATGTGCTTCCTACCCTAAAGCAGTTACCATCATAGACATCCCAAGAGGAAAGTCTCATGAACTCTAATACAAACCTACAGATATACTGCCCATCACGAGAAATCTCAGTTACACAGAGTGTTATCATTTAGCATTTTTTGCATAACAAACCACCCCAAAACTTAGTGGCTTAAAATAACCGTTTATTTAGCTCATGATTCCTTAAACTGGCACTCTGGGCTGGACTCAGCTGGGCAGGTCTTCTGATTTCAGCTGGGCTCCATTGTGTGTCTGTGGTCAGCTGCAGGTCGGCAGGGTGGGGCCTCCTGGAGGTTAATTGGCTCCTGGCTGGGGCAACGTGGAGTAGGGAAATGGACAGCCGGACTACAGGTCTTTCATCACCCAGCAGGCTAGCCCAGGCTCGTGCACAGGTGTCTCTGGGTTCCAAGAGCAGGGAGAGGAAAAGTGCTTTCCAAGCTCTTGTGTCAGGTTTGCTCTTATCCCACTGATGACAGCAAGTTACAAGCCAGCCTGATTCAGGAGATAGAGAAAAACTCTCCTTCTTGTGGGAGGAGCTACAAGATTGGCATGGATACGAAACTTCAGATGATTTTTATAAATATGAAACAGGGGAAGAATTTGTGGCCACTTTCGCTGTCTGCCACATGTATGTGTCTGGTTTGAGAGAAAACACAGAAGCAGAACAGATGAAACCCATCTCCTTTGTTCAGCATTTCTTCCCAGCCACTACCCTTCTTCACACTGGGAACTTCTCAAAAGACCAGCTGACACTTGCTGTCTCTGCCCTGGCGGCTCTCCTGTAGTGGAGAGCCACTGATTGCCCAATCTGGACAGTGCCCTTGAGTTTTCATCATCCTGGCTCTCTCGGCTGTGTTTTATGCAACGGACCTTTCCTTCCTTCTCGAAACTATCTGTGGTCACGTGTATCGTTGTTCAGGGTACCTGTGCCTTCATTCTGGGGAGGATTATACTTCCTGGCAGTGTTGACCTCAGGCTTGGTCTGGGACTGACTTTGGTCAATGAAACCTGAACAGGACTGAGATCTTTCACTTTGGAGTGAAAGTTTCAAGGGGCAGCTCACGGTTGCAACGTCCCCTTTTATCTCTGCCTTGAGACTGGTGATGTTGCAAGGACGGGCTATACCATCAACCTGGGTCCTGGCAGAGGGCAGTAGCTGACTTGAGATGATCAAGTCGCTTATGCTATAAATCTGTTTTGGCAAAAGCCACTGAGATCGGGGCTTGTTTGTTCCAGCTACAGCATAACATAGCACAACCTGACTAATACAGAATTCCCACGGCTTCTCTCTTCTTGTTTCCCACCTACCACTCTCGCTGCTCCTTCTTTTATTCTCTTCTGCCCTCTTCCTCTGTCCGTCCTAAAAAATATTGGTGTCCCCACGGTTCTGTGTTCGGCCTACTGCTTGTCTTACTCTCCATGCTCCCTGATTTCACTATCGCTCCAAAGACTCCTGGGTCCATATCTTCAGCCCAGATCTATCCCCCAAGCTTCATTCTCAGAAGTTTAGTCTTCTAAACTGAGCATATCCCCCTGGATGTTTCACAGGTACCCCTAAACCTACCCCTTCTCCCCACTTGAGATCTCCACTGGTAGCTCCTTTGTCCATTTAATCCCCAAGCTGTCCTTGACTCCCCACTCTTCTTTGGTACATCCCAGCAATTGAACATCATAGCACATTTGATGTCCCCAATCCATCCCCTCCTCCCCTCCTATTTGTTCTACTGTCACTTCCTTGGTGCTAGCCACCAACCACTGTTCCCTGGATGTTGGCCATGACCTCTGATAATCTCTACCATTCCCCCAAATCCCACCTTCTGCCACCCAGCCCAGACCAGAACTCCTTTTGGCAATGGTGTGAGAACAAACTATCAAAAGTACACATCTGGCCAGGTTGATCTGCTTATATCTGCCAAGGTTCCCATTGCCCACGACATAATCTGAACTCCTCACCAAGACCCGTAAGGTCCCCCTCACTCACCCCACCCTCACGACTGCACATGCTGGGACCTTGTCCCATTGCCTCCATTCCTGCTGCCCCTCTATCGGGACTGTTTTTAACCAGCATCCTCCCACCTGTGCCCTGAGTAAGTCCTACTTGCTTTTTAACACTCAACCCAGATATCATCTCCTCCAGGAAGCCCTCCCTTGTCATCACTACCACCACCAACACACACACACACACACACACACACACACACTGGTGGATTGGACACCCATCCTCCAAGTTCCCCATGCAAATCTCCAACACTGCCCTCACCCCACTGAAGGCTACTTAAATGCCTAATGTCCTTCTCTCCTTTCTGATCATGAGCTTCCCCTGCCATCCTGGCATTTCCAGTGTGTCTGCCACATGGCAACTAACACATGGAACTTATTAAATGTATGTCTGAATGAGTTTATAAAAAGTTAACCGTTTTCTACAATGTCTGGTTTTCAACCCATCTGTGAATTCAGGTTTCCATCCCTAGTTACTACTCTTTCCATACTTTCAGGTCGTGGTTCCTGCGGGTTGGTGAGCTACACACAGCATCCCAAATCTCATCATAGTCACTATAACAAAACACCTCCGAGTATCCTGACTTACATGACCACACACACAAATGCCTGGAGAAGGCTAGTCACGTGTGCGAGTCCTCCTCTGGACTGACGGCGGGTTCTTTGTGGGCAGGTGCCCCGGTGCTGCATCCCCAATGTGTGTATGGTACTGGGTCCCAAGTAAGAGCCACATGTATTGAGTGTTTTCTGTGGGCAACACTACGTGGCTTGTCTCATTTAATCTTGACAGCATTCCATTGGATGAGCTATGATTAGTCCCCTTTTACATGTTAGGAAAGGAAAGCACAGGGAAGTTGGGTAAACTTCCCTAGGCTACACAGCTTCTAAGCGGTTGAACTGGGATTCCAACCCAGGTGGTCTATGTCCAGTGGGCTCACTCTCAACCACTTCACTGTGCACATGTATGAGCACAGAAAACACCTTAGGACTTGAGTAGGGGATAGATTGATTAGTCATGTAGATGTAATTTACACCATCATTTTAGCCTCATATCTAACCAGATTATTCTATTAATTTGGCACCCCAAGATATGGGTTGTGATGGAAGGGGCTAGGACTTAGAAGAACCAGCTCCAAGTCTTAGCTGGACCACACCATCATGTGACTAACCTCTCTGACCCTTGGCTCCTGACCCGTAAGATGGGCTGTTACAGATGCTTCAGGGAGGAATACCAGAAAGGTGTCAGGAGCCCCCAGTGGTACCATGTGGCCCGATCAGGGGTGTCCCGGGAGAACTTCCGCTCTTCATTTCCACTAGAGAAAAGGCAGTGGCACATTGCCTTCACCTCACCTGAGCTGTGTATGTGACACCCAATACAATCAAAAGGCAAAAGAGGAAAACAGTGACCAGATGCTCAGTCTACACAGCCCTGTAAATGGACTTGGCCACTTTGTTCCCTTTCTCACCCGAAGTGATTGATTGTTTTGGCATCATGGAGACAGCCCAGACTAGATGCCAAAGTATCCGATCGGTTCCATCAAACCAGGTGCTGGGCTGCCCAGAGCCAGCCACCGGCTCTCAGACTGTGCCCTTCCTCACAGCTGGGTCGGGACCTGGTTGAACAGTTGATCTCTGTTGGTAACCATGTACTAACCAACTGTTGGACTGGAATCCACTGTTTTTGCTGTTATTTCTCCTTCAGCAACTTACTCTGTGCCTTGCATTCAGGATTCCATGTCAAATAAAACCAGGTTCTTTCCCCAAGGAGCTCACCATTCAGTGGGAAACTAAGCAAATAAAAACCTGGCTGGGGCTTCCCTGGTGGCGCAGTGGTTGAGAGTCCGCCTGCCGATGCAGGGGACACGGGTTCATGCCCCGGTCCGGGAAGATCCCACATGCCGCAGAGCGGCTGGGCCCGTGAGCCAGGGCCGCTGAGCCTGCGCGTCCGGAGCCTGTGCTCCGCAGTGGGAGAGGCCACAACAGTGAGAGGCCTGCGTACCGCAAAAAAAAAAAAAACCTGGCTGATGCGTGGACAGCAGAAAACATCCAGCCCAGCCTTGCCAGGCTCTGGCCTCTCGCTCTGACCGGCCGGGCGTGTCCACTGAGCCCAGACACGGACACACGCTCCACGGCTCTGCTTTCCACCCTCCCAACGCTTCCTCCTCACTCTTCCCAGAGCCTCCTCCTCCTTCCAATGGCGCTGCCTCCCCGCAACCTCTGTGCCACCCACCTTCACCCGTCGCTGACACAGATCTGCCCCGAAGGACTGCAGTTCATTCGACTGGTAAATCCACACAGGCGAGGCCCAGTGCAGGGGATCCAGTGAGGACACACCATAGCCCCTGACCCCGCGGGGCTCTACTGCGGCAGGAGAGTCAGATACTGAACAAATGATCACACACGTGTATCACTTAACACTCGGAAGAGTTCAAAGGGAAAGATGAGGGCAATAAGGGAGTTCATCTTGGGGGTCTAGTATAGATCATCGCTTGGGAAAGGAGACATTTTAATATGAGGCATGACAGGCAAGTGGGAAGGAACAAGGAGAGGCTGGAGGAGTGTTGGGGCGGCGGTGAGGGTCAGATTCCAGGAAAACACGTGCCAAGTCGCTGCCTTCAAACCGGGAAGGGGAAATGAGTTCAAGTTCAGCCCAAACGCAGAAGCCAGCGTCACCACCACCACCACCATGGAGGCCCGCCCCCAGCATGGTCCAGTCAGGAGTCTTAGAAACATGTTTCTTAAAAGAAAGAAGAAGGGTTTGGGGAGGGAAGATAACTGCCTCAACACAGAGAAGACCACCTCTCACAGGCCTGGACACAGGAGCTGTTGTTCAGGCCCAGGCTTTTCCTTCCACTCAGAGGGTGGCCCTTTCTAGCCTCAGTCTCCCCCTCTTTCAAGTGGACAGAGAACGTGAACTCCTAGCACGTATTTCATGGAGACAGAGTAAGGTAACGGCATGAACACACTTTGAAAAAGCACACTTTTAACAAACAGCCCAGCACTTGGAACCAGGGGCACATGGAGGCTGTGCTGTCCTTTAATGACGGGTTCCCAAACATTCCTGCTGGTGTTCACTGAGCAAAGAAACCCCAACAGAAGCAGAAGTCATTGTAACGCAGACTATCTAGGAGCACACATTTCAGAATCAGAGCGAGGTCACTTTGGGCAAATGGCTCTACCTTTCTGAACCTCAGTTTCTGCATCTGTAAAATGGGGATAGGAATGGTACCCATCCCATGGGTTATGGTGAGGATTAAACAAGATGGTGCACGTGGAGCCTTCAGCTTACAGTAAGAACACATCAGTATTGGTGATCGCTATTGTGATCTGATTCCCCCCAGATCTGACATTTCCGAGCCTGGCAGAGGCCAGTCCCGAGCAAACAAAGTGCCCTCCGGCCCCACCCGCTGCATCCCAATTTAACAGCCAACGTAAAGAATGGGGTAGGGGGAGTGAGGGGTGGCAGGGGGCCTAGGCAAGCCTACCTCAAGAATGCTGGAGGGAAGGGCTGATTCCACGGTTTTAGCTTATAGAGGACCCCCACTGCCTCTTATCCGGCTGAGCCTCACTGTGACACCCCAGGTTCTGAGCTCCCCATGGAACCAGCCTCAGGCTAAATCCGCCGCAATAATTCCAGGAGCTGGAAATGGGAGGAAGATGTAGGCGGTGGTAGCAGCTGAGCCGGCCCAGCGGGCCCTGCTGAGGACGGTCTCAGCCGAGGTTGCGTGCAAACCTCAGCGAAGAGGGCGGCGAAGGCAAATGGAAAGATTCCAGGACCCAAGTTCTTGCTGTTTGTTAAAATCAAAATAAGACATGCAAAGCCTCTTGAAGAGGACGGCACCTGCTCTCCAGACTGGAGCAAGAGAATTTCAAATACAGACGGTGCAAAGGAGGACAGGAAACCCAGGGGCACGTGATCCTGGGTTTGGGGGGGCAGGAGTGGGACTCTGGGTGTGATGAGTGTGTTGGTGCACACGTATGTGCAAGCGTGTGGCGGGGGAGGGTTCTGGATGCGGCAGTGAAAGAGGGAACTTACGCCAAACACAGGCTTGGAAGGGGGGATGTGCTTTATTTCAGACAAATGATAGGAGGCAAAGAGACCCATCAGAACTTTTCACCCTTGACCTTCCCTCCTTGGTCTGTATTCGTCTCTAGTATTTCTCCTCTATCTCTCCCTTTCTCTGTCTCAAGGTCTTTTTTTTTCTCAGTTTCTTTCTGTCTGTCTCTGTCTCTGTCTCTCTGGCCCCCTGCCTCCCAGTCTCTGTCCCCATCTCTTTGTCTGTGTCTCTGTGTGTGTCTCTGTCTCTCCCTGTTTATCTCTCTTGGACTCTGTTCCTCTCTCCCTCCACGCATCTCTTCTCATCTCTTCCCCTAACAACCATGTCTCTTCCTTCATCCCAAGACAACCTTTTCTTCCAGCCCCCCGGGCCGCTTCCTGCTCTTTGTGCTGGGAGAGGAGCTGTCTTCCAACAGAGTGGAATCCTCGGGAGACACCGGGTTTCCAGGTCTGAGCGTTTAATTTCACATTCCCGCTCCACAAGGGCGAAGATTCCAGCCACACTGTATCCTGGCTTATCGCACTCTCCCCACCAGCCCTGGAGAAACTGCTCTCCTCTCCGCCCAGATGGGGGCTTGGCCATTCCTCGAGCATATTTTAGGGGTTTTCCTCCCTCTGTGAGGGACACGTGGAGGAGAAGTTTGGGAAATTCTAGGCAGGACCCTCACCACCCAGAGAGTGAGCCTGGGCTCCGGAAGGATGGGTCAGCTCAGATTTTCTGAGGGTCCGTCCATGCTCTTTATTTTGTTCTGTTCTATTCTAAGAACAAGTACTGTCTGGTTTCCAATTGTTTTTTGCTATGTTACAATTCGAAAAAAATGAAAACCTAAATAAAATAGGTAACAGTTCTTTGACTATTCATGTGAATGAATACACACACGCAAAATTCTAAGCGGTTTACAAATCTGAATTCATTGACTCCTTATAATGAATCCTCATTTTACAGATGAGGAAATTGTGGCACAGAGAGATCAGACAACTTGCCAAGGTCACACAGCCTCCCAGTGTGGATTTGAACCCAGTCGTTCAACCCTGGAGTTTGGGCTCTTACCCCTATACTACCCTCCAGCCCACCTGCAGGGACACAGGTACCCTCTGTGCAGAGCTGTCCCCACCTCAGGATGACAGGGAAACCGATCATGTCGGTTCCTACAACAGCCTCGCCCTTTCTCTCTCCGGGGCTCTGGGCCTGGGTTCCATTTCCCTCACTTTTCTGCAGGGCTGCTTCCTTCTCAGGCCTTCCCTGAGCCCCCTCAGCAAAGGAGACCCCCTCCCCAGGGTGCCCAGGATGTCACACTATTTATTTCCTCCAAAGCTGATCACATTGGGGCTTTCATGGCCATGCTTTTTCTGTAGTCTTGGTCACTCTCTCTCTCTTTTCTCCCCAGATTAAACCCCACTAACCAGAACACAGTCAGAGCTCCAGAAAGATTGAATAAACAAGTAAATGCAAAGAAGAGTGAGATTTGGGCTCGTACACATACGATGAGAGAGGTGGTCAAGGGTGTTTCAGGAGGGAAGGACAGCTGAACAAGGGTATGGAGGTGTAAGAGCCCAGTGCACATGCAGGTATGTAGACATTCTGTGCCACGTGCCTCAGGGTAGTATTGGCTGGGTGGACTGGGAGGTAGACGGGCTAGAATTAAGGGCCTTGAATGCCAGGCTAAGGAGCTTGGGCTCTACCAGCTGGCAACGGGGAGCTAGTGAGGGAGCTGGAGAGGTGGCAGCACACCCGCTGTGGTTTGGGGAGAATGACCTGGCAGGGTGGGTGGGCAGGGAGAGGCTGGGGCAGGACGCCCCATCAGACCTGGCTGAGGGCTCTTCCTGGCCGGGGAGACCCAGGCCCTGGGGAAGAGGCAGGGGCAGAGGAGGCCCAGGCGAGTCTGTAGCCCGCAGTACATGCGTGCGGACAAGACGCCAGCTGGGTGCTGCGACAGGAGCGGGACCGAGAGAGAAGGAGCCTCCCGTGCTCTGAAATTGCCCAGAAGCATTTTCTAAAAATCAGCGCCGTTCAGGATCTTTGTTTTCTATTTTTCCCCTGCCCACTTCAGGGCAATGAGAAGCAGATTGTGTTTCCAAACACATCACAGGAATCTGCAGTGGAAGTTGGAAGAATAACCCCAGGCTTCTTGGTCTAATTCTCAAGGTCAACTGATATCATTAGAATAACATGAACTCAATTTGAGTTACAGCAGGGAAATCATGTTAGGAATATGGGTCACTCATCACCGAGTAATGAAGCTGTTACCTCACACGATCGCAAACGCGCCCAGAAGCCTGTCAGCGTCCTCGTCCCGTGGTCCTAAAAATGGGGCCGGCTCGGAACAATGGAGTCGCCCACGGAAACCAAAGCCCCCTCGAAGAGGGGGCCGTGTGATGGAGCAGGGCCCGGCTTTGGTGCCTGCAGCCTCAGGGCCAGCCAGCAGGGCAGGGGTGTCCCAGGACAAAGGGCCAATTCCATCCTGCTGGTTTTCATCCAGAAGCTTTCTCTGTGATTTTTGAGATTTGCTTTAAAAACCACAATGGGAAACGGGCAGAGGGAAGGGCCCTAAGGTCCTGAGGTCGTAGAACAGACACAAGCCAATGCTCCATCTGCCGGGGAAGACAGGTTAACGGGAGCGACAGCCAGCACTTGCCCAGAAGTCAGCTCCGACAGCAGCCTGTGTAGACAGTAAGACTCGTGACACAAGTGAGGAAACCGGGGTCGTGGGTCAGGTGTGCGACAGTGGAGTGGCGAGATGCCCACTTGGTAAAGGGACCCATTGCCCAGGCCAGCCCCCAGCTGCACAGCAGGACCGTGGCCCGGCTTTGAAAGATCTCCCAATGTTGCCGTGAAAAGTAGAAACTCAGGACTGAATGTGAAATCTCCTTACCAATCAAAAGTATTTAGGGCTATAGTGTCTACACCACAAAGCACATCTTGGTGTTGCCGATTTGTGACTTACAGGGTCAAGAAAAGCTAACTGATACCCTGCTGGGGATGGAAGGCCCTGGGTTAGGAGACCTTGGTCCCCCATGAGCTCCCAATACCACAGTGAGGGAGGGGCGGCAACTTGGCTCCAGCCTGGGCAAGTGCTCGGGCCCTCACAGTGGATGCCCCAGTGCCTGTGCCCCCTCCAGGGCCGAGCACTCAGCAAGTGGCTACTAAGAGTGCTGGCGCTCTGCTCTCTGCTGGGCCGTCTCGGAGTGTTGCCTGGGCTGAAAGAGACACCTCACATATGGACGCCGCCCCCCTGGGGTAGCCCACACTTATTGGCTGATGTTGTGGGAGCGGGCGGTATATGGGCCTGGACTTCTCACCCCAATTAGGAGCATCTCCGAAGGCCCACACCTGCTCCAGGGCTCCCAGCAGAACCATCTGAGGCCTTTGCTGTGATTGCGTCATGGCCCAGTTTCTACTTCTGCCTAGCCTTGCTTCCCTCCTTCCCTACAAGTACTGATCCCACAAGCTACCCACCCGCCTCAGGAAACCCAACTGTGATGCCCTCTTAAACCCTAATTTCCTCATCGGTCCCATGGAGAGAATCACTCATCTTATCACGTCTTACAAGGTTGTAATGAGTTGATGGAGGTGGAGGTGGCAGAGTCAGGAAGGCCCCGTGCATGCCGCAGGTGCTCAATAAATGCTCACTGTGCGTCGTGGATTGAGTGCATAGGAGAAGGCGGTAAATATGTGACTATTGTTACGAATCACATGGGATTTATTCCCTAAGGCAGAGCTTCACCTGCCACAATTGGTATTCAGGGCCTGATCGTTCTCTAACGTGGGGGAGGAGGGGCTTGTGCTGTGTTGCAGATGTTTAATAGCCTCTACCCACTAGATGCCAGTAGCAGCCCCGAGCTGTGAGAACCAAAAATGTTTCTATACGTGACCAAAAGTCCCCTGAGAGGCAAACTTCCTCCCAGGTGAGAGCCACTGCCCAGAGCCATCAGAGTTCCTCAAGCTGCAGTTGGGGGAGATCCCAGCTCCAAAAAGTTGACCAAGGAGCTTTTCCCAGGCCTCATCCACAGGGAACAGGGAACCCAAGCCAAGGTGGAATGGGGCAGTGGGAGGAGCCCACACAGGGGCCGGAGACACTGCTTCAAGTCCCTGCGACTCAGAATGCAACCCAGAAAGGGCATCTCTTCTCCCCGCCTCAGTGGCCTCATATGAAGAATAGAGATAGCAGTTCAGTCCTGCCGACCTCCCGAGCGTCGGGGGTATAAAAACGTTTGGTTCGGTGGGTGGGAGAGCATTTTGACAAAATAAAGTATTGTGTGGAAGTGCAATAAAATTGATTCATACAAACTTACCCAAAGAGAGGAACAGAAAGGTAGACAGACAGAGGGGCCTTTACTTACACCGTCACTCTTCTTTTGTCCCCACTGCCCCAGGGAAGGGGAAGTCACTGCTAACGTGCCCAAGAAACAAAATAAGTGAAATTCTCAGGAGCTACCAGGTCCTACTGATTTACAGGATTTTCAAGGTAAATTTCACTTGGTGAAATTTACAAGAGATCTTGCCTTCTATGGCGACTTTCCTAACCTTGAGTAGAATGCAACTGGGCTTTTTTTTTTTTTTAACTCCAAAAAAGTAAAACGCATATCAAAAAAAGTTACACCAACTTGACAAACCCGTTCCACCAGCAGTGGGCAGCAGAAGCAGGAAAAGAAAAGTTTGCCTCTGAAACACCTGGTGGAAGCAGAGACACACAGGCTCCGCCTTCCTCCAGCGCCTGGCCTCCATCCTTCCCTCCCTGGAGCAGAAGAGAAGCAGCGAGAGCCTAAAATAGTCTCGCTCCCAATGGTGAGGCAGGAAGGCACCAGCCCCACGACTGCCAGCTCTCATGCAATTGCCACAGAGAGCCGGCCGCTGCCCTGTCATTCACCTCCAGGGGCTCGAAGCCCCCCACCCAGCAAGGGAGGGGAGGCTGGCAGGGATCCTCCAGGGTGTGCTCCCTGGAGACATTTCAGGGAAGGCGGGACGAAGGCAGGGATCAGTTCTAGGGCGAGGGGCTTCTCCCCGCCCCCACCGAAACCCCCAACTGTGGCTCTGCCAACCCAGACCCAGGGGCTCAGCTGGGTATACCCCATAAGGAGCGGAGTCAACAGATATTTCAGGGGCCATTAAACATGCTTGAGACCCGAGAAGGAAAAAAAAGGGCATTGGGGCTTCCCTGGTGGCGCAGTGGTTGAGAGTCCACCTGCCGACGCAGGGGACACGGGTTCGTGCCCCGGTCCGGGAGGATCCCACATGCCGCAGAGCGGCTGGGCCCGTGAGCCATGGCCACTGAGCCTGCGCGTCCGGAGCCTGTGCTCCGCAACGGGAGAGGCCGCAACAGTGAGAGTCCCGCGTACCTCAAAAAAAAGGAAAAAAAAAAAGGGCATTGACTCTAAAATATGAGAAGAAAACTGTAAAATCAAAATTACTAATAATTTCACAAGCAAGATTCCAAACCCTTTTAACATTTTTAAGCAAAATAATTACATTCAATGTAAGCTGAGTAGATTTTAATATGTTGATATGCAGGAGGGACTCGCAGAGGTCTTAAATTGACCCCTGGAACATACTCCTTTCCCCTCCTGGGGGTAAACGTTCTCTTACCTTGCTGAGTATGAATGGGACATGGAAGCAGAAAGTCTCTGAGCCCACTCAGGCCTCCTCCCCCGGAATCTGCAGGATAGCCTCAGAGACCCCAGGGCACAGGCAAGGTGGGAACCGGTGTTCTGGAGCTATGGAGAGCTTCAGCACAGATCTGAACTCCTACGAGCATCCTGACCTGTCTCCCCAGCCCAAGTCATCAGAGCCTTGTCGTCACCTGCCTTCATCTCGGTAAGTCTGGTGGAAGGTTCCAGGCTGGGAGTCAGGAGCCGGGGTTCCTTTGCATTTCCTTATAGGCAAAGGAAATGCAACACTCTCTGCACCAATGTCACCACCGAAAGCAGAGAAACACAGGATGGACTGAGAGGACCATTCTTATTAAATAAAGAATGGGAAAAGGCACATTTCTTTGTGAAAGAGGAAACTCTTTTCGCTGATCGCAGATGCAGATAGGTGGCTGCCCATCCACTGTGACTCCCACTTCACTCATTCCCCTTACCTGACCCAGCAAGCCCTGTTTAGGGTTGGGTGCTTCCCACATCTGACACTGCGATTCTCTCGGGCCCTGGTGTCCTCCGAGAAATCACACGTAGCCAACGGAGGTCAAGCGTCAGAACCAGAGGCAGCCCCTGTTCACTGCCTGCTGGGGACCCCGGTTGGCAGAAATCTCTTTTCCCGGTCGGTGGGCAGGGTTGTGTTTATTTTGCAATTAACAAAGAACAAAGGAAGTGGCAGGGGGCTTGTGGCTGGCTTGGGGGGACCAGAATCCCTGCCTTGCCCCAGGTTCTGTTGACTGCAGGTCCGGGGGTGGGAGGGGTGTCCATGCCCTCCATCATTTCACAGCAGTCCGCATCTTTTTTGGCCAGGTCACCAGATGCGGCAGATGGGCCTATTCTCCAAGAGAGGCCAGGGACAAGGCTCCGCTCAAACAGACCTCCAGGCCCACTCAGGTCTGGGGTGACAAGTACAGACTCCCCCTTATTCATCAAGGGTGCCCTTGGGAGACCAAGGGACCAAGACCATGCAAGTCTCAGAGAACTGCCCCTACTGGTTCTTTGTCATGCCATCCTCACAGTGGGAACCGTGTCCCTGTGTCCTACACGGGGATAGGGCAGACCCCACTAATGAAAGCAGGGAGGCTTGGGGGACACTGGAAGTGTTGATACAACAGATAGGGCTCCAAATTGCCCGTGGTAAACAAAGTAAATTATATTTACTTCCACAGGAGCCTGAGATTATGACAGCAAAGAGAGACTTATGGTAGAGTTGTTGCTGCATTTATATTTAATAAATTTAAGAGAGAGATGAAATAGACTTTAGCAAGGCTAGTGAAATATTTATAAAAGCACACCGAAGCCATGTAAAGGAGAGAGAGGGAAATAAAACAGCTCACATGTGGGATCAAATGGAGCAAGCCAGCTCTTAACCTGACAGCTCCCCAGCACTGCGGGCAGAAACCTGCCAACGGGCCACAGATGCACCACACCTGAGCTAGCCGGGAAGCAGAGGGAGGTTTGGGGAGGGGAGGCGGGGCAGGACTGTTGTGCGTGCACAAGGCACAGCCAGCTCCATGTGGTCCAGGGCAACTGTCACACCTGCCCGCCTGCTCAGGTGCGCCTGGCACCTAGCAACGCCAGCCAGAGCATGTTCTCCTGCCCCTGGCCTACATCCAGGCAAGCCCATGGCCTGGTAGGAGCATTCATGGCCCCTAGGAGGCCTTGCAGACAGAAGGAGGCTGGACACCCCTGGGCTTCCATCTCTCAGAGAGAGTGGTCTTTCTTCAAGCTATTGTCCCTGGCAGGTCTTGGGATTATTAGACTGAAGGGAAACCAGCTAGTTTTGTTAGTTTGCAGATTCGTCGCATTTTTGAAATGCACAACTAATATATAGTCATGGTGGAAAATCAGAGGAAAACAGATTGACAAACATGCAAACCCTGCCACCCATAATCTCAACCACAGTAGGCATTTCCAGACTGGCGGCATACCGTTTATCAAGGGGTGGTTTTCATATTATGTAGCTCTACTCCCTTCTGACATGATCTGGAACATGCTGGCCATTGTATGTCTCGTCCCTTACCCTCAGCTTGGGGACTTTCCCTCTGCCTGAAACATTCTTCTTTTCGATCCAAATCTAAGTTCGTCTTATAGACCCATTTCAATCCCGTCTCCCCAGAAAGCCACTTGTAGGGGTCTGCTGCCCTCGGGCCCAGTCTCTCCCTCAGCTGAATCCCCATATCGCCACGCTGTGGTTCATCTTTAGACCATCTTGTTTGCTGGCCGTGCTGCATGTTGACTCTTCCTGTCTTCTCATTCCCATGGAGGACCCTGCCTTGTCCTTTTTTGCCTCCGTCTGCCTCCGGCAGAGTGCAGGCCCACAGTGGGCTCCAGAGAGCACCCCAAACCCAGAACCTCCCAGAGCATCTTCTGGCTTCAGCTGTGGGCTGTGAACAAGGTCTGGGTGTCTGCTCTCCCTCAGAGAATCACATCAATGCGGGCCACTTCCTCCAGGAGCCGAGGGCAGATCTGCAGAAACCAGGTTGCGGAAGACCAGTTCACCGAGTGGCCAGCCGACCTAGCAACGGAGGGGTGCGCTGGGAGTTTCAGCTCCCCCACTCCGGTCTTCGCCCTGCTTCTGCCACTGCTCATGCAAACACACCAGCTGTGCTAAACGCTGCTTGCTGAGCGCCTGTCCCACCCCCTCCACCACGCACCCCTTTGGAATTGGAATTGCTACAGAGAACCCTGCTAGACCAAGTCTAAGAAGTATGTCTAACAGCTCATTCAGCAAACTGGACTTAAGTGAATTTTCCGCACATCGGCTTTTGTGAATTGACGTAGGTCCCCCCTGGGCTGGAAAAGAAGTTCTGGAGCCACAGTGGGACGTGGTCTGGGACCCATCTCCCTGACCCCTCGGGCCACGTCCTCCGCCTCTGGCCTCCGACCCGGGCACCTCCCATCTTCTTCTTTCAGCTGATAGCCTCCCTCCTTCAGGCCCTGCCTAACTATTCTGAGCTCTGACTTCCAGGGTGGGGCTTATTCGAACATCTCCACAGAGTGGCCGAGTGTCACGGGAATGTGTAAGCAGCAGAAAAAGCAGGCGCACAGTGGGCCAGGCCTGGGAACTGTCTGACGCTTCCCAGAGACTCTTGAGTGAGGCACAGAATGTATTAGAAGCAGATAACAAGGGACCAATAATCGCTTCATGTCTCCTACCCCGTTCTCCAGCCATGCTGAACCCTTTTCAATTCTTAGTAGCCCTCTCGTTCTCACCTCCAGGCTTTACACAGGCTGTCACCTCTGCCCGGAGCATTTTCCCCATCTTTCTCCCTCACTACCTCCTTTTTTTTTTTTAAAAAAAAAAAATGATATTGAGGAATAATCACACATTTAAAGTGTACATTGTGTCAAGATTTGACCCATGTATATGCCTCTGAAACCATCACCACGGTCAAGGTAGTGAACCTGTCCATCATCCCCCAAGTTTCCTCCTGACTCTCTAATTCCTGCTACTCACCCTTGCCCAGGTACCCAGGCAACCGCTGATCAGCTTCCTGTCTCTGTAGATTCGTTTGCTGTTTCTAGAGTTTCATATACATTGAATCATATGATATGTACTCTTTTATGTCTGGCTTCTTTCACTTGGCACGATTATTTTGAGATTCTGTTGTGTGTATCAGTAACTCATTTCTTTCTACAGCTAAGGAATATTCCATCGTATGGATGTACCATACTTTGTTTATCCCTTCACCCGACTGGTCGCTGCCGGTCTGTTGATATTAAAAATAAAGCTGAGGGCTTCCCTGGTGGCGCAGTGGTTGGGGGTCCGCCTGCCGATGCAGGGGACACGGGCTCGTGCCCCGGTCCGGGAAGATCCCACATGCCGCGGAGCGGCTGGGCCCGTGAGCCATGGCCGCTGAGCCTGCGTGTCCGGAGCCTGTGCTCCGCAACGGGAGAGGCCGCAACAGTGCGAGGCCCGCGTACCGCAAAAAAAAAAAAAAAAAAAAGCTGCAATGGACATTCACGTACAAGTTTTTGGTTGGACCTATGCTTTCATTCCCCATGATAAATCTCTCAGAGTAGAGTGGCTGGATATTATGACAGGCACATGTTTAAATTTTTAAGAAACCACTAAACAGTTTTTCAATCAGCAATAGAAGCGAGTTCTAGTTCTTCCACATCCTCACCAGCACTGGGTATGGTCAGCCTTGTTCATTTTAACCATTCTAATAGATGATTGGTGGTAGTGAATTTGCATTTCTCTAATGGCTAATGATGCTGAGCATCTTTTCATTGGCTTATTTGTCATCCATTCATCTTCCTTGGTAAAGTGTCCATTCAAATCATTTGTCATTTTCTATCGGTTTATTAGTGTTCTTATTATTTAATTTTGAAAGTTCTTTATATATTCTAGAAACAAATCCTTTATCAGATATATGATTTTATTTTGTTCCTTCTTTTAATGGTGTTTTTCAAAGCACAGAGGTTTTTAATTTAAAGTCCGATTTATCGAGTGTGTGCTTTTAGAGATCATGGTTTTGCTGTCATTTCTGAGAAATCTTTGCCGAACCCAAGGTCACAAATTTTCTGCTACATTTTCTACATTTAGGTTTATGATCCATTTTGTATATGATGAGAGGTATGAATCAGAGCTCATTTTTTGCATATGGATATCCAATTGTTTCAACACTATTTGTTGAAACAACTTATCTTTTCTCTACCTTTGCACCTTAGTCAAAAACCAGTTTTCCACATATATGGAGAGAGCCCTATTTCTGATTTCTATGTTTCATTCATCTCTTGATCTTTACACCAGTATCACACTCTCTTCATTACTGTGGCTTTTTTGTAAGGCTTGAAATCAGGTCATCATAGCCCCCAACTTTGTCTTTTGCAAAGTTGTTTTGGCTATTCTGTGTCCCCCCTTTGCTTTTCCAAATGAATTTTAGAATTGGCTTGTTAGTTTCAACAAAAAAGTCTGCAGGATTTTAATTGGGATTGCTTTGAATCTGTAGATAAATTTGACATTTTAAAAATACTGAGTCTTCTGACCTGTAAACAAGCCATATCTCTCTATTTATTTACTTCTTTAATTTCTCTCAGCAGTGTTTTGTGGTTTTCAACATACAGCTCTTGCATACCTTTTGTCAGTTGGATTTCTGTTTCATATTTTTTGGTATTACTATAAATGGTATTTTTAATTTTAATTTCTTATTGTTCCTTGCTAGTATACAAAAATACAATTGATTTTTGTAATTGATCTTGTTTCCTGCAACCCTTCTAAACATCTTTATTAATTCCAGTAGTTGTTTTATAGATTCCATCAGATTTTCTATATATACAACTATATCATTTGCAATAAAGATATTTTTACTTATTTTTCTATATAGATCCTCCTGTTCTCTCTCTCTCTCTCTCTCTCTCTCTCCCCCCACCTTCCCCCTTTCTTTCTTTCTTTTTCATTCTTTCCCCACTATTTCACTGCTACAGCCTCCAGTACAGTATTGAATAGAAGCAGTGAGAGTGGACATCCTTGTCTTGTTCCTTATTTTAGGAGGAATGCATTGTCTTTCATCATTAAATATGATGTTAGCTGTAAGTTTTTCAAGATAAAGAAGTTGCCTTCTATTTGTAATTTGTTAAGAGATTTTTATCAGGAAAGGATATTAAATTTTATCAAAGGCTTTTTCTGTGTCTCAGAAGGTGATCATTTTCAGATCTGGCTTTTATTTTGTTGAGGTGGTTTCCTTCTATTCATAGGTTGCTGAATGTTTTTATCAAGAAATGGTGTTGAATTTTGTTAAGTGTTTTTTCTACATCAATTGAGAGGATCATGTGTTTTTTTCCTTCATTCTGTTAATGTGGTGTATCACACTAATCTATTGTCATATGTTGGATCATCCTTGCAGTTCCAGGAATAAATGCCACTTAGTTATAGTCCTTTTGATATGCTGCTGCATTTGACTTGCTAGTATTTGTTGAGGATTTTTGCATAAATATTCATAAGGAATATTGGTCTGTAGTTTTCTTGTAGTGACTGTCTGGTTTGGATATCAAAGTAATACCAGCCTTATAGAGAGAGTTAGGAAGTGTTCCCCCCTCTTCAGTATTTTGGAAAAGTTTGCGAAATGTTGCTATTAGTTCTTCCTTAAACATTTGGTAGAATTCACCAGTGAAGCACCAAGTCTAGGTATTTTATTTGCCAGGAGATCTCTGATTACTGATTCAATCTCCTCACCAATTACAGATCTATTCAGATTTTCTATTTCTTTGTGATTTACTCTTGGTAGGTTTGTGGCCCTAGGAATTTTTCCTTTTCATCTAGATAATCCAATTTGTTGGTGTACAATTGTTCTTTCTTATAATCCTTTTTATTTCTGTAAAATCAGTAGTAATGTCCCCATTTTCATTTCTGATTTTAGTAATTTGAGTCTTCTCTCTTTTTTCTTAGTCAATCAGAATAAAGCTTTATCAATTTTGTTGATCTTCTCAAAGAACCAACTTGTGGTTTCATTGATTTTCTCTGTTGTTTTTCTGTTTTTCAGTTTATCTTTTCTCTAATCTTTATTATTTCCTTCCTTCTGCTGAGTTTAGTTTGTTCTTCTTTTTTTAGTTCCTTAAGTTGTAAAGCTAAGATGTTTGTTGATCTGAGATCTGTCTACTTTCTTTTTTTTTTTAATGCAAGTGTTTGTAGCTATAAATTTCCCCCCTCAACACTGCTTTCACTGTGTTCCATAAGTTTTGGTATGTTGTGTTTTCATTTTCATTTTTCTCTCTATATTTTTTAATTTCCCCTGTGATTTCTTCTTTGATCCATTGGTTGTTTAAGAGTGTGTTGTTTAATTTCCACAAATTTGTGGATTTTCCAGTTTTGCTTCTGTTGTTGATTTCTCACTTCATCCTGGTGTGGTGGGAGAAGATACCCTGTATAATATCTATCATTTAAAATCTATTGGACGTAATTTGTGGTCTAACATATGGTCTATCCTGGCAAATATCCCATGTGCACTTGAGAAGAATATATATGCTGTTGTTGTTGTTGTTGTTGACTAGAGTGTTCTGTGTATGTCAGTTTTATCTAGTTCGTTTATCGTGTTGTTTAATCCTGTGTTCCCTTACTTATCTTCAGTCTGGTTGTCCTATCCAATATTGAGAGTTGGGTATTGTAGACTCCAACTCTTATTGTAGAGCTGTCTATTTCTCCCCTAAATTCTATCAGTTTTTTCTTCATATATTTCGATGGTTTGTCATTAGGTACAGAAATGTTTGTAATTGTTATATCTATGTTAAACCTCTTAATATATAATGTACTTCTTTCTCTCTTATAACCTTTTTTGTTTGAAATCTATTTTGTCCAGTGTTAGTATAGCCACCCCTGCTTTCTTTCCCTTCTACTTGCATGGAATATTTATTTCCATTTTTTCACTTTCAATCTATTTTTTTGTCTTTGGATCTAAAGTGAGTCTCCTGTAGACAGCATATAGTTGAAACATGTGTTTTTATCCATTTTGCCAATCTCTGTCTTTTAATTGGAGAGTTTAATTTATTCATATTTAAATAATTACTGACAAGAGGGACTTCTGTCATTTTGCTTTTTGTTTTCTATATGCCTTATAGTTTGGGGGGGTTGGTCCCTCATTTCCTGCATTACTGTTCTTTCATGTTTAATTGATTTTTTGTAGTAAAATGTTTGAACTCCTTTCTTATTTCCTTTTGTGTATATTCTATAGCTATTTTCTTTGTGGTTACCATAGGGATTCCATTTAACATCTTAAAGTTTTAACATTCTAGTTAATACTCCAGTTTGAAATTATACCACCTTTAGCTTCAATAACATACAAAAAGTCCTCTACTTTTTAACTCCATCCCCATGCTTTATGGTTACTGATGTCACAAAATTACATCTTTAAACATTGTGTGCCCCAAAACATAAACTAATAATTATTTTAAGTGTGTTAGTCTTTTAAGTCACATAGAATACAAAATATGGAGTTACAAACCAAAGTTACGATAATGCTACCTTTGTTTTTTTAATGCATTAATCTCTTAAATAAAATATAAAGCAAAAAGTAGTTATAAAAAGTAATACTAGGGCTTCCCTGGTGGCGCAGTGGTTGAGAGTCCGCCTGCCAATGCAGGAGACACGGGTTTGTGCCCCTGTCTGGGAGGATCCCACATGCCGCGGAGCGGCTGGGCCCGTGAGCCATGGCCGCTGAGCCTGCGCGTCCGGAGCCTGTGCTCCGCAACGGGAGAGGCCACAACAGTGAGAGGCCCACGTACCGCAAAAAAAAAAAAAAGTAATACTAGCTTTTACAATTTCCCATGTATTTACCCTTTATTGAGATCCTTATTTCTCCATATGGCTTCAAGTTACTATCTAGTGTCCTTCATTACTCCTTGCAGGACTCCCTTGAGCATTTCTTGCAGGGCAGGTCTAGTGGAAAGAAACTCCCTCACTTTTTGTTCATCAGGGAATGTATAAATTTCTCCCTCACTTTTGAAGGACAGTTTGGCTGGATATAAGATTCTCAGTTGACAGTTTTTCTTTTAGCACTTTGAATAGATTTTTCCACTGTTTTCAGCATCCAAAGTTTCTGATGAGAAATCTGCTGATATTCTTATTGAGGATCCTTTGTATGTGATGATTCACCTCTGTCTGGTTTGCTTTCTAGATTCTTTGTCTTTGATTTTTGAAAGTTTAAATACAATGTGCCTTGGTGTGTGTCTCTTTGAGTTCATCTTACTTGGAGTTTGTTGAGCTTCTTGGATGTTTATATTCATATCTCTCATTAAATTGGAGACGTTTTCAGCCCTTATTTCTTCAAATATTCTTTCTGCCCCTCTCCCTCTCTCTTCCTTCTGGTACTCCCACCAACAGTGTGTATAGTATGTATGTTGCTCTGACTGATGGTGCTCCACAGGTCCTCTAGGCTCTTTTCACTTTTCTTCACTCTTTCAGTTCTTCAGATTTGATCGTTTCCATTGTCCTATCTTCAGGTTTGCTGATTCTTTCTTCTATCTTCTCAAATATGACTTTGAGTCCCTCTAGTGAATTTCTCATTTCAGTTATTGTGTTTTTCAGCTTCAGAATTTCTTTTTGTTTCCTTTTTAGGTTTTCTTTCCCTTTTTGGTATTTCTACTTTGTTTATACATCATTATCTTGACTTTCTCCACATCTTCCTTTAGTTCTTTGAATGTCTTCATGACAGTTGTTTTGAACTCTTTGTCTAGTAGATCTGCCTTCAGATCTTTTTCAAGGACAGTTTTTGCTGAGTTATTTTTTTCCATTGAATAGATCATACTTTCCTATTTCTTTGTATACCTTGTAATGTTTATGTTGAAAAGTGGATGTTTAAATCTAATAATTTAGTAACTCTAGAAATCAGATTCTCTCCCATCCTCAGGATTTTCTTTGTCATTATTTTGTTTACTGGGGGTTTTTTTGTTGTTTTTTTTTAATTGTAGACTGTATCTGTACCAAGGATCAGACTGAGGTGAAAACTTAAGGTCTTCCCAGGTATTTTCTGAGCCTATGTCTTTCCCTAAGCATATGTGGTCACTTTCTAATTTTCCCTATATATGCAGTTGCTTATAAATGTCCTAGACTTTAGTGTCTGGCTCCCAAAAAAGGAAAAAGAGAAAAATGAAGGCAGGACGTGTGTTGGCCCTTTAAATCCCCTGGAAGTCACTTCAGCTGGGGGAGAAGGTGTTTATCACAATGGACGATGGTGCAATAAAAATGCCCACCTCTTTGTCTGCACCCCTGTAATTAAAGCACCAATCAGCAATCAATCAGAGCACAGATTCCCTATATCTGGAGGATAGGTCTTTTTTGCCCATCCTGACTCCCACAAGCTGCATTCAAGCTGCTCCAGGAATACAAGCATGGCTGCATGGGGATGAGAGGTAGAGAGCTGCTACCATGCTACAAGCTGAAACTGACCAAAATTAACTGCAGGTTACCACCAGAGCCTTCCCTTGGAAGTTGCAAGCTTTCAATAGACTCCAGAATTCCAAGATAATTACATCAGATAGATTCTGTCAATGTAATTATTGTCCAGGTAGAGAAACAGATTCCTCGTGCTTCCTACTCCACCATATATTCAGAATCTGCTCTCTATTTTGTCTTCATTTTTGAAAAATATTTTCACTAGGTAGAGAATTGAGTTGACAGTCTTTCAATGTTTTAAAGATGTTACTCCACTGTCTTCTCATTTGCATTGTTTCTGGTGAGAAATCTGCTGTAATCCTCTATACATAATGTGTTTTTTTCTTTGGCTCTAAAATTTTTCTAAGAGTGATTTTGAATAATTTGGTTATGATGTGCCTTGGTATAGTTTTCTTCATGCTTCTTGTGCTTGGAGTTCATTGAGCTGTTTGGATCTGTGGGTTTATAGTTCTCATAAAATTTGGGGAAATTTTAGCTACTATTACTTCATCTGTGTTTACTGCACCCACTTCCTTAAGGAACTCTAATTACATGTATTTTAGGCCACTGAATACTATCCCACAACTCATTTATGCTATTTACTGTCTTTACTATTTTTTTCTCTCTTTCTTTCCTTTTAGAAAGTTTCTATTGCTCTCTTTAAGTTCACTCATCTTTTATTCTGCAATGTGTAACCTCCTCCCTTAATCCCATCCAGCATACTTTTCAGTCTCAGTAAGTGTAGTCTTTGTTTCTAGTAGTTTGCTCTAGGTCTTTTTCACGTCTTCCGTATCTCTAATTAAGTTTTTGAATATATGGAATATCATCAGAACCGTTTTAATATCCTTACCTGATAATTCTAACACCTGCACCAGTTCTAGGTCAGTTTTGATTGAGTCATTTTTCTCCTCATCCTGGGTCATATTTCCCTGCTTCTTTACATGGCTGCTCATTTGTAAATGGATTCCAGACATAATAAATTTTATCTTTTTGTATGGTGGATGTTTCTGTGTTCCTGTAAATAATCTTGTGCCTTACTCTGGGCACAGTTAGGGCACTCTTCACTCTGACCCTTTGGACGGTTCATTCCTAGGCTTCAGTTACCTTCCCCACATGCATGTGCTGATTGATGTTCTGCTAGATACTTGAGGAGGTCTCCCTGCAGATCTCCAGAGTTCTCTGTGCCACTTTCTCCTTTCAGCTTGTCTCTCCTGCAAACTCCAGCCACCTTGGCTCCCAGACTCTCAGCTCTCTCTCCTCAATAGGCGGAGTCTACCAGTCTTCTCCAGGTTCCCCCTCCTGTGCCATAGCCTGGAAACTCTCAGGAAGTAAATTTAGTCCATATTACTCCATCTTGGCTGGAAGTAGAAGTTCCTTACTAACAGCAAGTGAACCTTCACAACTCCACTCAAATATCCACTCAAATATGCTTCTTCAGGCAGCCTTCCCTGATGGCCCACAGACCAGATTAAGCACTCCTGCTACGATGCTTCCTCTGTCATAGTTCTTATCAGTCTGCATTGTTATTGTTTATTTGCTCACCTCCCCAGTTAGACTATAGGTTCCTAAACATAAAGATCTGTGTCTTACTCACTAAACTTTATCTGGCACAGAATAGGTGCTTGATGAATGTTGACATTTTTTAATGTGTTTTAGCTGCAGAAGGCTGAAACACCATTATCAGGGAGCTTCCTCTTGTGTCCAGTCAGATAATGGAGACAGGGAAGTTTCATCTAGAAAAGTGTGGATGGAAGGTACACCTGTGTCCTCTGGGGGAGGATGCTGACTCACCTGTTCTTACCTTCAAGAAGTCAGAGCTGGTAGCCAGTTAAGCAGCAGTACACTAGGGGCAATTCAGATGCAAGGGGAGTGTTCAGCACCAGGGAGACGGCTGCACAAAGGGCTAAGCTTCCCAAGGAATCAGGAAGTCTGTCTCGGAATGAAATGCTTGTACAGATGCAACCATGTGGTCCCTCCAAAATTCCCAGCTCCCCAAACCCCCAAGGTTCTGGAGAAGACCAGAAGACACCCTCCCCTGCCCGCCCCAAGCCCAGGCAGTTAGGGAGCAAAGCAAGTTTGCAAACTAAAGAGATTTCAAGTCTGCACTTGGTGAGTGGAAAAAAACTCACTCTTTTTCAAAGAATGAAAAGGCTTCCCCCACCCTCCCCTTGCTTTCTCTTCAATGATGGCATTTCCATAAGAGAAACGGCTTGATGGGCCTGTTCCCTTTAAATTATTTTCTAAAGATCCAGGCAGTCGCACGCACAGGCCGCCTCTCCTTGGCTCACCTTTCCTTTCAATTACTTTCCTTCTTAAGCTGAGCAATGGCAGCATCATGGCCCCTCCTTGCTGGGACTGCTGCAACTCAGCGCCTCTGCGGCCGGGTGCCCAGGCTGGGTTCTGGCTTTGTTCCCCTGGCCAGACGGCCGTTGTTTCATCTTCCCGTCTCCCCTTTCTGTGCCATTTAAACTTTAACCTGGTAGTAACTTTGCTGCCTTGATTCCCGATTCAAAGCCTGGCAGATGAAAAGCCCTCCCCTTGGATGTGGCTTGAAAACTTCATCTCCAGTCTCTCTCTGTCTTTGAACTGCCTTGGAGCCTTTTTGCCCAGGCTGTTTTATTCTCCCTGGGCCTCGAGCTTTCAGGCCTGGGCACTTGGGAAAGGCAGCAATAGGGGTTTCTCAGTTGGGGCCCGAGAGAACCCCAAGTGCCCAGGGTGGGCAACTCATGTGCGCCCACACACATACCATCACCCCCTCCCCCCGAGAGCTGCGAGTCTGGCTCAGGAGACCGTCTCTGGCCTTTGGGGCCAGTCCCTGCCTTCACCCAGCCCTCCCCCATCGCAGCTTCCCTTCACAAGCCCCAGACCCACAGCATTTCAAGGCTTCTAGCCCCAGGTGGGTCCTCCAGAAACTTTTTCCTTTTCAATGCCCGGCAGGCCACTTGCTGTTTCAGATGTCGGACAAGGCACAATGACAGAATTCTGCAATCACAGAAAAATTCAGGTAATCAAGGCCAAATGGGACAGTGGGGAAATGAACAGGAGAGAACGTTGGAAGTAAACCCCAAAGCAGACCTAAATCTTCCTCCTCCAAGCAGGCTCTGCATGGCCGGGTGGTGGCTTCATCTCCAGGGCCGCACATGGATTCCCCTTTGTTAGATGCTCGGGTGTCTTGTTTGTCTACGAGGGCAGTTTCCCCACCACCCTTGTGGTGACACAACAGCTGACACAGCTAAAGGATATTAGAGTGGGTTGAATTGTGGCCTTCCAATAGATATGTCCACACACCCCCCCCCCACCCCTGGAATCTGTTAATCAACCTTATTTGGGAAAAGGTTCTTTGCAGACATAATGAAGTTAAGGATCTTAAGATGACGGGAGAATCCTGGATTAGTCAGGTGCACCTAAACGCAAGGTCTAGTGTCTTTTTGAGAGACACACAGAGGAGAGGAGGAGGCCATGTGACCACAGAGGCAGAGAGTGGAGCGATGTGGCCATAAGTCAAGGAACACTGGGGCCACCAGAAGCTGGAAGAGGCATGGACTGGATTGTTCCCTAGAGCTTTCGGAAGGAGCACAGCCCTTCTAACACTTTGATTCTAGACTTCGGGCCTCCAGAACTGCAAGAATAAATTCCTGCTGATTTAAGTCACTAAGCTTGTAGTAATTTGTTACAGCAGACTCAGGAAACTAATACAAGTATGCAAAAGTGTGGAAGGAGATTTTCATGAGTTTTCACTGTCTTCACCAGCCTGGTGCTGTGGGGTAGATGTGGTGGCAGACACCTTCTTCTTTCTCGGGGGATGATCATCTCTACCTGCAAGTCCACGCAGCCAGCCTGAGGATGATGGCAGCATAAAGAGATGGAAAGGGCCTGCACAAGGCGTGGCAGGAATGGGCAATGATGCAAGCTAGATAGGGATTTGAAGGGGCAGCTTGAACCTAAATCATGTCTCCTAATGGAAACTGGACGTAGCTGGGTTTGGGGTAGACCAGAAGTCCACCTGAATGATGATTTGAGAAACCCCTTGAATATAATTCCTTTTCTTTATTTATTTATTATTTATTTAGGCCGCACTGCGTGGCACGCGGGATCTTATTTCCCCGACTAGGGATCGCATCCGTACCCCCTGCAGTGGAAGTATGGAGTCTTAACCACTGGACCACCAGGGAAGTCCTTAGAATTCCTTCTAAAGGGAGAGCCGGAACCCAGCTTAGACTTACAGCCAAGGTTCAAGCGTGAGGCAGTGAGGGGGCCAGGATTCTAGCATCTGACTTGTAGATTTTTCTCCTGACTACGTCCCCTAGATTCATGTTCCAAATTGGGAGAGAGAAAAGCTGTCAACAAAAATTGAAAGAATGGTTTTTATGGAAACTCAGAAGACACCAAGACCAACGAGAGAGAGCGGCAGAGACTGGGGCAGAAGAGCCTGCTCGTCACTGCAGCTCAGGGCTGGGAGGACTCCAAAATGTGGGGACCCTTTGGCAGCTTGAGCTCAGCCCATCGGCATTAGAGACATGAGGCTCAGAGGCAGCTGTGGCACCAGCAGACAGGATGGACCAATCGAGGTGGCTGGGCCCGGCAGAGGGTCTAAGATGTGTCCAGCTGACATCATGGTGCCTAAAAGGGATAGGAGCCAGTGCAGGCACAGAGAGCAAGGGACTGGACAGCAGGGCTTCCAGATGCAGGGCTGGGTCACTCCAAACAGCTTCTCAGGCAGATGACCCAAAGCATAATGGAGAGGCCTGTCCCACGTCACTTGGTAGCTGACAGGTTTGTTTATGAGCCCACGTGAGACAAGTCTAGAGAGTCCCTAAAACAATCGAGTGACAGTTTGACAGGGTTCTGGGAGCCCTGCCATATCAGGTGAGAGCAAAAAACAGGTAAACATATATCATTATTGCCCTTTATCCTAAAGGCCTTTATCCTAAAGTCCTCTGTATGTCCTTTATCATAAAGGCCCTTTTATGGCCTTAGGCCGTGTGACCTGGCAGAATCCGATCACGTCATTCATTAGCAACATCAGTTTCAGGCCAGAGCTACTAGCTTTAACCACGCTGTGTAACCACCCTGTGGTTCTCAGGTGCATATCGGAGTCACCTAGGGGCTTGTAAAAGAGACCCATGCCCAGGGCTCCAACCCCACCAACATCCCGGGGGTCTCTGGGCAGGACCACTGTGCAGCCAGCGTTGAGAAGCCCTCTTTCCTGGCGTCCTCTGCCTACCCAGGCAGGAAGCAGGAGAGAACCCCAACCTCCTCCCAAGCCACCGCAGTTTCTCCAGCTCTAATGTGGGAGGTCAGGCTCGGTGCCTTCCCAGGACGTGCTCAGTTCAGCGGCGGTGGGAGCCCCACCCCCAGCTGAGCCAGAGCCTTGCTGATGCCCCTCGCCAGGCAAGGGGGCAGGGGCTGCAGAAGTTCCACCTCCCAGCCTCTATCGCAGTCACGCCCCAAGCCTCCCGATTGCAACAGCTGAGCCTTCTGCACTGTACTGGGCCCGGGTGGGTGTGGGGAGAGATGACCCCCTCCAAGAGGTGGGAGTCACCCAAAGCCTGCCTGTGCACAAGCCCAAGAACTGCTAAAGGGCCTGCAGAGTCATTAGGTAGAGGATAGAGCTTCTAGCCATCTAAACCCCATTTAACTCATCACTTTACAGTTACTAACAGATGTAAGCTCCTCTGATAAGAAAGAGATGGGCCATAAGCACCCGACCTGTGGCCCACTCTGAGGAAGCTGGGCTTCAATTTCCGGGTGGATTCGGAGAGCTCTGGGTCCTGTAATGGTCATTTGTCAGTGACGATTACAGGTAACATGGAGAGCAGGTGGCCTCATGCTCTCCTCATGGGAGGCACCCCCCATCCAAAGGCTCCCATGCACCCTGCAAAGGTCTAAGTATCCTTCACCACCGTGTGCCCGTACTTCCCCTGTCCCGTAGAGGCCCCAGCTCAGAAGGTTCTCCAGTCCTAAGGCAGTGTGGTGACACCCAGCCCTCTGGAACAGACCTTGTCCTCTCCGATGGGAGAAGTGGGGGTCAAGGGGAGGCCTGGGCAGCCCATCAGCTGTGTCCCTCAGAGACTCAGCCCATAGCTCCAGGGCCCACTCAGCAGAACTTTAAGGGGCTGTCTGCAAGCTGCAGAGATGCTTTCTGTGGAGGTGCAGGCACTAGCCGTCTTGGATCAGATCTCCTCTGTTCACAAAGAGGACTTTCAAGAGGCCCCCTTGGGTGGGCAAGTGTCCAGTGAATGGGCACCCGTGGCTAAGGGAAGAGTGTGGCCACACCTTTGGGACCTGACCAAGGCTACCCTTCCACACCCTCCACTCCTCCACTCCCACCTCTCCCATCCCCCAACCGCCCACCTCCCATGCTGTGGACACATTTGCCCTGGTGCCAGGGTGCCAGGGAGAAGAACTGACACTTGCCCTCATCTTCCTTAAAGCACAGGGCCTTGAGAATTGACAGGGTCCTGACCACGACCCCTGTTTGGAAGGGATGCTGAGGACCCCAAAGGGGATCACCCCAAGGAAAGGGGAAGTCTGGACCCATGAACGAGGCTTTTCCCGGCCTGGATGGTTGGGAGGGGAGGGGGCTGTCAGCTCCAACACAGCCTGGAGCTACTCCTGGCCCAGCCACTTGGAGGGTGGGCTTTGGGAAGCATGGCTGGCATGGGGGGTGGAGAGCTCAGGTGCTGGAATCAGGGAGGGCACAAACAGGCAAAGGGGGTGTGGAGCAACCTTCTCTGAAGAAGCCCTTCTACCTGCCAGGGGGCTGGAGAAGCGGGGGCATCAGCCTCAGCAGACGAGACACAACATCCCACAGCACCCAGCACCCAGCGGCCCAACCTGTCCGCACCAGACTGATTTGTCCTGCTGACTTCTCTCTTCCCTCTACTGGGGACCTGGAAAGACAGTTACTGTGTCCTATTTGCCAACACCTGGCACATAACTAATAATTCATAACAGTGGATTAAACAAATGAATCAACGATACAACTGAAACCCGTTTCATGTGTGGACACACCTCGTTACCCACGTGCTGCCCACTCTGTGGATTTCCCACAGCAAACACCTCCTCCCAGCCTCCAGCCCACTCCGAGGCTGTCCCACCCTCACTGTCTGTGAGCTCAAGGATTACAAACTAATCCTAATATGTTTGCCTGCATGAAACCTAATTAGGAAGGTAAATCTGAAAAAAGCAAAAGGTAAAACAATATAGAAATCCAAGGAGGGAGGCCCCTGGCACCCCGCGCGGAAGAGAAAGTGAATTGGAATCACTCATTCTGTGGTGTCCCCCTCTCAGCTCAAATAAGGAGGAGACAGGTCCCCCCTCTCTGCCAGGCAAGGCCAATAAGAAAGGCAGAGGATAATTTGCTTAAAAAGGCACCTGGACCTGGAATCCCACTACGTAAGGGGGGCCTTGGTGCCGTTTTCCCCGTCTTCCTGCTTCTAGGGCCTGGAATTTCAGATCCATCAGAGGCTCTAGCAAATGGTATTTCTATTGCAAGGAATGAAAATCTAATTCCAAGTGGCTTAAGGAAAAAAGGAAACCTAGGTACGTGTGTGTGCACGTGCGCACACGCGCATGCAGGATTCAATGGCTCTTATAACTGAAAGTCCAAGGGTAGGTAGGACTCGCAGAATACGGTGACTTAACTCTCTTTTTCCCATCTGTCTTTCATAATTTGCAGGCAGGCTGTCTTCAAACAGTGTCCCTTCCAACAACCAGCTTCTATCCTCCCCTCTCCATGGCCAGTGGCAGGGAGGGCATCTTTTTGAGACTGCGGAGTGGTGGTGATTGGCCTGATTGGCTTCTCTTGGGGCATGTGGGCATCCATGAGCCATTCATGTGATTGGAAGGATCTGATGCTCTGATTGGTCAGCCCTGGGTCACATGTTTCACCCCTGGAAACAGAGGGTAACATCCATCCCACCTAACGCCCAAGGACTGCAAGTGAGGGAGAGTGTGGTTCCCCAAAGGAAGATAGCAAAGGAGTATATTTGATCCCACAAATGGGAAAGGAGGCTGCACAAGCAATGGGAGATGTCCACCATCAACTTGAATAGTGAGAAGGAGATGGAAGCTTTGAAAGTTCAATGGGCAGGACAGATAAAAACCTGGAGGTGGGAAATGAGCCACATGGGCTGGGGTGGGAGCTGAGAGCTGGACTGATTGCAGAAGAGGGCTCCAAAATGCAGATCCGGGGCTGTCACGGTGTAGGTCTCATGGGCACATGGGCTGAGGTGCTCCTGGAGGCCCCCGAGCTGGATTTTGAAAGAAGCATCTGAAAATCCTCACTTTGGGGAACACCAAAATGATGTTTCAGCTTCTTTATGTTCTGCCTTTTAGGGATAATAAAGGTATGCAAAAAGCAAAAGAGGAGAGGAGACAGGAGACAGACCAACCGTCTGATGGCTAGCGAGTGAATAAGTTGTTACTTTAGGTGCAGTCCCCAAACCACACCTACTTTGGGTTTTCTGGGGCAGCTGAGCTTACAAAAGAAAGCTTCAGGATAGAGCAGAAAGCTGCCTTTTGGCTTCAGGGCACTGGGAATTGGCTAAGTTGAGGGGAAACTTTCAAGGAATGGGCTTCTAAGGATCACTCTTAATTCATTTCTGGGGCATTTACTAGGCATGCACAGTGTGCAGAACATGGGCTGTGTCCTACAGAGTCAATGGACAAGAGAAACTTCATATGGCCTCTGAACTGATGGGACCAGTCAGGTCCATTGCTGCTGGGTCACGGGACAGCATCACTCTGCCTACAGATCCATCTCATCTTTGACCCCTTACAAGGGCGGAAATGTCCCCCATTCCTCTGGAGGCCTCCTGTGCCTGACCCAGTGCCCTATACATTATAGCCACTCAATCTTTGCCTCCTTTAATGAATGAGTGAATGAATAAGTTTCTCAATGATAACGGACATGATAAAGAGTGTTGCCATCAAGTAAAGAACTCTATAAACCCAGTGATCCTTTGTTTATGGTAAGTTATTTGTTGAGCATCTGCTATGTACCTCTGCTGGGAATACACTCTCTCCTGGAGCTTATGCTACAGAGGGTATAGCCATCCCCATGTACAGGTGAGGAAACTGAGGCTTCGAGGGGTTAAGGCTCACGCTCATGGTTGCACTGCTAGGAAAGGGGAAAGCTGGCACCTACCAAAAATTAGATTCAGTTCCAAATCTTCCTGCTTCCAAATCCAGACCAAACCCACACTTGCTGCATCCCTGAGTAAAATAAAAACCAAATTCAATCATACAACCACTGAAGAAGGTGTGATTGATACTTATTTGGGATGGGGGAAATGAAGGATGATATCTCAGAACGGGTGGCATTTAGCTGACCCTAGAGGGAAGGAGGCGGCTCTCGGCATGAGGAGGACATGTGAAAGAGGGACGCAGGCAGGGGAACAGGGTCAGCAAAGATCCAGAATGGGGCAGGTGCAAGGTGAGTCATGCCACCCAGCTGGCACCTTGTGAAGAGCAGATGAGGCGGGATAGAGAGCTAAGGGCCAGCTCTCCGAGGTCTGGGAGATCAAGGGTTTGCCCTCTTACAAAGGTACCGTTCTTAATCCTCCGCTCTGCACTGGGCTCTGTGCCACGTACTTTCCATGTATTATCTGATAGTACTATTACTTATACTATGTACTAGTAAGTACTTATGAAGGGCTTATTGCTATTATCGTAGAGCAATGTTACTTAGAGTATTAATAAGTACTTGCTACTATTATCTTAGAGTACAACTGCTATTCCCATTGCACAAATGGGGCAGCTAAGGGGGCGAGTACCTGCCCAAGGATGGAAATCAGGCAGCCTGCCTCCCACCATGAAGTGTTCTGCTGTGTGGAGAGAGGGGAGGCCAGGGGAAGCAGGCGGACGGGAGCCCCGCCTCTTTCCCCATCACACCGGCCCAGCTGGAGTGGGGCTGAAAAGGAGGCCGCAGCTCCGAGGCCCACACCCCTTCCAAGCCCACGAGCAGAGCAAGGAGCAGATGGGAAGTCGCCCACCCAGGGTCCAGCTCCAAACCTTCCAGAAACCTGCAAACATGAAACAATCATAGATGAGAGGAGGCTTGAAAGCCACCGTTTTTAAAATAAAAGGAAATCGCATTGTAAAAGCCCTGGCAAAGATGACAAAAAAAAAAAAAAAAACTTGTTAAGATCAAAAACTGCAGCCAAACCTCAAAAAAGAGGTTTGGGATAAAGGGAGGGAGCAGGGGTTTTACCTGGGAGCTTCCAAGGGGGCTTCTGAAGCAGGTGAGGGCAGGGTGTCCCCAGCCTGCGCCCGGGCTGGCCTGCCTCTCTGGCCTCCCCTCCGAGGCAACTTTCATGTCCCCCCCCACCTCCCCACCTCCGGCCTGCGAGGCTGACAATGGCTCCCAGACACTGGACACGCGTCAAGTTTTCCAACTTGAAACTCATTTCTTTCCCTTTAAACTGAGGAAACTTGGAGTCCTTTCAAGACACAGAGAATGGCAGGGATTCGCATGGGGCCTCCTCCCAGGCTTCTCATCCCACCTCCTGCAGGAGGAGGGGCTCTTCGGGCTCTGCTGCAAGTGCATTAACTCTTCATCCAGGTGACAGAGGGCCGGCCCAGTGGGACGCCTGTGGCCAGAGTCCCGTTCCCTACCCCTCAGGAGGGTCTTTCTCGTCCTCAGGCCCCTGACGTGCAGAAGACCAGACAAGGCCCCGTACAGCTCTCACTCAGGGCAGGCATCCTGTGGGGATTTATTGAATAACATTTCTCAGAAATAACTTTGTCACGCCACCCAGCACAGAGGGGAGGGTGGAGAATGGAAGGAAGAAAGCGGGCACCAGCCTCGAGGCCTCCCGAGACTTAACTAATCAGTCTCCCAGCCCGGCCCAAGGGCCGGAGGGTGGGCAGAGCAGAAAGGAGCCCAAGCAGCACCCCCTCTGTGTGCCATGGAGCAGGACAGGGGGGTCCCAGAGGACACAGGCTGGGGGACATCTGTGTGTGTCTGCTGCGGGATAGTTGGGGTTCAGTGCCAGGATAGGGGCTGGGGAGGCGTGGCAGGATCCCCTCCTCAGGGCACACTTGGCTACAAGCACATGGACACAGGGGCCCACACTCCCCTGGACCACACAAGCTGGGGTCCTCATCCAGCTCCCCGGCCCCTTGCCAGCCAGTGACCATGTGCCCGTGACGGCACGCCTACCTCTGGGCCTCAGCCTCCCCAGCCAGGCGGGACAAGACCCCAGCCCTGCCTGCCATGCGCCCTGATGTGAGGGTCACACAGGGCCATACATGCTGGGCTCGCTGAGCCTGCGAGGGAGACCATGAACGATACACACTCTCAGAGAGTTGAGGGGACAGAGCCGGGCAGAAAATGGGAACTAGGGAGAGGAAATAAGAGAGAACATCAGAGAGAGACAAGGGAGAGAAAGGAGGGGACAGAGGGGAGGAGAGGGAGAGCAAGAAAGAGTGAATCAGAGACTCCCTGGGAGCCACAGACAGAGACAAACTGAGGTCAAGACAGAGGGACATGGGCGGTGGGGGCAGCGGGGGGAAGGATGCAGACAGAACCCACCCCCAGCGCACACACACATGCACATAGAAACCAAGGTTCTGGGGCGACATGCATGCATGCTCCGTGCCGTCCATCTGTCTGTCTGCCCCTGCGCCCTAGCAGACCCTCGCTGCCTCCAGGAGAGGGTTGGTCTGCAGGGCCCGGACCCTGGTGAGTCTGGAAACAGAAGTTGTTGCAGCTAAGAGCACAGGCCCTGGGGTCACACCGCCCAAGGCGGGCGGGGGACCAGCAGAGGGCCCTTGGGCACGTCTCTGAGCCTCAGTCTCATCTGTGAAATGGGAATCACAATGCAACCCGCCTCAGGGGCTTGCCACGAGCTTCCGTGAGCTGCGGATGCAAAACCCCTCAGCATCAGTCAGGCCCCCTGCATACGGTCGTGGCCTTGGGCCTCAGCACCTCCTCTCCGGGCTTCCCTGTGTCCTTATGTTCTCCTTCTCTTCATGAGGATCCCTTCCAGCTCTGGGACCCCTCAGCCTTCCCAAGGGACACAGAGGCACCCAGGTCAGCGGCAGTTTCCACTCTGATGGACACCTGCCCACTGCCAGCAATACCAAAGGCCTGGGACCTGTGCCCTCCTGGCAGGAGACCTCACCCGTGGTACAGACACCGGCCCAGTCTGTGACACACTCCACAGCTCCAGCCTCTTAAAGGCCAAGGAAATAAATATCAAAACTCTTATTCCTTCCTTAAAGGAAAAAGTCCTACGTTAATTGCCTGGAAGCGGGGCGGGCTGAATTGGGGGCAGGCTTGTGAGACAGGTGGCTCTCACTAAACCCGATAAGCCACGTTTTCTCCTAAGGGACTTCAATACTCCAGTTACAAGACAGCCGTCAACCTCGGGACTCAAACTTCCCCAGATCCGCGGCCGAGGAAAGGGCCGAGAGGCCAGGACGGCACAAAAGCACAGATTCGAAAAGGCAAGGTAGGTGTTGAAGGACCTGCAGGGAGGTGGCAGCTGCAATGTCACCCCCTCCTCGAGGCAGCCTTTCCTGTCCGCTCTCGCGGGGGAGGGCCCATCCGTGTCCTTTTCTGAACCTCAGCATTTGGAACGCATGCACTTTGTACCTACTTGGTTTTCTGTCTCACGCCTGACTGACTGTGGCTGGGAACCCCATCGATTTCATTCAGTTTTGGTGCTCTGTGTCTGGCACAGCGTAGGTGCTTTTGCAGTATTTTTTGGAAGGAAATATGAGTTCCTTCCAGTTAACAGAGAAAGGGGCTGACGGCAGATTAGGAGGTGGGGGCCTGGGAAGAGAGAAGTGTTTGGAATTAGGGGAGCTGGGTTCCAGGCAAAGCACTTCATTCCAGGGCGCAGGTCATCGGGGTCTCGGCTCTCTGTCACTGCCTGGGCAGCCTGGGAAGGTCCCCTCCTTCCCTGTGCCTGTAGAACTGGGGGATAGCACATAAGAAAGTGTGAGTCACTGGCCAATCTCCAACGGACCCCAGAGTTGGATGGCTTCAAGGGTACTGTAGAATTAGGAACTAGTATTGGGCTTCCCTGGTGGCGCAGTGGTTGGGAGTCCGCCTGCCGATGCAGGGGACGCGGGTTCGTGCCCCGGTCCAGGAAGATCTCATATGCCGCGGAGCGGCTGGGCCCGTGAGCCATGGCCACTGAGCCTGTGCATCCGGAGCCTGTGCTCTGCAACGGGAGAGGCCACAACAGTGAGAGGCCCGCGTACCGCAAAAAAAAAAAAAAAACAGAATTAGTATTATGCTGAACCAAATGATATTGACTTTCTTGTGGATCAAAAATCGTCAATGTTGGCAATTTCATGTGGTTCAACCAAAAAATAACAATAATAATAATCAACTCTTACAGGGACCTTGATAATAGGGTCGATCTGAGGTCCATTCAGGACCAAGAAATGAGGAGCTGGGTAAAAGGATACTTGAGTTCTCTTCTGGCCCTATCTATTTTAAGGTGTTGTGAGCCAGCCATGTGTGACACTAACGAAGTCACTCCCTCTCTGAGCCAAGTAAAGATGGTTCAGAGAGGGAGTGACTTGGTTAGTGGACCACCACTAACCAAGATGGACCAACTTGTCTGGTCCACAGGGCTGCTTCTAGGAAACAAAGGGGGAAGTGCCCTGGAGATTGAAGGAGCAGTCCAAATGCAAGATGAGATCACCACCATCAAGTGCAGAGCACCCTTAGGCCCACCTCATAGGCAAGCAAAGTCCTGGGCACAGCCAAAAGGGCTGAGAAATAGCCAAAGCGGGGAGGGAAGAAAGCATGGATTGTAGAGCCAATACACAGAACTATGCACACAGACATACCTGGGAACAGGCACAGATACACACTCACACAGACACACTGTCACATAGCCAGGGACACGGTGATACGCTTGTGGTGGCACGTAGGGTATTCGGAAAGGAGGGAGAAAGCCAAAGCACGTAGAAAAGCTGTAGGAACCGTTGAAGGGGTTGGGGTGGCCCCATGCGCAGCACTCTAGCAAATGAACTAATGAAGGTGGCACAACAGCTGGAGATGACAGGAAGAGCCCAGGAGATTCTAGATCCAGGCAGAGAAGCTGAGAAGAGGCTGCCTTTAGAGGAACAGGGGGGCTGAGAGGGAAACAGCAGGTGGTAGGGGACAGGGAGGGTTGGGAGTGGGGATTGGGCAGGAGAGGGACGAAGAGGGCTGGAAAGCCCCTGAGATCAGCCTGGGCATGGGGTGCCTGGAACTGAGGACCACGTTCCACGTGGCCCTAGTCTGACTTTTCCCTGCTGTCATGGGGTCTGACACCCCTGGCCAGACTCCAGAGAGCCCCTGGGTGCTGGACAAGTGGAGCTGGACCCAGGAGTGGTGACCAGGCCAGTCCTGTGACTGGCCACTTAATGAGTCCATCTCACACCTGTCTGACCCCCTCCCACCTGCTGGTGGCAGAGGAAAGAGATCTTGGATGTGAAAGACCCTTGAGGCCCCTGTAAACTATATGGCATCTCGTGGTGTGAGGTAGGGATTGCCTGGAGTCACCTACAGGAAGCAGAGGCTCCAGGCCTCCAGACAAGGGTTCCACTGCCTGCTCCAACCAGCTGGGAAAACAAGCAGTACTCTCTGTCCGGACCTCATCTCTCCTTTGCAGGGACTCCTCCAGCCCTAACCCCATGTTATGTGTAATTTCTGCAGGAGCCCACCCCAGCCTCAGCTGACGGTTTAGAGGAGTGAAACCCTGAGCAAGGACAACCCAACACGTTCCAGCCTTCAGCTTCCACCAGCTACCACAGGACCCTGCAGCCAAACCCAACTGTGCCTGGGCTTGCTTCAGGTGAATTCTGTCACTTGCGTCCCAAACAGCACTGATTACTGCAAAATACACACACGTACACACACACACACACACACCAATAATAAATAAATAAAGCAAGAAAGGACAAATGAGAAGAGGGTTTTAAGGGGAAGAGCACTGGGGAACCCCAGTTTCCCCACCCTCCTGCTGTGTGACCTTGAGCAACTTCTTAACTTCTCTGACCCCCAGGTCCCTTACCTGTGAAATAAGAATAAGAACACCTCTTCTGCAGAACTGTACAATACCCTGCAGCCAAAGAGCACCAAGAATGCACCTTTTGTCCAACAAAGTTGGGTTTACAGGCCAGCTGCTATGGTGGAGAATGTACACCCCTGGGCGGCTCAGGAACAGGGCTTTAGAAAGATTATTTTGGGCCTTTGGCTCATGTTAAGTGATTTGGGGGGGCTCTTTCTCTGGGTTTGATGCTGTCGGGAAGCGGGGGTAATTGAATGACTAGGTATCTTAATGATTCTTACCTAGAAGACAGGACGTTGTAATTAGTAGAGAAAGATTTTAGCCAGGATGGGGGATGTTTGGGCAGTTTTGTGGTTTGGACGAAGCTCACGTTCTGTCTGTGTCCAGACATGATTACAGAGTGGTCCTGTCTTTGTTTGACCCTCCGTGGTCTGTCCTGATGCCGCTGTTCTGGGGAAGAGTTTGTGGCCAGCAGCCCCAGCTGACTGTCAGGCAGCTCCTCTATTTCTTGGTTGACAGGAGGCCGATGCTTAGAAACCTTAGGCTTTCCAAGTATTGGCCTAAGGTTTCACTAAAGGCTTTAGCTCTGCTGGAGCGGTAATGATCTGGAGTCTGATATGTCATGTGGCGCGGCTGCCTGTACCACAGAGGCTCCGAGGAGGGCAACGTGGGTGAGTGTGCACCGGGATGCTTCCGGCAGCAGTTAGGGCTTGAGCTGGGTTTTTAAGGATGAGTAAGAGTTGCAGGGGGAGGGCGGCTGACTCCAAAAGAACCGGTAAGCAGAGGTTGGATTAGTCCAGTGTGGTGGGCGTGATGCTCCTCTGCCCAGAGACGGCAGTCCCCACCACCCTGTAGTTGACTGGGGGTCTACTCCCCACCAACCTCAGACCACAGGATCCGGGCTGCACCACGCTAGCTCCAGGAGGAGCACATGACCTGTCCTGGCCAATCAGCACATCACACCTAGTGGCCACCTGACTGTGTAGGTCAGGCGTGTGACTGAGCTGGTCCCATCAGAGAGCATCTCAGAGCTTTCAGGGGGATGCTGGGCAAGGCATCCATGTTTTGGAGCCTGGAAGAATGCCATCCCAGAGCTGTTCGTGGTTGTTATGTGAGCTTGAGGAAAACACTCGCAAGTGAGGGGCTCCAGCCCAGAAAGAAGAGCAATAAAGAACAAAGAAAGAGAAAGAACCAGAGCCTGTGTGGTCACCTTAGCCCTGTGTCAAGCCGTTCCTGAAGCAAGTCATCTTGGGACATTTCCTTCCATGAACTGGTAAATCCCCCCTGGGCTGAAGGCAGCTGGGATTACATTTCTGTCACTTGCACCCAAAGAGCCTGACTAATTCACAGGCTGTCTAATTCCAGCATCCGCATGAGACCCACTCCTCAGAGCCCAGTTTCACGAATGGACCTTCCTCCAGCACCAGGTCGCCCACCTTCCCACCCTCTCGGCCATCATGCTACTTCCCGGTTTCCGGGAGCAGCCCCCGTGGGCATCTGCGGAGCTCTTTCTGGGTGCTTTTCCTTTAAGGCATCCTCGCGGCCACCCTGCAGGGAGGAAGGAGGAACCTATTTTACGGATGAAGAAGTAAGTGGAGGCTCACAGGTCCAAGGTCCCACAGCCAGTTAAGCGCTGAGGCCACATCCGGCTGATTTCAGAGGTTTGCTCACTACTCCAGGCTCCTCTCAAATGCCGGCTTCTGATCAAGTGAATTAGTCCACAAATTATCCACAAACATTTGTCTAATACGTATGATGGCAACCAGGTTTGAGGCAGCCTCTGACACACCCCTAGATGAAGGGGCATCCTAGGATTAAGAAAGAGACCAGCTCACCCCACACAGGACCCCCGTCCGCTCACGCCCAGCTTCTGTGGTGCCCACGGCGATGCAAAGAAAGCTTCAGTCAGGACCTCTGCTTTGTGGCGGGGCACCTGGAGATCAGGCAGGATTCGAGAAAGGAGAGAGAGGGTGAGAGTCTGGGCCTCACAGTGGAAACAGCACCGGTCTTGGAGTCAGGCAGACGTGGGGCCAAGCCCACCCTTTCCTAGCTGTGTGACAGCCTGGCTGAGTCTCAGGGAGGATGGTGGTACCCCTTCCTCCTGGCTGTTCATTCCCCCTCCCAGCACCTCGGTTGCCATTAACACGCCGGTGGCTGGTGCCAAATCCTCCAGGAGGCATCTGCTGGCTGGTTTCCTCCCTCCACCCCAGCTGAACAGACCCAGCAGGGCTTTAGGTGCTGAGCTGATGGGGCAAGAGCCCAAGGCAAGGACTGAGCTTGCAGTCTGGGGCCTGACTGTGCACACCCTGCCCCGCACCTGCCCAGGACCACTCAAATGGGAGCGCAGGAGGGTGGAGCTTCTCCGCGGTGTGGCTCACCCGTCAATCCCAGCACCTGGAACAGGGTCTGACTAAGAGTAGGCGCTCCACACCTCTTTGCTGAATGAAAGAATCAATGAGCCTCGCCCCTGACGGGAAGGGGCTCTTTGGTAAGATAAAGAGACAGAGATGTTAGCGTAGCTATACCCGGAGCTTTCCCATGAGAGGCCATCATGAGGCGGCTTTAGGTAAAGAAGGTTCTTCTCTGAAGAACTTGAAGTTGCTAAAGCAGACAGGTGGAAAGCAAGTGCTTTCAGAGGCCAGGCAGCTCATGGAACGGAGGGTGGAGCCTGGCGCCACCAAGAGGTGGGCGGGGACTGTGGGCAGACAGAGAAGGCCTGCCGCACCTAAAGGCATTCAAGCCGTAAAAACTAACCACCATTTATGCAGGCTAGTGGTGAGAGGCCAGCAGAGAGCCGCATCCCACTCAGGGCCCCGTTGGGTGACTCCTGAACCCCGTCCCCCTCCAAGCCCAGAGGGAGGCCTGCTGGGACAGTGCCTTCCTGGGGACATCGACCTCCATCTGCGTCTTTCATGCTCCCCAAGAGCCCCCCACCTTCGGAGAAGGGAGGGTCCCCCGGTACCATTGTGCCGGGAGACCAGCCTTCCGGTCTGCACACGTGCACCCAGACATGCACAGGTGTGAGCCCCTGAGCGCCTGCCCCCAAACACAAACTAAAGGGCTGGCTCCTGGGCATCTGCCCTTCTGTCAAGAGACCCCGTACTGCAGGGAGTCCTCCCTGATCACGGCCCATCACCCAGCATGCCAGATCTGCCCTCCTTCCTCCAGACCTTGTGGCATCCCCTCCCCTTGGGACAGTGCCTCTGGGAGCAGGAACTGTAGATGGCTCACCTCTGTGCCCTCAGCACAGGCCTGGCACAGAGCAGCGGCTGCTATGTGTTTGCTGAGCGCCTGAGAAAGGGTTGAGGAGCATCACAGAGACAAGCACAGGTCCTGGGTTCGAATCCCAGCACCGCCACCGCCCAGCAGCACGACTTGAGCAAGTCGCTTAACATTCTCTGCCCTCCGTTTCCCTGGGTGTGAAGTGGAGATAATCACAGTGCCCCCCTCACCATTCTGCTGAAAATAAAGTGCGGGTGAGTTTCTGCAGCATGGCTGCAACTTGGGTCTATGTATGTGCGTTCGCCACTAGTACCGCGCTGGTTCCAGCTGGACCGGGGAAGATGGAGTGAAGACATGAAATGTTCCCCGCGGCCTCTGCAGTGAGGTGCTCCAGCGGTGGGGCCAGACAGCAACCTCCCAAGAGTGCTGGCCCAATCAGCCAGCCTCCCCCAGACTCGGTATTGACCTTCGCCTACCCTGGGGCCCATGGCCTCTTCCCTGAGCGGTGAATGTGGCGAGGATGGGCAGGCCCTGCGGGTCAGATTGATTTTGAAATCTTGTCTCCTGCACAGGGAAAGGTCATGTTTGCAGGTGGGCATCCCAAGGCCTCTTTCCAGCAGGGCGCCCTTGCTGAGCCACGGGACTTCCATTAGCATGAACGGGGGGCTCTCGGCAGAGGGCTCTGGCTGGAGGTGCCAGGTGTCTGTCAATGTGGAAATCATTCCTAATGCAGCTGCTCAGAGAAAGCTGGTCTTCAGGGCAGGCGGGCCCACGAGGGCAGTTCCAGCCTCCTCGGCCTGAGTTTGCCAAAAGAAAGTGGGGCTGGGATGTAGCGCCCAGTTAAAGATCCTCGGGGTCACATTCAGCTCAAGGGTCCCCAGCAAAGCCAGCACAGAAGGCTCTCCATCCTCACATCCTCAGGCCGGGCTGCATCCGGCTGGCTGCTGGAACCTACCAGGGGCCAGAAAAAGTGGGTCAGTGGGAGAGGTCAAGGTCCCATCCCAGGAAGTGGGACACAGATCTGTCCCCTCTGCCAGCCTCTGCTCTCACTGGGGTGGGCCTGAGAGAGGGGTGTCCCTGGAGACAGGTGTTTGGACGAGCCCTCCAGGCCCCTTAGGCCCTTAAATCAGGACCAGAGGACCCCCTGGCCCTGCCCAGACCCTCACCCCTGAACACCTCACTCCTGGCTGCCCACTGGGCTTGGGGTCCATGATCAGAATCGTGCCCAGTAGGGACCTCACAGATAGATGAATCGAAAGCTGCCAACTGGTTGCTCACAGGCTGGGTCTGGCCTATATTGAGTTTTGTTTGGCGTGAGTAGGGTTTTTAAAAATATTTTTAAATTAGCTTCCAACACTTCAAAGTTGGAATAGTTCACATTTTAAAAGATGATGATTTTAGCTTTGCTTGAAACATGAGATACATTGGCTGTTCCAGGCCTGCATTCCCTTGTCGCCAGCCGGCTGCCTGCTACAGACACACCACGGCTGCCACCATCCTCACCTCTCCCTGTCACCTCCCTAACACCGATCTGGTGTCATCACACCGGCGCCTGGTTCACTTCTCTCATGACCACTGCCTGGAGCCATGGGCGCTGGAATTCATGATCCCTGCTTGTTGTTGCTGTGACTGAGATCCAGATAGGCCAACCCATTCCTGCTTCAGGGCCTTTGCACTTGCCATTCCCTCCACCCAGGTTGCTCTTCTCCAGGGTGGCACACAACCTCCCTCCCACTTTGTTCAGATCTCTGCTCCAATGTCAGAGAAGCCATCCCTGCCCACTCTCACCACTACTGCCTTGCTGTGACCTGCTTTGCCCTTCTTCATGGCTCTTATTTCCTCCATACACATAATACATCCATCTGTTTATTTGCCCTTTGTCTCCACCCCACCCCACCATTAAAACATCAACTCCATGAGAAGAGTGACTTTGTGATTTTATTCTTTGTCTTGTCCTCAGCCCCTGGCATTTGATAAGTGCTCAATAAATACTTTTGAATGAATAAAAAGGAAAAAAGGTAGGATGTGACGCAGACCGTGAAGAGCCTTGAATGCCGTTCTGAGGAGCAGGAAAGGGGAAACCTCCATGGGCTATAGGCAGCAGAGTAACAGAGTGGGGTTAGCATTCTTGAAGATTTTCTCTGGGACCTGCCTTTCAGGCACATTTGTGTGGCCCTTGAGGGAGCTACATTTCCATGTTAGCCACATGATCTCTGTAATAAGAGCCACTATGTAGCCAGCATCTTGGGGAAGCAAAGGCCATGGCCCCTGCCTTCAGGGGGCTTTGGGATAATTGGGAAACAGAATAAGGCAAAGGCCACAACAGGGGTAGGAGGGAGGGGAGAGAGAGGGCAAGAATTCCCACTAGACTGCAGTCTCTGTGAGGGCAGGGTCCCCTAAATCTTCCAACAAAGGTTTGTTGAGCACGTACTATGTGCCAGGACCCCGCCCTAGTGGAGCTCAGCCTAGTGACGGGACAGGCATTTGTGCCACAAACACACATGTAACTAAATATAAGCTGAGGGAGCCCTTGAGAAAGGACAGAGGCTTTGATGGCCTCTATGTTGCTCCTCGCTGAGCACACAGTAGGTGCTCACATACATTTTCTAAAGGAATGGAGGACTCTCCTGCGGAGCCGCTAAGAGGAGTGAGACCCTGCAGAACCACAGGGAGGGCACTTGAAGGAGGTGGAGGCAAGAGGTGGAGAAGCGGGAGGATGGCAACCCCGGAACGAGGGTTTGCTGGGTGATGGAGGCTGGATGCTGGGTGCTAGGCCCTGGGCAGGGGTCTCCTTGGGAGAAGAAGGGGGCTCCTTCTCCTTTTCAGGAATGTGCTCTGCCCCTACCCCTACTCCGGGTGGGCCAGGAGCCACTCGGTCTGCCATTTTGATGCTCTTGGCAAGACCAGGATGCTGTAAACACCCATACGCGACTCTCCTGCAGGGTCTCCGGGTTGCCAGCAATCACGGCCATCTGTTCACATGGCATCGGGCCCGAGCCCAGTGCCCCGGGAACCGTGCCAGGCAGCGATTGGTTCTGAGGCGTGCCCCTTAAACCGGGCGGGGGGCCTCCTCTTCTGAGGAGCCCTGGGGGAGAGGAAGAACAAAAGACAGATTTCTCTTTCCTTAGAAAGAAAGATCAATTTCACTTAAGACTCAGCACAAAACGAGGAGCGGGGGAAGAAAGAGAGAAGCGTGTCTGTGGGTCCTGAATATTCACAAGCTGCCCCTGCACAGCTCAGAGTCCTGGGTGATGCGGGAGGCGCCGAGGGCACACTCCATCTTTAAAACATCCTTCAAAAGTCGCAGTTTCTTCTTGGAGGTACCCCGTTCTCCGTGACTCAGCTGCAGAAGGGCACCGAGGGAGGGAGGCCAGTGGAGAAGCTACAGATAGCATTGGACTGGGGACCAGGACCTGAGATCCCACCCAGCCAGGCTATCCGGGGGCTGTGTGGCTTTGGGCAGTGCACTTAGCCTCTCTGAGTCCCCCGTAAACCAAAGGTGGTGGGGGGGGGTTGTGCAGATTAGATGGGACAGGAGACACGGTAGCATATCTCTCCAGAGCCAGAAAGGGTCCCAGCAGTGGGAGGTCACTAGGTGCCTCTGGAACGTGCGTGCACAGTTGTGTGTGTGTGTCTAGCAAGCTCAGACCTTTCTGTGTCTCTGTGGGCAAGCGTGTAGTTGCCCATGCCCCCGGGTGGGCCCATCTGTGTTTGCATGTGAGACTCCAGGGAACTGTACCGGTGTGTCTTGCCTCTTGGTCACATATGGACCTCTGGGTCCTCTTATGGAGATCCGAGTGGGCACCAGTGTACATGTGTGTACACAAAGAGAGTCAGCCCGCACCCCGGGCTCACTGCCTCTGGGATCCAGGCCGGCGGTGGCAGACAGGAGCCGGCTTCCAGTGAGGATTTGGACTGAGGGCTCTTTTCCAGCCATGTCGCCTCCTTGGTGGCTTCTTCCCAGCCTACCCCACCCATTGTCTAGCTGGCACACACCAGGGTCTGGCATTTGCTTCAAAGTCAACACCCGAAAGGGGCGGCCATGGGAAATCATGCTGGACACCCCAGCACCATCTGGGCCTGGGTCTGGGGCTCTCCATTCCAGGTCCTCGCTAGCGGGCAGGCGACCTGCACAGAGGGGCTGCCTGGGCTCTGAGCCGAGTGGCAGCCCCATCTCTGTGCTCCCCGGAGCAGGCTGTGGAAGGGACATGGTTACGGCTCAGGCTCCCAAAGGGAGGTCTGGGCAAGAGGAGTGGAGGGGAGGGGGCCAAGCTACCCCTGGGCACAGCGCCCAACAGTTTGCCGGGTTCTTTCCCACGCAGAAGCCCACTCCATCCTTGCCACCTGGCCAGGCACAGTGACCGTCAACCGCATTCCACAGACAGGGAGTCGAGGCTCCGAGCGGGACCGAGATTGCACCATGACGTCATTGGCGGTGGCTCCAACACCTCACCTTCAGCAGATGAGTAGGCGTGACCCAAGTCACTGTATGGGGAAGAACCACACGTGCAGGGCGTGGCTTAACTGCTGGGCCAGGTGATTGTTAGCATTTCTGAGTAGCACTGTTTTAAGCACCTAATTCATCCCCACGACAACCGCATGAGGTAAGTACTCCCATTTACCCCTATTTTACCCACAAGGACACTGAGCGCACACAGGGGAAGAAATCTGTACCAAGTCACATGGGTAGCAAGTCACCACGCTGCCTCCCATGCAGGCCAGGGTAGGTCGCAGACCCATTTAAAAGAAAAGACAGGGGGGCGGATGGAAGTCCTTCCTGCCTCCTCTCCCCAGGAGAAGTGAGCAAGGTGGCCATTCTGCTGGACAGAGGGGCTCCCCAGCATCCGGATGCCCTTCCTCTGCCCCTGAGGCCCGGGTGGGAATTCCACCCCACCAGGAGTGGGAGACAAGGGACCCCTAAGCTAACGACACCCAGGGGTCGCCCAGGACCACCGTCCCACGCCATCCTCCCTCAAGGCCTGGCCAGGTGGCCCTGTGGCCAAGGGGTCCTCTGCTCCAGAGTCCCGGACAAGGAGGCGGCTGGAGGAGAAGGGTGGGACTGAGACAGGCATCCGGCCCCCCCGTCGCCTGGCTCACCACAGCCGCCTCTGCCACCACTGAGCCCGCGCTGGATTATTCAATGTAACATTTAATTACACCGAGAGTCTAACGAACACAAGGAAAGTCAGATGTGGAACTTGCACCCCCCGCTGAGCCTCCTGGAAACCATGGGGGAAGGCAGGGTTGCTCCATATGCTGCTGTGTGGGTGTGTGTGGTACGCGCACGTGTGTATTTGTGCGCTGGGGGCCTGTCTCCATGTGTGCGTGTGCGTGTGCGCCTGAGCGGAGAGTCTGGGTGTATCTGCCTGACGCATACCTCTCTCTCTGTGTGTGTGTGTGTGTGTGTGTGTGTGTGTGTGTGTGTGGTGTGTCTGGCTGTGTCTGGGCTGGGTGTGTCTGTGTGTCTCTGTTTGCTTGCCTTTGTCATGCTGCTGAAAGCAGTTTTGCCTCTAATGACAAACAATGTTTTCCAGGCCCCCAGTAAGAGTGGATTGGTCAAAATCCTCCTCTGACACTGCATTGCTCTATAAAATAGTCCAGCAGGGGGCCCCCTTTGGGACTGTCATCCCCCGCCCCAGGAATCCCTTTCAGTCCCATCTTCCTGTGCAGGTCTTTGCAGGTGACCAGGTGTGAGCAAGCTCCTCCCTTCTCCCCTCCTCTTACTTCCCTTCCTTCAGGGCTTCTCCCTCAGCACAGGTCTAGACTTGGGCAGCCCTCTTTCTGGTCATGTTGTCTTCTTTTTTTTTTTTTTCCAAGTAATAAGTCTTTATTTATTTATTTATTTATTTAAACATCTTTATTAGAGTATAATTGCTTTACAATGGTGTGTTAGTTTCTGCTGTATAACAAAGTGAATCAGTTACACATATACACATGTTCCCATATGTCTTCCCTCTTGCGTCTCCCTCCCTCCCACTCTCCCTATCCCACCCCTCTAGGTGGTCACAAAGCACCGAGCTGATCTCCCTGTGCCATGCGGCTGCTTCCCACTAGCTATCAATTTTACATTTAGTCGTGTATATATGTCCATGCCCCTTTCTCACTTCGTCCCAGCTTACCCTTCCCCATCCCTGTGTCCTCAAGTCCATTCTCTACATCTGCATCTTTATTCCTGTCCTGCCCCTAGGTTTTTCAGAACCTTTTTTTTTTTAGATTCCACATATATGTGTTAGCATATGGAATTTGTTTTTCTCTTTCTGACTTACTTCACTCTGTATGACAGACTCTAGGTCCATCCACCTCACTACAAACAACTCAATTTCGTTTCTTTTTATGGCTGAGTAATATTCCATTGTATATATGCATCACATCTTCTTTATCCATTCATCTGTCAATGGACACTTAGGTTGCTTCCATATCCTGGCTATTGTAAATACTGGTCACATTTTCCTATATGCCTATTCTAGAATGTCACTTTGGACCCCAGGCTCCTCCACTGATTTCAGGCTTCAGAACCAGGCCACCCAGGACTGAGTTCTGCATCTGCCGCTCACTGTTGTGTGACCTTAGACCAGACACTACACCTGGCTGAGCCTGCCTTCCCGCCTGGTAGGGAGCCCCAAATGAGCTGATGTGTAGAAAGCGTGCTGTGTACTGCGTGGTACAGCCAGGGGAACTCCATCACAATGGGAACGAGGCACAGGAGGCGCCCCTGAGCCTTACCAGGGCCGTCCCTGCAGGGCAGGATCAGCCAGTGGAGACAAGGGTGCAATTTCTCCCAAACTGGCCTCAGGGACTAGCCCTCCAAAGATGGCAGTCAGAGGGAGGAGCCTCCTGGACAGCAGGACCAGGCTAGGCCAAGGCCAGTTGAAAATTTTCCAGGGACCTGGGCAACACTGCTGACATAAATTGGGGGATGTTTCTTGGTCTGGGCCTGTCACGTGCTCCCTCTGGTCAGTCCCAGTCCAACTCGCCCTCCCCCATTGTTCTCTTACTGTTCCTCCATGTGCTTCACCACCAAAATCTTCTACCTCAAGAACCAACTTGCTAAGTGAAATCCAATCTGCTCAGTCAACAAATTCTGGAATTGTGATATGCTCACACCAAAGCACAAAGACCTACATATAAAATGTTCATTGCAACATTGTTTATCACACAAAGGCTGGAAACAAAGTAAATGCCCAACAACAAGGAATAGGTTCAGTCAATTATGATCTGTTTATCTAATGGGATCCATCATGGCCATTATAAAAGAAAATTATCTGGAGGGATTTCCACTTCCAGCACAGTGGAACAGACATTTCCACCCCCCTGTTTCTCATTCTAAGTTCAACTATAAACCCTGAACACTTACGCATTTTTAAAAATATGAAGACTCAGAAAGGTGAAGAAGTGTGGAGAAGTGGCTGAGAACCTCAAGACCCAAGGAACAACATGATGATGGATTCACTGAGTTTTCTTTTTGATACGGGTAGAGTAGGATAATTAAATAGTTTGTTTAGAAATCCCACTAGGGCAGCAGTCCCCAACCTTTTTGGCTCCAGGGACTGGTTTCGTGGAAGACAATTTTTGCACAAACTGGGGTGGGGGGGATGGTTTCGGTATGATGCAGGCGCATTACATTTATTGTGCAGTTTATTTCTATTATTATTCCATTGTAATATATAATGAAATAATTATACAACTCACCATAATGCAGAATCAGTGGGAGCCCTGAGCTCGTTTTCACTTGCCACTCACTGATAGGGTTTTGATATGAGTCTGCAAGCAACTGATTTATTATGGTCTCTGTGCAGTCAGACCTCTCTGCTAATGATAATCTGTATTTAGAGCCACTCCCCAGCGCTAGCATCACTGCCTCAGCTCCGCCTCAGATCATCAGGCATTAGATTCTCATAAGGGGCAGGCAACCCAGATCCCTCCTATGCTCAGTTCACAGTAGGGTTCGCGCTCCTATAAGAATCTAATGCCACAGCTGATCTGACAGGAGGCGGAGCTCAGGAGGTAATGCGAGCGATGGCGAGCGGCTGTAAATACAGATGAATCTTCGCTTGCTTCCCCGCTGCTCACCTCCTGCTGTGTGGCTCAGTTCCTAACAGGCCATGGACCGGTACTGGTCTGTGGCTCGGGGGTTGGGGACCCCTGCACTAGGGGATTAAAGACAGAAAGGGAATTTTAAGGGAGTTTGGGAGGCTGTTGTAAACTAATGACCACTCAAGAAAAGAATCCAGTAACCGAGCAACAATCTACACTACCTTGAAGGAAGACCAGGCTCATTCAAGTGCCAGGAACATTCTAGCCACAAACCCAGATGGTTAAAACACAAAACAATAGATATGGGGTCTGAATCTTGTTACATGAACTCAGGGAGTTAATGGTCCTTGAAGAGTAGTATTTCTGCATGTAGCCAAGACAGTAATATAGGTGGAAGGGGAAAGAAACTAGGTGAAAGAGGACATTATATTGAAACCTGACATGAATTACCATATTATAGTATACGTCACCACCATTCTTCTAATATACATACGATTTAAATAGTGCCATGACAGTCTCGGCTAGACCACATAGAGTCAAAGGAGGAACTAATGAGGTAACCTTGACGTCTACCCAAAAATGAGGAAGAAGGTGGTCTTCTCCCCTCCCCACTTTTTCTTTGATTATAAAAAGTAGCCCTCTTTGTTCTTGGGACTGTGCTCCCTTGCCAACCCACTTGTATCTCTCACAAGTGTCCTATGCTAATAAACTCACTCTTTGCCTATCATTTGGCCTCTCACTGAATTCTTTCTGTGAAGAGACAAAAGAACCTGAGCTTCAGTAAGTCCTGACACCAGGTGAGTGGTTTCAATTAAAAGACAGTAGATTTGAGTCCCCTCATAAGACAGGGATTGTGGGTTCAAGTCCCAGTCTGAGTTTTGGCTGGGTTTGAGTCCCATCTGAGAAAGGAGTGCAATTTCATTTTTGCTTCATATATTCCAGACTTGGAAACACCAATGGGCACAGACAAAAAAATCCACCCAACAAAGGCCTGACTTCTTTAGCTGAAGAATCAGTAAAGGGGAAGCCTGCCAAGACAGAAAGCTTCTAGACAATAGCCATTCTACCCCAGACAAACACCATAGAAAAAACTGTGGCTCCATCCCCACAGTCTAGGGACCCTAAGGTTCCACCCTCAACAGTCTGTAATGACGTTCCCCAGTGCTCACCACCATGGTGGGGAAGCCGAGAAACCAAGTAGGAAGATGGATTTTCAATCTTGCAGTTTGGTAACAAGACCCTTTTCCCACTCCACTGTGCCAGGGGAGCCTGGACTTCCACTGCCCAGCCAGCAGTAGTGAGACACTTCACTCCTTCCCTGCCCACCAGGGTGGTATCAGAGGAGGCCTAGTGAAGAGGCAGGCCTTGTGCCCCTGCCCAGTAGTAACAAGGCCAACCAACCTTCCATGGGATCAGTGAGGCCACGACAGGAGCAGTAACGAGGCATTCCTCCCCTTCCCATTCAGAGAGGTATCATTGGAGACCTAGTGGAGAGTCAGAACTCCACCTCCGCCCAGCTGTAATAAGAAACCTCCCTCCTCAGGTACCAATGGAGGCTGAGTGGGGAACTTGAAATTCCACTCCTGATATTAATGAGGTATCACCACCACCACCTTCTGCTGCTGGGGCAGTACCAGGGGAAGACAGCTAAAAAAGAAAGTTTAAGTTAAGATCCAGAGTCTCATTACATAATATACAAAATGTGAAAGTTTCAATAAAGAATAAGATGTCTTACCAGGAACTAGGAGGATAGCAAACAGAATGAAAATTGACAATCAATAGAAAATTGAGATGACAGAGATGTTAGCATTATCTGACAAAGATTTTAAAGCAACCATCATAAAAATGATTTAATGAGCATAAAAATGCTTTAACAAACCTGCTTGAAACAAATGAAAGAAAAAAGTCTCAACAAAGAAATAGAAGATACAAAGAAGAATCAAATGGAAATTTTAGAACTGAAAAATACAGTAAGTGAAATAAAACACCCAATTGATGGGCTCAACAGCAGAAAGGAAAGGACAGGGGAAAAATCAGTGAACCAGAAGGTAGAATAATAGAAATTATTTAATCTGAATAAAAGAGAACAAATAAACTGGGGGGAAAAATGAACAAAGCATTAGGGATCTATGGGACTTTAACAAAAATTCTAACATTAGTGTCATCAGAATCCTGAAAAAAGAAGAGAAAAAAAGTAGGGCCAAAAACTATTAATACTTGGCTAAAAAAAAATCCCAAATTTAGCAAAATAAAATAGTAAAAAAGAAATCAGAAATGGAAAACAGAGAGAACAAACAGAAAACAAAAAATAAAATGGCCAAAGTGAGCCCTAACATGTAAATAATTACATTAAGTGTAAATGGTCTAATACATCAATTATAAGACAGAGATTGGCAGGGTAGATGATCCAACTACATGTTATCTATAAGAAACTCACTTCAAATATAATGTTATAAGCAGGCTGAAAATAAAGAATGGAAATATATATATTAAGCAAACATTAATCAAAAGAAAACATAAGTGGTTACATTATATTAGGTAAAGTAGACTTTAAAGCAAAGAAAACTACCAGAAACAAAGAAAGATATTACATAATGCTATAAGGGTTGATCCACTCAGAAGACACAGCAGTTTCAAATATGTATGGACCAAAAAGTAGAGTGTCAAAATATGTGTAGCAAAAACTAATTGAATTGAAATTTTAAAAACAGACACATCCACAATTATATTTGGATACTTCAATAGCCTTCTCTCAACAACTGATAGAGCAACTAGACAGAAAATCTGCAAAAATATAGAACTCAACAACACCATCAACCAACACGATCTAATAGACATTTATAAAACACTCCACTCAATGACAACAGAATACACATTCTTTTATATTCCCATGGAATTTATACCATGATAGACCATGTTATGGGCCATAAAAAGAACTCAACAAATTTAAAAGAACTTAAATCACAGAGTGTGTTCTCCAACCTCAATGGAATCACACTGGAAATCAGTAACAGAAAAATCACCAAACACTTGGAAATTAAACAACACTTCTAAGCAATCCATGGGTCAAAGAGAAAAATCTCAAGAGAAATTTTTAAAAATACACTGAGTGGAATGAAAATGAAAATACAACATATCAAATATTTTGGGACACAGCCAAAGCAGTACTGAGAAGGAAATTTATACCACTAAATGTGTATACTTAGTCTCAGACCAATCATCTAAGCTTCCACCTCAACAACCTAGAAAAACAAGAGCAAGATAAATCCAAAGCAAGCAGAAGAAGGGAATAATAAAGAGCAGAAGTGAATGAAATAGAAAATAGATAAAATAACAGAAAAAATAATGAGACAAAGAACAGGATCTTGGGGGGAAATATCAGTAAAATTGATGAACCTCTAATAAGACTGAAAAAGAAGAAAAGAAGACACAGAGTACCAAGATCCAGAATAAAATAGGGGATATCACTACAGACCCTGCAGACATCAAACGCACAATAAGGAAATACTAATTTCACAAATTAGATGATATACACAAATCCTTTAAAAACAGACTACCACAACTCACCCAACATGAAGCAGATCATTTGAATAGCCATGTATATAGCTTATAACTATTCAGGAAATTGAATTTGTAATAGAAAAACTCCACCCCGATCCCGAAAAGAATGAGATCTCCGTGTGCTAACATGGGGAGAAGGGAAGTGTGTTGATAAAGGAATGAAAAGTGAGTTACGGAACAATGTGCCCAATAACATATTTTTGTGAAAGAAAGGATAGAGATATATACAAACGTGTGCTTTCATGTGCACAGACTATCTCTGGAGGAATGAGGCTGGAAAAAAGGAGTGTGTGCAGGAGGAATGGTTGATGTTTTTATGTTCTTTGTTTTTATTTTATATACATCTGAATACTTTAAACTGTTTTTCTATTATTATTTAATAACTTTTTAAGTTGAATATTTTGTTTTAAGCAGCCACAGGCCTTCTCTGGCTAGAGTCCAGCCTTACAGACAGATCACCTGTTTTCACATCTCGGCTTTACCACTCACTAGCTATTATAGCTGAGCCCCAGTTTCCCTTGCTGTAAAATGAGAATGAAAATAATGAGAAGTAACTGTCTGGGAACGTCAGGACTCTGAATTCAGCAAACAGCACCTTTGTGCCTTGCCTCGTGCTGGGTGTTGTGAGTCAGGGCAAACCCAGCAAGTGCCGGAGGGGAGGTCAGATGGGGGCGCTGGAGTTAAGCCCTGAAGGAGCTATAGGACTGCTCAGGCCCAGGAGAGGGAAGAATGCTATTACAGAGATGCCAGAAAGCAGCACAAACGCATGGTGCCTGGGGACAGGGAAGCCAGGGTACAGGGCAGAGCCAGGAGCCCTCAGGCTGCCAGAGCAGGAAGTTCTCATGCCAGGGGCAAACCAGAGCTCTACTTTGTTAAAAAGACAGAAGAACCAAGATATTTTCCTCCTCATATTCTCAGAGCTGATTTTCTTCCCTGCTTTCTATGGGACTCTAAGAACCATCAGCTAATAAAACTGTCCCCCAGGTGTTTGACATGCCACCAAAGTACTGCCAAATGCAGCGTGTCCTCAGATCCTCTCTGCGGTCCAGGGTGCAGGCATCCTTGTCCCCATTTACAGATTCAGAAGCCATCCTTGTGCCCTGTCCCAGGTCCCAGGCCTCCCAAGAAAGCCCCATAAACATAGGAAGTTCTAAAGCCAAGATCAGCTGGGAGAGCTTCGGATTCAACACTCTCACTTCACAGATGAGGAAACTGAGACCCAGAGTAGGGAAGGGGCTTGCCCCAAGTCACACAGGGCACTCCAGCAGAGAAGAGTGTGGACTCCCAGCCTGGTGCTTGTTGCACTGCATGAGACACACACAGCAAGGGCCCAATCCATGTCTGCTATGATGATGCAGCGATTACCATCCCAGAACTCTGAAATCCCCTCTATTTCTGGGGTTATCCATTACAAATCAGTAGCAGCAGCACCCCTAAGAAGTTCAAGGATAGAAACTGGTTTCCATATGGCTTCTCTCCTTCTGGGAGAGCCTTCTTGGTGGCCTGGAGCCCCAGCCTGTCTGCAGGAGTGGGATGGCCACCTGGTCTATGGGTGTACCTTACAGGTGGCAGCAGGAACTGGCTAATAAATGCCTGCTATGTCATCTCATCAAATTCTCACCACTCCAAGAGAGGTTGATTTTTTATCCCCATTTTACAGATGAGGAAACTGAGGTATAGAGAGCCCGAGGATCCAGCTCTACTGATAGAAAGTAAAACAGACAAATCCCTCCCACGAGAAGAGAAGCGGGGGGATGGGGAGGTGTGGGAGGGTGGGCCCCGTGGGCGCTCCCACTTCCGCCTCCAGCCCACAACTTGGGGGAGGGTCTAGCTTCCCTCAGCCTCCACTGGGTTCCTCAGCTCCTCTGCTCAGTCTCTCTGTGATTCAAAATGGGGTGAGTCACAGGCCCCCTCTCTTTCATTTGGTGCCCAAAATTCCAGCCCCTATAGCGTTCTCTCACATGCTCTCAAGAGACGTCTAACTGGTGGCCCCATGGCCAAACATAGCCCTCAGAAGTGTTTTCCTTAGCACACGTGTTTTTTGTTTTGCGTTTTGGGTTTTTTTTTTAAATTAAACTCTGAAGTAATTACCAGGACTAAAAAATTGGAACTTTTCACAATAAAATCTGGATTTCCTCCTCTTGAAAAATTGGAAGATCTGGTAACCTGGGTCTACGTTCTCACGGCAGCAAGGAGCTGGACCTCTTTGAGATGGGCATTTACTGCCCGCCACCACATCCAGCGCCCTCTCCCTCAGCCCCCTTCACTCATTCAGCTGGCCTGCCTGCCCTGAGTCTGTGGCTCCTGATATGGGCTCTTAGGCACTCATTCAACAAATATGTATAGATCATTTACTGGAGGCAAATAGTGATTTCACAGGGAGAGGAGGAAGGGAACTCTTCACCCCAGTTGATCCTGTCAGAATCTCCAGGGGCGGTGAGGGTAGCTAATGGGCAAATGCACTTTGAAAAACAATCATCTGTATTGTGACCTAATTTTATATTTGGAAAAATTTAAAAACCTACTACAATTATGCTAGTAGTAATAATAGTGGAACAGCTACTGTGTTCAGCACTTTTCATCCATTCATTTATTCAACAACTGTTCATTTATTCTACATATTTATTGAGCATCTACTATGTTCTGGCACTGTTCTAGGTGCTGGGGATACAGCAGAGACAAAAAGGCAAAATTCTGCCCTCTTTTTTTTTCTTTTCCTTTATAGTTTATTGCCGGATACTAAATATAGTTCCCTGTGCTATACAATAGGACCTTGTTGTTTATCCATTCTATATATACTAGTTTTAATCTGCTAGTCCCAAACTCCTAATCCCATCCTCCCATGCCCCACCTCCCCCTTGGCAACCACAAGTCTGTTCCCTATGTTTGTGAGTCTGTTTCTGTTCCATAGATAAGTTCATTTGTGTCATATTTTAGATTCCACATATAAGTGATATCATATGGTATTTGTCTTTCTCTTTCTGACTTTCTTCCCTTAGTATGATAATCTCTAGGTCCACCCACGTAGCTATAAATGGCATTATTTCATTTTTTTATGGCTCAAAACTCTGCCCTCTTGGAGTTGACGTTATCCTAGGATACCTATTCCCTCCCCACAGCAGCCTGATGGAGGCAAGGGTAGCACAAACTCCATACACATATGGGGAAACCCAGGTCCAGGGGGGTTGAATGGTTTGGCCAAAATCACTGACCACGGCTCCAGCAGCCCCCAGGCCCTGCCTCTAAGCCCCATAGTCCAGGTAGATGACTGTGGGTGCCCCCCCAGCCCCAGCGCCAAGGGAAGCCCAGCAGGGTCTCTGGGGGTGTGGCCTCTGGGTGTGGAGCTTGAGAGCCAGAGGGCAGAGGATTTGGAAGGTGGTACAGGCTCTGCTCAGAGTTCTGGAACCCGCCATCCTGGGAATCCCTCAAGTGTGGGAGGCCAGAAGCAGGCAGGATTAAGCTGGCACCTGCAGGTCCTGTGGCTCAGAAAGGAGCCCGAAAACTGGGGGGATGGTTATCTGCTGGAGAGCCTCTCTAGGCCTCCCGAGAAACCCCAGGCCCTAATACTGGGCAGCTGATCCCGCCGCCCAGGGACCTTGACCCAGGCTGGGCTGGCCTCTCAGAGGTTACATTGCTCCTTCCCTGCAGCATCTGTTTCCCAAGGTCGTGGGCGGGGTGGACTGAGGAGCAGTAGGGGACCCGGCACGGGAGTGACAGGGCCTTTGCAAGGACCTCTCTGTTTTCAGTTCTTTCTGGGACTGGGGCTGGGTAGGGCCCGTGACTGGGCTTGGCGTTAAACTAGGAGCGGCCAGGGCAGGTGTAAATTATGCATAGCTATTTCTGGAAACTTATCAGATTTCTCAAGAGAGAGAAATTAATTTGCCTGTTTGGGCAAATAACACCAATTTTTTTCCCCTGCTTAAGGTCATTTTGTTAAAATAAAATTGATTAACGTTCTCTTTAAAGTTTAAGTAGAAACTGCTCAAACATATTTTTATGCACAGAAGCACGGTTTGCGCGCTTCAGTAATTAATAACTCCACAAATAAATTCACACCTCGCAGCTCGCCCGAGCTCAGCCAGCGGCTCTCGCTGGGCGCCGGGTGGGCGGGGCCGGCGCTGAGTCAGGCCAATCAGGGCTCAGGGGAGGGAGGGGGCGGGCCGAGCCGCTGCCTCCGCCACTCAGGTCAGAGGCTGGGCTGCTGCCGACCCCAGGCTTTCCAGGACCACCCAAGTCCTGGCTCCCACCCGGCCATGAGGTCTCTCCAGGTAAAGGCCGACCCTGGAGGACCAACACCTGGAATCAGCCCTAGTGATGCGAGCATCAGGAGCCACCATTTCCAATTTGCTCTGCTCAAAAGTGCTTCTGGGGGCACTGAGAAAAGGGCTCTGGAGCTAGACTGCCTGAGTTAAAATTGGAGGGTGAGCAAGTTAGCCTCTCTCTCTGCCTTGGTTTCTTCGTCTGTAAGAAGGGGATAACAGTACCCACCTGATAATGTTGTTGTGTGGATTGAAAGGGTTAATACCTGTATGGTGCTCGGAATAATGCCAGGTGCATAGTGAATGCTTAGATATTGTTGTTTAACATCATAATTTTTATCTCATTTCAACTTCACAACAACTTCATGAGATAAGCACTATTTATTCTTCTTCTTCCTATTTTACTTATGAAAACACAGGTGCACAGAGAAGTTAAGTGCCTTGCTTGATTCCACAGCTTTTAAGCTACAAGGTGTCTTCATATACATGCTTATCTTCCCCTGGACCTTCTTAATTGTCATTTATTCACTTTCTACTCAATTTCTGTATACATTCAGTAAATATTTATCTGCTGAAGACACTGTGCAGAGGTGCTGGATATAACCAGATTTGCTAAGAGTCAGGCTCTGCCCTTGAAGAGATTATAGTCAGGGATTGGTGGAGAGGCAGTGAAGACGGTCTGTGGTGATAGTCATTAGTGCAATTAGCCAAACCTTGCCAGTTTTTAGTTATTCCAGGCACATGGCAGAATTGCACTTCCTGGCTCCTCGTCATGGGGTGGGGCCATGTCACAATTGCTGGCCAATGAGTTGTGAGTTAAAGTGCTGTGTGTGTGTGTGTGTGTGTGTGTGTGTGTGTAAGTGTGTGATTCCCAGGCAAGAGGATTAAAATTGCCAGCGTGAGACCCTCCCAAGTTCGCTATTTCTCTCTGGCTTGGTTACTGACCACATTTATGGTAGTCTGCTCTCTGAGCCTGACTTCCCAAATGACTACAATGAAGGATGACTATGTAATATGAGTGAGAAATAAATCATTATTGTGTTAAGCCACTACAATTTGGGGACTTTTTGTTACTGCACCATAACCTAACCTATCCTGACTGATACACAGTCCCAGAGACAGACGGTTATAAAAGTGTATAGCTGTCCAGTAACAGACTTATATGCCAACTATTATCAGAGTTGTTATTATCAGAGCATTTTTCCTGTGCAGGTCAGAGTAGGTTGCTTGGAGGATGAACAAGGCCATGACTAGGGTGAAATGAGTGAAACCCTTGCCTTGGGCACAAAATTTAAGTGAATGGCAAAAACTCAGAATAATGCTTTAATGCAGTGGGGGTTTTTTTTGGTTTTTTGGTTTTTTAAAATTTATTTTTGGCTGCGTTGGCCTTCACTGCTGCCCGTGGGTTTTTCTCTAGTTGTGGCAAGCAGGGGCTACTCTTCATTGTGGTGCATGGGCTTCTCATTGTGGTGGCTTCTCTTGTTGTGGAGCACGGGGTCTAGGCACACGGGTCTCAGTAGTTGTGGCGCACGGGCTTAGCTGCTCCGCGGCTTGTGGGATCTTCCCAGACCAGGGCTTGAACCCATCTCCCCTGCATTGGCAGGCAGATTCTTAACCACTGCACCACCAGGGAAGCCCTGTTTTTTTGTTTGTTTGTTTGTTTGTTTAGAGACTTGTTTAATTTCTGTTTTGTTAATTTAATATTTACTTATTTATTTTTGGCTGCATTGGGTCTTAGTTGTTGCAGCAGGGATCTTTCATTGCGGTGCATGGGCTTCTCTCTAGTTGGGGCATGCAGGCTCCAGAGCGCATGGGCTCTGTAGCTGCAGCATGCAGGCTCTCTAGTTGTGGCATGGGCTCAGTAGTTGCAGCGCATGGGCTTAGTTGCCCTGCAGCTTGTGGGATCTTAGTTCCCCGACCAGGGATCAAACCCGTGTCCCCTGCATTTGAAGGCGGATTCTTAACCACTGGACCACCATGGAAGTCCCTAATGCAATGATTTTTAAAAAATCAAAATTAATGCAAAAAGTTCACAATGAACAAAGTAGCAAAATTTTTAATAATGACAGGATCCAGTGCTACATGTGCACAGTTCTGCCTCATTGCCTCACCCTAATCCCAGCCCTGTTCCAATAAAGCTTTTTTAAAAACAGGTTGCCAGCCTGCTGGCTATAGTTTGCCAATTTGATTTTTTAAAAAATATATTGCGTTGAATATTGTTTATCTTGATTACTGAGCTTTTTGGTTCCCCCTTAGATTTTGTACCCAAGGCGGGTGCTTCACTCACCTCACCCAGGTCTTGGCCCTGAAAATTAGACACCTGAACTGAGCTTAAAAGTAGAAGCTAACCAGGTAAAAAAGAAGGGAAGGGCATTTTAGGAAAAGGAGCATCCCAGGTGAAGGCATGGAAGAAGGACACAGCCAGGGGTGTACATGGCAAACTACACCCTACTTGGTACTTCTGGAGAGAGGCCAGGCAAGGCAAAGTTGTAAATGTTTGGCTTTTGCTAATTGGTGGGAGTTTTCTCCCCTTCTTAGAAATTGAGCACGCCAGCCATCTTTGCTCACTCTCCGGGCAAGCCTGAGTAAACCAAAATCAACTGTAAATTGTAAAACTAGTGGCCCTGTGAACTTGCTAACAAGCATTTGGGTGATCAGTCCTTTGCAGGTGCCTCTCTTTTCTCCAAAGGCCAGGTCCAACCCATCAAGACTAAGGTGGACCACCTCGGTTTGTTCGTTTCCTAAGCTGTGGTCATGGTACCTAATAAGTACCAGCAGGTTTTGCCTTGGGAGGAGAGAGAGGAGCCTCTCAGTTCTGTGGCAGATTAGTTATATTAATGACCCCTATTCTCCGTCCCTCCCTGAATCCAGCCCTTTGTGCTGGAATCTTGCAGCTCTTCCCATCAGCAGGTGGGGTATATTTCCCTTCCCTTGAGTCTAAGATTGGGCGTGTGAGTAAACATGATTCACAAGTGGAAGCTTGGAAGTGCTTGCACAATTGGACTTGCTCTGCCCTTGCCCTTGGCCAATGCCATGAGAAGAACATGCTCAGACTACCCTGCCCGAGGATGAAACATGGAGAGCAGGGCTGAGGTAGCTCAGTCGTCTCAGCAAGGCCATCCCACAGTCACCCACAGCCAGACACCCAGATCAGATTAGCCAAGCTAAGCCCAGCCCAGCCCAGATCAGCCCAGCCCCATGCACTTATGAGCCAAATAGATATTGATTATAGTATGTCAGTGAAGTAGATCTCTTAGCCTTCAGATATTTTTACCCATCCCATACCCTTTCCCTGAAACTTCTAAATTTGCTCTTACTTGGAAGCCATCTATGTATGTATTCCATTAGTTTTAGTTAAGAATTGATTCAACTATAACAGAAAAACCCAAATAATAATGGCTTGAACAAGAGAGAAGTTTATTTCTCTCTCAAGATCAAGAAGTCTTTTGGGAAGCAGGACAGAGCTAGTACACATTTGGCACTGTTGGAGATCCAGATTCCTTCTATATTGTTGCTCAACCCATGTATGGCTTCCATTTCCACTTCACCTCATGATTCAAAATAGCTTCTGGAGCTCCAGCTATTGCATCTACATTCCAGTCATCAAGAAGAGTAGTGGATGAGCTCATTTCTTCTCTTTAAGGATAATTCTTAGAATTTACACATACCGCCTTATTTATATCCCATTGTCAGAACCAATATGACCACCAGTAGTAATATGGCCACGCCCATCTTCTAGGACAGATAGGGTATATTATCTGACACTTCTCCTCTCCAAGGTAATGTGCACTCAGATAAAAATCAGAGTTAATTGACTAAGGAAAAGAAGGAGAGCCAGCAGTCTTTCCTACATAGTATGTCATTTTATTCATAATAATAATTATTATTCAATCAATTTGCCCTACAACAAATAGAAGATGACCACAGAGGGGAGTCAGACACCCAAGGCTAGAAGGCAGGACACCCAAATTATAGTCTCAATTCTATGCTGAATCGTGTGACCTTGGACAAGATTCTGAATTTCTGCGGGCTTGTTTTAATCCATCTAAAATCGAAACCTAGTACAACCAGAGATCCCTAAGGATACTTCCAGCTCGTTTCCGGCTTGGGGCTTTAGTGTTCCCTGCACTTTTCCCACCGCTCTTGGACTGCAGAGTTCCTTTCGATCTTCTGGCCGGAACACAAGTCACATCCTCAGCGAGGCCATCCTTGACGTGCCCCTGCCTCTAAGGTGGGTGTCCCATGCATCTCGCACAGTCTGGCCCTTTCCCATCGCAGCACTCGTGACCGTGCGCTGCTGGATGTTCAGTGGCGTGCTTGTTTGTTAGCTGGCTGTCACGTGACTGTGAGCTTCCTATCACCCATCCATCCCTATATCCCGAGCACCCTGCGCAGTGCCTGGCACACAGGAGCAGCTCCATAAGTATCTGCCAGATGGATGAATGAACGGATCAAAGTCTTGGTCCTATTAACTGAACACCTGTAGGTGCAGGCCCCAGCCCTAAGAATGCATGCTTTAGAAGGGAATAAAAAAGCAGGTGGAAAGTTAAATATTAAACATACTATGAGTTTAGGAGGACGACTCTCTATCGCTAGGGCAACTCGAGAAGGTTCTTCCTATGGCAGCTTCTCTACTGAGACCAAAACCCCTATCCACCTGCTTCCAGAAGCTCTAGGCAGGAAGCCAATGACAGGGATCTGTGGCCCAGGGGACCTGGTCCATTTCTCAGCCTGGGCTAAATTCCTTCAGCCCACAGAGCCACTAGAAACTGATGATTTGTACATGCAAACCCAGCACCAATGAAGTTAGGCCTCCAGTCACCTCGCCCACTTCCCACTGCCGAACCCTGCTCCAGTATCCAAGCTCCTGGTGGCTGATTCCATCACACCCTCTGCTGAAAGGGGCCATGCCTATGTGGGATGCCTGGCTTCATCGTCCTCCTAACAATCACCGTGCCACTTCCGGGTTTTTCTCTGTACTCAGCCCTTCCTTTCCTGTAGGCATCCTTTTCTAGAAGCCTCCCAGGGACCCTCTGAGATCCTGCAGAACTGAGAGATAAAGTGGCTCATTCCAGTTCCAAACCGTTTGACTAGAAGTGGGGGGCCCCCAGAGCACAGGTTTATAGCCCTGCACTACCCCCCAACCCAGTACTTCCTGATGGTGACGAATACCAGTCCCAGTAAGGGCCGCCATGTCCCCCCTACAAGCCCCCTCCCCGCACAGAGTCACGAGGGGCTCTCAGCTGAAGCAGCAGGGGCACAGCCAGCCCGAGAACAATGGGGCAGGGGTGAGGGGGGAGTCGGTGGGGTTCCCCGGCTGCCTCGTCGTTGCCATAAACCTCATTACCTCGCGGTCCCCTAGGCTGCCTCTCTCCTTACCCAAGGCATCCGCCGGCTTCGCTGCTGATTCCCACATGGCGAGAAAAGCTCTTAAACCCCCCGCTGTATTTTTAATGGGGGCAGTGACTAATTTAGCCCTACGCCACCAACTGTCAAATCAAATCTTCTATTGGTACTTACTGAGGACTCACCTGGGTTCCATGGGGTTCGGGATAAATCGGGCCTGGAGAGGGCCCAGAGACGGTGATCTGGGAAGCCCCCAGGACACGCTGGTCCTGCCCACAGTCACTGCATCTTCTGAAAGACAGGCTTGGCTGTGGACTCAGGAAAGCCTACCCCAGCCCCAGCCTGTGGCCGGCCACACTTTGGGGAACACTGATGCCTACCCTGAGGTCTTCCCCTAAAATGGCCAAGTCTCTAGAGGACTAAAAATTGGAGTTCACCACCTTTGGCTTCCAGGAGGTAGGAGCCCGCATTCTGTCCAGCAGTGGCAGGAGTCCACTCTGAGATTCGCAGGCATAAAATACCTTTAGAAAAAGCAACAGCCCCACCCATGTCAGAACATTACATGGGGCGGCAGCAAGGGGAACTCTTACAGAAGCCCCTTGATATGGGAGTCAGAAGATGCTGGGGATAATTGCTCCAAATTCCACGCCATGACTTAGTATTACATTATAATTAGGTGCAATCTGTCTGCCTGTTTCATTTCCGCTCTACAGAGGGTAATAACCGATTTTCCTGCCCCTTGTGAAAAGTTAACAAGGAAGGGCTTCCCCGTGCAGGTTCTGAAGCCCTGGCCTCTGATTGGCAAGTTGGCTGAGCACCAGCACGATGGAGGCATGTGGGAGGCTAAGTCTGCTGGGTCGGTCCTGGGGCGCCAGCAGGACCGAGAGGAGGTGAGGCAAGCAAGGCACCTAAGGGTGCAAAGTGTCAGGAAATGTCCATTCTCGGGGCCCCTGAGAGCGGGCCCCCCCCCGAGATTTTGCATCCTAGGCACCTCGCTTGCCCCAGTAGAGTCCTGGCTGCAGCCACTGGTCTCAGTGCTTCCACATCCCACTGATTTCTGTGATTGGGAGACTGCTGCTCCTACCTGGCTCACTCTGCAGCCCTCAGCTCTGGAGCTCATGGGGCTGGGCAGCCCTCCCTAACTCCTGTCCAATCCCCATGCCTTGGCCACAACTAGAATCCAGGTCCTGCCTGGGGTCCTGGCAAGGTAAGGGTTAACCACGTGACCGGCTTCATCCAGCAGCCAGGAAAGCCACACCCAAGGGGGAGAGACAACGTGGATGAACGTGAGCCACCCTATCAACCTATCCCGTGGCCTCAGTGCAGTCGCTCGCTTATCCTTGGGCCTCAGCTTCTCCATCCATAAGTGAGAAGATCAGAGTATTTAAAGGTTCTTCCCACTCTGACTTCCGTGCCTCGTGCCAGCTCATCCAGTCTTGTGTGCATTAGATGACTAGGCTTCTTCCTACCCGAGGGGAGCTGGGTCCATTGTGTGCCGGTCCCCACGTGCACGTGTGATCCACGGGAACTCACACAGGGACACACCCCGTAGGTGACGACAGCCCTCACACAGCCCTGGGCTGCGGAGGAGAGAACCAAGCAGCCGGATGCTAATCGCATGGATTCCCTTTATTGAACTGTACTAGTTACTGCAGTCAGATTAAGTCACATTTAAAAGCAGACCATCCAGTTGCACTGAAACCGATTATATTCATTACATAGTTTTAATCACTGTCCGGTGAACTGGCAAATCCAATCAAAGCATTAGTCTTTAATTAAAAAATGAAAAGGAAATATTCAGACAATAGCCAAGCAATCACATCACGATGCACAATTACCTAGAATTGCAATTAAAAAGTAGTTAACCGAAAGGGGGGAAAGAAAAACAAAGAAAAAAAAAGAAGCAAAGCAAAAAAATCACACTAATTCTTTTTTTTAAAAACTATCAATATAATACATGAAGGAACAAAGGACAATAGCCTCAAAAAGCGGGTTTCTCTAACTCTAGAAATGTAGTCTGCGGCGGAAACTCTAAAAGCACACTAGCTGTAGCAGGACAATAAAAAATACTGAGCATGGAATACTTTTAATCTCTGCCATTAATATTCATTTCCAGCTGCTTATAATAGCAGCGCCTCATGGCCAAATCATTAGAGTTTTACATCTGGGTTGCAAATGACACTTTGATTGGATGTAATGTTCAAATGGCCCTCCCCACGGCGTCTCCGGCAAGCCTTCTGCGGAGAGGTGTCCTGTCGAGCGGTCCCTCACTGTGCGTGCTGGCTCATCGTGTGGTTCTGCAAAGGCGAAGAAAAGGGACACGCATGAGGGCAGAAGAATGGAGAGCGTGCCTGTCCCCTCCCACTCAGTGCATTTACGCCGAGAGCCGCAGAAAAGCATCGCGTTTATTACAAAACAAAATGCAACAAGGAAAAAGTGCTCCGGGGACGCAGCTGCCCAGACGCCACGTTGATTTGGGGCTTGGGGATTGGTTCCTGTTGCTGCCAACCTGGGCTCCCTACGAATTTTTGTTTTTAGACCGTTCAGGTCGTACCATGGGGACTGGCTATATGAAGAGAGAGGGGAAATGCTGGGGAGGTAGTGGGAATTAAAAACATCCCTGTTCACCTCTCCATCTCCCTTTTGCTCTAATGATCAGGAGGAAATTATCTGATCGCCTGCAGGCTTCCCCCAGATCTCCTTCTCGGGCCTTCTGGGGAGCTGCTCTGAGCTTAGTTCAGGGAGACAGCAGATGAACCATGCAGTTCTCCAGCCAGGAAACACCCGAGTGGCACGGACATGCTGAGGAAGTGGGCGGCCTTGGTGCCTGTGGCCGAGGCAGGGGGCTGCCTGTGCCATCGTGAGACGGTGCTCTGGCCAGAAGACTGTTGTGTCGTTTGTCCGAATCCGCCTGGGAATCCAGGGCCCGGGTGGGCCCCTCTGGCCAAACGCTTCCCTCTCACCACAGCCCACGGTATCTCCTCCCTCACACCAGCCAGAGCAGGCCAGTAATGTAGGTCTGTTTCCACGGGAGCTAGTGGCCTGGGGCTGGGATTTGGCCTCTAAGAGCCTACGATCTTTTTGTTTCTTTTCAGCGGTCTGTGTTCCAAATCCACACCGATCTCATCAAAGCCTCAGGTGGTATTCGACCTCATGACACTGGAGAAAGGAAACAAAATCCACCCGGGGCAAGGCAACCCTGCTCGGGGGCAGCACAGGACCCCCGGAGACGGGAGCAGCCTCCCCAGAAGTGGGCGCCCCGCCAGCGCAGCCACTCCTCCGGGGCTGGGAGCCGCACCTGCAGCTCTGCCGATGACCACCAGGGGTCAGGCGTGGCGCTGCGTCTCTCTCCCAGGCTGCGGGTCTGGGCGGTCAAGGTGACCAGAGGATGCCCGCAGCCACGCTGGGAGGCCTGGGACCACCCCCGCTCCCCAGTCCAGGGCCCCGGTGGCAGCCCCTTCCCACGGCAGGCACGGCTGCTGCCTCCCGGCGGTGGCACCAGCCCCTCCGGTAAGCTCACGGCCAGGGAGAGGCAGCGCCCCGTCCTCACACAGTAGATGCCCGCTGACTCCCGAGGCACGGTACACCAGCCACTACTGCCCTCCTTCCTTGGGCTCCCGGACCACGTGGCCAGAGTTTGGCAAGCACACGTGCTATGTGTGGTTGCAGGCACATCTGTTGATCCTCACAGCAGCCTTACAAGGTAGGACGTGGTAAAATGAGGAAACTGAGGCTCAGACAGGGTCAAAGTACATCCAGCTAGGAAGCAGGAGGGGTGGCAACTAGAATCCAAGAGAGCCAGGGGCTTGGGCGAGAAGGCAGGGTTCCCACAGTGCCCTACGCCCTCGTGGGCACCCAGTCTGCGGATCATCTGAACTCTCCAGACATGAGCACAAACTCTGCCAGCAGCCTGGCACCTCGGTGGGCTTGTCAGGGACCCAGAGGCACAAGGCAGGTTGTCTGAGGCCACAGATGGGATGCGGCGGTTTCCATGGGAGCGCCCACCCTGCCGCCGAGGCACCTCTCCCTGCGCTTGTGCATGGCCAGCCAGCCAGTCCTGCGGGGAGCTGAGCCCACCCTACATCAAACCACCCTCCTAGCTTCCAAGCCTTTGCTGATTCAGCTCCTGCCTCCTCTCTCCTCCCAACCATGCTACTCGTGAAGTCCTCTGGGACTTCTGGGACACGGTGCTTCCCATCTCTGCAGCTGCTCGAGGAACCTCCAGCCCACGGCCCCCACACCTATGTGCCTCCCGAGGGCCAGCCTGGCCGCCTCTGCTGAGCGGCAGGCAGCGCGGCATCACTTCCTTTCTTGGCCCCAGCACCTGGCCCAGGGCTGCACACTGTGCTGACCGGACCCCCGGGCCTCCCATGCCCAGCGGTGGTGCAGCAGGCGCAGCTGCCAGGAACGACGTGGTGGTCTCCCTCTCCCACCCTGCCAACAGCCAGTGAGTTAACAGTGCCACGTGGCCCGGGTTCTCCGGGTGTGGTCCAGTCCTTCTTGATTTGTGGGGGGTTGGGAGGAGGGAGAGGAGGGATATTAGGAAGGTAAACACGTATAGCCCTTTCCTCGTTCTCAAATTATGGTTCCGAGGCTCTGGCACCAAGGAGACAACGAGTAAATGTTTTTGAATCAATGGAAGGATAAATAAATGAATAAATATATGGGTAGGATGTAGGTATGTGGAAAGGGGAAAGGACATGCCAAGAGGAGGGCACAGCATAGACGAAGGTATGGAAGCTGCAGTAAGCTCGGCAGATGCAGGGACCAGTGGGGCGATCCCAGCACAGAGATCACGGGGAAGACTGCTGGGAGCCCTGAAGGTCCCTGGATGTGGACTCTGTTTCATAAGCAGCAGAAAACCAGATGATTTCTGATCTTCACAAAGTCCTCAGGACCATCCACCAGCAACACGGGAAAAGGCGGAGGTCCAGGGCTCTCTGGATAATGAAGCAGCCTCTTGCCAAGATGCCAAGAACAGGGCTGGTGTGACACACATGGTCCACACTGGCTCAGCCACGCACAGAAATCCTGGTGATGGAAACCTACACCTAGGACTGCTGGTTAGGACAGTTCAAGAATAAATGCCACTTCTCAGGTGCAAACAACAGTGGCATTCTCTCTTCAAGGGCAGTAGCTGGCGGGTCTTCGGTTAGACTCAAGGAAGAACTTCCTCAAAGAGGGTGAAACTTCCTTACCTGAAGCTCTACAGGAACAAAAGCCCAGGATGTCGCAGCAGATGGAAACGTGGAAACCTGATGCCCCGAGGGGGCCAGGCAGCAGAATTCATTCAGCACTGCGCTGTGAAATGCCTGCTGGGTGCTGTGCTCTGGGACGGGCACAGTGGAAGGGAGGGGACGACTCCAGCTGGGCTCGGCCCCCGAGGAGCCTGACTGCGTGGGGTGGGGGGGATGCCTAGAGACACACAGACACCCAAACGATGGGTGTGGGCTTAAGGGTGCAGAATGGTGGCTCTGAGGGAGCCCGGTCAAGGCCACCCCATAAGTATGGGGGTGGCTGAGAAGCCCCTGTGCTCGGCCAGGACGGCATCAGCTCCTCCACAGGCCCAGGGCCCAGTCTCGAAAAGGGCAGAGGGGGTGGCAGGGACCGTCACGAGGACTCACCCATCGCCAGCATACCTGTGCACTGAGCAGCTCCCGGCGGAGCCACTGGCGGGCGGCACAGTTCAATGACCCTAAAAGCCCGTGGCTGCTTCCCCCAAGGCTTGAAGCTGCGGTTGGTTCGAGGGATGAGGGAGCTTCGTCAAGTCTTCCGAGAGCTCCTTCCACCCGGCATGGTTCTCACAAGGGCATTTTGGCTTAATGTCTATTTCTCTGTTTATGCCTGTGCTATATTTAGCCCCTTCAGAGAAGGAAGAAAATCGTTTTTTAAAGATGCTACCAACCCCGCAGATGAACACTTCCCGGCATCGTAAAGGCCGGGGCTGGGGCAGGGGTGGCAGCTGGCAAGGACCGGGAGGTCCCTGGCTGGGGGGTGGGGGGCTGGCATCCACACGGGCCTCTCTGCCTGCCAGGGAGATGCACGTGTGGGCCCAGGAGCAGGTGAGAAAAATAAAACGGGAGAACGGAAGGTGGGTGGCTGGCACTGGTTTGCGGCCGAGGTCCATTCTCCCGGCAGAGCCAGTGCGACTCTCCTGGTGGGTTTCTGGTAGCGCCTGCTCCGAACGCATCTGCCTGGTGCACTGGGCCATCTGCCCCCGGGATACAAGTGAGTGACGGGTGAGAGGTCGGGCCCTAGCTGGGACCCTGGTGAACCCTCTCTGTGGAAGTCATCCACAGAGGGTTGAGGCTCCCACACCCTCACATTCATTTACATGGCTGTTCATTCACTCATTCACTCATTCATTCGTTCATTCAGAAAACCTTTACTAAATCCCTGGGTGACAGCCACCATACTTGCTGCTAGGAATTCAGCAGTAAAATAACCTGGATTTGGAGCGAAGCCAGGGTGTATGTTGGGCAATGAGGGAACATCAGGATCACGGAGTCTGTGGCTGGACCATCCTTACCAAAGCACAGACACACCCTAGCATGGGGCAGTTGGAGATTCTGGTGGGGGGCCCATTCACCAGCCCCAGGAGACATCCCTGGCTCCACACACCTCCATGCCCTGCAACAGGCATGCACACACACCACATGCACACACACATATGCACACACACACACACACACACTGGTGTGTCCCCCCTGGTCGGCAATCAGGATTTCTTCTCCAGGTCTTGGCTTTGTGTTCTGTCCCTTGGTCTGGGACCCTGCTTGGTCTCCCTTTGATGTCCACTCACCATAGAGTCAAGGAGAAAAGACTAGTGGTGCTTAAACATGCTGGCTGCCTGGTGGCCTGGAAAACACTGCCTGTGAGGCAATGAGAGACTGCTCTGCACATCCTGAGATGCACGGGCACGGGCTGGACAGGGTTTCTCTGCACTGCGGGTCATTATTAGCTGCCCCTCCTGTGCTCCAGCCACGCTGATGACAAAATATCTCTAAAGTCCTGGCACCTCGCCTGGTCCTTTGCAAGTGCCCCATTTGTGCTAGCCACTGCCCTGAGTGATCCCAAGGCAGGGGGCAAGCCCTTATGGGCTGAGATGGGCTGAGTCCTGGGTTTGAATCCTGGCTCTGCCACTTACTAGCCATGTGACCTTGAGCAAGTTCCCTGACCTCTGGGGGCTTGGGGGGGGCAGAAATAACAGAGCCCACTTCCTAAGATGCCCTGAGGACTCAGGAGATAATGTGTGTGGACTTATCCCAGGCTGGCCAAGAGTAAGTGCTACATACATTGCCATAAACGGTGTCCAAGATACAGGGAGCTCCGTGAACGAGGGGCTGTTTGCTCCCTGCTTGTACCCCCATGGCACCAAACACGCTTGGGGGCTTGCAGTGGGGGCTTCTTGGAGGTCTGACAGACTGATCCCTCTGCCAGCTCCTCCTTCTGTGTGTCCCCGGGGCTGGCGAGATCTCAGGACCGCTCCGGAGAAGGCAGCACCTTGGATGGTCCTACCTCTGGAACAGCAGCGTCTAATAAAGGTCCTCCCCTCGTTGCCCCCTCCCCACCAGCCCCCTGGCTACAACTTCTGTACCCACAATTCACTGCTTTCCCTCCCCCCAGGGAACAGTGGGACGTCTGGTGAGGCGAAGAGCCTCACGGAGACTTTGTGGAGGAGGGAGGAGGTGTGCACTCATCCCGTCATTCACTCATTCGCTCATCCCTTCCACAGCGGTTCACGGAGGCCCCAGCCGGGCACCGGACACACAGAGGTGGAGCCCCAGCCTCTCCCTTGAGAAGCTCACAGTCCACAGTGAATGGGGGCGGCCTGGACTCACAGCCCCTTACTCTCAAGGGGCACGAGAGAAGGCCTGGTCCCGGGGCCGGGCCTCACCTCCCTGTGGCAGACTTAAGGGCACAAGGACACAGCCCCCGTACCCAGAGCATCCCACCCTCCCTGCTCACCCAGCCCCAGCTGCAGAGCCCACCTGGCTTCGCCACATCACCTCCCTCTGGTTCTCCCTCTGGTTCTGGTTTCCTCTGGTTCGGGAAAGAGGCTGCGGTTAATCCCCTTTCTCCCCGCTGCCTACCGCTAGGCCACTCCCTGGCAACTTCAGCCCCAGTGGCTCTCACAAGGCTGGTGTCACAAGGAGCAGTCTCCAGGAGCAGGGACCAAGTCCAAGAACCTGCCTTAACCACGGGAGGATTCGTTTCCAGGGGAAAAGGCAGATCCTTCGGGCTAACACTGCAGCCGTGTTCAGGCTAAGCGAGGTTCTGTTATTTATTTGTTTAACAAACACGGAGCCTGGCTGTGTGTGCTAGCCGGAAGACAGACAGACAGAGAGAGAGAGAGAGAGAGGCACATCCTGGCCTGCTACCAGCTCATGGCTGAAGGAGGGGGTGAGATTTCACAAAAAGGAACTGTGGGGGCTTCCCTGGTGGCGCAGTGGTTGAGAGTCCACCTGCTGATGCAGGGGACGTGGGTTCGTGCCCCAGTCCGGGAAGATCCCACATGCCGCGGAGCGGCTGGGCCTGTGAGCCATGGCCGCTGAGTCTGCGCGTCCGGAGCCTGTGCTCCGCAACGGGAGAGGCCGCAGCAGTGAGAGGCCCACGTACCGCAAAAAAATAAATAAATAAATAAAATTAAAAAAAAAAAAAGGAACTGTGGGGAGAACATTTCTGATTGGGGGGAGCTTAAGGAAAAAGTTGGCTTCCCAGCTGCCCTTTGAGGACGGCTCAGGTTAGGATTTGCACTGGTGTGTGTGTGTGTTCGCTTTCCAGGGAGATGGGACCACCCAGACAAAGGCTGAAGGTGTGAAGAATCCTGATGACGATCACAGCTAACACTCATCGTGAGCTCACTGTGTCATTCTTAACTCTTCACTTATATTAACTCATTTAAGCCTCACGACAGCCCTGGGGACTAAATACTCTCATTATCCCTATTTCACAGATGAGAAAACTGAGGCACAGAGTGGAGGTGCTACAGCTGGTTCATGGTGGTGCGGGAGCTGCACCTGTGCGGTCTGTATGCCGAGCCCACCCTTCACCACAGCCCTCTCCTGCCTGTGAAATGTGAAAAGTGCAACATATGTTGGGGGAACAATGAATAATTCAGCTTGGCAGAAGGACGGGGTATGTGCCGTGGAGACAAGCCTGGAAAGGAAGGAGGGGGTCTTATTGATGAGGCTCCTCGATGCCAGACGAGGCAGCTTGCCCTTAAATCTGGGCCACGGGGAGCCATCGAAAGTACTTGAGCTGCGGAGTTACACGAGAGGCGAGGAACAGGGAGATGCACACACCTCCAGCCAGAAAGGTCTACGGCAGGGCCCTCAGGCTCTCAGCCCCTCTGCTCCCTTCTCGGGCCCCCACCCATCCCCAGCACACGACTGTATCTTTCCCTTTGGGGAGGATACAGGTGCAGGCGGCCCTGCTTCCCCCTCTGCTGTGTATCACCTGGGCAGCCCCTCTCTGCTAGTGAGCACTTATTTTTAGAAGCGTTTGACAATCGTCCAAGGGTCTAAGATGAACAGATGGCCTGTCTTAAAGGCTCGTATGTTCGCTAGTTTGCACTTCTGACAAACGGTAAGCGCACTCGAGAGCACACCATAAACAGCACCGAATGAATACTCGCAACACAATTTCGCTAATGCACGTCATGAAAATTAGGAGTGAGTGATGGCTGAGGTTCCCCCTAAATGCCTGCCTGGTGACGCAGCCGCTCTCCCGGGGACCCGGGCCCTGACGTGTATGCGCCCCACGTCCCCCTGGGCCCACCAAGCAAGCCGGAGGCTGCCCATTTGCACAGAGGGCAAGGAGAGGTTCGCCCGTGTGGAAGGGAGACCCGTCCTTGGCATCGGAGGGTCCTGAGTGAAGCTGGTGACCCACCGCCCTGGGACAAAGCCTATGAGGCCAAGGCAGCTCCTCTGCGCGTGGGGACGTGTGTGGGGCTTCCCTGACCCTGCTTCCCAGACAGCCAGACGGGCTGTCGTCTGCCAGTCCAGAGCAGCAGGAAGTGAACGTCGTACCCGCTTAGCTGGGGAAGTCTGTCTCTCACGTGAGAGCCTCAGTTCATCCGGAACTCCTGGCGTGGAGGGAGATTCCAGCTTCTAAGGAGCAGCGGGTTGGCTTTGGGGGGATCTACTGCTTTCTGGCAGAACCCAGAGCAGAAGCAGTTTCGGGGACCTCGTCACCTGGGGCCATGTGAGAAAGAGCCGCGTGACCCTGACTGCTGCTGCTGGACGTGTCCCCAAAGGAGCTGACTGTCTGCTCTCTTTCATTCTCCTCGCTGCTCTAAGGACCCCGGGTGGGCAAGCAGCGACCCCCTGTAAACCCCTCTCACCAGTGCCCAGCAGCACCCAGGACCCAAGAGCCCAAAGCAGGTGGCCTTGGCCAACAACCAGTCCCGTGAGTGGGAAAAAGATCTTCCTTTGAGTGAAAATGTGGGAGAAAATGTTGTTGTGAAAAAAAAAAAAAGCCCAATAAACTCCCAAGGGGGCAGGTTCTGTACGGCTGTGCTTCGGAAATAAAACCCACGAGAGAATAGATTATGAGGAGGCAACCGAAGCCTTCTATTAGGACTCAGCCCATAAACAGGCTCCCATTCAGAGTCACCCAACAAAACAAGGGAACTAATAACACCCACCCAGAGGGCCCAAGGACTCTGGGGATCTGCGCTTCAGAATGCAAAGGGGCCCGATCGCCGGCCAGCGACTCGACTTTAGGTAGCAGCTGTGCGAGGGAAGATGAGGGCTTACGGCTGCGTCACGGGCAGAGGAGGGTGACATCTTTCCAGGGCTGCTTATAGATGTGCCCCTCCTCAGCAACAAGCCTGGCGCCGAGTCCCAAGTTAATCTGGCCACCACTGTTGCTGGTTCTCCAAAGGGAGATGGGAGTCCCTCAGGGACAGGGTGCCCAGCAAACCTGGGACAAAGGACCGAGAATCAAGGGTTTGGGCTGTGGTGTGCCAGGCGACCACAAGTTAGTTCCCTGCTGTGGATTCTGGCCCCTCCGGGGTGGGGACACTGCACTGGCCTGTCACGGGTCACTGGGAAGTCCATTCTAAACACATTAGCCAAGCGCTTGCTTGGAACCAGACCCTGGGGTTCATCTAAAATATGAATTAAGACATGGCCCCCTGCCCGCAAAGAGCCTGAGTCAGACCTCTGAAAGATAGGATGCCATCCTGCCAGAGCAGGGCAGGAACCGAAGCGTACAGGCCACCAGAGCCTGGGGAGAGACCGAGGCAGAGGTGCTGAAACTCCATTAAAAATGGTGCGGGAAGGGCTTTCCTGGTGGCGCAGTGGTTGAGAGTCCGCCTGCCGATGCAGGGGACACAGGTTCGTGCCCCGGTCCGGGAAGATCCCACATGCCGCGGAGCGGCTGGGCCCGTGAGCCATGGCCGCTGAGCCTGCGCGTCCGGAGCCTGTGCTCCGCGGCGGGAGGGGCTGCAGCGGTGGGAGGCCCGCGTACCGCAAAAAAATAAAACATTTCATATTTAAAGCGTGATGCAGCCAATGAAAACATGTCTGTAGGTCAAATGTGGCCCACGGGCTGCCAGTTTGAGGCCGCTGGTATTTTGCGAGGCCCTCAGGATGCTCGAGATATCTTCCAGTACACTGACTGGCTGATGCCCGGGGTGGGGGGAGGGTGGGCAGTGCTATTAGATGGCACGTGGCCCATCATTATTTAGGGTCCTCACCTGAGGGAGTGGGATGTGGGACCCTCCAGGGTTACGTTCTGGAGAAGAGGATGGAGCATAGAAGATGAAGCTCTGCTGAGGCCAGCGTGGTCCCCCAGGCCCTGGGTACCGCTGCCTTGAGGGCGGGGCCCACCATGCAGCCTAAGCGTTTCTGGGTGCGCCAGGTGCTAGCAAACCTGGGAAACCCGCCTTCCCTGGGGTCACACAGGAGCGTCAAAATGGCCATCTTGGGGAGGGGGGGCAGGTAGCCCCTCCCTCAACCACTCAGAGAGAAGAGCGCCAGTTTTCCATAAGCACCTCGCTCAAGAGTCTTGATGATAATCCCCTCGTGCCTCCCTTTCTTCCAAAGGACTTGAGAGTCCTCCCACCCATCACCCGCTGTGTCTCACGGGGGGAGAAGGAGAGAGCCAGGCATCGTGTGGGCACCGCCCTTGGGGGCACTTATGGAGGCAGCGTGGCATGACAGGGCTCCTCCTCTCTCCGCACCTACGCCCACCCCCAAATGCACGCTCTCACAGACACCCCGAGGTCACCCATCAGGGGAAGTGGGAAATCTCTGCATAATCCCCCGCTGGGTTCCGAACACATACACACAGGCACACTCACAGGTACCCCAAAATGAAATGCACGCAGGTGCACACACACTCGTGAAGAGTCCATAGGCACCTACACACAGTCTCACAGACAATCACACGCACAGTCGTGGACACCCCACATCCCAGGCGTGCGTGCACACACACACACACACACACACACACACGTTACACTGACAACACGCTGCACAGTGGTTCAGGGTTCGGTTATTGTTATTTTTGGCTTTTCATCTCCCCATACAGTGCGGTTAACCTGCCCTCACCCACACCACCGGGGGGACACCCCTGCAAGCCCCCGCTTGCCGACAACCTGGGCTCCAGCCAGGGCTTCCTCTTCATGGCGATGGGACACTGAGAGTACAAAGTGCCATGAGAGGAATGGCCCAGGTTCTCTCTTCCAGGCAGCAGGGAAGTGGGAGATCTCTGCTTAACCTCCAGTGGGTCCCAACCACACCCAGAAGAAATCCGGGCTCCAGACCCCAGGCCTGACAGCCCTATAAGGTCCGGCGACTGCTGGCCCCGCAGCCTCTACCACCTTCTCTCAGCTCCCCACCCAGGCCAAGCTCTTTCCTCACTCAGCCCTCTTGGCGGCCACTCCACTGCCCCGAGGCTCCCCCCAGTTTCCCCAGGCTCCTCCGCATCTGACTGCCATGGCCTGGGAAAGCCCTTCCTGCCCGTATGATGAGGGGCCCCTGTCTTGGTGCAGCTCCTCGCCTGCACAGGTGTCCTTCTAGCACTTTCCTCAACCTGCAGTGACCAGGCTGCTTCCCTGCCCCTCAACTAGGCCATGAGCTGCAGGCAGGGACCTCATCTCTCCATTCTCTGCTAGGCCCTGTGTCAGCTCAGAGCCCGGCGCTTGCTAAAAACTCAGTATTTCTGAAATGACAGCCAACGGGCGATGGTAGTGAGGCAAAGCCTCCACTGACAGGGCCAGGGAGAGGAGAAGAAACAGGGCTGCCCCTCTCCCTCCATGTCCGCGGCCCCGCCCAGGGCATGCTATACTTTTCCCTCAGAAGTCCAGGGATCCTTTGAAGACACTGTGCTAAGTGCAACGAGCTGGTCACAGAAGGACAAAGACTGTATGACTCACTTCTATGAGATGCCTAGAGAGACAGGAAGGAGAATGGTGGTTTCCAGGGGCTGTGGGAGGGAGGGGAGTCACTGGCTCATGGGGACACAGTTTCTGTTTGGGAAGATGGAAAAGATCTGTGGATGGTGGTGAAGGTACTTAGTGCCAATGAACTGTCTGCTTAAAAATGGTTAAGGGAGGGCTTCCCTGGTGGCGCAGTGGTTGAGGGTCTGCCTGCTAATGCAGGGGACAGAGGTTCGAGCCCTGGTCTGGGAGGATTCCACATGTCGCGGAGCAACTAGGCCCGTGAGCCACAACTGCTGAGCCTGCACGTCTGGAGCCTGTGCTCCGCAACAAGAGAGGCTGCGATAGTGAGAGGCCCGCGCACCGCGATGAAGAGTGGCCCCCGCTTGCCACACTAGAGAAAGCCCTCGCACAGAAACGAAGACCCAATACAGCAAAAATAAATAAATAAATAAATAAAAACTCCTACCCCCAACATCTTAAAAAAAAAAAAAAAGAATTTCAAGGCTCTTTACACCTGAACTCAGCAAGATAGTGCAACAGTATAAAAAAAAAAAAGGTTAAGGGACTTCCCTGGTGGCGCAGTGGCTAGGAATCCGGCTGCCAATGCAGGGAACACGGGTTCAAGCCCTGGTCCGGGAAGATCCCGCATGCTGTGGAGCAACTGAGCCCGTGCACCACAACTACTGAGCCTGCGCTCTAGAGCCTGAGAGCCACAACTACTGAAGCCCACGCACCACAACTACTGAAGCCTGCACTCTAGAGCCCACGAGCCACAACTACTGAAGCCCACGTGCCACAACTACTGAGCCTGCGCTCTAGGGCCCACGAGCCACAACTACTGAAGCCCGCGTGCCACAACTACTGAGCCTGCACTCTAGAGCCCACGAGCCACAACTACTGAAGCCCACGCGCCTAGAGCCTGTGCTCCGCAACAAGAGAAGCCACCGCAATGAGAAGCCTGCACACCGCAACGAAGAGTAGCCCCCGCTCGCCACAACCAGAGAAAGCCCGTGCACAGCAACAAAGACCCAATGCAGCCAAAAATAAATAAATTAATTAATTTTTAAAAAATAGTTGAGATGGTAAACTTTATGTACGTGTATTTTCCCACAATTTTTTAAAAAATTGGGTGGGATATTACAGAGTAAGCGGGCAGGTGGGAGGATGAAATGTCTGTCGCATGCTACAGCTGAATGCAGGGCCAATCCTGTACTGTAATCCTCATGTCTCTTGTTCCACAGAAGACATCTTTTTTTTTTTTTCTTTTGGTCACGCAGCATCTGGGATCTTAGGTCCCCAACCAGGGATCGAACCCGCGCCCCCTGCATTGGAAGTGCAGAGTCTTAGCCACTAGACCACCAGGGAAGTCCACGTCTCTTGTTCTAGGGTTGGAAGTTGGAAGCTGGAAGTTGCAGACTGTAGCAGCGAGATGAGGCGTGTAGAGGCCTCGGCTGGACAGGTGGGAGCTACAGCATCCAGGGGACGTATCACTGGCCAGAACTGGCTGCAAGGCCTTTTCCACCTCCGTGATGCACAGGGCTTTCCTCTGCGGTGCCCGAGCCTATGGCTATCATCAATGGCACGGCTCCCAGGGCCACAGAAGAACAGAGGACCTCTCGAGACCTTTAGAACCAGGGGCTTTATGCCCTGAGCACAGGGGCCTGAGCCACACAGCAGAGAGGCCTCCCCTGCAATTACTGCCAAGTCCAAAGGACTGGGGCCTTGACGGTTTTCAAACCCTGCTGGACGGAAGTGTTTCCTCTGCTGCTTCAGTGGGGGAACGGGAAGCATGCACGAGGTATACCCACAGACGTATTTCGCCATGTTGGGAAAAAAAGTGGGTGGAAATTTTCCCTTTAATTTTTTCTGAAATCTTTCCAGGCCTTTCCAGCTTTAAATATTTATTCATTAAAATTTGATAAGAAAACTCAGCTCCACATGTAGTCATCGTAGTTCACAAGCCAAAAATCCAGGACAAACAGCCAATAGCTGGGACAAAATACTTGAAATCAGGACCGTCCCGGAAAATCTAGGTCACACGGTCACTAATTATACAGAACACATATGTTCTGGTCCCTCAGCTAACCCAGTGCTTTCAGGTTTTATAAATGATATTTAAAAACTTCCATCACATCCTTTCTTCCAAATTTTTGCTAAAAAGAAAACTTTCCTGCATCCTCAAAATTTCTAGAAAATTAACCCCTGCAGAGGGAGAGCTGTCCTGGTAGATTATTCTGAGGGTCCTCCTCAGAAAACATGGCTCATCACCCCCCCCAGAATGGCTTCCGGAGCCCACATGGCCCAGCCCCGTCCCTGACAGACCCCCAGGCTGCAAGGCCAGTTCTGAAGACGGACCTAATTTGCTGTGATGAATTGTGTGCACGCACCAGCGATCAAAACTGCAGCTGAGACCGATTATATTTAATGATCGCGAAGGTTCTTATGAAAACACTTGGGCGTACATCCTTGTCCATTCAGAGAGGACATCCAGCCTGGTACAAAGCAAAGGGCTAAGGGTGACCTCTACCCACCTAGAAAGGCAGGGCTTCTTGGGAGCTGGGCCCACTATGGGGCTAAAGAACACTGTGGCCCAGCCTGCAATGCCTTGTCTGCCCTCAGCTTCCAACCACACTCAGCTTCAACCTCCAACCAAACTCTAGGCATCATCACTGCCCACACACCTGCTCCACCTTGACCAAGTGGGTCTGCCCTGCGCCTTCGCTTCCACCACCAGAACTCGATGGTTTCCATGAGGCAAACAAAGGATCATCTAGATCGCCCAGTCCATCCCGTCCCACTCACCTCATCAGAGGTGTGGGGGGGGACGGGGGGAGCACAAGCAGTTGTTGGGTGGGAGGAGGGATGGGTAGCAGTTAAGCATGGAATTAAGAGCACATGAGGGAGGTGTCATGAAAGCTGTGTAGTTCCCAGCACTTAACACTCAATACTGATGGCTGGATGGATGGATGTGTAGCTAGATGGATGGAAAATGGTTGGTGGATGAGTGGGTGGATGATGGATGGACGAGTAGATGGATGGATGGAAAGATGGATGAATCAATGAATGTGTGGATAAGTGGATGGGTGGCAGATGAGTGAATGGTAGGGGAAAGACGAGTGCACGAATAAATAAGCGGGAAGGAGGGTAGAAGGACCGGTGGAAATACAGTGAGCTTTGGAGTTCAAATCCTGCCTTAGCCACCTAATATATGTATGTGACCCAAGGCAAGTCACTTCACTTTTCTAAGTACCTATTTACAAATAATACTGACCTCATAGCCTTGTTATGGGCTTCAGATCAGGTTACATATGTAAAAATGTTTACAATATGTAAAATGGTACACAGATGTTTAATATTGTCATAATTACTACAAATCACAAGTCTTTGTCATCACCGTCAACGCCAAAGCATGGATGCCCCGCATTTTTGATGTGGCAGCTTCAGAAGGAAGGGTGGGGAGACTGATACGGTGCCACGACGATGCAGCTGTTGGCCTGTGCATCCACGTTTGGTTTCACTGGGGGGACCAGTCACTGAGCTGGAGAGCAGGGAGCCCCACTTGCCTCCCTGTTCAAACACCCAAACCCAAATGGGTGGAATACACTCCCCACTCCCGCCCTGGGCCCCACTCCTCCCAGCCTTATCGCCCTTTCCCAGCCTCAGTTTTCAGGTCTGCAACATGGTGGGAGTAAAGAGCACTGGTAGTGGTTGCCGGTTGTTGAGGCCCCAACAAGATGATATTTACAAACTGTGAAGTGTCGCAACAGGGCCGCAAACTCAGAGCCCAGGTGGGTAATGAACTGCGTGCGTCCGACCAGGTCGGGGGCGGTGCTGACCCAGAGCTCACATCCCCGCGTCTGAAGACGGCAGCTGATGGTTGCCATGCGGGACTGTGGTCCAGGCGCTGCCAGATCTCATTTGTAGAAAACTCAAGAAACCCAGCCATTTAGTGTGGTGGTAAAGAGACCGAATCTGGGGCTGGTGGCCTAGGCCCAGGGCTGACTAGCTCTGTGGCCTCAGGGACTTAGTTAACCTCTCTGTGCCTCAGTTCAGTTACCTCAATAATAGAGGCATTGTGAGGGTAGTGTCTTGATGTATAGAGTGCTAAGAACAACGTCTGGCACGTAATAAGCACTATAGTAATGGTAGCCACTACAATTATAGGAAATCTCTATTTTGAAACATAGACAACCATTTAAAGGTTCCAAAATCCCCAGGGTCATGGGCTAGGAGTTTTTAACCTCCACTGTAAAAATGCTCAACGTTACTATGATAATGACATTTCCCTGTGTGTGTCTTCTCCCTTCTATGTGAGGGGAGGCTGGATGGGACCCCTCTTGCTCATTCTGGAGAACCTGACGGGAAGGAAGGGGTGGGCATGCTCCCACTGGGAAACCCAATCCCTGCCCCAGACAATTTCAGCATCTGTCTTCCTCCTCACCCTCCGCCATGCTTCCTACCAATGCCGTCTTTTATCTATTCTCAGACCCCAGAGAATATAAGATGCTCCGTATTTGATGCATGACAACAAGCAAACAAAAACATGACCCATTAAACTATAACACACAAGTGAGGCATTCCAATGTGAGAGCCGTTATAATGAGAAAAGCTGTGCATCTTAAAACATGTCCGTGGAACAGGGTAATAGCTGCCATATACTGTGCGCCTGTCATGTGCCAAAACTGGGCTGCCTGGTCTTCATACGTTCTCTTCACATGTCCCGATTTTACTGATGTCCCATTTTACTGATGAAGAAACTGAGGCCCAGAAAGACAAAGCAGGGAATTTCCTGGCGGTCCAGTGGTTAGGACTCTGCGCTTCTACTGCTGAGGGCCCAGGTTCAAACCCTGGTTGGGGAAATAAGATCCCGCAAGCCGAGTGGTGTGGCCAAAAAAAAGAGAGAGAGAGAAAGGCAAAGCAGCTTGCTAAGTTATGCAGCTGGTAAGAGCTGGCTGAGCTCAAACGGCTCGGTCCTAAGGCTACCCTTCCCCTTTCGCTGTCCCCCGCCCACCCACTGAACCTGTTACCCACCCTTGCCCATATCACAGCACACAGTGAATCTCACTGCAGCCCTGGATGAGCCCCAGTCGGTCCATGCTTGATTTTGTCTAAACTCCAGAAGCAGAGCGAGTGGGGCCACATTCATTATTGACACAGCAAAATTAATTCCTGCCACCTCCTCCTTCCCCCTGCACGGCCGGCCCCAGCCCCTTGCCTCTCCGGTGAGTGCTGACGTGGGGCTGTGGACTGGCGCTCCTGAAATGCCAACTTGCATTTCTCATCATTAATTTCTTTCTAAATGTCATTAGTAATTGTTCCTGCTCAACCAAAGAGTGCAGCCCAGGCTCCCGCCGACAGCACCCGGTTCTGGTCTCTCCGCCGGAGGGGGCCAAGCACCCCCAGCCCCCCAGACCCTGGCATCCTGGCAGGGGGAAGCCAGCCCACCCCCAACGAGTTGAGCGGACAGACCACGGTATCGAGAGACAAAGCAGACCTCATTTTCAACATGCTTGGGGCTCTGCGATGGGAAAAAGCCTGCCCACAGCATCAGGGCAGCAGTTCAACACTCGGGCTCTACAGCCAGGCTACCTGGGTTCAGATCTCATCTCTGCCACTGCCCCGTGTGCCTCAGTCTCCCCCTCTGCAAAATGGAGAGAACAACAACATTGGCCTCGAATGACTGTCGTGAGGATAACACAGGATAATCAATGCAAAGGGCCCCCCCTTAGTGCCTGGGGTTGTTGCTGTTATTATTATTCCCCCACCTTTCCTTGCCCCTCAGGCTCCGCTCTGCCACTTGCTAGCTGTGGGACGTGATAATGAGTCTCCCATCTGTGAAAGTGGGGCAGTGACATCACATCAATTCTACCCCCAACGCCACCCCCTCCGTTAGGCCCTCCTGGGCCCGGGCACTGTGTTCCGTGTTTCACAAACAGTGCGTTGCATCCCCACATTAACCCTCCAGGACAGGCAGCATTGGCCCGCTGTCCGGGTGAGGACGGTGAGTCTCGGGGGGAAGGTCACATGTCCCAAGGTCACAGGGACCTTGAAGAAGCAACTGAGATTCACACCCTCTGGCCCCCAAGGCCCTGTGTCTTTCCTGTACGTCGGGCTGCCTCTGTGTCTAAGTCAATGAGGGGGGCAGGGCTTCGTACAGTGCCAACCTCTGGGAGCCTTGGACCAACACGGCACCCACTGCTCTTAGTATTATCATTGTTCTAAGAAACTGAAGGCATTTGGTCCCGGCTGGGACAGCGCCGGCGAGGGGCTGGGCTCACAACACACACAATGGCTGCCGGCCTCAGGCTCCTGGCAGCGCCCCCATGCCCATCTGTCACGATGGCATGGTGCCCCTCTAAAGTTCGTTGGCCCCCCGCCCTAGGGCATGAGTGACAGGCTCCAACGGGCAGACGGGCAGCCGGAGGCCGATTCCAAGTGCCATCTCTGCCCGGAGCCGGGCCTTGGGAGGAGCCCCCCCCAGCCCCCACCTGGGCCTCCGCACACTTCATCGCTCAAGCAGGCAGAGCCCCGGGGCTCGCGAGGGCATCTGAGCACAGCCAGGCATGGGCTCCTGCAGGGCCCGCCCCTCCCTTGCTCCCCTCTGTGGTGACCACGGCAGCCGCAGCTCACCCAGAGCAAGACATCCACGTGCCCCAGGAGCCTGGCGATCTCCGAGTCCCCTTCTGGAACTCTTACCCTCCTGGGAGGTGAGGCCTGCCTGCACCCAGCACCCAGCACCCAGAGGCCTGCCCTTGGCTCTTAAGGGCTTGAGAGTCGACTGCAAGTGCACTGCCCCAGCCCTGAGGCCGAGAACACAGACACTAGTGTCAGGCTGTGTGTGTTCATAGCCCCGCGACTCCAGCAGCTGTGTGACCCAGGAGAGCCTCAGTTTACCCATCTGTGCCATGGAGATCGTCACTGTGAGGTCTCAAAAGACTGCGCACGTGAAGAGATGGAATCGGGCCTCCAGCAAACACTCGGGGAAAGCTGTCTCGCTTTTACTACAGTGGGTGAATGGCTCAGGCCTGTGCCTGGGCCTCAGAAAGACAAGAAGCAGAGTCACTGCCCACCCCTCAGTCTCCTCCAGACGTAGACCCTAAACCTGCACACACGGCCCCTTGGGAGGCTCGGCTGCCCCAAGCGGTGGCAGTGGTGAGACAGGACGCTGCTGCTGAGGGTGATACGTTTTACTGTGAGCAGCAAAGGCCTTGCCCCACTCAAGGGTAAATAAACTAAGAGACACAGACAGACAAGCCTGGAGACAAAGAGAGGAAGGGTCACAGCCCCGGCCTCCTGCGATGTCACGTGGGGCCCGGCTGCAGGCTCTGCTGTGTACAGCGGTCCTGTTGTGTGAGACTTAGCACACCGCATGGTTGCTATGATGCTATGCTTTAATGCATACATTACACTAGGTTATGCCGCAAACATGGAATCAGTACTCTGCCCGTTCGTCCTCATTGGTTCCCTATTCCTCTCCAGGCAGCACTTGAGGGACACAGGCCTTTGTGTGTCCCCAGAACGTGCACACACCTGGCACGTAGTAGGTGCTCAGCAAATCTTGTGGGCTGCCCTGAGCACATCCACACATGACAGGCTGAAGGCACGAGTCGTGAAGGAGTGAACCGAAGCCCACGGGTCACAGCAGCGACCACAACACTGGCTGGTGCTCGCCACACCTGGACTCTGACCAGACCCGGAGCTGACGGCCTTTCAGGCACTGTCATTACCCTCCATTTGCTGAGGCCCAGAGAGGGTCAGTGACTTGCTCAAGGTCACAGAGCCACTCGGTAGCGGGGCTGGGATTTGCAGCCAGGCTGTGTAGGCACGCCACACCATGTTGCCACGATTAACGGAAATCAGGCTGTGCTGGGCTCTGGTTTCCTGACCTAGTGGGGAAGGCAGGACACTGAAAAGCACGGTAATTACCTCCAGGAAGCTTTATATTCCAAGTGCTCACCAAGTGCTTTTCCGCCCATGAACTGTCCATCCTCACAAAACCTGAGGCAATAGGTCCTACCCCATTGTACACTCAAGGAAACTGAGGCCAGAAAGGTGCAAGTGTCTGCAACAGAAAACGATGGAAGAGAGGCAATCTGGGGAGGACTCCAGTGCCAGCAGTCGGTTCTCACTGCCCAGAGCCACCGCTGGGTGTCACCGGGCACCTCCCTCTCGTCCCCCCAGGCCAAGCCCAGCCAGGCCCTGCTCTCCCTGCAGTGGTGGATGGCACAGACTGGGCTGTCCTTAAAGCAGGAAGGAGGAAGACACTGCTGCTCACGGAAAGCTCAGCCAAAGAGTCAAATGCTAAGCTTGTGCCTAGAGCACTTTCAATTTTTAATTATTATTAGTTATAATTATCCGTCTGGTTCTGACAGCAGCAGTGCAAAGAGGCAAGGAAACCGGCTCCTTGGTTACCCATCTTATAAGGACCAGGAATTTTAAAAATGGGCTCCTAGGATCTGCAGTTGCAACTCTCCTTCTTTTACTCCTTTCCTTGGTTTGTGTTCTCTTTCCTTTGTTTCCTACTTTCTAGGAGCTAAAAACAAATATGGTAAAACATACGGTGGATGGATGGATGGATGGATAGCAGAAAGAAGCTTCACCCTCCAGAAACTCACATTAGAATGGGAAGCCAGGTGCAGACATAATTGTTGTAGTCTGTATATAGGCAAAGGGATCAGGGCGTTAAATGCAGGGCTGGAGAAGCCCAAGGAGGGAGAATCAGGGAGGGCTTCTCAGAGAAGGCACCCCCTGAGCTGGGGCCTGAAGACCGAGAAGAAGGGAAGGGTGTTCAAGCAGAAGGCTCAGCAGGGGTACATGCGTCCCGGAAGCCAAGACAAGAACGACCCAGAAGAATGAAGCAAGAAGGTGCTCACCCCTCTCCAGCCTGACCGCCCTCTTCTCTGTTCTCTGGACTCCCCAAATCTGTCCGTGCCTCTGAGCCTTTGCACTGGCTGTTCCCTTTCCTGGAAGCTCCCCCGGCTCTTCCCTGCACTGGCTCTTTCTCAACCTTTAGGACTCAGTTGAATTGCCAGCCTTCCTTGACCACCTGATCTGATTTTTCACCCCCAACACCCCCTCCTCCTTGCCCCGACACACATGCACACAGACACGCTTCACTTTCTGTCCCAAAGCAGTGTTTTACTGTCTTCAAAATCCCACAGTCTGAAACGACCTCGTTCACGTATTTCCTGACTTATTGTCAGTGTCTCCCGTAGACCATCGGCTCTGTGAGAACAGGGACCTTGTGTACCGGTTCACAGCTGCAGCCCAGGCCCCCGCAATGGCACCTAGAATAGGTACTCAGTAAATGTTCGTGAAACGAAAATGGAACGAGGGAAAGGGTCAAAGCAAATGTTCACAAAGGCTAAGAAGGAGGGGTGCCCCTGGAGCTCAGACCATGCCCCTGGCTCACAGACACCTCCCCCTGGCTGGGTACCAGGATTCCTCCCGGCAGGGCCCAGCTTGCCCCATCGGAAGGGCTCCAGGTTGCTAGTTAGAATACCTAGCTTTGCTTTTAATCAATTGTAATCATTTAGCTGGCAGCGGCATGATTAGGCGCACACAGCAAACAGCGTGAGCTAATCCTTTAAACGCGCCTGCTCAACGCCAGGCTGGCCGCTTTGCCGCTGCAGGCCGGCTCCGGACGCGCTTCCTGCGGCCCCTTGCTTTGTCGATGAGGGAGTCTAGATTCCAGGGCACGGGGCAGGCCCGCTGCTCCCCGCGCCCAGCCCAGCCCCGTCACAGAGGTCTGCAGGATGCCAGACGTTCCACCACCAAGAGACCTTTCTCTGGCTCAGCCTCCTGTGACAGCACCCGGCAAAGCTGCCGTAGGTGGGAAGGTGGCAGCGCCAGGAAGCGTGAGGTCTTCTGAGCTTCCTGTCTCCACGACTGGACCCCATCCTTCCTCTCCCCAAGCCTGACCTGAGCTGAACTGACCCCCTTGCTCCTTGCAAGAAAAGTTGCAGGTTCCTGGCCTCAAGCTCCAGCCTTACGAACACGGCTACAGGCCTGGCTCCGCACAACGGTCCCCAGGGCGCTTCTGCCTGGGTCCACCCGCAAGGAGTTTCTTTGGCATCCCCCGTTACCGCTATTTGTGCTACCTGCTTGGCCCAACTACTAAAATCGTTTCCGGTTCCCCTGACACAGGCTTTTTATAGTTCAGCACCGCAGGTCTCATTTAAATCTATTAGCTCGTAATAATGGCAATTCATTTAAACTTTGGAGGGTTTCTGTTTGCCTTGGTGGCGAAGACAATTTGGCTTTGCATGTGGCTCTGCCATTTGCAGGTGACCCTGGGCAAATCACTCAACCTCTGAGAGCCTCAGTTTCCATATCTGTAAATGGGAATAAGAGTGCCTACTTCACGGGATTGTGTTGAGGCAATCCACACAAAATGCTTAAGACAGGACCTGGCCCACACTAGGGATCCACCCAGGGTGGTGGCCGTTATAACTACTTCTTGTCCAGTTTCAGGAGGAGCCTGTCCGCCTGTCACAGGCCAGCCACGTATGGCTGGGAATCGGTGTGCCCCCTCATGGCTTCCCTCAGCGATAATGAAGAATGGGATGCAGTGAGGCTGTTGGGAAGGAGAGAAGGCGATGCCATCCCTGCCAGTGTCTGTGGACACAGAGGTGTCCACGGGGATTCAAAGACAGCTGGGCTGGGCAGGCAGAGCCATTCCCTCCCCTCAGGTCAGCTAACCCCTGGCAAGGGGCCCACAGGGCCCTGGGCCTTCATCTGCTGAGGCCTGAGGCTGGAAATGCAAGGCCAACAGCCCTGACATTTTCGCGGTCTGTGGCTTACAGGGTTGTCTCACATCCCCAACCAAATCTGCATACCTCCCTCCACCGAGCCCGGGCACAGCTAAGGAAAACGGGGTCCAGAGAAAAGGCCTGGGACAAAGGTGCTTGGAAACATGTAGAAAGGGGGACTTCAAGTCCCAGCCTCTGGCCCCCACTCCATGCCCTTTCCCCCTTGCCTCACTGCTCTGCACCCAGCACCTCCCATGCCCCATTGGGGGCCTCCAGTGCCCATGGCCTTGAGACTTGGCTGGGTGCCACAGAAGGAAGGATTTAGAATCTCACTTTGTTCCAACTCAGGCCAGAAATCATGAAATCACAGCAAACCCCAGACGGAGGGGACCCTAAAAAGTCTTCTGATCTTAAAATGGCTAATGCTAGTAATATACTACTACTAATGAAAACAATGCTAATAATAATAACAGTAAACGATAATAAAAACAGGCAGGTGTTAGTAATAACCAAGCTCCTCCTACGTGCCACCCACTGTGCCAAGGGTTTTATGACACGACCACGAGGTAGAAACTATTAATACTCCATTTTACAGGTAAAGAAACGGAGACCCACAGCTGATGAATGATGGAGCAAGGCTTCAAATGCAGAGCCGTTCTCACAAAGACTGTGCTCGCAGCCTCTCCCTCTGCAGCATTTCAGACAAGGGCTCTGTTTGCACACCCCTACCGACAGGGACTTCACCACCTTCCATTTCTTCCACGTGTAGACAGTTTTCCCACGTAGTGGCTATCTGTGGTGTCTACCAGCCATGCTCCCCTTCCCCTGACGGTTGGCATTGAGTGGCCCCACCTAGGGCCACAGCTCACTGGAGCAGGTTTGGACAGTTGACCTGAGTGCAACCATCAGATTCCCACTCCAGGGACCTAGAACCTGTTGCCTGCACGCCGACTGTTACCCACAGTCACCATTTCTGGGTGAGCTGGGTGTTGCTGCCGGCTACTTGTGTAACGACATCCCCACACTAAAGACACACCTGTTGAAATACCCAGGTGTGTCTGTCTCAGCAGAAACGACAGGAGCTGCGGCGGTGCTGGCCACCTTCCTCCTCGTATAGAGCAGCCCAGAGAGTCAGGCTGCAGAGAGAGAACACGACACGAGCCAGAAAGGGGCAGAGGCAGAAGGTCCCTGCCTTGACAAAGAGCACTTGGTTCCTGGGAACTGGACAGCTGAAAACTCGACACTTCCTGCTCCTGGCATCCAAAGCCACGCCTGTGTCCCTACAAGTTAAATCCCATCTTGCTTGAGCTATAGCCCCAGAGAGCGATGCCTGAGTCTGTCAGAGAAGAAAATCCACGTCCCGAGTCTCCGCCCACTACCGGAAGTCTGGGGGCCACTGGAAGCACGCTGAGGACCCCCTCATCCCAGCAGAGCTTAAAACACTTGAAGGGCTTCCCTGGTGGCTCAGTAGTTAAGAAGCCGCCTGCCAATGCAGGGGACACGGGTTCGAACACGTGTGGGACACGGCTTCCCTCCAGGAAGATCCCACATGTCGCGGAGCAACTAAGCCCGTGCGCCACAACTACTGAGCCTGCACGCTACAGCCCGTGAACCACAACTACTGAACCCACGTGCCACAACTACTGAAGCCCACGCGCCTGGACCCCCTGCTCCACAACAAGAGAAGCCACCGCAATGAGAAGCCCGTGCACCGCAACTAAGAGCAGCCCCTGCTCGTCGCAACTAGAGAAACCCGTGCGCAGCAACAAAGACCCAATGCAGCCAAAAATAAATAAATAAAATAAATAATTAAAAAACAAACACTTGAAGACGACTGTCCCCACGCTCCCCCGGCAATCCAGCCAAGTCTTCTCCTGGTGAACTAGCCCCCTGAAAGCTCCTTGAAACCAAGCTGCATGCCCGGAGCCTAGCACCCTGCCTGGGCTGAGTGGGGTGTATATGTCTTTGTGTGTGCATTTGTGTGTGTGTTTAGACGAATCTTGTTCAGGCTTCCCTATTTCTTCTCCCTACCCCCAGCCCCTGGCAATTACTGGTCTGTTTTCTATTCCAGTATTTTTGCCTTTTTCCAGAACATCATGTACATAGAACCACACGGTATGGAGCCTTTTGAGCCTGGCTCCTTTCACTTGCCCTTTACCATTCACGCATGTTGTTGTCTGTATGAGCAGTTGCATTTTATTGCCAAGTAGTAGTCCATGGTACGAATGTAAATACATCTGTCTGTTCATTTACCAGGGAAGGGACCACTGGGTGGGGGGCGGTTTCCAGTTTGGGGCCATTATAAATAAAGCTCTACCATCATTCACATAGAGGTTTCTGGATGAGCGTGTTTTCAGTTCTCTGGAATAAACACCCAGCAGTAGGATTGCTATGTCATAGGTTAACTGTATGTTTAACGTTGTAAGAAACTCAAAAACTATTTTGCCACACGGCTGTACCATTTTTGCATTTCCCCAGCAATGCAGGAGAGTTCCAACTGAACCTCCATGCCCTGGCTGGCACTCATCGGTTTTTTGCTTTTGTTTTAGTCATTCTACTAGGTGTATAATGGCATTACGTCATGGTTTTCATTTGCTCTTCCCTAATTACTAACGATGCTGAACATCTATATGTCTTCTTTGGTGAAGTGTTGAAATTTTTTGCTCCTTTTTTTGGGTTGATTTCCCCTCTCATTATCAAGTTTTGAGAGGTAAAAAAAAATATGCTCCGGATACAAGTCCTTTATCAAATATGTGATTTGCAAATATCTGCTCCCTGCCTGGGACTTTTCATTCTCTTAACAGTCAGTGTCTCTCAATTTGGGTTCAAGACATAAATCAGATAATATGTCTTCCCATTGTGATGCGCGGTTTCCCATCACAATGGGGACAAAATCCAAAGAGCTTTGCTGTCCTATGAACCTTGCCATGACCTTGCCTCCACCCACCGGCCCCCTTCACACCCCCCACCCACTCACTGTGCTTCAGCCAACTGTCACCTTCTGTTGTTCCAGCAACACACCTGGCTTGCACTGGCCACAGGGCCTTTGCACTCACGCCTCTCTTCCACACACTCTCTCCCTCTCACCTTCCAGACCTCAGCTCAAATGCCACCTCCTCAGAGAGGCCCTCCCTGACCACACTCACCAAGCTGTAACCAACCTCGCTCCCATTATGCTCTAGCCTATTACCTGGTTTTATTTTCTTCGTGTCATTGACCACTATTGGAAAGTGTCTATCAATCCCTCCAGAATGTAGGCCCTATGGGTGTTTCTCTGTCTCGCTCACCACTGTCTTGTCAGTTCCTAGATCTAGTGTCTGTACATAATGGGCCCTCTATCTACATGCTTTGAACAAATAAAGAGCAACTTGAATTCCCTCTCATGCACCTAATCAATGAATGTGCCCTGGTTTGTCCAAAGTTCTTTAAGTTAATCTCAGTCTCTGGGCAGAGCCAGGTAAACTCAGAATCAAACAGGACCTGCACCTCCCTCTTTCTGACAACTCCTATTAATGCATCTTAAGAGAACACTCCCTTTGGAGGCACGCATATCACTCTGACACAGACCAAGCCTTCCAGAGCCCAATCCTACCTCTATTACCTCTATATCCACAGCAGGAAGTCAGCTCCTACAGTGAGAGCAATCTTAAATTTCACATCTTCTCAAGACCTCTCAGCCCAGAGTCACTTGTGCCTACAAACGTTAGCTGCCCTGAGTCTCCCCACTGGACCTACATGACATACAAACCGGAGAGCCACTCAAGGCCCCAGCAAGGGCCAGGCCCTGTCTCCTGTTGCACCCTCCAAGCCCCCACATGTCACTCTAGGGAAATAACCCACTCGTCTGCCAGCCCCAGCTTCACCGTAATGACGATGAAATTTTCAAGGCCCGAAAAACCCTTCTCTCAAAAAACCAGAAAATTGTTCCTCAAGTTACTTAACGAAAGCCATTATTTGCATAGATTTGGCATTGCTACAATACTTCCATATTTAAATGGTCTGTAATTAAAATCATTAATTGCAGAAAATAGTGACTTGTTAAGGCTATAATTTAGTGAGGTTCTTGGCCTCTGAGGATCTGCCTTAAAGGTTGATGGGGTGACCCAGGGAATCATCAGCTCACACACACCATTCTGGTGTCTGGGACGTCTGCAGCCCCAGGTGCGTGCAGCCGAAGCAAGATCTGGCTTGAAACCACAGCTACCTACACCCGTGCATCACGAGCTAGGCCTCTGGCCCAGGGATGCTGACGAAGCTTGAAAAAGGCAGGACTGGGAAGTTTCTCTGGGCAAAACCTCAAAGCCAACAAGGAGAGCAGTCATCCGTCTCTTGGCATCCAGGACAATGTGGGGGGACCAGAGGGCTGAGCGAGCCCGAAGTTGAAGTGAATCATAGCTTATATGAGCTCGTGCGTTTAAAAGCGGCCTGCCATGTCGGGCTATAAAAAGCTTCAGTTGTCTGGGGACTTGGAGCCCATTTTGGTAGCTAGGTCAGGCTGGTAAGGCAGGTGGAGACAGGGTGAAGGGTGCATAGCCCGTGCACGAGCAAGGCTTCCTGGACAGATGCCCGTCAGGGCTGGAACCAGTCCCCTTGGTCAAATGAGAGGGCAGTTAGCTGTTCCCTCACAGGCCTCGGCACAGAGGTTCACACTCAGTTTGTGGATCGATGGGGAGACAGCAGTGGGCCCTGGGTGCGGGCACTACCTTGCTGGTGGTCATTTCGTAGCAGAACCCCCTCTCTGGGCCTGGGTCCATAATCCTGTCCCACACTGAGATGGAATGAACGTTGTGTGAGAGGTACAGGACTTACAGGAACTCAGAGGGGCTGCCCGAAGAGTGAAAAGAAATGGGCTTTCCAGCCATCCACCTGGTGCAGTTCAAGGTCAGAGGCCAGGCCTGTCCGCTCTGTCTGCCTGGCCCAGGCCCGGGACCAGCCCATGGGAACAGGACCCTGACTGTCGGATGGTGAATCCCTCCTGTGCCCTCTGTGGGCCTGTTTTCACTTCCTCTGGGTGAAGTTGTCAGCAGCCGTGCAGACAGGATGGGTCCAGGCCTGGCTGAGCACATGGGCTATAGCGCAGTGAAGCGGGCTACCCTGCAACAGGCATGGCTACACCCCTTCAGTCCCAGAAGAGGGCCACCACTGCTGCCCTCCAGCGACATTATGACTCTGCTGTGGCTGCAGCCCTGAAACACGCAGCTGAATGCAGCATCAGCACCTGCATGGAGGTGCAGGCAAGGTGTACGGGGTGGGCGGACACACCTGGTGGGCCATAGTGTGTGCTAGTCCTTGGGGGTGGGGCTGTGAGGAACGCCAGCTCTCCTCTCCTTCCAGTCATTGGGGGATTCCCTCCCTCGCCCCTGTGACATTGGGCATGGCCACCTGAAGGGCTCTGGCCAAGACAACGTGGGAGCGAGATGTGGGTCGCTTCCCAGTGAAGCTTTGAGAGCGGTCTGCGATCGCCACCCCCTCCCTTCCCTGCTTCGGTGACCATGCAAACATGAGAGGAGATGAACCCGCCATCGGCCCAGGTCACTGACTGTCGTGAGCAGAGTTCCTCCCCAGCCACCTGATACGTAACACAAGCAACAGATAAGTCCTTGTTACCTGAAGACAGGGCTAAAGGATGTTTGTTCCCGCAGCAGAACCTCACCCGCATCCCAGCTGAAAACAGTGTTATTCTCACTGTGTGATATTCCGGCGTGTCTGTGTGTACGTGTGGTACTTCTGTGGATGCCTGAGTGTTACTTCTTTGGGGGTGTGGTGTTATGCTGTGTGTGTGTGGTGGTACTCTGAAAATGATGTCTCTGTGTGTATGCATAGGGACTGTGTGTGTGGAACTTTCCTTTGTGTGTGCAGTGTGTTTGATGGTGTGTGTGTGTGGTATTTCTGTGACAGCATGTCACCTCTCCAGTGTTAAAAGAGTTTCTTGCAAAAACCAGTGCGTGAGAAGGTGGTTTCACCTGCACACAGATCTGGGTCCCCAAAAACCAGTAACAGGTGGGAAGGGGCCCGTGGGATGCCGAGGGGAGTGGGCTACAGGAGCCCTGGGAAGCCCACCACAGCCGCTTCCTTTCCCAAGGACCCTCTCAGCTACTGCAGGCCCTGGATGGGGGGCTGAGGAAGCTGTAGGGCTGTGGTGCCCCATCTGAGGGCCACATCAGCCTCAGGACCACTGGCAAGTATCCCTTCCTCTGAGTTGGGGCCCAACCGGTATCCATTGCTCTCACTTTTCTAGCTTTCCTGGGCATGTTGGAGGTTCCAAGATCCCAGATCCAGCTTCCGGCCACACGCGGCCCCAGGACTCAGCCATGCAAGCCACACGGGCCACCAGCCATAGATCCAAAGTTCAGTGGAACATCATCATGTAATACCAGTGGGGAAATGAAATCCCTGAGAGGGGAAGGGACTTGCAACGGAAACGGCACAAATGTTAACCGTTCCGACTCTGGCTCCAGGCTCAGCTGCTATGGTCCAGCTCTCCTGAGAACGCTGGACCAGTGAGGCCAGGAGGCCATACCCCATACCAGCCAGCCAGGAGGGCAGCCACTGGCTCCAGACCCACAAGCACAAGTCCAGGGCCTGTTGCTTTTGCGGCTGGGGTGGTGCTGAGTACAAGATCCCACCATCATGGATTCACCCCAAGACCCTCAGTGCCAATGGGAGCCCCAGAGAGCCCCAGGAGGGGTGTGTGCAGCGGACAAGGGCACTCACCTGCAGCTCGGTCTGGAAGAAGAACTTCTGTGGGCACTGCGAGCAGTCGTAGATCTTGTCCTCCTGTCCGTGCACAGCAAAGATGTGCTGCTGCAACTTGTTGGCCTGGACGAAAACTGGACATGGACATGGACATGGCCATCAGGGGGCCAGACACTGGGGACACGGGCCCGGCCAACCAGAGCAGCTGCTCCACACCACTCCCACGTAGGGATCACCCAGGCATGGACACGGCGGCCAAACAATGGGCTACTGGAAACACTGTTGGCGCACGCTAGAGAGGGCTCAAGCCAGTGAAGTTGAACTCTGCCACTTATAGGCTGTGCAACACTGGACAAGTCACTTAACCTCTCTGGGCTTCATTTCCTGAAAAATGAGGATCACTAAAGTATGTAGTTCACTGGGTGAGTGGGAGGATCAAATGGGTTAATACTTGCAAAATGCTTAAAAGATGGCCTGGCACATAATTAGCCCAATGAATGTCATCGTCTTCATCATCGCCGTTTGCCAGATACCTTCCAAATGTGGGCTCCTTGAATACACACAGGCCTGTAAGGCGGGCACTGCTATTATCCCCATTTTATAGAAGAGAAAACTGAGGCACTGGGAACGTTGTGACTTGTCCCAGGTCTCACTCTGCAGGTGGCAGAGCTGAGATTTGATTTAAATAAGCTCAGCACAGTGTCTAGTACAGGAAGGCACTCAATTAACAGGAATCACTCATCTTGCTGAGGTTGTCAGCATCCTCGGATCTCCACACAGGGGCCCCCGTGTCCTGGATGGGCAGACCTGGCAACTGAGGCCCCTTGGTGCCAGCCCCCGACCCAGCTCACAGAGTGGGATGGTAACAGATGGGTGGGGGCTCCTGAGGTGGAGGGATTGAGAGGGAAGAGGCACCAGTGTGTGCCAAGACTCCTGGGAACCCCAGAGGGGTGTGAGTGTGCGGGGACTTCCCCCACTGCGGAGCCCCTTCCTCGGGCCTGTCGCAGAGCAGGTCACAGCCCCGGCCTCCCGGTGGCTGTATCCTCCATGTGGTCCGGACCCTGGGCACACACAGGAGGTGGCCCTGAAACAGCTGTGTGTCTGGGAGGTGAGCACTTCAGAGATCCCCTCCTGCCAGGCGCCCTCCCCAGGGTGGGCTTCCCGCCGTGGCAGACGACAGATGTCAGGGAGAGGCAGGGGAAGGCCAGCCTCCCCCACGCACACCGGCTGCCATCTGGGCAGCAGGAGGGGGGCCGGCAGAGCCCCTGAGACTCGCCTCAGGCCGGGACAGCCACTCGCCTGGGCCAGCAGCCAGTCTGGGGGCTGGGGACTTGGCCAGCAGAGCTGCCCTTGACCCCTCCAGCCTGCAGCACGGATGAAGCAGGGGCTGGGACAGGCCAGGGAGGAGGGGGAGACAGGAGGTGTGCGAAGGGGGAACCCCACTGGTGCTGGACAGAGCTCAGAGACGAGCCTGGGGCCCGTGAAGGGCCAACTGCAAGGAAGGGCAAGGCTGGGTGGGAAAAAGCGTGGTAGCAGTTGAGTGCAGGGGTGGGAGGAGGGCTAGGAACACACGCTGCCGAAGAGGAGAGAGCAGAGAGCGAAGACGGGAAGGGCCGGGGTCAGCTCTGTGTGGAGGCAGGCGGAGCAATAGGGCTGCAGATCCCTTGGGGCTTCCCCGTGAGCTCCGGGGCCACGTTGGGCCAGATGCTGAGGGCCAGGGATTGAAGCGGCCGGGCCCCCGGGTCCCTTCCCTCTCCCCACGTGCTCCCCGCCGGGCACACTTACCTGTGAAGCACACAGGACACTTGAAGGTGCCGCCCATGCCCTCGAAGCTGTGCTCGATGAGGTGACAGAGGAGCTTGGCCGGGGAGTCGAACATCTGGTTGCACAGCTTACACTCATGGTTGATGCCTTCCTCTGCAAGGAGAGCCACGGCCAGTCAGCAACCCTGCACACCGTGTCCTCCTGCAGGAGTCCACATGCCCCCAGTACACCCCAGGCCAGCTCTCCCTGACCCCCAGAACCAGGGCTGGGGAGGGGCTGTGGATGCCCAGACCCATCCCAGCTCTAGACGGTCCAGCTCCCGGAAGGCTAACAGACCCCAGGGGGCGCCAGCCCCAGATATCTGGCTCTTGAATGTGTCATTTGCTGTGATTTCTCCTGCTGGTCTAGCAACAAGGCAAGTAGCTTGAATCCTGGACTGTATCATAGAGGAGAGGGGCCCAGGATGGGGTCCGCATGGGGAAGGGAGTCCAACCAAAATTTTAAAAAATCCAGTAGACCATTTATCGAGCATGTACTGTGTCCCAGGCGGGGATTCTGTGGGGAGCTAAGCAGGTAATGCACTTGCCCCCATTCTAGTGGTGGGGAGACAGATAATAAAGACAATCGACACATAGGCGTCAGGAGGTGACGAGGTAACACAGGGAGCTCTTGAGGGGAGAGTCGAGGGCAAGGCCCTGAGGTGGGCCCACGCGGGGCCATCTGGATGGCAGTGAGGGGGCAGTGCCTGACGGCTGGGGGGCCATGGACAGCATGGGACAGTGGGGACCCAGGGATGCACTTCGCAAAGAGCCTTGCCGGCCACTAGAGGGCTTGGGGATTTTACTCTAAGAGGGATGGGCAGCCCCTGGAAGATACTGCAAAAAACAATGAAGCGCTCTTTTAAAAATTTGTAAACAGACGGTCTACCCAGTGCTCACGGACAGTGGAAAGACACCCTTTGCTGCTTCCAGATCAGAACACAGCTCCATCTCCCCACCTGGGAGCTGCTATGACCCTAAACCCTCACTCAAAGGTGCCCAGAGAAGAGAGGGTGACCTGAGCGCCAGCTTCCCAACAGCAGAGCTGAGGTCTGGTGCCCTGACACAGGACCAGCAGGGCAGAGTTCAAATCCTGGCTTCTTCTTCAAGCCATGTGGCCTGGGCAACAGTTCACTTTCAGTAGAGTCCCTGCCTCCCAGGGCTGTGAGAGAACGAAAGGGGCCATACCAGTGACCAGTGCGGCCCACGGGTCAGTAGCGGTGACGGAGAATCGCCCCAGCTTGAGTGTCACATCACCCAGGGTTGGAACCTGACTCTGCTACTTACTGCATGATCTTGGGCAAGTTATGTAACCTCTCTGTGCCTCGGTTTCCTTTTTTCTTAAATACTCAATAATAGCTTCCTTAACACTACACACTTACGAGAATGGCCAAAATCCAGAACACAGACAATACCAAATGCTGACAAGGATGTGGAGCAACAGAACTCCCATTCACTGTTGGTGAGAATGCAAACTCACACAGCCACTGTGCAAGACTGTTTGACAGCTTCTTAGAGAACTAAACATACTCGGGCTTCCCTGGTGGCGCAGTGGTTGAGAGTCTGCCTGCCGATGCAGGGGACGCGGGTTCGTGCCCCAGTCCGGGAGGATCCCACATGCCGCAGAGCGGCTGGGCCTGTAAGCCATGGCCGCTGAGCCTGCGCGTCCGGAGCCTGTGCTCCGCAACGGGAGAGGCCACAACAGTGAGAGGCCCGCATACCGCAAAAAAAAAAAACAAAAAAAACCTAAACATACTCTTACCATATGATCCAGCAATCTCACTCCTTGGTATTTACCAAAAGGAGTTGAGAACTTATGTCCACACAAAAGCTTGTGCGTGGATGTTTATAGTAGCTGTATTTAAAATTGCCAAACCTTGGAAGCAACCAAGATATCCTTCAGTAGACGAGTGGACACATAAACTGTGATACATCCAGACAATGGAATATAATTCAGTGCTTAAAAAAAAGACATTGGGGCTTCCCTGGTGGCGCAGTGGTTGAGAATCTGCCTGCCAATGCAGGGGACACGGGTTCGATCCCTGGTCCGGGAAGACCCCACATGCCGCGGAGCAACTAGGCCCGTGAGCCATGGCCGCTGAGCCAGCGCGTCTGGAGCCTGTGCTCCACAACAAGAGAGGCCGCGACAGTGAGAGGCCCACGCACCGTGATGAAGAGTGGCCCCCGCTCGCCGCAACTAGAGAAAGCCCTCGCACAGAAACGAAGACCCAACACAGCAAAAATAAAAAAAAATTTAAAAAGCCATGGAGGAAGCTTAAACGCATATTACTAAGTGAAAGAAGCCAATCTGAAAAGGCTGCAGGCTGTGTGATTCCAACTATTCTGGAAGAACTATGCAGACAGTAAAAAGCTCAGTGGTTACTGGGGCTGGGTAGGGAATGAACAGGCAGAGCACAGGGGAATTTTAGGACATGATACCACTATGTATGATATTATGCTAATAGGTACATATCATTATACACGTGTCCAATCCCACAGAATGTACACCAAGAGTGAGCCCCAAGGAAAACTGTGGACTTCAGGTGACTACGATGCTTCACTTTAGGTTCATCTTCACAAAAAAAATGTACCATCATGGTGAGTAATGTTGAAAATGTGGGAGGCTATGCACGTGTGGGGCAAGGGATCGAAGGAAAGTGTGTATCTTCCTCTCGATTTTACTGTAAACCTAAAACTGCTTTTTAAAAAGCCTTTGAAGAACAGGCTTTAAAACAACGTCAATCCCGGGACTTCCATGGTGGTCCAGGGGTAAAGAATCTGCCTTCCAATGAAGAGGATGCGGGTTGGATCCCTGGTCGGGGAACTAAGATCCCACATGCCCCGGGGCAACTACTGAGCCCGCGCGCCTCAACTAGAGAGCCCATGTGCTGCAACAAAAGATCCCGCACGCCTCAGTGAAGATCCCACGTGCCACAACCAAGACCTGACACAGCCAGAGAAATAATAAAGAAAATAAAGATTTAAAAAAGCCAATCCCCCCCATCAAATAGCCTTCCTCTTATAGTTGATGTGAGAATTAAATGAGTTAATACTCCTTTAATACATGAAAAGGGGTTTTGACCAGCCCCTGGCACACAACAAGCACTCAATAGGTGTTTGTTGCCAAGCGTGCCAGTATCGGGGAGAGTATTATCTGGGACAGCCAAGGACACAGGCTCCCCTTCGGGCTCCCCCAGGGAACCAGCCTCACCAAAGGTGCCAGGTGCTCCGATTAGCCCTCAAAGGCAAGAATTAGGTAGCAGAGGGGCTCTGCCAGTGGCAAAACACAAACACAGATGGGCTGAGGCTCCTGGCGAGTCCCTGGGTCCCCAGGCCCTGGCAGGGGCTGGCAGGGACAGCAGGCATCCCCCTGGCCCAGCCTTCCCCCACCCCCACCCCCACCCGGCACCCCACCGCAGAGGCGCAAACACACACGTGCGTGTGCAGGTGGGCCTGCCCCACATAGCCCACTGGCTGGAATCTTCCGGGTGTTTGTCACGCCCCTGGAGCCCCGGCAACTAGGCCACATGCACCCGACAGAGATTCAAGCTGATCTTCCATTTATACTGGCGAAAAAGGAATTCATTGACAAGTTTTGGGACACAGGGCAGGCTCAGCACGCTCGCCTCACAGGCCCCAACGCACGTCCTCCACTTCCCTCGGGGAGGCTCTCATCATAATTAGAGATGGCCTCCAGTGTGGGGGGACTGCCTCAGAAGACCCCCCCCCCCACAACACACGCCCTGCTCACCCCCTCCCCCGCCCAAACAGTGCTTCGCAGAGCCTGGCACAGAGTAAGGAATGAGTGAATGAATGAATGAATGAATGAGAGAGATATCACCCTTATATATGCCTTCCCTGTTAGCATGTGGACATCTCCTGCACATTAATGAGGCAGAGGGTATGTGAAAATGATGACTGTACAGAGGTTTCTATTTTAGTTAACTGAAGTTTAAGTTTATGACAAATTGACTCTCAGAATTAACCCTGCTTGCTGGGAAAGCCACGTTTCTAGGAGAGAAAAAATGGGTTCAGAGGATTAGACCACTTGCTGAGGTAACACAACCAGCTGGGGGTGGTACTCTGAACAAGATACAAAGCCCTCCCTATCCTTACACATCCCACCTGCACACCACCTCCAGGCAGCCTCCCCGACTATGCCAGCTTGCGTGGCTGCCCCTGGCTGGGCACAGTGACCCTGGATTCATCTAACCATATCCCATGAGTCTTCCTGATCCTGGCAACTAGGCTATAGGCACAGATAATGTCCTCTCCTCTGGTCCCCAAAGCATGAGGCTCCACCTGGGCCCACAGGAGGGGCTCAGGAAATACTCATGGAGAAGAGATGCCCTGGCCGGTCTCTCTCCCTCTGCCCAGCTAGAGCGGGTTCCCTGGGCTTGAGGTGGCAAAGGAGGATGTACTGCTCTCTGCCGAGTGAGGGCCTTTATCCACTTGGCTGTGAATGGAGACGTGCCCATCTGACACACAAACACGGAGAGGACAAAGAACGCTCCTGCAACTTATAAATCGGAGAAATCACGTCTGACAGTCACTTTCCGTCCTCCGAGCGCTGAGCAATTCATCAGCCGGTCCCCCCGATTCATAGGCGCAGCTACACCCTGCACCCAGGTTCGTAAATACGTGCACAGTCAGGCGGACTAGAGTTGCAAGCCGGTTCCGGGGCCGAAACAGCTGCCATTTAAGCAAATCACAGCCCCAAACCGGTGCCCATGTGAGGTTCCGGGATAATTAGATCAAGAGCCCGATAGACAACTATCTGGTCCCTTTCCTCACTCCCCACCTAACGTGTTTAAGAGTCAAACCTGGGAGACAGGAGAAGGAAAATAAAACAAGCAAAAAAGTAAAAGTGGGTGAAAAATAATAAAGCCTGAGGGCTTCCCATAGACCTGGGAACCTCTCCCACTTGAAGGCAGACCTTCTGATTTGCAAATCTTCTTCCTGAAGGACGAGGCCCTCTCCCCACCGGTGGGGGCTAGAGGGGCTCCCTGGGGGGCCCATTATGTGCACCTCTGCCTATAAAACCATCCAAAAAAACAGTGGGGAGGGGTGGCAGGGGCTGCCCCAGTTAGTGTGCAAACACTCCTTTGCATGCCCGTGACCCAGTACCAGCCAGCCCGTGGCTATCGAGAGAACTCACTGTCACCATCACTCTCACCCCACCGGCGCTGACAACCTTTCATTCCATCCCAAGTCGCAGGGTCTGAAGACAGCAGCACCCTCGGAGAGTAACTTTCCTGAATTATATAAGATCACACAGGCTCGGCGACACCTTGCAGCAGAATGACAAAGCTGTCTGGGAGTCCACAGGCCCCTTCGCCCCGGCGTGGGGCTGGAGGATTTTGTGAGTGAAGAGGCACAATCGCTTCCTCTTCTTTCTGTTCTTTTTTTTTTTTTTCTTTATAGCACATGACAGGCGTCCATAAGAGAGACCCACGCAACTCAAGTGAATTATGCAGCCCCGCTCATCTGTAAAGTGAAATGCAGATTTCACCCACTTGCTGTGCCGGAGCGTGCCTCCCAGTCCCCATAAGTCAGGGCTGGCACGCGGAGTCTATTGATTTATTATGATTTTTTAAAAATAAAAATAAATAAAAACCCAAACTGCCAAACAAACAACCCGACAAGCGTGAAAATCCCAGAGTCCCTCTCTCTCTTTTATTTTTTTCCTCTGCTCAGGAATAATAAGTGTTAATTTTACACTTCATTTCTCAAAAAAATAATAGGATGTGCTTTTGCTTAAAACCAAGTCAGCCTGCTGGAACCTTTCAGGCTGAAACTGTGTCAGCCCAAAAGGGGAGCAGAGGGCTTTGTGGAAGAGCATCGTGCCGAGATGATAGCTCCCTGTAATGTCCTCGGTACCGACTTTTGTCTCCAAAAGCATTTGATCCCTGGCAGACACATACTTATTTCCATACAGGTCTTGGGGGAAGCCAGGAGGAGAGAAAGCTGATTATCAGAATCCTGAAGGTGAAGCTCAGGTGGGCCCCACTGATGTCAAAGGCAGGCCTGGGCACACACTCCGAGGCCATAATTTGCTGCCTGGGAGGGAGGGGCAGCAGGCTGCAGTGGGGAGGGGACAGGGCATTGTTCTTGGACTCTAATGCACTGAGCATGACCCGCTCCCACCACAGCCGTGGGCCCTGCCTGGCCCTTCTCTAAGCAGGGACCCCACTGGGAAAAGCTGCCCCTGAGAGCGGTATCGTTCATGCGTATACCCCTCTAGGAGAGAACCAGTGACGGCCACCTGTGGAGACAGGGGACATGATTAGCTACCTCCATTCAGGAAGCAGCAATTAAGGACACAAAAGTTAGAACCAGAGACACCTGGGTTTGAATTCCATTCCATCACCCACTCGCTGTGTGTACTTGGATAAGTTCGTTAACCTCTCTGAGCTTTAGCTGCTTCTGCTAGCAAATGGGAAGCATCATCACAGGGTTTTGTAAGGTAGCCAAGCAGGCTTCTTCTGCCACAGGACGACTGCCCTCACTGAGACACCCTTCCTCCAGATCAACTCTTCATCCCCCTCCCCTCACTTCATCCAGGTGTCTGCTCAGATGATGTCACCACCGAGGCCTACCCAGACACCCCCCGGCAAAGACAGCACACACACCCCATCCTTTCTAGAGCCTTACCCACCTTGAATTTCCTTGAGAATGCTCACTGCCAGCTGGCATAGTACAGAGATGATTGTTTATTTTAACTCTCTGACTCTCTTTTTCACACGTACACAGAGAACACACACACACAGAAAGAATAATATAAGCTCCACGAGGGCTATTTTGCTCATTACTATGTCACCAGTGCCTGGAACAGGGCCTGGCACAAAGTAGGTGCTCAGTAAATAGGGAATGAACGATTTGTGTAAAGCACTTAATACAATGCTTGGAACATGGGGAGGAGATACTGGTAAATGCCAGTTACCACACACCAGTGGTCCCCCCGAAACTTTTAGGACTGAGGGCTTATAAAAAGCTGTTCTTGCCTTCAGGAACTTGCTGTTTGGATCCTCACAAGATGGCCTGGTCCAGGAGTGCAGGCACCAAGGGGCTCCCTCAACTGACAGAAGAGGAAAAGAAGCTTAGAGGGCAGAGCCCCTACCAGGGAGGGGGCAGAGTGAGGCGGGGGTGGGGTGCATGCTGGTCACCACAAGCAGCCCTCTCTGGCTTTAGAAAATACCAGAAAGGCCACAGGACTTGAGACCTGGGACCTAGCAAGCCACCCTCTGCTCCTCAATCACCCAAAAACCTCTGGCAAGAAGGAGGACAGTCAGACCCACCCTCCACGTTTCCATGTCTGAGCCAGGTGGGCCCCCCTGCCAGCACCAGCGCCAACTACAGGTGGCAGGAGTGCTGGGGACTTTTCCCAGGTGAGGGGAGGTGGCAGTGCCCACAGTGACACAGCCTGGGCCAGCCCCCAGCTGCAGCGTTGTCCCTGCAACAGCATCTCTGCAAACGGAGGGAGCTGAAGAGGGGTGCACAGGCTGCCTGGCCGAGCTGAAATCCTCTGTCACCAGCTCGGGTAACGAACTTCACCAGACTTCAATTCCATAGTACCAGGGGCTGAGCCCACGGCCCACCCCAAGGGTCAGGTCAACTAAAGGCCCCTGCGGTCCAGGGGCCCAGGCTCAGTCACACGCAGGGCACATGGCGATAAGGAAGAAGAGGCAAATGAGAAGGCAAGAGGAGGACCCTGGGAGAGGACCTCTCTGACGCCACAGCAGTAAATAACCAACCGCAAACAGACAGGTAATAGAGACAAGGGCCGATGGGGACCTCTGTCCTTTGTTCTCTATGAAGAACAAAGACCTCTGGGCAGAAGAGACGAGGGCAGGCAGATAATAATACCTGGGCAGCCAGATCAGCTTGTTTATCTATTGATCTGTCATTAAATACCACAGGAAACGAACCCAGGCAAGCCAGGAGGAAAGGGGAGGGATGACATTTGGGCTGGGGTTGACGAGGGGCAAAGGAGGAAACAGGGTCTGAGGCGGGCTCCTTCACCAGCGGCCAGGCGGAAACCAGGGAGCCTGGAAGCGGGGGCAAGGGCTGATCTTGGGATCCCCAACCCGGTAGGCCCCAGCCTCCCTCCAGCATCTACATCCCTGCTGGGCAAGGTGTGGTCTCTGGCATCACCTGGGAGCTGGTCAGAAATGCAGAACCTCAGGCCCCATCCCAGACCCACAGAAGGAGAATCTGCCTTTTAAAAGTGCTCCAAGGATCTGGGGGTGCATTCAAGTTTAGGGAGCACTGAGCTCTATAAAAGGGCTTCTGGGGACGCTGATCTCACTACAACCCTGTTGTGATGAAGCTGTACCTTCGCCAGGACTGTATGTCTCGGATGTCTAAAAAGGAGTCCACTTTTCCACAGCTGCTTTTGGTCCACACGTTACAGAAGGCTGAGAAATCCTCGACAATGGGAAACACTTTCCTGTTATCATGACCGGGATGAAAATGGTGAGGGTGTCTTTGGAGGGGAGACTCTGCAGTGGGCAGCTAACACTCCCCCAGGCCACCTCAGCATCCCCACGGCCCCAGACCCCCAGTGCCAGGGTGCTCAGGGTGCCCAGGGCCTCCCATCACTCAAGAATACCCAACCATTGCTTGAAGGCACGCCCCACCACCGCTGCCCCCATTTTGGGTCCCCATTTTCTTAATTGATCCTGGAGGATGGGCTGTGCCCTCCCTCCTCCCCTCAGAGGCACCTTCCCAGACCTCTCTGGCCAGGAGGGACCCATCTCATGGTCCCCCATGCTTCAGAAAGGCTTATAAATGAGCTCTGGCAGCCTGAACTGGGGCCCCACAGGGGACCTGGGGCCTCTTCAAAACAGAGCCCTGACAATTAGGCAGCCTGAGTTTTGAAAGGCTTGGGATTGATGGCGTGGACAGTAAAAATATCACCTGGGGAGCTGGGTGTAGTCCTCTGAGGGTTGCCTGAGGTCAGTTGCCATGGCGACGGAGAATGAGCTCAACCTTGTAACTGACCCTTATCTTTTTTTGATCTGTGGGCCACTTGGGGCCAAGGCTTGAAATCAACTGGAAAATAATCCGGTCACATATCAGAAAGAAAACTATTTATACTTATTTATCCAGGTACCCACCAACGTCCGCCTTGGACAAGGATGCCAACGCCCCAATAAACTGACACGGCATGTCCACGCGGAGGCTACCAGTTGGCAGGAAAAGGGGAGGCTGAATTCCCCATCTCGGCAGAACGTAGCTCTATCCCCATGCTGGCAGGCACAGGCAGGTGGAAAGGGTTACCCTGCCCAACGTCTCACGTCACTCTAGCCGGAAGCGCTGGGCCCTCTTGCCATCCGGTAAAAGGCCACCAGAGGAGTGGGGTTCTGAGATTTCTACTCTCGTCTGGTACTCAGGCGTTGTTTCAGCCTGGCTAGATCACTAGGCTGTCTAGCTTTATTCCAGGGTCGGAAGAGGCGTGTTCCCAGCCTTGAGGCGGGACAGGGATGTCGAGTAGATGTGCCTCGCTCTCTGCACCTGGGGGAATTGTTGACGTGGGGTTTGGGGAAACAGGCTGAGGGGACAACTACAGGCCCTTCTTCCTGCACACACACCCCCGAGGGCCTGGCCGGATCAGCCGCCCGTGCACCCACTCCAGGGTTCCCGTGGCAAGACGGCCATCTGGCCAGGGCCCGTCTCCAGCACGCTGCTATCCTAAGTTACAAGTGCTCGCTCACTCTCTCCTCCGAAACTCAAATCAGAAGACTCCAGATGGTTCCATTGACCGACTGCTCCCAAGAGCCATGTCAGATGGATCTTAGCTAGGGGTCAGTCAAGCCTGAGCATGATTCCGGGTAAATTTCCCTTGAGATTTCCCATCACAGCAAACAGGACAGTTCAACTGCCTGCCTCTCTCCCACCCTTGTTTCATCAAGATGATCTTCTTTTGGGAGTGGGGGGAAAAACACGCCTGTGAACTAGGCAGCTCGGAAGATATTCCTGGCTCCCCTCAGACCTGCAGGGTGACTGGGCTGAGCACTTTCCCTCCAGGCCTCAGTCTCCTCATCTGTGAAATGGGGAGAAAGTCGCCTCCCTCCCAGGGCTGCTATGAAGAGTGAGTGAAAAGGAGGATTACAGCACCACCGCCAGTGCTACTATCGCTGCTTTGGTTCTTTCCCACATGATTGGACCCTGAAACTCCACACCCAGGGTCTTGTAACACAAGCCCTCTGCGGGAGTCACCAGGGCAGTTGAATCCACCTTCAGTAAACATTTCAAGAGCCCTTAGCCGGGCACATTGCAGGTATGCAATCTATGTTACATCCACCCACAAAATACCTCTGGGTCAATTTTCCTTGTCTCTATCCTCTTCCGCCTCCACACCCCTCCTCATATTTGCGAGGGCAAAAGCTGTGTCCAGATTTCAAACCCTTTTGCTCAGCTGTGGCTCACTGCAGCTCCCTGCTTCTGACCACAGGAGTTCACTCCATCTCCCCTCAGATGCTCCTGCGACCAGAGTTTCATATTTCTTCCTGGTTCTTCTCCTAGTTCCTTTCTCTTAAAACTCACTGGGATTTCTATGGAGGTCAAAGCAGAGCCTGAGACGAGGACACGACTCAGGTTCATGTGTTCCCCCACCCCCTGGGAACGGTCAGCCCTTCTTCACAGCTGGGCCCATGCACAGAGCTCCCTAAGGGCCCCAGTGCTCTAAGAATCTCCAACAGAGGCTGGCCCCGCTGGACCGGGTCCTCGATGGAGGGAGGCTCCTTCTGGTGCTAGGATCTGCTTCCGTGCTGCCAGGGAACCCAGCCCTGGATGGTTAATGAGAAAACACACGATCTTTGCAGACAGCTCTGCTTACAGACTTCTTTGGCAAAAGAAAAGTCACCAACCAGGCCCTGGACAGGTCCTCCAAGAGATGGGAGGTGCCGATCTCAGCTACTTTAAGGAAAGAGAGTGAAATAAATGAGTAAATGATCAAATCAACCACAGACAGATTGGTGGGCCTTCAATGAGAACTTGAGGGAGAGAGAACTCTTGGAGTTCTAAAGAATCCAAACTTCTAGAACTTGAGACTCTGGGGGCTTGAAACATCCTACTGATGAAGACATTCCATGGCCCTCCTCACACACCGGCCCCCCCAACTGCAAAAGACAAAGACGCTCAGAAAATAAAGATTCTGCTACATCCCCTGGGGACCCACTTCTTAACACGCCAAACACCTACTGATGTATATCCCTGATCATCAGACTCAAGTTTTCCACAACAAGGCAACAGCTGGAAAATCCATCACGCTAATAATCCTCAGATTAATGGCCTCTAATAACATACAATTAACGGGACAGGCAGGCTGCAAAACTCTTATTGTCACCGACCCTGCCAGGGACACATGAATTACCCCTGCTTCAACTACAAGGGCTGTCTCTGCGGCTGACATCGTTTTTTCCCCTACCAAGATCATTTTGTAAAATGAGCACCAGCAATGCAACAAAAACCCAGACAGCTACCCACAGGCACACAAACACAGGGCACCCATGCGGGAGGCTGGTAGCACCACTTTTTTTTTTAAAGTTTTCCATCCAGGTAGACACAGAATTGTCCCTGCAGCTCCTAATACTTAAAGCAAGAAGACCTACTGCTCAGCCTGGAAACTGCAATTCACCATGAAAACAGTGACAAGACTAGAAAATAATAACTGATTGCTATTGCAAAGTTTTCAAAAGTATGCATCTGCTGGATGTGAACTGTCCAATATGGTCATTACTCAAGGGGCTATTTAAATCTAAATTAATTAAATAAAATTAAAACTTCAGTTCTGCACTTCAAGTGTGTAACAGCAATGCGGTTAGCGGCTACCGAGTGGGATGCTGTAGAAGGTTTTCATCCTGGCAGAAAGTTCTGTTGGCCAGCGCTGTGCACATTGCAAGCGAGGCAAGGGCAGGGGCTCTCCCCCGTCTTGTTCGACACCATAATCCCAGAACCAACAACAGTGTGTGGCACACAGCCGGCGCTGGGCACTTATTGAGTTGTGGTACGTGCGTTTCCCAAATGTAAAGAACGCCTCGTCCCTTCTGCCTGTTAGTGTTTATTACAACTGCTCTGCGTGGGAAATGCTCAGATGTGAACTTCTCTGACCTTCAACTTAAACCTCTACCCTGATAATTATGTGGTCGCTTTCCCCGGGGCAGAGAAGAACACAGTGGATGCAGGAAACTTCGAGAGTCACGAGGTTTCTCTGAAGGGCACAACCCAGATAAATGGGTAACTCTGACCCATAGGTTGTGAGGTGGGTCACGAACTAGGGGTCACTAGCTCGTCAGGGGCCCACCTGGCACCCCACCGCTGAGCAACCCGCGTCTTCCGCTCCCTGCATCACCCCGAGAAACGGCAGAATGTCAGCAGACAGAGGACACCTATGGGCGGTCAAGGCCAAGAGAGAGAATGACCGATGCAGGGAATTCCCACCTGTACACTGGCTCAGCCCCACTGCTCGGGAAGGAAGTGTCTGTTCGAAATTGTAAGGCTTACCAGTGGTGTGCGGTTCCCCGGTTCTGCTTCTGCACGTTACATCTCAAAGCACCAGGTGTTTTCTGTGACCCGAGTAAAATGAAAACTGGGCATTCAAAGGCCACATGGAATAAATGAATACATTCAAACCAACAATACACCCTTCACATCGCCACACGATCCCCATCATAATACCCACACTGAGCTGCCCTGGGGAGCAGTCCTGTCTTCAGTTCGGCTGAGGGGCCCCAGGAGCTGGCAAAGCTCGGCGTTGCAGCCCGGCCCTCTAAGGCGTTTCCTTAGACGGAATTTTCCTCTGGTCCGCTCTCCCCGCGCCCCCTCTTCGACCATCAGCACCAAACTAACACCTTGCTGACGGCAAGCACAGCGCTCCCGCCTTTCTTTCTTTCTCCAACAGACCCAGACGGAGGCCTGCCGGATCCCCCAGGCTCACTTCTGACATTAACGCGGGTTTCTTTACCTCCCAGAGCCGGGCTCTCCCACACAGCTACCTGGGATGCTTTGGGGCCAGCACCCAGAGACCAGGTGGGGCTCTGCCATCTCTAGGCAGCTCAGGTGCCGTAGCCCAGCTCCCAGAGGCCGGCCAGTCCGCCTCTGCCCACAGCCAGCTCTGTCCACACCTGGTCGCCTTCACCCGCCTACAGGGTCCCGAAGCCTGAGGTCTGCTCCCATCCCACCCACCACCCCTAGCCTGCGGGGGCAGTTAACTGACAGCGCCTGACAGCCCCTACCCCCGGAAGAACAGGGGACACGGGCAGCCTGTGCAGGAGGAGGAAGCAGACGAACTGCTGAGAGGTTGGGGGGCGGGGGTGGAGGCCACCCCCATGCAGCCCTCCACCCTCCACGCTGGCCCAGCAAGCGGAACAGCTGCCATTAGCTGTGATGAGAGGCAGGCAGCTCGAGGCCCACGCACCGCGGCAGGAAAATGTCCCTCTGTACAGCTCTGGCTGGCATCTCGCTTTTTTGCTTCTTGGAAAAGACGGCTTCATAGACGCTCTCAGAAAAAAGCACATCAACGCCTAGCCATTTACCCTTTGCTCTCCGTCCTCCTGGCCCGGCTCACCATGCCTGCCCGTCTCTCCCCGCTCAGTCCATCCCGAGCACAATGACTGGATAATCCTCCCCAGGCTCGACGGCCGTCATTTCACTCTCCTCCTCAAGAACCTTCAGTGGCTCCCTTTCTCCTAGTGAAATCTCAACAGCCCAGGCCCCACTAACCAGCACCCTATTTCCAGCCACACCCACACCCCCTGCCACACTGGTCTCCTCGTTCTCAGGACCTTGCTCACTCCTGACTCTGCACCTTGATACAAACAGTTCTCCTTTGCCTCTGTCCTTCCAACCACGATGTTCCAAGAGAAAGTCCTACACAGGCATTCGAGTCTCCGGTTCCACTTGCACCAAAAACTATTCATAGTTTTGTGAAATAAAAAGCGGTATTTCGGGCTTCCCCGCTGGCGCAGTGGTTAGGAATCCGCCTGCCAATGCAGGGGACACGGGTTCGTGCCCTGGTCCGGGAAGATCCCACATGCCGTGGAGCAACTAAGCCCGTGCGCCACAACTACTGAGCCTGTGCCCTAGAGCCTTCGAGCCACAGCTACTGAAGCCCGCGTGCCTAGAGCCCGTGCTCCGCAACAACAGAAGCCACTGCAATGAGAACCCGCACACAGCAACGAAGACCCAATGCAGCCATAAATAAATAAATAAATAAATAAATAAATAAATAAATTTATTTTTTTAAAAAAGGTGGGCGGGGGGGTCTTTCCAAAAATTCGTCCCTTTGCTTAAGCTAACTTGACTTGCTGTCACCTGCAACCCAAACATTCCTGGCTAATAAATTCTCTGAAGACAAAAACAGCATTTTTTTTTTTTTACTTGTCTGGTGTTTCTAATCGGGCCAGACAAACATGAGGTGCTCAATTAATGCTAATGCTTTGGTTGGTCAGTAGATTCGTACCCCCATCCTCATGGCTCTGGACTCTTCCCTGGAGCATGCAGCCTGGGGGTTCCCGTACTCAACGCTGTCTCAGACGTAGGAGCTCAGACACACGGCTCTGTGTCCACAGACACCCTCTACGTGCCTAGGATCGAGTCCCGATAGCATCCGGATGGTGACAGAGCAGGATCCAGTCTGCCCTACGACCCTACCCTCACCCCAAGAAACGTGCTGTTCTCGGGGCTGGACACAGCCCCTCACTTGCTCCCTCGGTGGACACAGCCCCTCACTTGCTCACTCGGAGCACTCAGCCAGCACAGCACATGGAGAGAAGTGTAGGTTCAGAGCCAGTGTTCAAATGCCCCTGCTGCTCCTACTAGCTGTTGGGTGTTGGATGAGTGATCAAGTCTCCCTGAGCCACAGTCACCCCAAAGGTGGAATGAGAACCGGCGCAGGACCAACCTCATCAGGCTGTTGTCAGGGTGAACGGGCCTCAGAGCACCAGTGCTGTTATTATTATCACCACCATCACCGTTGTTGACTGTGTCAGGTCTGGGTGAGGCCTGGGGTAACAGGTCAATGAGACACTCAGGGGTGAGGAGCTTGGGAGGCCAGATGAAGGGACCTGGCGTGTGTGACAATGCCGTCACCTAGAAACCCTGAAAATACCCCAGATTGGGCCCTTAAGGACCCCTGGGGTGGGGGGTGGAGCTCTAGGGGAGACGGATGGTTGGCAGCCTCTGTAGGGGGAGCAGCTGAGAGGAGTTGGGTGCCCAGCAGCCCAGCCCGGCCCATACCAGGGCCCTGGATCTTCCTCACTGGCCACGTCACAGCCTTGCTGACCCAGCACCCAGGATGCAAGTGCCTTTCCACTGGAGGGCAGAGGCTCGGTGTGAGGACACAGGGTCCTCCTGTCATTGAAAGGCTTGTTCTGGTAAGATGACGCTTCCATCCCCACTGGACATGACCGGGAGATGGACACACACACACACACACACACACACACACACCCCTCCAGAACCCATTTCCAGTTCCCACAAATTAAAGCAGTTCTCAGTACAGTACTTCCCACTACAGCAAAGGCCGTAGCCCCAATTTCACCCACAATGTTAACCTCAGAATCTGGGGGCGGGGGGGAGGGGAAGAAATCCAAAGCCTTCACTTCATGCTTTAATCACACTCTGAATGTACAGAGGCCCAACCTTAACGACAATCCAGAAACCACAGGCCAGATTCTAGCAAAGTACCTTGAATTCTGGTTCCAAATTCAAGAGCGTGTCTCCAACAAGACTCCTCCAGGCAGCACAGTGCCTGGCCCTATCCTTGCTTCCGTCTGGATGGCAGAGCTGAGAAAAGCAGGAATCCCATAGGCCTTCCGAGGGCTGCATACATGTCGGCGGGACTGGCATCCAGCATGAAAACGGGGCCCAGGTGGCCTTCTGCCCAGGTCATAACAGAGCTCACCTCCCTGCCTCCCCGCGTGCGAGGCCCTCCCCTGAATGCCCTCCGCCCCTCCCTGCCAACAGCAAGACGTCTTCAGAGCACAGCTCAGGCTCCCACCTCGACAGGAGCGAGTCCTGCCACCTGCCCCCCTACCTCCAGACTCATACGGGACCCCTGCTCTTTGCACCCGAGACCTGTCCCCACCTCCTCGGTGCACTCACACCAGTTCCCGCCTCTCTCCAGGTACCCAGTGCCTGGTAAGAGCCCGCACACAGTGGGCAATCAATCAGTGCTCACTCAATGGAAGGAGGTTCTCGAGAGACAAACCAAAGTTAGTCCCCGTGTATCAGAGAGAAACACCTTCTCTAAGGGGACAGTGCGTTCTCACTGTCTCCCGCCTCACACCCAATTAAGTGGAAATAAGGAAAACCAGGTAGTCAACACAACACAATCTTATTTTGGAAAAAAAAAAAAGAAGGGGGGTATAACTATATTAGTGTGTGCTTATTGAAAAAATTGCTGAAAGGGCACAGGCAAAGGCGACAGAGGGTCATCTCTGGATGGCAGGATACATTTTCCTTATTCTCGCTTGGCTGTACAGGCGTCCCTCGGAATCCACAGGGGATTGTTTCCAGGAACCCTGCAGGTGCTCCTCGGATGCCCAAGTCCCTTACCTAAAATGATCTGATGTTTGCATATACCCAGTGTACATCCTCCCATAAACTATAAGTCATCTCTAGGTTATGTATAATACCTAGTACAATGTAAATGCTTTGTCAATAGCTGTGAATACAATGTAAACGCTACTGAATAGTTGCTGGTGCCTGCCACAGTCAAGGTTTTGCTTTCTGGAGCCTTCCGGATTTTTTTTCCTGAGTTATCTCCCATCTCCAGTTGATTGATTTCATGGAACCCATGGATAGAGAGGGCCAACTGTATTTTCTAGTTTTCCTGCAAAGAGCATGGACAGCTCTTGTAATAAGTAGAATAAAAGCTTTTTTAATAAAAAAAAATTTAATCTGCTGATTAACGATTAAGACAATGACAGCAAGGCAGTGTCCCCTCTCTGACCCCGGTGTCCCCATTTATGAGCAAAGGGGGCTGGAAGCAGAGATTTCCATGGCCCCACTCAGGCCCTGCTCTGTGTTTTTTTCCATCAGAGACTCTGGGCGGCAGCCCCACGCCTCACTCAGGCAGCTTCTCACTGCCTGCTGGCCCCCATCCGGTCCCCGCCTCCATGGGGGCAAATCAGTCCTCTCACCTAGGTTTGGTTCCATCATCTGTCAAGTGGGATGGGCAGGCCATTTTCCAAGTCTGGGTTCTGCCACTGTGTCCTGGCAAGTCAACTATCTGTGCCCCAGTCTCCCCATCTGTAAAATGGGAATGAAGTTACAGAAGCATTGGTAGAGCTTGGAGGGCACCTCCAGGCTCTCACAAGCACCAGCTCCTTCACGTGGCTGTGAAGGTGCTTTGAAAGGTGTGAGTGACCACCCGCATGTGAGCTGGTGGGATCTGTTGCAGGCTCAGGCCTCAGAGGCAAGGGGAATCTGTCTGATACGATTCGTGACCACAAAACCAGAGGCCGGGAGGTGTGGAGAGATGGGAAGTGAGGCTCCAAGTGGGCGAGAGATGCCAGGGGGCTTATGACCCTTCGTGAGGAGGCCCCTGCAAATGCTCAGAAATGCTGTGGCTGCCTCGGCCTGGGTCTAGCCTGGGCCTGGCCCACGGGGAGAGGCGGCAGCTCCAGAGGTTCGTCAGGCCAGAGGCAGCCTGCCCAGATCTGCACCCTCCGTGAGATTGAAGATGACAGGCTCTGGGGGCCGGAGGAGCTGGGTCAGAGGAAACTTGGCAAGGAGAAGGGCGAGAGGGGCAGCTGGGCTTACAGGGCCTCGTGGCCTCCAGCCTCTGGAGGGCCCAGCGGGGGCCCCCCCTCAACCCTCAAGCCTTGAAGTGAGTTCTAAATGCTCCTCGTCTGAGGCTACGGTCCTATCGCTGCCCCTTCCCATGGCGCCAGCTCCCGAAGAGACAGTAGAAAGTGATCCAAAGATCCAATATTTGTATTCTGAATGCTAATTTGACATAGAGGAGTGGGCATGGGGGAGCGTTTATAATCAGTACTCCAATAAGCCCACAAATGACGCCCGTATTTTATAAGCTTGTTAGAAACAAATCACCCCTCAGCTGATATTTACTTACTGATGAATCATAAAAGGGCTCAATACACAAAGAGTAAATCCGAAAAGAATGTCTTTCTTCAGTCCCATCTTCGGCAACAATGCTGGAAGGTGGGCCTCGCCCAGCCTACACCCCGCTCCCCACGGCGTGTGCCCAGCCCCCCACTCCCGCCAGCCTCCCCAGGGTGGCAAATCACTGGCACCAGCCCTGTCTCCATGCCCACCCCCCCCCCGCCCACCCCCATCGACTGGCCTAATCTGGGGCTCAATCCAACGCTCTGGAGGCAGCTCCGTCCTTCTGCCACCCCCGGAGTCCTCTGCGGGAGCAGATCCAATCCAGCTAATTTGCATAATGATGAAGCCCTCCAGTGTGGGCTGGATCTTAAGAGGGTTGGGAAGAAATATGCCCTGTCCTTTGGAGAGGCACACGGAAGGCTCGGTGCAGCCCGGGAAGAATGGGGCGCCCGGTGGGTGGACAGGGGTGGCGAGGAACCGGCATCTCGCTCGCCAAGGACAGCTCAGCTCTGTCGCCCGCTGAGCCTGTGTCCAGCTGGCCCAGCAGAGAAAGGACTGCCCAGGGCTGTAAGCCAGCAGGAAGTGAGGTTCAGAGTGCCAGCTCCAGATTCAGGCCGAACAGACCCAGGTCAGAGTGACTGCCACTCACCGGCTGGCTGACCTTGGGCAAGTCACTGACCTCTGGGGATCTCAGTAGGACCAGACGAGGCAGCCCGTAAAACACTGATTAGAACAGGCTGGTAGAATGCAACAACGGTCAGCCATTATTATATTCATAGCATTATTATTCTCATCCCTGCATTATTGGGTCTGTTCAACCATTTGTTTATTCAGCAATGCCAGGTATTGTGCTGGGCATGCCAGGAGACACAGGGACACACATCCCGCCTTTGAATTGCCTCCAGTGACAAAACCATCTAAGGGTCCGGAGGTGAGGGCAGTGCTTGCTAAGGGGGCACACGGGAGCTACTGGAGGGCCGTTCAGGTTCTCCTCCTTGGTCTGGTTGTGTTCCGTTTCTGGAAAGTCCTCAGGCTGTACATTTGCAATTTGTGCATTTTCCTGGATGGACATTATATTTCAGTAAAGTGTTTTTTTAACGTCTTGTCTAGTTAGGAAGGGAGATCAGCCAGGTGTGTGCATAACACCAGGCAGGAAAGGTCAGCCTCTTAAGAGGGACGGATAAAATATTTGGGATACGAGTTGGGGCAACACCAAGAGGGAAGAAATTCCTTCTATGAGAAGTGAGGTCACTTTAGCAGGTGCCTGGTATAGTGGGCACTCAAGAGATTCCTGCTGAATGAGTGGGTGAGTGAATGAATGAATGAATGAATGACTCCCTGGAAGAGGGGGCCTTGGAGGAACACGTTCTGAGATACAAAAGCAGGGAGGGCGTTCCGGGGGAGGGGGAGAGGCTCTGCAGCGGGCTTGCTCCAGCGGACAAATGCTCACCAGGCCAGGTGCCGCTGGCAGCCGTGATCCTGGGAGCGGGGCCTCTGCCTCTGCTGGGCTCACAGTCTGGGGGAAACCAGGCATCCAAGAAGCAATTCCCAGGTTATCAGATCCCTTTTCATTCTGCAGAAACTGACTGAGCACCCCAGTGCAGAGTACAGTGCTAGATGCTGGGGACACACAGGTGAACAGGACGACAGGGCCCCTGACCTCCCCGGCTCACTGTAAGTCGTTTTTTTAAAAATCTGGTGTGAATAATGTATCAAACCTGACACTAAGGCAGCTTCACAAACAGTTAGTCACTAATCGTCACAGTGATGCTATGAGGCTGGGGCTATTTTTATTCCCATTTTAAAGATGAGGAAAGTGATACTGAATGAAGTTAAGCAACTCGCCTAAGATCACAGGGCTTACCGAGAGGCTGACCCAGTTGGAGCACAGCTCTCACTCTCTGCCCTATTTCTCAGTGGCTGATCAAGGAGCCAAAAATGACCCTTCCCCGTGGCCTCTACAGAGCACCTGCATACCCGTGCCTCTTCCACAGCCCTGGGAGCAAGCTGGACAGAGGCACCATTCTTAGTTCCATTTTACAGATGGGAACACTAATTTTCTGAGCACTGGGTCACAAAAGGTAATAAGTGACAAAGGAACTGGACCCCAGAGGCTCAACTCTGTGTCCATGCACTTTCCCCTGCCCAATGCTGTTGGGCAGGTGAGTGGAGACCATTCAGAAGAAGAGGGGCCTCTGGTTAAGGGCAAGCCCAGCACCTTGGGGCACACGGTGTACACGCCTGGGCCCCGGCCCCCACAGAACAACCTGGTCCCACTGACCCATCTCAGAGCCCATGAACTACGAAGGCATCGTTCCCAGCTCTGCCCACCATGCGCCGGCCAGGGGGACCCCCAATTCCACCCACTCACTGCCTCTGGCCCCTTGAGAAGAGCAGCCACAGCTGGAGCAGCAGCTCAGGCTGAAACGATCCTCCAGAGCTGCCTGTGAGCAGACATGGCTGCTTTAAATGGCGATTTTGCAGTGTGGAGTGCAAAATTATTTTCCACGGCGCACGGGGAGCGGGCAGAATGGATCTTCTTGGGCTGAGCTGCAGTCCCGCAGCCAAGCAAACCTGCACAGACTCTGGTCGTGACTGGGCTCACTGCCGAGCCCCAGCCACTACAGCTCTGAGATGGGACAGGACGCCTAATAACTGGTAACATTTACTAAGCGCTGACTATGTGCCAGACATTATGCTAAACACGTTCCCTCTGGGAGGAGCACATAAAACCTCTACGAGGAGGTAACAGGAAGCGACAGCGCCCAGGCATTCCAGCCCCAGAGCGGTGCTCTCAACCCCCGGGGCTGCGCTAACATCCTGACCATTACTAATTATCACCATTGGTAGTAGAGGGATAGAGGCAATTAAGTTCAATACTTAATTTCTGTTATGGTCAAAGCATAGGGCCGGGTGTTGGGAATATAAGCATGAATAAGAACTAAACTACGTGCAAGGAGTTTTACATGATTAAACCCACCAATGCAGGATGTCTTTTCACGAAGATGATTTTAAATGATCGAGCATCTGCTCAGCACATAGTAAGTCCACAGTAAATGTCTTCTAAGAAAAAAAAGGTTAACATTTTTTAAGGAGGTCACATTTGCTTCCCTACTGGTTATTCTCCATTGTTTCAAACCAACTCCCCACATCCACTCAAACAGTGACTCCCTCCACTTCCAAAGAGTGACTTTTCAATGAAGAAACTACCAGCAGTGTGTCCTTGCATGAGTCGCTTTCCCTCTCTGAGCTCAGAGTCCTCCTTTGTGAAAGGAGAAGGTGGGGTTAGAGGACTCACAAGGTCCCTCAGGGTCTAGGTTACTGGGATGCTAGGGCCAGTCGCCATATCCCGATTGTAGAGGACTTTATCAGAGAGTTGGAGGATATAAAGGAATAAGCATGTGAGAATTTCATCAAAAAGTTCAAGATTCAAACTTGAGGGCAAGGGCTTCCCTGGTGGTGCAGTGGTTGAGAGTCCGCCTGCCGTTGCAGGGGACACGGGTTCATGCCCCGGTCCGGGAAGATCCCACATGCCGCGGAGTGGCTGGGCCCGTGAGCCATGGCCGCTGAGCCTGCACGTGACCTTGGAAGCTCAAGACGTCATTAAGAGGCACAGAATTAAATGTCAAAGCTGATAGGCTAATGGCAAAAAGCTGAATTTGAATGCTTTTAGAACATTCCCTGCGCTCCCCACCAATCCCTATTGTTTTATACTCCACAGCCCCACCCTTATCGGCCTGCTCCTCAAAGGCCATCAAGTGTGTGACCCCCGTTAAGGAGAATTCATGTTTCAAAAGCAAAGCCAGAGGGAGGAAGGAGCACATCTATAACTGGGAGGCACGAATGCCCGACGCCTACAAGCTGTGTGACCTTAGGAAAGCCAGCTAAGTTCTCTGAGCCTTAGTTTCCTCACAGCCAATAGTGGGCACACATCTGTATCTACCTGATATTCTTTCCAGGAAAACGATCAGCCAGCTTTCCAGCGCTCCCATCACCCTGAAGAAAATCATGAAGTTTGGGAGACCCAATGGAGACCTGTATCAGTCAGGACAGGATAAGAAATGTGCAGCGCAAGTCACAGGGGCTGCAAACAACAAAGGTTTAGTCCTCGTTTGCCCTTCACGTCCACTGCAGGGGGATCTGCTCATGGAAATCCCTTCGGACACCGCAAGACAGGAATCACCTTCGCTTCTGACACTGACAGTCCCCGAACCCCAGGGAAAGAGGGAACTCTGGAGGGTCTCACCCAGGCGGGGCAAAGCTCTGGCCTGGGAGTGATGCCAGCCACCTCCACTCACAGCTCTCTGGCCAGAATTAGCCACTAGTCCCCCAACCAAGACAAAGGGGCCAGGCTGTGTAACCCTAGCGCGTTCCAAAGGACAACTAATGACTGCCACGTTCACAAGCAGAACGATGATGCTCAGCAGAGAACTCTAATCTCAAGCCGGGAGTCAGGAAGGGAAGAAAGAAAATGCAACCCGGAAAACCACAGTGGTGACAAAGGCTCTCAGACAACATTCCAACTTGCCCAGGCCCAGGGTTTGGAGGAGCAAGAAACGTGCGCCATGCTCGCTGTCTCCCTGGGTCAGCCCCCGAGTGGCCAGTGGGCCTGGATCGGGCATCTCCAGTCCCCACGCCCTCTCCTGAAGGAGGAGGGGGATGCTCTCCTCCCTGCCACCGGCTCTCCAAAGAGCACCCCAGGTAAATGCCAGGTGCCGTCCTGGGGCTTTCTGCAAAAGTCGCTCTTGATGATAACGGCTTTCAGAGGTGATGCGACCACACGCCTGGCATCTGAACGTCGTCGGAGGCAGGTGTTGCATCTCTAATTAGGATGGGGATTTTTTTTCACCCCACACAGAATTTACATAATTGAGAAGGAGGTTACAACGAGGACCCTCCCCACCGATTGTGTGTTTTCCAGGTCCTCCTTCCACTTTCCCTTGCACACTTCAAATTTAAGGGAGAAATGAATCGATTTGAATTTTTTGAAATTAATTATCATCACTGCCACGGAAAATGTATCTGCTGCCTTCCTTCGGGAGTTGAGAGAGGAGGGGGGTGACCTCGTGTGGAGAGGAGCCCTGGGAGGTGACACACGTCCCTCGATGCACTCTTAAAGAAAAACCCCACCTCTCCCGACCTCACCAGCTGGCTCTCAGAGCACCTCCCAGTTCGGTCTGAGGATTCTTTGGAATTTTTTTAGCACCAAAATTAGTGCTTTAAAATGTTACTTGCTACAGTAAAATTCATCAACATTATTATATACCATAGAAACCGCCATCCCAGACAAACGCACGACATTAAAATTTGGTCTAGAGCTCCCCAGGGGAAACGTTTGCAGCAATTTGTATAACAGTTTATATATTTATGCTATTTAATGGTACAAAGCAATAATTATGACTTCACTCACTGATAAGCAACGGCATTACATAAATCTGATGCAGATTTAGAACATGCCAGCTCTGACACCAGTGTACTAGTTGTAAATTATGTTGCCGTTAAAAAAAAAAAAAAAGTCCAAGCAAATATGAAGGAGCAGCGGGAAACTAATAATGCATCTCCAGCTGTTCCAGTTAACCTGCAAATGTGGCCATCTGCACCTCGGGAGGAAGAGAAGGGGAGAAGATGGTGAGGCAGAGCAGGGAGAAGCACAAAGCCTGCCCCGGACGTCGGACCAATGACCTTGCTCCACACGCAGGCCAACTGGGCCCAAATCAGGCAAGTTCCCTAAGCCCGAAGGGTCCTCCCTCTGCTCCTTAGGCGCCCACACCCAGACCCACGCTCCTGTCCCCTGGCCAAAAACAGTCTCTGGTGTCATCGTTCCTTTCACTGCCCTTGCGGGAGGCTGAGCTTTCGCCTCTGAGTCCTATTTACTGCAGCACCAGACTCACCAGGCAGCTTTCTTTACAACTTTTTCACTTCTTTTTCTTTTCCTTTTTTTTTTTTTTTGGAATTTTAACGCTTCTGCCCAGACCCATCTTGCATTAAGAAAAGGTGGGGCAGAGGTGGTGGCTGAAAAAGCGGTCATCGGCATGGAGAATAGTGTGCCCACTTCCCATGGCTCCAGATGGAGCCGCGGGCACAAAGGCTAGAACCAGCAGACGAGATGGGAACGCTGTGGCCACAGGTCACGGATCTGGGCAGAGACCGCCCACCAGGCTTCCGAGCGCCACAGACGAGTGGTTCCCATGCTGCCCAGGGAGTGGCACATGGCAGCAGGGATGTCCCTGCCCGTGGCTCACCCCAGCCTCCACCCAGATGGCAGAGCGCTCCCCTGGGCAGGCTGGAGGCTCTTCCCCGGGGCGGGGACTCCCCGTCAAGCCCGCGTCAGCTGCGGCTCCCCGGGACTGTCCTTGGGCCCTGCTGGAGAGTGAGGCACTGCAGACCACGACGGCTCTCCTCCCCTCCAGAGGCTGGCAGAGGAGGAGGGTCCTGCACCTTGCCTTCTGTGTCTAAGGACGTAAGGGCGGCTGCAGCGCCAACAGCCGGCACGGAGCATGTATTGTGTGTTCATGCGCTGCACACTTCACGTGACCCGCTCAGCTAATCCTCATAACCGCTGCGCTGGGGACTGAATTATTCCCATTTTACAGATAAGGCCACTGAATCATGGAGAGATTTTCTATAACTTGCCCCAGATCAGCTCAGCTAGTGAACTACACTTATAAACCGTAAGGTTCAGAAGAATGTTTGTAGGCCATCGGACCTGTGTTTCAAATTTTTAAACTGCAACCCTCAGCACGAACTATATACACCATGACCTAGTCACACACTAACACATATACGTAACCCCGCCGCCACCGCCAAATTAATGAAATTACACTTAAGCTCACTAACTGTGATGTACTCTAGCAGTTTCTTTCCTTCTGCTTTTGCTTTTCCTTCTTCCTTTCGTTTACTTCCATTCCTTTGCATTCTATTCCACTGCTGGGCTCTGCTCTGTCTAGTTCCTCTTCTATTTTGTTGGCTATGACCATCCAAGTTGATTCCATGATTTGCTAACGGGTTGCAGCTTACAACTTGAAAAGCACTGGCTATTTCAACTCCCTCGTTTTACTGAAGCAAAGCTGAGGATCAGAGAGGGAAACCCATTTTGCCGGGGCCACACACTTTGTGGCCCAGCCAGAAGCAAAGCCCAGGCCTCCTCCAGCTCTCTTTCCACCAAGCCCTCCAGTCCACGTCATCCCTAAGCCCTTCCGGGGCTCCCCAGCGCCCACTTCTGGCCACAACGGGGATAAGCGGGCCCCGGGCCTGTCAGGTCCCTGCCCTTAGCTGGGGACAGAGAGGCCACTGTGTACATACGAGATGAAGCAGAGGGGGAAACAAGGACGCAGCGAGAGGACAGGGCCCCCAAGAGGGGCTCCCAATTCATTCAGTCAACAATTTGGGGGAGGGGCTGACCCAAAGAGTCTACCTTTGAGGGTGACAACCCCCTGCCCCCGCAGCCGGCAGGGCAGAGAGACACAGTGTCCTCCACAAGGGCTAGCGCTCGTTCTGCTGCCTCCTACCGGAAGCCGCCATGGCGGGGTGAGAGGAGCTGGCTGTACTGCCACAGACACAGAGGAAGGAGGGAGCAAGGCGATCCTTGCAGGACCACAGGCAGAAGCAGCACTACCTGTCTGAGGCCTGACTCTCCCCAGACGTCGTTACATCCCATTTCCAGGTGGGTCCCCTAAGGAAGGCCCTCAGGCTGGGACAACAGGCCAGGGGCACGGTTCCGCCCTCCCTCCTGCTTACAACTCCCTATCACTTTGACAGAATGATTCTGCAACCAAGAAAACACCACTGTTGGCTGCTCCGATTTTCACAGACTTTCAGCAACCCCAGTTCCAATGTCTAGCCATCAGCCTTCCCACCGGAACGTTCCCAAAGCCCCTCCCTTCCTTCAATCCCATGACATCAGTCCCTCTGGCCAGGTGTGGGGCATTGGGTCCTGCCAGCCTCTCAGAGCACAACTCTACCCGTTCCCCCGCACATCAGCTTATTCACAAGACACACTCTAAGTATTGAGGACACGGTCTTTTTATTTTTATGGTCTAAGCAGCATCAATTCCAAGAACTAGAAAAACAGTCCCTCAGTGGGAACCTATTCAGTGACTCGCCTGGAAGGTCCTGGAGGCCAGGCTAGTAGCTCTGTATTCTTAGCAGCACGAGGACAAAGGACAGCCAGGCCTGAGGGCTGGGGTCAGGCCTGTACACACTTCAAAACACACAGGGTGCGTCTAAGCTGGAATCCAGACAGTGGAATTGGTTAGGAAAAGCCGACACTTTCTCCACTGGAAGGGCGAGGAGGCCCTCGGGAGCACAGAGAGCTCGAGTGAGCTCACAGGGAGGGAAGAGGAGAGCGGACCCCCAACTCTGGGGCACTTGGAAGGAAGGTGTTGGGGCAGGGGGATGGACGAAGCGGCCTCCAGCTCCGGCCGCTTGACACAATGCGTGGCCAGCACACCCTCAGCCCACAGCTGTGGTTCTCTTTCAGGGGTCGCATCATCTGGGAGTTATTTTGTAATTAGCCGCCAACGTTTAAAAAAAACACACACACAAGAAATTTTATATTAAAATCTGGAGTTTTGGTTTCTCTTGAAAACTCAGGACATCTGGGATCCCCACGATGCGATCCCCCCGGACGGCAATGGGAGGCCGGGTTCTCTGCTGGGACATGGCAGCCCCCACTGTCTCACACACAGGCCGCGTCACTTGCTTTCGTTAGTGCCTGGTGACACTTGAACTGCCAGGTGAAAAGAGAGCAAAGGGGACCAGGGTTTCAGCCCTCCCTTCCCCGACTGACTCACTGTGTGACCTTGGGCAGGTCCTGCCCTTCTCTGGGCCTCAGAGAAACCTGAGCAATGAAGGGGGTAGAAATCAACCACTGGTTCCCTCGGTGCCCCCGTGATACCATGTCAGGCACCACCTGCAAACGGGGCAAGCCGGGTGTGGTTTCCTGGTGGGGAGCAGAGCTGGGGGACAGGGAGGTGCCGGTGCGGCCCTCGCAGTCAGCACCACCGAGCCCGGCGCCATCCCTGAGGCTGTGCTGACGCCGCTCCTCAGCAGCTTGATATGAATATTGTGTCAGAGATAGGAGATATTAAGAATGACAATGCATTATTACTGCAGCAGGGAAATCTCCTGAGTCCTGGAGGTAGGATTTCGAAATCCTCGGCCAAAAATCAATAGTAATGCCCAAGAATTTATAAAAGAAGCACGTCAGTCTGCATCTGAGAAGACACACTTTAGGTTTCTGGCTAAACCAAAGGGACAAGTGCAAGTGTGTCATTCTGGAAGGGCAGGAAGCAAGACGCAAAAGCCGCAAGCAGCGTCCCAGGTGGTGGAAGGTACCTGCTAGGCTCTCACGCGGGGCCAAGATGCCACCAGGCAAACAGAAACCAGCGGCGCCCCCAGGGGCTCTCTGTGACCCCTCCCGGAGGGGACAGGGATGCAGGAGAAACCCACTTCTGCGACCACTCCCGGACCCACTCAGTCCTGGAAACCAGCGTATATGGAGAGGACAAGAACAGAGAGGAGGTCTAGCCTGGGGTACCAGGTCTATTCCTAGCTGTAAAATGGGCATAAACTAGCAGTCCCATCTTTCTCGTGGTATTGCTATGAGATCAAAAATTAATTAAAAAAAATCAAACGTGCTTTAGGAAGCATTAAGACCCAACAGAAAGGGCACTGGCTCGGAAGGCAGAAGCAGCTGGGTTAAAATCCTGGCTGCATCCTGGAGGGTGACGGTAACAACACTTACCTTGCCCCATGGGGATGTTTAAGGGTTGGAGGTGGGACCTCACAGCATCCGCCACAATACTGAGTCTTGATACAGTTTCAATATTATGATCATTATTAAAAATATAAACAAATATCAGGTATTACAGCATTCCCATCTTAGATGTATTTCTTAATCACAACCACTCTTAGTAGATTATCTGACAGTTTTAAGACTCTTCATGCAATACTGTCTTTCACTGGTACAGGGCTCCCCAGATCACAAAATGCTTCCGTAATTTTTTTCTTGAATGATGCTGACTAGATGAAGTGAGAGAAAGATTCCCCGTTTGACAGGACTCTGAAGCCCCCAAAATTGACGGGACTGCACCAAGGGCACGAACCAAATCAGAGACAGGAAAGAAGGATGCCTCCGTCCTGCCTTGGAGGCAGGGAGGACCCCAAACCTCTGCAGTGACTGACCCCTACCTCCAGTGCCCATTCCTGTTCTGGGCTTCCTGTTCTCCCCAAAACAATGACCTCTTCTCTCTCCTATCACTGTCTCTGTAAGGACTTAGAATATGACACATCCAACTGTAAGAACACCAAAGGGGATCCCATCTGGCTCTCAACTCTGCAGACCCCAAAACTGAGGCCGCGAGAGGGCAGGCAACACCACAGCTGCTGACTCTGCATTCTCAGTAAATGGACAAGGAGTTCGAATACCTGCCCAAGTGCTTCCTCCTTCCCCCAATCCTAGACTCCCAGGGTGATGCAGCCCAGCACAGCAGGATGGGGAGTGCCGTGAGCAGAAAGTAAACACCCGCTTCTACACACCTGCCATATATGCGGGGCGGGAGCCAGGCACCTCCAGCCTCCACAGCCTCCTTTGATGGCCATGCCTGAACAATGTCTCCTAAGAGGTGACAGAGCTCCCCAAATTCCAGTTACCTCCCGAACAGGTTGGCTGAACACCCTCTCCTACCTCGCCCTGTCTCAACCATCTGAATTACAGTGGGGTGCTCTAAGTGCCAAGCATCAACAAGGTACTGCTGGTGTCCTGAGGGCCAGCCCTTCAAAAGATACCGACTTGGGGGACTTCCCTGGTGGCGCAGTGGTTAAGAATCTGCCTGCTGGGCTTCCCTGGTGGCGGCGCAGTGGTTGAGTCTGCCTGCCGATGCAGGGGACACGGGTTCGTGCCCCGGTCCGGGAAGATCCCACATGCCGCGGAGCAACTATGCCCACACGCCACAACTGCTGAGCCTGCGCTCTAGAGCCCGCGAGCCACAACTACTGAGCCCGTGTGCCACAACTACTGAAGCCCACATGCCTAGAGCCCGTGCTCTGCAGCAACAGAAGCCACTGCAATGAGAAGCCCACACACTGCAACGAAGAGTAGCCCCCGCTCGCCGCAACTAGAGAAAGCCCGTGTGCAGCAACAAAGACCCAACACAGCCATTAATTAACTAATTAATTAATTAATTTAAAAAAAAAGAAGATACCGACTTGGGATTTTTCACTTGTTTTCAGAGATTACAGTTAAGTTAGTACAATCCTGCAGCATCATCCTGGCCATGTGAGGGCAGAGGCTCTGATTTTCCTGGATGGTTTTTAGTTGGCTTTTCTGATGATACAAAAGCATTGTGTGGTTATTATAGGACATTTGCAAAGTACAAAAACAGATAAAGATCACCCTCAACGCTACGTCTCACAGAAACCCATAGTCAAGATTCTGATCCACTTCCCTCAGAAATAGATCTTACAAGAAGTTACACGTGATCTTGACAAAACCACCTGGCACAGTGCCTGGTATACAGCTGGCACTCAACACGTGTACGTTGAAGAAATATGCAAGAAAGCAGTCAAAGAAAAAGTGAATTAGAATGTAAGCAGCAGTGAGTCCATACAGTCCAAACAGCGTCTTCAAGTGTTAAGGGCTTTGGCAAGACCATAATTGGGATCTTGGATACTTCAACAAGGAGTTTCATTTTCTTTGGTGTTTTGTATGTTTATTTTATAATTAATTGTTTAAAAAATTGTAAGAGGCCTCATGGACATGAGGCAAACACGCCTACATTAAAAACAGGGCAGGTGCAGATACGTGAGACAGGAATTTCCCCCTCAAAATAGCGATTAAAAACAAAATACACTGGCCATTTCGTAATAGTCCTTAATGCCCACATCATAGGCTCCTCCTGCTTGAATCCCAGACTTTGCTATGAGGCAGAAGCCCCTTGTTCCCAGGAGGAACCTCTCCAGCCTATGCCTGAAGCTCTAAGGAGTTCAGCTCAGGCTGTGGGACAGAGTCTGGCACACAGGTGTCACGCAGTACGCAAAACCAACACTTACTGAGTCCTTACTGTTTTCCAGGCCCCGTGCTAAGCATTTTGCATGCACTATCTCATTTAATTTTAGCAACGTGCTCTGACTAGCGTTTACTATTTTCCCCCATTTTACAGATGAAGAGGATTAACTCACAGGCTGGGTAGCTTGCCCAAGGACACAACGTTAATAAGTGATGGAGGTAGGATTTGAATTCAAGAGAACCCCTGCTTTTAACTCCTACACTATAATGTCTCAGGGATTATAAATGGATCTGTGGATGGATAGATGGTGGATGGACAGATGAATGGTTAACATGGATGGTAGACAGACAGACAGACATGTGAGTGGATGGCAGATGGATGGATGAGTGAGTCGGTAGATGGATGGTTAAGTGTATAGGTAAATAGATGGGTAGACAGGCGATGGGTGGATGGATGGATAGCTGGATGGATGGTGGAGAAACAGGTGGATGGATGAATGGACGGATGGAATGGGGGTGGATGAGATGGGCAACAGTCATGCACCAGCCCAGGTCTGCTTCTTTCATTTAATCTAATGCCTTGTCACTAGAGCGTAAACAAGGTGACCCAAAAGACTGCTCCCATCAAAACTACAAGAACATGAGAGCCACAGGCTGGCTTCCCTCTCATCTCACCTAGGAATTATCTTCACCCAATGCACCCAAGGGCTGAGCTTCCAAGCCCACCAGGCCATTGACATCTCCCTGCCCCTGGGAGCTTTCCAATTGGTGGGGGTGGAGGACTTAAATGACACCAGGGAGAAGGCGAGCCATGCACAGGGGCGGGGCGGTCAGTCCACCTTGCTCAGAATATTTGCTTTCACACCGAAGACCGACTTGGGTTTTTGCTCATTTCCAAATACTCCCTGTGGCTCTCCTCACCCTTCAAGACAGAGCAGAAGTGTTATTACCTCTTCTCCAAAGCCCTCCCCTTCCCCAAGAGAGTGCTAGTTGATGTGCTACCTGTCCTCTCCCACGGGATTATAAACGTGAGAGGGGAGTCTTTGCCCCATCAACTCCGAGGCCCCAGCTCAGCACTCTGCAAGCAGAGGGGCGCCATAAATGTGTGCAGTTGACTCCAACGTCCCGAACTGAGACTTCCAAGGACTCCAGCCACCCTCCTCCCCTCCTGGCCATCAGTAAACAAGAGTCCGGCCACCAGGCTGCAGAATTAACCACCTGCAGTTACTTCTTTATCCACAAGAGAGCACAGTCTTGGAGCTCCACACAAATTCTTTTGTAAATGCCTGGTGTACTTACCACTGTATAACTCAAAAATTATAATTAAAATGTCTTAGCTCCCATATTTATAGTAACATTTAAACTACTGTGCTTTCTTGAAGTCAGTCATTTACTTGAGAACCACACACTTCATGGTGAACAGATCTTTGAAACAGTACCGCGGGGATCGAGGCCAGGCACATGTAACTCAATATATGTCAACAGCTGTAAAAATATAGGTGGGAGAAGGCAGGAAAAAAAGCCATGAGCCCAGATCAAGTGCCCTGTCTCTCACATCTGACTGTTTTCAGCAGCTCCCTCCTCTTCCATATAATTGGGCCATTTTGGTGCCCGCTGTCCCACAAGGCGGGCCCTCTTTGAGGCTGGATGATCAAAAAGGTTATAAATGAAAATGATTTCGATGTTGGCGGCCTGGAGAGTGACCAGGGCGTGCGCGGCGGCAGAAGGGCCTGTTCTAATCTTACCAACTGCACACCGCCTTCCAAGAGTCTTCCTAGGGCGCGAGCAGCTCCCCAGGGCGAGGCCACGGTAAATTCCGCCTAATCCCTTCTGCATACAAATGAGCCCCTGGCAGGAGGAACCGGGCCAGACGCTGCAGCCCAGCCCCGCTCCTACTCCCCGGGCCGGCTGTCTTAGCTGAACAAACAATCGGGCGACGGTGGAGGGGGCTGCAGGCTGGGCGGAACCCCAGGGCTGGGCACGCAACGCCCCGACCCCATCGTCTGGCAGTGGGTAGACAGGAGCTTGGGTGTCGAAGGGCGGCATGGCCAGAGGCTGGACCAGATGAGGGAATGGGATGTCCGTCGACCTAAGGGCAGTGGGAGGACCCTCTCTTACAGGGCCCAGGGAGCTATAAGGCGATGTGGTGCTTAAGTGGGCACCCAGTCCTTCCAAACGCACTGGATTCACCAAGAGGAGGGGGCTAATGTCCCAGGAAGGGCACTCGGGTGTCTGAGGGCTCCTCCTAACCCACCAGATGAAGGGAGGCCGCAAGCAGGGGTTCCGGGGAAGGGCCAGGAGGGAAGAGGTTCCATCCTGAAGCTTCCCTCAGCATCGGCTCTTCATTTCCACCCAGACAGGTTGCAGCTACCCTGCAGCGAACTAAGTCAAGTGCTAGATGCTAAATTTGAGCAGAGGGCCCCCGGGCCTGGGAATCTGGGGGCCCCAAAGCAGTAGAGGGATGGCTCCAGAGGGGCCAATCCTCAAATGGGGAGACAGCCCAGAGAGGGGATAGGATGTGTGTCTGGTCATAGAGAAAGGGAATGAATCAGCCGGCACCAGAGTCGCACAGGGTCACTTTGCAGTGTGACAGTCTCTGACATCAGTTGGCCTGCAGTAAGATGGAAGCAAGGACTGTCTTGAAATCAATTCCAAGCCCCGAAGTCAACTCTGTCGGGCAGGTGCTCAGAACTTGGGCTCAGGGATGGACCTCGCCGGGACAAAGCCCACGGCTGCACTGCATTTGTGCTGTGCTAAGCGGCGATGTAAATGAGTTAACATATGTACAGCATTTAAACTGTGCTTGGCATTTGGGCACCCAAGAAGTATTAACTAGTGTTGTGATGTTCACCCCGCAGGGGGAGAAAGTCCCACGGCACCTCTACAGGTTCATGGTCGTGGCTCCGGGCTGGTCTGGCTCTGAGTCCCTTCCCAACTTGGCTGGTCCAGGATGAGAGGAGTGGGCCCAGATGTGGCCCAGTGGACCCTTCCCAAGGTGGAGGGGACAGCATCCCTTTGCTCAACAGTGGACCAATCAGATTCAGGCACACGTGCATATCTACACATCTCAAAAGTTATCATTTGCCCAAATTTGCCTGTGAATTCACACACGCACACATGCGCGCACACACACACACACACCATCCCACATCCACATCTTCCCTGAAAATCAGCGGGAACTGCACATTTTGAGGACCCAATTAGGCTCGGTGTGTATTTGACAACCTTTCAACCTCCAGAAGACATTTATTTTTACAACGCTCTCCAGCTGAGAAATTACTAGGTTCCTGCACGCCGCTGAATCGTCTTGGCATCGGGAAGCACCGAGGTGTACCTGGGAGTGAGGAAGGGGGACCCACTCGGCAAGGCTTGGCCACAGCTGTCGTGACCACTTGGAAAGTGGGTCTCGGGGACTGTCCAAGGTGGGCCCAAGTCCTGAGCTCCTCGGGAACCCACTCCCAGCCCAGGCGGCCCCCAGGATGGGTAACTCTGGAGGTCTGAGTGCCTCTTCCACTGTCCATCATCCCCTGTGCCCCTCAGCGCCACTCTGAGAGGCAGGTGTGTGTCTGGGGTGGGGTGCTTTCTATCTCACAGATCAGGAAACTGAGGCCCAGCCCAGAGAGGTCTATGATTGGATCTGTGGCCTTGCCACACAAAAGGGCTCTACCCGGGGTATTCTCACTTCCTACTTTGTACTTCCCTTCTCAGCCACACTCGTTGTCAGGTCACCTGAAAAGGCTAGGCCAGACAGAGAGGGAGTCTCTGAGTTGGGGGGTCAGGGGATGGGAGCAGACCAGGGGAAATAAAAAGAAAAAAAAGAAAAGAAAGACTTCCTTGGTGATGAGGTAAGGGGAGCGCAGGGTCAGCCCAGGGTCGGATGGCTAGAGACTCCCTCTAATCTTCCCAGGAGGTCCCAGTCAACCTACGCATCAGGTTCTGTCTGTAGACATTTCTCTAACTCAATCATCTCACCATCACCGACTTATCTCTCCCCCAAGAGCCTCCTCTTCCCCACCTTAAAAGACTAGGACTTCACATCCTTGTCGAGGAAAAAGAGGTTGACAGTGATACGCTTTCCTTCAGATGGCACACCGTGACTCCTGGCTCCACCGACGTTTGTCAAGCCCCAGCATTTGTGCACGTGAACCAAGGTCTCCTGCATCAGGACCGGCAGGACATTCCTGGGTAATGGCACCAAAGATCCTTGAATTTCACGGGTATTTCACAGTAGGGTCCCTCATTCACTAACATCTTCAGATAAAGAAGAGTGAAATCAAGGCACCATCCCCGGTAAGCCAACCCGTGGACCTCCCCCCCAAGTAGAGACAGCGTCACTGATTGTGATTTACCAAGTAAACGACCACGATTTCAATGTCAGTCTCTCTCTGACCCTCAGCACCCCCTAAATGTCATGGTGATGCTACCAGGGTGAAAGGTGTACAAAAAACACCACCCCATCACAGCAGCCTGGGTCGGGGGTACCAAGCAGAACATGTGCTCTGGGTGGCTCTATCTGAACCTCCAGCTCTGCTATCTCACAGGCAGCAGGTTGGCGATTAGCAAAATAGCAATAGCGTCGAAGCCGGTAACAACAGCCATGGCTGTGACAGTGATGACACAGAGCCGTCAAGCCTGCTTCTCCCCTCCGCCAGAGTCCCCACGTAGGCAGGAGCTCTCAACATTTTAGGGAAATTTGGCCAATCATTTCCGTGAATCTTTACTGCCTGGACAGATTAAACCCAGGCCCCAAGTGGCTCCCCCAGTTGACAAGTTTTCTTTCAAAACGGCAGAAGTTGCTGTGAGCCAAGTTCTTGCAGCCGAATTCCTGGATACAGTTTCCAACTATTCCAATCAGCCGGCTCTGCAGTGGGGCTGGGATTTCAAGCTTGCCACAGTATGAAGTCCAGTTTGGGCTATATTCCCTTCCCTCTCGCAGCGTGATGAAGGTTTCCCCGCAAAATCAAAAGGCTTACTGTCAAGTTTTCGATTGGTCTGGGCTCCGCGCTACCATGTGTATGGTGATGGGAAGGAATATGAATGTGGTACCAGCTCTACCATGGGGCCTGGAGGCCTCGTCCAAGCCATCCAGGGACCTTATGAAAGTGGAACAGAACTCTTTGCACGTATATTCCAACTAATGAAATTCCCCAGACACGCCACAGTGTGCAAAAGCAGTGTAAAAAAGAACAATGGCTGGATAAAAACTGAGGCGAGTCCACCGAGCACACTGAAGACAAGCAGTGGTGCTGACGCAAGGGGAGGCCAAGCCTGGAATCTGCCCCCCTCCATCTCTTCTTTTCTTTCTGTCTTTTCTCCTCTTGCATTTGGAACCTAATGAAAATAAAGTCTCCATGTTTCCAGGGGAGGAGACCTGCTCTTTGCTTGCATAAAATATATTGCAAGCTCACCCAGGGAGGCTGATGGTTGGGAAAAACACACAGATGATACTCAGGGCCCAAACTGATGCACAGTTGGTTTTCCCTTTAAACCATAGACATGTCTATGTGTGTATAGAAACCACTGGTGTGCTGGAGCCAGCTCGTACTAGCTCCCAAGAGCTGATTGTGTGCTTCTCTTCCCAACCCAACGTTCAGTGAAGTCAGATTGGGAGTCTGAAATCAGCCGTAGTGGGAGTATTTACACCACAGAAATTGGCCAACAGAATTTCCTTTTTTTTTTTTTTCTCCCAGACAGCTCATTGTTAAATATTTACTAGCATACCACACTACTGTGTGTATGGATGGATAGATGGATGGAGAGATAAATAGATATATAGATGTATAGAGATATACACAGGTATACATACATTTTATAGATAGATATACATACATATATATGGAGAGAGGTGACATGCACACATTATTCACATTTGTCTCTTCCCCCTAATTCATAACTTCTCTTTAAATACTCTTTGAAAGTAATACTAGAACCAGGGATCCAAGAGACTCTGTATGCTTTTATAATAATAATAAAAAAGAAAAACCAACTGTTCTCCTCAAATATAATAGCAAGAGCTAAATTGATTCCTTTTTGCCGGGCATTAACTTTCTCCTGTGACTGCGGATTTGCTGCACTTGTATTTTCTTCCATCCCCAGAATTAAACACACTTCTAATGTCTCACTTCAGGTGCATTAAGTGTGGTATAGGGCACAAATGAATAATTTTTTTGGTAATAAATTTGATAATCCGTGCAGCACTTGCTGAAATGGATGTGTTCTGGATGCATTCATCATCTCTCCTAATCTGAAGACCACAGGATTGCAGCTGCCCTGCTCACTGAGCCTCTGGTCATTGTTGGCTATTTTCTACTGGTTTGAGGCCCGAGTGACAATTCAGGCACATGGCTCGGCTTTATGTGGATAAATTACAATAACCAGTTTACCCGATTATTACTTTTATTAATTTAAGAGACTATACAACCTTGGCGAGTGGTTTCTGTCTCCTGCAGACAGAAGTTACCCCGCCAGCTTAATGGTGCCGTGAGGAACCGGATACATGACACGTCACTAAACGTAACAGCTCGACGCACTCTCCCCAACTCACGCAACTAAAACATGGATGGGAAGAAGCCGTTGGGGGAAAGTGGGCTGACTGAGATGGAGAGGGAAGAAGCAGGGAAAAGACCGAAGAATTCTTGGTTGGTTTTAAGCTTGTTTGGATAGTTAAGAACAGGGTTTTGACATCAGACAGACCTGATCTCAGTCCCAGCCAGCCCACTAGATCTGTGTAAACCTTAAACAAGTCAACTCGCTGACCCTCTGTTTCCTCATCAGTAAAACAGAGGCAAAATAATACCTTCCCCTTAGGACTCAGGAGGATGGGTGAGATAATGTATGTACAGTGCTTGGCACCCGGTAAACACCCAACGGGTGGCAGCTCCTGACCCTTGGGTCTCTACACTGAAGAGGAAGTCAGGAAAGTCTTTGTATGGGGTAAGAACTGCCAAAATGTACAGTTTGGAAAGAAGCTGTCTGTGATTGTCATGGCAGACGGGGGTGAGCTCCCCATCATGGGAGGCATTCAAGGAAAGCTGAGCACCTGTGGAAGAGACTCGTGAGTGGATTCAAGGATAAAATTAGATGATTTGAGGTTCTAGGATTCTTGTCAAATTACTCTAGATTAAAGAGGAATTTGACCAAATTGCTCACATTCATTGGGTACTTACAATTCATTGGGTACTTACAACCACATGTCGTCGTAAGCATTTTACATGCTTTCTCATTTAATCTCCACTACAGCCCTATGAGAGAGAGAGAGTTCATTATCCTCATGTTATAGACAAGGACACGGGACAAGGGAGGTTAAGTAGTCTGTTCAAGGTCATGGAGGCACCAAGAGGCAGAGCTGGGACTCAAACCGTGGTGGTCTGCCTCCCAGAGCTGGATCCTAGGCCCACATACCTGTCTGCACCACTCTCACCCACACCCGTGGACCACAGAGGACCAAGCCAATGGCAGCTGTCCACACCCCCGCCTCGCTCAGCCTGCCACTAGACCAGCCCATCCCAGCAGCAGGGCCAGCTCGGGAATCCAAGCAAACACCTGAAACCTGATTGCACATCAGGAAAGAAGCCACCGTCTCCACGTCCGCTCAGGAGACTCAAATCATGCCCCCCGACAAGCCGAACTCATTTCCCACCATCTGATGGGCCGGGGGGGGGGGGGGGGCAGGGGGGGGAAGCCTGGCAGCTTTAGAAACCAGAACTCTTTCCAGCATAGGACCATCCCAGTGGGTGTGTAACACAGCGGCATTTACCAGCAGGCTCTTTACCAGGGTTTGCGATTCCCCAATAATTAAGCGCATCTGATACTTATGCAAGCCCCCACCTTCCCTGACACGCACACACACACACACACACACACACACACACACACACGGCCGATGGCCTGCCCAAATGAAGATGCTGTAAATGTTTGTCGAAAGGATGAATTCACTGTGATGTACCATATAGACAACTGCAACTGAATTATGGGCATAGGCTGTAGTTGGATATATTCCTTTTTTTTGCAGTGCAGACTCACCTGGCCCTTGCAGTGGGAAGCATTTTGCTCTTCTCAAAAACTGGAACATATCAAAGGGGGGGGGAGGAGGAGGAGGAGGAGAAGAAGGGGGCGGGGGAGGAGGGGGCAGGGGAGGAGGGGGGAAGAGGAGATGATACACAGATTTCTAACCTTGGCATTCTGAATTTTCTAATAATTGGGTAGTCTACATGGGCCCCCAAGTGACCCACTCCCCCCCTCCAGCCTCGAGTTAGACTCAGGGGCCAGAGCCAGACTCCTGACAAGAGCCTTTCTCATCACAAGAGAAGACATCTCTTAAAGACCTCAAAACTGAAGTCCAAAGCCAGGCCTCCGTGCTACGGCAAGGGGGAAACTGGCCGCAGGTGACCCTGACAGCAAATGTTTCCTGGGCAAAGACAGACCTAGGCAGCCCCCCAACCCTGAGAGCCACCCTAGCCATTCTAGCCAGGGAGCCCTGGGCATGGTGCAGTGCCACTAAGGTCTTGGGACCTTTTGGACATCACGTGGAAACACCTCAGTGTCCTTATTCACCCACCCTGCAAGCCAGCTGTCTGGAGCAAAACACAGAGAGGGGCTGGGATGCTGTGCCCTGCCCTGGGGCCCACACCTGCAGCAGCCTCTTTGTCCCTGGCCCCAGGAGCTACGATTCTGCACAGTTTCTGGTCTGGGCAGGACACCCCCAGTCATCATCTCCTCCTCTTTTGTTCTAAATCCCCAGCATTCCGCCGGTCCCCCTCCCCGCTCTCTTGATTAACAGCCGGCCACCTCATTTAGAAAGCTAACTTTTCTCCGAGTTCCAGCCTGTTCTTGAGGTTTCGGTTGGAAACTTGGCCTAGATGACAGCTGTGTGGGCCTCTCCCCAGCTCGACCCAGCAGGAGTTCTAATACACTTCATTCTGGGGCTGGTCGCTGCTTTTAATCTATCAGCACGGCGCCACAGCTGCTGTAAGCTAGCTGAAAATTGTCTGCATACGGGGCGAACCGTTTGTAACCCTTTTCAGTGCAAACGTGCACTTCAGCAGAAACGCACCGCCCAGCTCTCCCATGCCTAGGAAATGTGCGGGTCCAGAGAGGCCGAGGTCATCCCCGCCACGGGAGCTTCCTCACCCTAAAAACCAGGACACTTGCAGAAGCTTGAACTCACTGGCTTGGAAATTCTACCCTCCTGACTCAACTTCTTCACAAGCTTTGGCCAGAGCACCACGGACCCCTGTCACCAGGGCCTCGCCCCAGGACCCCTCTACCTGGCACTTGGCTTTTTTTTTTCTTTTTTTTTGTGGTACGCGGGCCTCTCACTGTTGTGGCCTCTCCCGTTGCGGAGCACAGGCTCCCGACGCGCAGGCTCGGCGGCCATGGCTCACGGGCCCAGCCGCTCCACGGCATGTGGGATCTTCCCAGACCAGGGCACGAACCCATGTCCCCTGCATCGGCAGGCGGACTCTCAACCACTGCGCCACCAGGGAAGCCCCTGGCACTTGGCTTTGATGCTTGGTGAGAGGTGGAGCTTTCCTTCCCAAGGAAGCAGGTTCAGTTTTGCAGAGAGCCTCCCAAGGGCCGTCATCCCCAGACCCAAAGAGTCCTGGCCCAAGGCAACGCCCCCTGATTCTCAGTCTGCTGGTGCCATCGACTGTAAAGGGCCTCTGCTCAATCCACTCAGCAGCAACAGACCCAACAGGGCTCCACAAACATGGCGGGGAGCGAGGAGCTGGAACACTTGCCAAATATGAATAGTTCCCGTTCTTACAGACCAGCCAGTACCCTTCAGGCATTAAATACAATTTTAGATGTCAATAGGGAAAGAGAAAAAGGGGGAGAAAAATAGGGAAATATAAAGGAAAGGGGAAGGATAGAAGGAAAGAGGAGGGGAGGGGAGGCAGGGGACAGCAAGGGTGACAGGAACAAGGAAGGTGCTCCCACTAGAGAGCACCTTCCACCCATCTCCGACTCTGTCTTTGCAAACCCCTTGGTGGTCAGTGGGAGGAGGCCCAGGCCCCTGTCCATTTGCAGTGGAGATGCTCAGCGGAGCAGTCGCTTCCCACCCCTCACCCCCAGACATCATCGCTAAGGAGGAGAAAGGCTCCCCGGCTTTTCCACCAGGCACGGAGCCCAGACGGCATTCACAGCCCCTGCTCCCCAGGGCAGGCAGAGAAAGGGACCTTCCTCTCTACCACCCGAGGACAGCCCAAGACTCCTCCCTCTCTGCTCATCAGCCATTAGACTTCTGTTCCCAGAGCAGCACCCACAGGAGTGTGGGTCACCAGCCAGGGCAGTCCCCACACCCTGTGCCTGGAGCAGATGGGAGCAGATTACCTGGCCCCAGCACTGGCTGGTGGAGGACGGGCTGTTATAGACTATGTGGCCCAGAGAAAAGAAGGGCTGGAGGGGGAGGGCAAGGGAGGTGGGCCCACCTCCCAAACTCAGTCCAACTCAAAACCCAGTCTTCCCTTAGAATTGATACGGCAGCAGCTGTATCTCTTTCATTTGAGTAATTATCATATAATTAAGTGCATGAATTACAAGAGAGCCAAGGCATTAAATTAAAATATTTAATGCTTGTAAATCTGAAAATGATTACTGTGCCAACGCGCAGCCAGTGAGAAGTGAGGCTAATGGCTCAGCGGCCAGCGCTGGGAGGTGGTGGCAGCGGCCGAGCTTCGCCTCAGAAGGCAGGGAGGCCGAGGCGGAGGGCTGGGGGGGGAGACGAGGTGGGGGGGGTGAGGGCGGAGGACTGGGGAGGGGAGATTGATGGGGGGAAAGGAGGGGAGGACTGAGTGGGGAGGGAGAGGGGGCGACTGGAGGGAGGACCCAGGGGAGGACCGGGGGAGAGGCAGCATACTTGAGCGGGGGCAGGCAGTCTATGAATCTCACAGCTGATTCTCCCAGCAGAGAGAGGTGTGAGTCCTAAAATGAGGGCCACATGTTGTGAGGCCCCAACTCTCACAGGGTGTTTCGATGTCTCTCGGGACAGAAGGAAATCGGGCCCAACTTGATGACATCACTCACGTGCGCACTTTCACCTCTGGAAAGTGTTCATGTTCCAGTGTGGACAAATGAGGAAACTGAGGCACGGAAACGAAGGGAGACTGGCCCAAGACCACGCAGCAAGTCAAAGCCGGGCTGGGACTTGGGCCAAGGCCTCCGACAGCCTGAACTTCCACACCTGGGAAGCTGTGATGCGCTAGCTCACCTGGCTTTGGCTGGCTTTGATGTGACCCAGGATGGCATTAGCTGACCCTTTCATTTCCCAAACCAACCTGTCTCCCTCTTGGGACAAAAAGGAGGTACAAAGCTTCCACAGCGATCCCCCATGATGCTGACAAACAGTTCCACAAAGCAGGAACAGGGGTAAGTTTTGGGTTTCTGCCCAGAAAACACCACACACTACCCAGACAGAGCCAGGCTAGACAGATGCCCGCAGAGTTCAAAAGGAAAAGCAAGATCTTCCATCTCAGTCACCGTTCATGGTGGCCAAACAGGAATCAGACCACTGGCGGCCTGCAGCAAAGCTTCCAATCTCATCCCGGAACGCTCTCCAGGGACAGCTGCGGAGGATGCAAAGAGTGGACATCCAGTCCAGGTGCAGGAAAATCAAGTGCGTGAGATGTTAGGAAACATTGCCTCTACCGGATTCATCATTTCCTGTCCCAGAAGACCCCTCTTCCCATGGAGCCACCCCTCCGTGGGTGGCCAGCTTCTGCCCTCTCACTTGAGAGCTCGAATTACTCATGACCTGCAGGGCAGAGCTGGCCCTTATTCCCTCTGAAGCTGACTTTGGTTTTACTCCTGTTGGCATCTGTTTTCCCTTCTTCTGGGAACAACCACCCAGATGTCCTTTAGGGAGCCTCTACCAGAGGTTGGCCACCTCCCCTAAGTGAGCATGTGACTCAGGCCTGGCCAATCAGTGTATTCCATGCTTCTGGATAAAGTGATTGGTTCAGGAATGAACACGTGACCCAGACCTGGCCAATCAATCTTCAGGTTAGGGATAAAAGACTCTAGCCCCTGAAGTTGTTGAGCTAATAGGATATAAGCCTGGAGGGGCTGGTGGCCATTTTTTCCTAACGGGAGGCCATGTCCTGATGGTGGGCCCACCCAGGCCTTGAGAACTTCCTGTTTCAGGCCCAGTGAACTTATTCCCTTGGTTCCTTCTTAAGCCAGCTTAAGGCAGGGTCCGGGCTCTTGCAACTCAAGGAGTCCTCACAAGTGTGCTTCTCATAAACCTTCGATTCCTCCCAGAGAGGGATTTATCCCTTACTGGTTCATCTGTCTCTCTTTCTCCCTCCCTCCCTCCCCCTCCCCTCCTGCCCTACAGTATCAAGTACAATGATGGACTTAACTAATGTATGAATGAATACAGTGTTCCCTGTTCAGGCAGGTCCTTCGGGTGCAGTAAGGGTTCCCAACCACCTCCCACCCCCACGCCTGTCCCTGGTGGCCTCTCCTGAGCGCTGAAATTCACAACCTGCCCTGACTCTGTGGAAGAGCTGGTATTGGAGGTCACTCTACTTGAGCCACTATGGGCCACAGGCATCTTGTCCCAAAACACACAGGGAGCTAGTCCTTGAAGACAGAGACCTCATCACAGCCTCCTCCTGTAGTCCCCACAGCCGGTCACAGGGCTTCTCACCTCCAAACCTTTGCTCTCCATGTCCCCTGCTGAAATGACCCCTTCCCTCCTTAGGGAGTCAGATCGAGCCCCACCAGCACCTTCTAGAAAGATTTCCCAGAACACTATCTCTCCAAAGACCCCGCTCCCTCCAAGGAACTCCCCCAGCAGCTACTGTGCACACCACTGCGGAGTGATCATGATTTCTCCAGAACTCACCCACTGCTCTCCACCTGCCAGCAACCCCCCTTCAGGCCACCATCTTTTCTTGTCTACATGACAACAGCCTCCTCACCGGTTTCCCGTCTTCCAGGGACTGTGAGCCTGTCCTGAGTGAGCCTCTTACGGACTCCCTGGAGAAGGGAGCTGCTAAGGGTTAGACTGCTCCACAGGGGGCGCAATAGAGACGTTCCAAACTTCTGGACAGCCCAGTGTGACTGCAGATGAGAAAATGGTCTGCACACAGCAGATGCCCAATAAGGGTCAGGCTGGGAAGGCATGTCTTCCTGAGTGGTGGCATGGCAAGCAGAAAGAGGGCAGCTTTGGAGTCCCACAGGCCTGGGTACAAAACCCAGCCCTAAAATGTTCTGCTAGGTGATATTAAGAGCCTCCATTTCTTCACTGGGAAGATGAAAGTAATAGCAAGCTTGTTGCAACAATCATGAAAAACGGATGCTAAGCGCCCCCTCTAGGTCTTCTATGACACACAGTAGGCACCTGATACGTGGCAGCTACTATCGTTGTCACGGTGGTTGTGAATGTCCCCAGCCTGACCACGGAAGTGCCTACAACTTAAATGAGCCTTTTCTGAATCGAAAACGCAAACAAATGAATAACAAAACCCAACGTGTACTGGGTGCTAACTGCGTATCAGGCACTGTTTGAGTGCTTTCCGTTTATTAAACTCATTTAATCCTAGAAGAAGAGTAATAATTCTTATCCCCATTTTACAGAGAAGGAAATGGATGCAGCAAGAGCTTAAGCACGTGCCCAAAAGACTCAAGAGCTGCTGCAGGGCCAGCCAGGACTGGAAGCCAGCCTGTGCGCTGCCCCTCCTCTCCTACTGAGCCGCCCTGAGCTGTAGACTGCAGGTGATAAAGAAGGGAAATCAAACAGGAGGCTCCTCACTCCTGCTCCCAGAACCTCACAAATATTCTGGGAAGAAAGAACACTCTGATGGGGGAGCTTCCCTGGTGGCGCAGTGGTTAAGAATCCACCTGCCAATGCAGGGGACACGGGTTCGAGCCCTGGTTCGGGAAGATCCCACATGCCGTGGAGCAACTAAGCCCATGCACCACAACTCCTGAGCCTGCGCTCTAGAGCCCGTGAGCCACAACTACTGAAGCCCGTGCATTTAGAGCCCGTGCTCCTCAACAAGAGAAGCCACCGCAGTGAGAAGCCTGCGTGCCGCAACGAAGAGTAGCCCCCGCTCTCCACGACTAGAGAAAGCCCGCGTGCAGCAACAAAGACCCAACACAGCCAAAAATAGATAAATAAAATAAATAAATTTTAAAAAAATTAAAAAAGAATAGAAAGGAAAAAGCACTCTGAAATGCGTTTCAGGCCCTGCCTTGGTAGAAAAAGGCCCTGACCAATAGAACGTAAATCATCTAGCCTCAGTGCACTTCCGTGCCACGGTGACCCTTTAAAGAAAAGCCACTGTATGCTGGGAACTGTGCTTTTTTATTTATGATACCATTTAATCCTCACAGCAGCCCTGTGAGGTGGGTATTACTAGCCCCACTTTACAGATGAGAAGCCTGGGGCTCAGAGAGGTTAAGTGACTTCACTGTGGTCACATAATACAAGAGAGCTGGAAATCAAAGCCCGTATTGGTTACAGTAAATCATGCCATCTGAGTGGGGGTTACTGGCTATTTATTTAATTTTTTCCCTCCTCTCTCTCTCTCTCTCTCTCTCTCTTTTTAGCTCCTGGGGAGTCAAGAGAGGTGCCTGTTAATGAAGAATGAAATAGTTTGCTACAATTTGCTCCAAAACAGTATGCTTAATTACTACAAACTCTTCCCCAACCAAATCACTTAATTGAATTCAGATAGCATGCTTGATGCTATATATAATATTTTGCAAGTTGGCCCTCTTTGGGGAGTGTATTGATTGAGGAGGAAAACAGATGTTCTGGAAGATGTTTCCAGATTAGGGCTGGACCAGGTGGCTGCAGAGTTGAAAGGATTATACAAGTGCAAAAACAGTTGTGACCCCAGGGGCCAGAGGCCGGGGCAGGCTTCACCCTGCTTCTCTCCAGAAGGCCACCCCCCAGCCCATTCCCCACCCTGACCCCCAGCACAACTGTGTCAGCAGCAGCTTCCAGGGCCACTGTCTCTACCCCTCGCACAGCTCCTGGCTGTGAGTGCTGGGCGAGAGGGAGGCAGGCAGGTCAGAAGGCGAAGGCTCCTGGAGCTTATGGGGTGAGCACAGGAGGGCTGAAAGGACAGACACACTGTCTCCCTTATCTAGCAGGGCCCTAATTGGCCAGAGCTTTCCCAGGGAAGCACTGAGTATCCTTTCATATTCACTCATTTGTTTGTTTATTCAACAAACATTTGCCAGGTACCTATTATGTGCCATTCATGTATTCACTCATTAAACATTTACTAAGTACCTACCACATATCTTTCCTTATTCATTCATTCAAAAAACGGATCAGAAGTCTGCAGCGCGCAAAGCCCCAGGTCTCGGTGGCACCTGCCCACGTGGAGTTCACAGTCCAGCAGGGAGGAAGATATTCACCATCAGATGCAATGAGATAGCACCTCCGTGCAACCTGAGGGATGGGGGCACGTGAGGGCAGACAGAGAGGCGGCGGCTCGGACAGCACCGAGCACATCCATTCAGAGCCACTGAGGGGCAAGGAGAGGGACGGCCTGCCCAAAGGCCAGCCCCTGGGAGAGGAAAGAGGCGGCCAGTGTGGCTGGAATGGGGACAGAGTGAGGGCAGGTGTGGAGACAAGCTGGTGTGCACAGGGGAGGGGGAAGCACTGACCTGGCAGGGCCTGGGGGCTGCACTGAGGGTCTCTACCTAAGGGCGATGGGGAGCCACATCCAGAAGGCCTCTTCAAGTCCAACACAGACAACAGATTAGGGGTGGAGGGAACAGAATAGATCCCAGAAGAGCAGGGAGGATGTCAGGTTCTGTGCCAGGCACTGGGGTTCATAAATGACTAAGACACAGCTCCTGCCCATTAGAATCCACAGACACTCCAAACACACAGATAAGTCAGCAGGCGGCTGCAATCCTAGGAGAGCAGCACCTCATGGGGTAAGTTTGCTTTTGAACTTTTAATATTATTCCTGTTTTATCTGGTCAATATTTATTTTTAAATCACAAACCACATTAAAGGGGAGGATGAACATTTTGGTTCATTCTTTCATTCAAAAAATATTTATTGAGCACCAACTATGTGCCAGGTCCTGTGTGTCCCGTGGGGAAAACAACGAGGTTTAAGGCCTTTTTACCCCAAAGTCAGCCCCAATAGCCCTTTCTAGGGCTCTCACTCATAACATGCATCTTAGACACATGTAACTAAGTGATGAATTTGCCCACTTCTGAAGCAGCACCTACTGTGGGTCAGGTTCCATGTAGGCAGCTGTGCTGTAGATGACACAGACCTGCTATGGCCCGCGACCCACTGTAAGCATAAGCCTTGCAAACAAGAGCCTTGCAAACAAGAGCCAGACACATGATGACATGGAACAAGAGACAACACAGGGCTCTGCAGAGGGACGTCCCATCCCAGCAGAAGACAAAAGCAGATCTCATGAGTAAGACGGGGGAGGACACTAGTGCGGGCCACCGAGCATGGGAAGGGTTTTAATGGAGGATTAAGGAGCATCATGATGGCAAAGGCGTTTTAGACAAGGAGAACAGCATGTGCAAAAATGTGCCAGGACATCTGGAAACAGCAAATTACTCAGGCTGGAGCACAGGTTGGGAACCGGAGGGTCATAAGGTTGGTGAATAGCCTGGGAACAAGCATGGATTGCATCTGAGGACAGAACAAAACTGTGGGCTTTGTTCTGTAGGCAATGAGGAGTCGTGGGAGTCTTGAGTGGAGAAATGGCATGATCCGGGGGGCACGCTTGCAGAATATGAATCACAGCACAGAGCTGGGAGAGGCTGGCTGAGGGGAGACCAGGAGATTCAGCACTACCGTAGCTCGGAGGAACCGCGACGGAAGTATGCACCGAGGGGTGGCAGGAAGTCGAGCCTCCTCACAAGGCACAGTGGGGCCAGCTTGGCACTGGGAGGGGTGGGAGAAGAGGACCCAGGCAGAGCTGTGGGCGGACTAGATCACTGTCAGGGTCCCAGCTCAACAGTATCTTAAAGCACATGGCTAGCTCATGTGACCAGATATAAAATGATAAAGAAAGCTCCTGTGATTGAGAATGATAGAAAATGCCTGGTACATAGTAGGCTTTTCATAAATATGGGGGGGTGGGGAGAGGGAAAATTGGGATCAATAGATGAGTAATAAAATGGATAGATGGATGGATGGGTGAGGACGGGTGAGTGAATGGCCACTTGAAAACTTGGATGGATGCACGAATATGGGGACAAGATGTATGAGTGAAAGACGAGAGACTGATGGAAGGCAGGAGGAAGCAGTAAGACAGTGCATGGATGGGTAGACAGATGGATACACGGATGGGTGGGTAGGAGGGTGCATGAGTGCGTAGACGGATGTGGGTGCTGACAGCAACTCTAGCAGAACACAACTGGAGGATGCTGGGAGATTCCAGACAGGTAAATATTTATATTCTGGGCTGATAACCCTTGGGCCTCTCCTTGGCTTACTCATCACTTCCAGCTGAAAACACTTCTCTCCCAGCCCTGCCCTCAGCATTCAGAGAGACTGTCTAACAGAAAGATCTGGAATCAAAAGAGCTGGCTGCTTACTAATTCCAGTTTTGCTCTGATTTTCTGTGTGGCCTCAGACCAGCTCCTTAACCTCTCTGGCCTTCTCTTTGTCATCCAGTACAATGAAGGAGCAGGACTGGGTCACGGATGCCTGTGTGCCCTTAATCCCCACGCCCTCACCTATGCCTTACTAGCCAAGCCTTACCAATCTCTAAGGTTTCATTTGCAAGCTGAGCCCCATTTGCCAGGTGACCACGAAGGACAGTGGTCTATAACTTTAGCAAGCATTGGAATCGGATGGAAGATCCATTAGAACACAGGTTTCTGGTCTTCACCCCAGAGTTTCCGATTTAGTAGGTCTGGGCGGGGCCAAGAACTTGCATTTCTAGCAAATTTCCAGGTGACGCCGATGCTGCTGGTCCTGGGACCCCTGTCTGAGAACCACTGATCTAAGCATCCCCCATCGGCCACTTCTCTGACAGTCTTTACTGAAACCTGGTAGGCATCCCACGTGAGGGCGGCTCACCCTTCCCCACATAGGGGGCTTCCTGGAGCACTGTCCCTCCGGTCGCCTAGGGACAACCTCGGACGTGGCGAGCAGGGCAGTCCGCAGCCCGGCAGTCATCCCTGCCCCAGGGCCCTGTGCCGACCCTCCCTCCACCGTGCACTCCCCGCCTGCTTTCTCTTGCGCGCAGCCTGTGAGAGCACCGTGCCTTCTGCCGCCTGCGCGCCGCCTGCCCCTGCCGCCCTCAGAACAGCTGTGGGCTTAATTATCAAAATAACATTTTAATAGTCTCATAACTGAACTCCCTTCAAAACATGCCAGCGGAGGAGGCGGGAAGGACTCTTTTTAGCACCTCTTCCCGCCCGACTTGCTAATCGTAAGTATTTAAGCTGCCAGGAGGCCCAGATGCCCAGCCCTGCCCACGGAGCACCTCCTCCCCACGCCACGTGGGCGTGGCTTCCCCACGCTGAGCACGGAGGACCCAGAGTCAGAGCCAGGAGTCATCACGGGGGCCACACCTCTCCCTCCTTATGAAAGGAAAAGCCACTCATTCCGGCACACACAGTCATCACTCAGGCAAGTGGATCTGCTAAGAGGACTTAGGCAATTCATTTGCGATCACCAGGGGTTTTACTTGCTTTTAACACCTTTTTTTAATTTCAAATCTTAAAAATTGCTATCACAAACATTAACTCTGGCTTCCCCTTTCCCTGCTACTCCATGTAATAATTCTGCAGGGAGTCCTAGCTGGTATTTAGATCCTGAGTTAAGCTCCACTAAACAAGCCCAGTGCAAAAACTAGCGTCACAAATCACAGTGTTTTTCCCTCCCACTCGCCGCAGCCCCCTTCACTCTCTCATTCTTAAAGCTAGCTAACATTGCATTTATCCACCACTCACTATGCCTGGGCTGTGTGCTAAGGACAGAACATATGTTATACATTATTACATCGAATCCTTGTTCAGCAGCCCAAGGAGAAAGGCCCGACTGTATGATCCTCGCCTTAACCAGGAGGAAACTGAACCCAAGAGAGGCTATACCCGCCCCGCCCCCCCCCAGGTGTCCTGCTAGCACTGGGGAGCTGGGATAGGAAGCCAGGAGGGCATGTTTTTAGCAAGGGCACTATCCTCCCTGCCTTGGTGTTGGCCCTGGATGGACTGTCTTCTAGGCCAGAGCTTCTCAAACTTGGTAAGTATGTGAATCGCCAGGGACTCTTTAAAATGCAAGTTCTGGTTCAGTAGGGCTGGGGTGAGGCCTGGGATTCTGTGTTTCTAGAACACTCCTAGGTGATGCAGATGTTGCTGGTCAGTGGGCCACACTTGGAGGGGTGAGGCTCTGGGAAGCAGGGCGCAGGGAAGGCCTAGGCCAGCCCCCAGCATCGTTGGACCAGAGTGATCAAGCAAGGCCTGGGAGTGCTGGGCCTCCTCCTGCAGCCCCGTCTTGGGCTGGCGGCCCGGGCTCTCTCCTGGCCCTCTCACCATCGCCGCAGGTAGTAGCCCCAACTCCCAGGAGAGGCACAGGAGGAGGCATTATTTAAGAGGCCAGTATTCTCACAGTACCCTGTTCATCTGGCTTCCTAAACTCCAGGCCCAGCCATGGAACAAGAAATCACCTTTGCTCTCTGAAGGAGATTGTCAGAAATTTTCAGAACCAGGCAGATCCCTTTGGCCTTCCTCATATTCCCCGCTGCCTACACTGAACACCTACTATGTAGCAAGACAGGCACTGTGGGAACATGGGACAGGATGTGGTACCTGTCCCCAGGCACCTGACTAGTGGACAAGAGCGAGCTGCTGCCGTCTAAGGTTCCGGGTGGGCTCACAGTGGGGACCAGGGATACACAGGCAAGAGCAGAAGCTGGGCTGGGCACTGCCAGTCACCCTGGGCTCTGGGGAATTTAAGTCCATTTAATATTAGCCCCAATGCACTAAGCTTACTACCAGTAATAAAGGGGACCCTCATGCCACTCCTGGACATGAGCCAGGGTGGGCACTCTGTCACAGACTTGGGGACTCAGTAGGCTGTCAAGATTTGGGGGAAAGGGACTTGGCCCATGGCAACCCCCAGTAAACTGGCCACCAGCCCATCAGAAAACCAGTCCTACTCGACAACCCCCAGAGACCACACAGACAGACAGACAGTACGGCAGTAAGTGACTGGGTGCCAAACCACCTGGGCAGACAATGAGAGACCTGGGGACAGGCCGGCCGGGAAGGCTCTCTGCAGAAGGGGTGCTTTGAGCCGTCTCCAGGAATGGGGAAGATCTGTAACCACAGCAATAATAATATCAGACTTTACCCAGTCGTTACCACTTGGTGTCAACAGTGTTCTAAGCACCGTTACGTACTCAGCCCGTTGAATTCTAAGGACCACCTGAAGGGGGCGGTACCACCATCACCACTATCTTACTGAAGATGAACCGGCACAGAGCTTCTGGGACTTGCCTACAGTCACCCTGCTCGTAAGGAGCAAAACAGGGATGCAAACCCAGGCAGAGTCCACATTCCCAACCACTTGGTTCTACAGAGGCCAAGGCCCCTAGAGGCCTGGCAGAGGCCAGCATCTCCGGAAACAGAAAGGGAAGGCTGGTACCCCACGTGAGCCGTGCCAAGAGCCGGGCGGGGGCGGGGGGAATGTTGGAAAGGTAACAGTAAGGCAGTCCCACCCCCTGCAGATCGTGCAGCACGTAAGTGCAGGGGGGCCAGGACCCCGAAGTGACTTGGGGGCTGGCAGGAAACCTTAGCAGCAGCCCCCAGCTCTCCTTTGTCAGGGAGGGGGCTTCCCCTGTGTCCCCGTGATGGCCCCTCTGTAGGGACAGCTCCCTCTGTCCTTCCACCACGGCAGGCGAGAGCGGCCCTTCCAAGGCATAACGTCTCTGGTTTCTATTTGCCAGTAGAGACCCAGCTCCCAGCAACCCTAGACCAGGGCTGATCCCGAAACTCTGCACTCACATGGCAGTCAGTCCATATCTGCTTGGCCGGAACTGCTGCCAGGCACACACTGTGGCAGGGAAGAGAGAGCAGGAGGGCTGGGTGCCCAGCGCCTGTGTCTGGAGGGAAGGCATCAACGCGAGGAGCTTTGGGAGGGCAGGAACCGCAGAGACAAAGCAACAGAATTCCAAAACCCTCTCCTCTCCAGGCAGGGAGCCGGGCAAGCCATTGTCCACGGCCTGTGAAGCCACCCATGCGGCAGCAGTCCCAGCAAACAGCCCCTGGGACAGGACAGGAATCCGAATCTTTGTCTGCAAGCGGCCACCTGCCCGGGACCCCCCTCAGCCACAAGCCCCTCTCCTACCCCGGAGGTGGCCTCTCTCCAGCCCCAGCCAGGCTTCCCCATCCTGCCCGTTCAAGCTGGGGAAGGGCCTCTTCCATTTGTGAAGGATCTTCCTCATTTCCTCCACCTTCTCACACTGCACTTTCCAGAACAGGATATTATGGGAAGAGAAACCAAGGGCTTTCGGGGTTTTTAGTCTCCGCTCCAGGGAAAAACAGACACTCATCCCTATCTGAAATTGCTTCACTCTGAGAGCCTGTGGGCCGCGGGAGCCCTCCCGCCACAGACGAGCAGAAAATAGAGTTTGTTTCTCCATCTCCCAGCCCCGCGCCCCCCCGCCCCCGCCCCCGCCGCGCCTCCCCACCCCCGCGCCTCTCGCCCGCCCGCCCTCCCCGCTTCCCTGCTCCTCTCTGCCTCGCACACCGCTGGAGGAGGGGCCTCGTGGCTCCACGCGGCTGCCTGGTGCCAGGAGCAGGGCACGGACTCCCACAGCTCGCGGCCCTGGACCGGAGGAGAAAGAGCAGAAGCCCTTCCCGCTGCCTCCCGCACCCCGAACCACGTGGCCTTCAAATAACCCTGGACCGAGGCCCTTCTCAGGAAAGCAGACCCAAGGACCTTTTGTTCTCTGAAATATTCAGGTTTTCAGGTCACCCTCTGGCCTTGCCAGGAGTGCGGTGTGCTCCCGGCTTGAACAAGATGCTCTGGTGTTAAAACACTCATCTGGTTTTGGCTGGGGCAGAGGTGTCCGTGTGTATTATGTGTGGGTAAGTGTGTGTATGTCTCAGGGAAACAGAAACATTGTTTTCCCCTCATCTTCTGCTCCCTAGACCCACCTGGGAGGGTCCGCCTTGATTTTGGCAAGCTTTTTTTAGATTCCACCATCCGGGAGGCAGAGAGTGGGAGAGACACAGATGGATGGAGTCAACTGGTTGTTGCCTCTCCAAGGGAAAGGGGAGGGACAGATGTTTTCTTGGAAGTTAATTCAACCCAGAGCTGGGCACCGGGAATACTCTGCCCCAGCGATTAATCCCTGCCCCCCCGCCCCGGATCCACCGTCCCAGCCACAGCATCAGCAAAAAGCCTGTCTACCCTCCAGAGGTGTACACATGTGCACTGAGCGGGGCCCCAGCAGGAGGACCCCTCTTGGGCCACTGGACCAGACTGGGGCCCTCGGGTTGCTTTAATTAGCAGTCACTCCACCTCCTTCCCTTCGCTCCTCAGCCACCATCACGGGAACCTGTCAAGCGTCCACCCCAAGGACCAGGAAATCAGCTACCTACTGGCCCTGGTCGTTAACTAAAGGCTCGAGCTCAATTATACCGCAGACCTTGGGGATCTCCGGAGTGGTGGCTGGAGGAAGGGCTGTCGGTGGGCGTGGAGGGAGGGGAAGGAAGGGTCGGGCACACTGAACACGCTTCCATCCCCTTCCCAAGAGGAGCTGGGGAAACTGAGGCCAGAAAGCAGCATAATGCATGGGGGGCAGGGAGAAAGGGAATCCAGGAGCCCCCCGCTCCATCCTTCCTGGGAGGACTGCCATGAACCGTTCCAAATAGTCTAAGGGGAGAGAAGACAGACACCCGGGTTGGTTAGCCCTGGAAAACAAGAGGACCTCCCCGCTGGGAGCACACAGGGGTCACAGATAGAGGCTGACCAACTGTAGGAACTCAGTGGCACAGAGCCATTCAAGTCCAACACATCTCCCCGCCTGGCATGTACTTTACCAGTGAGTTTGTCCAAAACATGTCTTGAATCAGCCCCTTCACCCCCTGCCACCACCACAGCAGTGGCCACCCACCAGACTCTGAGCTTCCACTCTTCTCCCTGGTGATCTCATCTACGCCCAGCAGCCAGAACAATTTTTTTTACAATGTTAAAATGGGAAAATGTCATTCATGACTTCAAGCCCTGCATGGGTTTCTCATTGCAGAGGATAAAGTCCCCGTTCCTGACCACACCCCGCGAGGCCCCGCACTGCCCAGCCTCTCGCTTCGTTAGCGCCACGGTCCTGATCCCTTGCCACCCTCCAAGCCCACACGTTGGCTTTCAGTTCCTGGAAGACGTCGCAGCATTTCCAGCCGCAGGACTTGTGCTCTTGCCCCAGCCTCTTCACCTGACTGGCTCCTTCTCACCCATTAAACCTCGGCTTAGCTGGCATCTTCCCCATTTTTCTCCATCCCCACACTAGTGACACATCTCTCCGTTCGTAATTACAATTGGCTGGTTTGCCTGTCCAGTCTTGGCTTTCCCATCCACACGGTAAGCTACATGAATGTGAGAGGAACACATTTATCCACTCACTAGAGCCCAGCACAATGCCTGAAGTAGAGCAGTCTCTCAACAGATGTTTGTTGAATGAATCAAAGAATACATGGCTGTGAGTTAGCTCAAAGCAGAACTTCCCTATAGTCAGAGACAAAGAAACATTCCATTACCCATCTAAACGTTCCAGACGGGTAGAAGCAAACATTCTTCCACCCTGCAATGAATATCAACTTTCCGTGCTCCGTCTTAATTCCTGATCACATTTGGATTCAGATATTTAAGAAGCTAGAGAAGCAAATGTTATACTGTGTCCTCAGAAAGCCCCTGAGGTTCTGCATTCAAGGTTAGAAAAGTTTCACTTTCATAAAGCCTAATAAAATCTTGCTTCCACCAAGCAGGCCGCGGAGACCGTACTCAGAGAGCCTAAGGGGCGCTCTGGATCCTAAGAGCGTGGAAACTCTAACTGTGACTAGAATACGGAAGTCAGTGGAACCCTCCAGGAGAAGGGCCTGAGGCCTGGCCGGGTCCAACGCAGGCACGGAGGAAGGGCCCCGAGAGGTTATGAACTGAGCGGATCTGCACCCCGGCCGTGACATTTATAACAATAAATGATTCTCAAAATTGCCACAGGTCACCGCAGCCCTCCTTAAAAACCGTGGACAAAAAGCAAACACATCCTCACCCAAAAAAACCTAGGGGGAAGAGAGGCTGTCTGTTCCTCCAGCCCCAGTGATGTGAGTTTACCCATTACGCTCATGTAATCAGAAGAACATTAAACATTTCTGAAGTCTTTTCTTTTTGCCACGGCTGATTAAGCAGTTGGGAGCAGAGAGTTTACTATGAAAAAAGCAAACAATTATGTGCTATCCGAGGTAAACATTACCTGAGGAATGGAAGCTGGGATGTGCAGCCCCATCGTCAGTAGGGATTATCATTATAATACTTAAAATAACATTTATAACACTTACTGAAATTACACGAATGAAGTCTGCAGAGACACAGAAATGAAATCAGCTCAATGTGTTTTTATAAGAATACTGAAATCTCTGTCCCTTGGAGGAAAGTTATAGGCATTAACAGTTTCTGCTGGGCTTCCATTAGCTGGTAAAATTTGAATACTGTTTCTTAGGTGAGCTCTAATCTTCTTTGAATCCTCCCAACACATTTTATCTGTAAAATATTGTGGTTAAAAATTTAGTTTGATGGAATGATATTTAAGTGCTTTTCCTCATTTAACTCCCTGAAAGCGCCCCAGAGAGTCTCCCTGTAATTTGTTCAAACGAAATAATATTTTCGTTTCCCTGTTTCTCTTTGTTGTCTTGCCTGATGAAAAGTAACATTTCTTTTCTTTCAATCCTATTAAGCGAGGCTCGAGGACTGCCAGCCACTCAATCCAAATGCGATCTGGCAGACAGGCACTCTGCTTAAAAAACGGGGCCTGCCAACCCGGGTTTCCTTCAGGGGTTGACATGTCACCAGGCATTGGAGCTGTGCAACATTTCCCGAGCAATAACCGGGGTTACTAGCAAGCGGAGTGGGTTTTTCCTTCTCTCTTTCTTTTTTTTAGCTGACACACTGGGCTGCTTGGCTCAAATATTCAGTCACTTGCACGTACTCTATCTTCCCCCACTCTCCCAGTTTACCATGCTCAAGTCTCCTGAGCCTGCCTGACACCTACCCTCAACTGGGGAGGCTCTGGCCCCTTCTCCAACTGCAGGACTCGCCCTCTCGGGCAGCCCCTCCAGACAGAAAGGGGCATGAGATCCTGCTCTAGTCCCTTCCTGAATCTACCGAGTCCCCCTTATTCCTCTCCCCATCCTACGTGACTTCCCTCCATACCACTGTCATCAACAAAGGCAGTTCAACTCACAAACTCCAACTCACTCTTCAAAACCTGCTATGAAATGTCACCTCCTCTCTGAAGCCCTCCCCAGCATCCGAAGGCATCCATGCTCCTGCAAATGCTTTGACTCCACCCAGAAAGATGTGATTAAATAAATTATGGTACAGCCATCCGATAAAACACTATGCATACTCTTTTTTGCTTTTTTATGGCGTGAAACCAAGTGGTTTAATATGGAAATATGTCCATGGTAAAATGCTAAAAGAGAAGTAAGAAAGATGCATAATAACAAATATAATTGATCCTATTTGAATAATACACGTGTATATGCACAGAGAACCCTTGGACAACACATAAAAATCGATGGGGGGGGTGGCTTCTGGGGAGTGGAAATTGGGGGAGGAACCAAGAAGAAGGGAGAATGTATGATCTTTTATGTTATTTGAGTCTTTTTTCCATGAGCAGGGATTACTTTCCTGATTAAAAATAATAAAATCCATCTGTGTTGATGAAAAAGACTTAGTAGTGCCATTTTGAATTTCTATTTTTAACTCACTGGAATAAATGCCACTGTGGGACCAATCACCATCACTATCAGTCTTATCACACAACCTTCGCAATGGGCCACACTCCCTGTCTATATCTATATGTGAATGTCTTGCCAACATTACAAGTACAAATTTATTGTATATAAGGAAACCTTCTAAAGATGGGATTCTCTTAGTTCTCTACTCAAAACTAAGCTCCGACTTCCTCTCTCTATGTCCGGCTGGCTAGAAAATAGAAGGAAAGACCAGCCCAGAAGAACCACAATGTGACCTCAGAGGCCATTCCTGGGCTCCAATCTCAGGCAACAGAAAAGGCGTGGGACCCTTAGAGCCTTACTGACCTGATGGCCACCAACGGTCAAGTCTTGGGAACCTTCTGCCCATCTTCGGTTGATGGGTTTTCTCATTTCCTGAATATTGCCACCCTTGGATAAGAGAATAGCTAGAACAATAGGGCCAGGAATACCGTTAGGGCACTGACATTTGGGTTCTTGATAAAGCTGCCATTTGATATTAGAAAACTACATTGTGATTAGTGAATTACACCCTAAGTGGGGGGAAAAAAGGCACAATGGCATCAACATTTCTGTTCTGGATGAAATGTCAGTGGACCAAAATTATTTGAAAAAAAGAAAGACATTTAGGCACAGAAACATTAAACCTAACAATCTTATTCTAATGACAAAACTGTCTTTACAAATACATTACTTACAAAAGTGCTCACACACTGTATATGCATTTCACACACACAGACGTATATCATCAAGTTCAGCTGCCCAGAGAGTAAGGTAGTTGAGGCTGGAGACTGCACCAAATCCATCCCCAGGAACACCAAGGTGGCCAGCACAGTGTGACACGGCACCAGGGAACAATCCGTAACATACATTGATCATCTTTAGGCTACTCGTACAACCAAGTACATGACCCTGGGAACAGCAACGATTTGTCCAGAAGTTGAGAACACAAATGATTTCTGCTACTTTGTTTTGTAAGTTAAAGGAAAATGAAATTATTTTAAATTAAGGGCTGAAGTAACGGGCCAGAGGAAGTCAGAGCCTGGGGTGCCGAGGACTGTGTCCATCACAGACCTGGCTTGTTCACTGAGCAGACGCAAGGCCTAGAAGTATGCTGGAATGACCTCAGATGACCACATGCACGGTCTTGCAGGCTTAAACAGTCTCTTTCTTAGATGCTGGTTCGTAGGCACCAATACCCACATGCCCAGGGAAGTAAGACACGGGAATGCAAACCTCCCCCATGGAAATGGGGGCTGTAGAAGGCTAGTGCAGATCAAATAACAAAGAAGATCCCTCCCCAGTAGCCTCTGTGTCCCTTAGGAACTAGCTGTGGGTGTACAGGATAGGCCTGTCAATACCATATTAGGACCGGGGCCTCTACCGTGGAAGGGTCTCTGAGTGGCTGCCATCTATTGCATAATCCTAGGGCATCCTTTCCTCTGTCCTAAAACTATATTTTTCAAAGTTGATGGAGGATGCTGACCCTTGGTTTTCTTGGACTTTTCTAACAAATCCATACCACACCCTCCCCAACCCATTCTGATGGAACTGCTGGGATCATCTATATTAGTCAGCTCAGGGTCCCATAACAAAATACTACAGACTGGGTGGCCTAAACAATAGAAATTTATTTTCTCACACTTTGGAAGTTAGAAGTCCAAGATCGAGGTGTTGGCAGGGTTAGTTTCTTCTGAGGCTTCTCTCCTTGGCTTGTAGATGGCCTCCATCTCGATGTGTCCTCATATGGTCTTTCCTCTGTGGGCACAGATCCCTGGTGTCTCTGTGTGGCCAAATTTCCTCTTCTTATATGGATACCAGTCATACAGTATTAGGGCCACCCTAACAGCCTAGTTTTAACTTGCTCACCACTTGAAAGCCTCTGTCTCTAAATACAGTCACAGTCTGAAGTACTAGGGGTTGCGGCTTCAACATACACATCTGGGGAGACGTCGTCAGGTCTCTGTCATTCCAGATGGAAAGAGGTCATCTCTCTCATCCAGGTCATCCCCTGCTCTCATCACTTCATTTATGGGATGCACCTTCCCCAGGCTTCTTCGGGTGGGGCATCAGAAATGGTGGTGGAATGCCAGGGAAAGATGACACGTTAGCTATCCCCTTTTCCAAATTACCTTCTGACTATGCCTGAAGGAACATGAATATAACCTCACCCAGCCCCCTTCCAAGAGCCCCGCAGGGTGACAAGGCCCACATGGAAGGCCCAGTGCAATTAGAAATAATCTAATCATGGTCAAAAGGACAGAGCCATGGGTGCCCCCAGATCACGGACAGCAGTGGGGCGGGAGATCACTCAAGATAGAGGCAATAACTCAGCCTCTCAGCATCACCACCACCCCCCAACCCCGGAGGAGTAACCGAAACCTCCCCTCCTACTCCCAGGTTCTCCTGAAATCCCACATCCTTCAGACCCAGGCACCCGCTATCACCCCATCGCCCCTGAGCAGCCAGCCAGTGTTGCACAGTCGGGGGTGAGCGGGGGAAGAATTTGTTGTGGTTGGTTTTGTACGTGTTTTTAAAAATCTATTCACGTGTGAGATGCAGCCTGCCTCTGCCACAGAGGGCATGCTTTGCAATCTGAATCGGCAAATTTGTTAACTGACTGTTGAGTCTAATGTTATACCACTATTCTGCCTCTCGTTAGCAACACAAATTACCGGCAATTAGCCGGCTGACTGTTCAAAGGCAGTTCAATTTCTTGTATAAAGAGAACTATATAATGCTTAATGTATCTATCAAATGTAATAGCCCAAAGAAAATTAATGATATGAATACAATGAGTGCTTATAAGGGATAATTACAAGGTGTCCGTCAAGAGAAGCTGCCATGAAGTCAGACACACAATTCAGGCAGACAATCACCCAAGTTGTCGAGAGGCTGGTCTAGGCTACTGGGAGAGAGAAAAGCCATTGTGCACTCCCAGGCTCAGCCTCTTCCGGTGACAAGGCAGGAAAGGCAGGTTGCTGTGGTGTCTGAAACACACAAGTTGTGGTTTCAAACGTGGAATAAAGGGAGACCTTGGACAAGTCCCTGAGACTCCATTTTCCTCATCTGTAAAATGGGAACAAGAGCATATGCCTCTCAGATCCCTAACCTGGCACCACACTAGCAAATGAAGAAGAGAGAGGTTTGCTGACTCTGCAGGCCTCGCCCGGAGGAAGGTAGTGATTGCTGTCGATGCTACAATTACTACGTAAGAATTTTCACGGTGAGGCCCAGCAGACTTCACTGGGCCCGCGTCACTGATGGAGTAGCGTGGCATGATACAAACCACACTTCCATTTAATTACCACCTTTTTTTTTTTCCTCCGGTAACTAAACATTTTCCTCTGCTCAGTATCCCTGGAATGGCAGGGCCATTCCCAGTGTATTACTTGCATATCTATAATTAAATAATTAAGAATTGTTCAAGCCCTTCCAAACACAACAAAAGGCGATGATTATTTCAAACCCACTTTAGGAAAAGTCAAGCCCCTATCAGCTCCATTTTTTGCTAATAGTTATGCAAGGCTGCACCAGCAGCATTCCCTCTTGCATGCCAGCACACCAATAAATTAAGATATTCCTGGCCGCATCTGCACGAGGGAAATTAGAGCATTACCTGGTCCCCGCCAGTGTGCCAGCTCCGAGCGGCAGGCACAGCCCACGCTGGGCGACCAGCTGTCTGCGAATGTGGTGTGTGGATCACAGCTCAGAGCCAGGGGATCTCTTAGGAGGCCTGCTCTAATATCACAACTGCCTCGCTGCAGGACTGTTCCCTTCACAGCACAGTATTCAAACACTTCTTCTGCCTCTTTCTTTCCAGCTCCGGACCAGAGAGAACCAGGACCCAGGGCCTCCGAGCTGGTCCCCAGATGCTGAAACGTGCATGGCTGATTTCTTCCTGCTCACCCTGAGTCCTTGCTGGAGAGAAGAGCAGTGAGGCACTTTGTTTTCTGAAAGCCCAGCCCCAGCTGCCAGGGAGGAGGAGAGACCTCGTTCCTGGTGGGTGTAGCATCGCCAGGCACAGCATCTCAGGCTTTGATGGGGACAAGCGGCCCTTGTAGAGGTTTAAATGCCGAAATGATTCCAAGATGGTCCACACAAGCATAAACTCACTGTCCCAAAAGGAGGCAAAGACCCATTTTCCCAGAAATGGGTAGAGGCTTCTGACCTGAGCGGCTAATTCCAAGCGTGTGTACATCTCAGGAGACCGTCTTCAGCCTCCAAAGTGTTCCTTTAAGTCTGAATCCTCCTCCCGCACAGGGCTCCCCAGACCCTGACACCCGTGACAGACAGGCCCTGGAAATGGTCCCTGGCTTTAGACAAACAAAAGCAAAGAATGGAACGCCTCTGGCCGCGGCTGGCAAATGCATGCACGTGTACGAGGCATCCAGGATGCAGCCTCTTTGGCAAACAGAGCTGCAGGCCTCCTGGACCAGAGCTGGAGCTCGGCTGGCCAGCTTGCAAGCAATGGGGGTCCAACAACCGAGTGGGTAGGGGTCGCGGGGATGAAAAGGAGCTGCCACTGAGGCCAAGGACTGAGATGAGGGACTTTGACGCTGGGGTGCGGGAGAGGGTGAAGGACATTTTCAGGCATGTTGAGCTGCATGGTCAGCAGGCAGCTGGCTGTGAGGGTGGACCATGAAAGAGAAGGAAGCTAGGGCTGGAGACTGTAGATTTGGGGGTCAGATATGCATGAGGACAAGGCTCAGGGAGTGGTCAACAGGGTCCAGTGGCCTAGTAGGACTACAAAAGTCATCAGCTTCCACAATCAGGAGTCACTGGTGACCCTGGAAAAAAGAGTTTCAAGGAGCATCATGCTCTCTTTAATGCCTCTGAGCTTTTGCTGTGCCCGCCACCTAGAATTATCTTTCTCTATTCCCCCTAGTAAACTCCTACTTGTCCATCAGAGGCCCAGCTCAAATGCCCCTCCATTTCAAACCTCCATGACCACTCTCTAACCTCACATATCTGCCCCACCCACACATAATTCCCCAACCCATTCTTTAGTATTAAGAATTCACACATTCGGGCTTCCCTGGTGGCGTAGTGGTTGAGAGTCCGCCTGCTGATGCAGGGGACACGGGTTCATGCCCCGGTCCGGGAGGATCCCACATGCCGTGGAGCGGCTGGGCCCGTGAGCCATGGCCACTGAGCCTGCGCGTCTGGAGCCTATCCTCCGCAACGGGAGAGGCCACGACAGTGAGAGACCCATGTACCGCAAAAAAAAAAAAAAAAAAAAAGAATTCACACATCCACGTGTCTACCTCTCCCATTGAACTGGAAATTCCTTTAAAGTAGTGGGCAGGGGGGCTCTGTTTGCCTTGAATCAGGGTCCCCAGCACTCAGTGCAAAGCCTGGCACAAATTTGGCAGATAAAGACTAGGCACGAGAGGAAACAGAGTCCAAGCCTGGGGCAGAGTCACAGATCCTGTAGATCTTCCCCAAGGCAGGGGGGCTGCCTCAAGAGGTTGTGTCTGGGGTTGACTCTCTAAACCAAAGAGGCCAGTTGCTAGAAGGCCACAGGGATCCTGCATGATGTACTGGTGCACGGGGATGAACAACTTCCTATGCTGAGCACACCTGGCCTCTGCCCAGATGGGTGGCAGCCAGCTCCAACCTTGCACACACAGAGGCTAAGCCTCATCCCCAAAGGACAGCACTCCCTTAGGGTCCCATGAGGACCATGCAAAGTAAAAGTGCAATTCTTCTCCATTTCCCTCCATCTGGGTATGAGCTGCTGCAAATTGGGCTACACCCTTCCCATGGTTTCACGGGTAGGTTAAACTCCACCCAAGCTAGTCTCATCAGTGCCCAAACATGCTACATTCTTCTGGTTGTCTTTTTGGACCACTCCATACTCCATATTCTCTTTCCTGATGAAAAAGTGTACTCCATCATTTAATCATAAATTGCTTAAAACATGAGATGTTTTCTGTAGCTATGCCTGCCTCCCAAACATGTCAAAAGCTTCCTGCACCTTTCCAATATCTTCCTTGATCCGGGAGTACAGGAGTTCACCAAGTGTATTTGATAGACAAGTATCAGATAGACAGCTGTCCCTCAGTGTTCGCCAGGGATTGGTCCCAGGACCCCTGCAGACAGCAAAATCAGACGATGCTCAAGTCCCTTACAAGATATGGCATTAGTATTTGCATACAACCCACACACATCCACCCTTTTACTTTAAATCATCTCTAGATTACTTATAATACCTTATACAATGTAAATGCTATATACATAGTTGTAAACACTATGTAAATAGTTGGTGGTGCACGACAAATTCAAGGTTTGCTTTCTGGAATTTTTATTTCCAAATATTTTTGATCCACAGTTGGTTGAATCTGTGGATGTGGAACCCGTGGATAAGAAGGGCCGACTGGACAGGAAAAGTGCCGCCTTGCTACCCGTGGCAGACATTGCCAATCAAGTGCCTATCTGCTCTCTGTGATGAATGATTCACTCAGGGAACTGGATAGCTCCCGCCAATTTTATCTGGTGGCTGCTCTCCACACAAAACAGAAAGAGCTGGGAAATGCAAGACTTCTGGGCGGCCCAAGAAGGGACGGCTCAGAGTGGCAAAGTGCTCGGATGGTGTCCCTTTCTGAGGTTCTCCCCAGCGCCCCCTGTCGAAAGCTGAAGAGGTCACAGAGAATCAGGAGAAACAAAAGAGGACCAACAACCCAATTCTCAGCATTTCCACCAAGAGTCACCGTGACCCTTCTTCCCACTCGACATTCGAGTTTTCAGCAGCTCAAAGTCCAGAGCAAAGAGGGAACCCCATCTCCCTGGGATATGCCTGTATCCAGGCTTCTGGCTGCCCACCCAACCAAAATCAGACAAAGAGATAAGACGCAAGGTGGGGAACTCTGACGCAATTCATTGGCTGCCTTCAATATTCGTTTGTAAACATTCTTTCTTCCTCCTTTGCTACTTGCTCTTCTCTGGGCTAAGAAACGTAGCCAGGACCTGATCCGGGTATCACTTTTCAAACGCCCAAATCCCTGTAAAGGTTTAGTGTCTAGCTGTGTGCATTTTGCTCAGTATTAACACGTTCAATGGAGTACTTTGATTTTTTTTTTATCTAGACGCCAGAAGCTGGTGAATATATGCTTCATAGCTTCAGATAAACCTTTTGTTCTTCTGGGGCTGATCAGCTGGTAGAGCAGCGAGAGGGAGAAGGGGAGGGGAATTCACAGGGGCTCAGCGGTTTCAAAAAGTCAAATTACCTCTGAGCCATAGCAAGGCTGATAATTTAAATGAAAAAATATATATACAGGCTGCAGCACACAACACCGTCTCTGGTAGGACTTTTAATGAAGCCCCAGTTGTGATGACACTGAAGCCGGGAACGCTACAGTGGGATAATTACTTGGCTCCCACACAGCTGAGTTCCATAGATGCATTATTAACGGCACATTCCTCGCCATAACGAGAGCTGAACAGAGGTAAGCTTCGCAGACCTTGGTGTCCGCCATTAGCGGCCTGGCACAAACACAAATGAGTGTTTTCACAAAAGCATGCAAAGGTTGTGAAATTCCAGTGAATCCTGTGCTGGGAGGTGGAGATGGGGCGGGGATGGGGGGAAGGGAGGAAAGAGGATGTGTGTGTGTGTGTGTGTGTGTGTGTGTGTGTGTGTGTGTACAAACACATATATTTGGTCCATACAGACGTGACCGGAGATGTCACCTTTCCGTGCACAATGTACTTGGAGTAGGGCAACCTGGGAAATTATGGAGTCAGAACACATTGATTTTCCTGCAACAGATCCAGGCGGCAGCCCTGATGAAGAATTACAGAGGAAATTCAATAACCTAATTCTCCTCCAACCTGGCCCTGCCGCGCCTGCAGCCCTGAGCTTACCTGGCAGGGGCCACGGGGCGGCGCCTCCTGGCCTGGCACGCTGCACAGCTGGGCTCCCGACTGGGACTGCCAGGGAGTCCCCCTTCTCAACCCCGGTTCCATCCCCGAGCCACAGTGCTCTCTCAGGCCACATTCTCAGAACATGCAGGGAGAGCCAGCTGCCTCAGAGTCCCAGGGTCTTCTCCAAAGGGGTAATGCCACAGATATGGGTCTTCTTGCTCCCCGCTCACCCCCATTAAAGCTGGGGACAAAGACGCACATACTGTTATTCAGGGCCAGAGGGACCCTATGCACGTCCCACACAGAGGCTCCAGGGCACGGGGGTGACTTAGAGGAGACTGCTGAGAAGCCAGTGCCCGGCCCTGCACTTCCCCGTGGTCTTCTCCTCGGTTTCACTTCCCCTGGAAGCGTCTGTTTCAAGGTGACCCTGTTTCGCGAGTGAGCCCCAGCGTCTCCCGCCTGCTCACAGAACCAGGGGCCTCAGTAATTAACACCCGCACTTGATGAGGTCCAGCTGGCAAACTGAAGCGATGCCAGCATCCTCCACTCGACAACCTGGGCTCCTCCAGCCAGGCCCCAGCGAGGGCCCCTCCCTCCACGGCCATTCTGGCCACCCCGTCCCCGGAGAAGGTGAAAGTCACCCATCTAGCCTGGATGTTCACAGGAAGTTGTTTATAACAGTGAAAAGCTAAGAGCTCCAACGGGGACTATAAATCGTGGCACTTCTGCGAGTGGAACACCAAGCAGCCACTGAAAATGATGGTGTAGAGGTGTGTGTGCTGACACGGGGCGTTATCACCGTATCTTGTTGGGGGAAACGGTTACAAGATAGTACGGACATTATAAATCCATTTAAAACTAAACACGTGTACAAAAGAGTATGCAGTGATTCCGTTCGTATAAGGGAACAAAAACAGGCACCACTGTCTTGGCTGTCAGAAGTCAGGATCCTGGTTATTCTGGGGGGTGGGACTACAAGGGGGCAGGAGGTGGTCTTCTGGGGTGTAGGTGACACTGCGTCACGATCCAGCGCCATCTGAGCTGATAGGTTCAGTCTGGGAAAATGCAGCTAGCTATATACTTAGGACATCCGAGGTTTCCTGTAAGTTACGCATCAATAACAAGTCATTACCTATTTATTGATGTGTGTACTTCTCTCTATAAATATCAAACTTCACAGTGTTTACATGTATGTGAACACAGTCAGGACAGGTAAACAGCAAGTTGTTAACAGCAGTTTTCCCCAGGCAGGTGAAAATGCGGGTGATTTCTCTCTCTTCTTTCTATCTATCAGCATTTCTTTTCTGGTAAGGAAAATATATTACTTGAGGAAAAACAAAGAAAACAACTTAAAAGAGAGAGGGGCGACTCGCCCGAAATGATAAGGAACATTACCGATTAGCAAAATAAATAATAACCACCACCACCACATCATCATCTGCTCAACAAAGGAAACACTCCAATGTAGTTTGGGACCCGTTCTGCCCACGCTTTCTGGATGCTCCCCTAGAAAACGGAGACAGAATCCTGCAGAAGTCACTTGCAGAGTGAATTGCTTTTTCCCTGGCCCGGCCCCTGAGCCCCGTGAACCAAAATGTGAATAAACAGCCCTACGTGCCAGTTCATCGCCGCAGAGCTTATCACGGTCACCCACGCGGTCTAGGAGCCGCCACGTGCGACGGGAAGGCGGTTAGACAAAAGGCGAAGCGCGCGAGAAGTTCAGACCCGCTTGGCAAAGGTGGGTGACCACCGCACTCCATCCCCACCCCCGCTCAGCCAGGGCCCACCCACCCACAGGATTATCCCCTCCCCACCCCTGCACCCCTCCTTGCTCATTTCAGATCACTTTCTAACAGATCGATCTCAACTCCTCTATGCCCCAGTTCGTATGCCCAATTTCCCACTGATGTTCAAAGAACAGGTGAGAAGATATGGAAGGTTTGCCAGTTATCAGACTAGACACAGCTCGTAGGGGAAGATGCCGGTCATCCAGGCTGACGAATCGTTTGTCCCCAGCCCAAACAGCATCTTTTAAATACCTAATCTAGATTTATTTAGAGGGGAAGGGAAGGTTGCATTGGGAGAGTGAGAAGAAGGGGGGACCCCTGGTGGCGACTGCAGGCTCTCTGACGCTATCCCCAGCAATCCACTGCTGACCCCAGACCCATCTGCACGCAGCAGAACAAAAGCTCTGCCGTGAGCAGCCCCCGCCCCTTGGAAGTTGTTAGGGAAGCTCGTCCCTCGAGTCCGCTGGGACCTCCGCAGGACCCTCCCTCTAAGCAGTCCCATCTGGACATACTTCTGGTGGGGCTGTAGCACCTCCCACAGGTCGGCTCCCAGACTCTGCCCTGCCTCTGTGCTTGTTTCTCCCCCTGTCAAGTGGAAAAGCTAAATTGGAGCCCTAGCTCCCATTCCTAGGTTACGAGGGGGCCTTGGATCTCCAAGGAGCCCGGAGACCGAGTGGAGATTATTTAGCGAAGCACAAAAGGAAAAAAATCACTTCCTACAAGAGGGGAGGCCAAGAACTTTGCCAGGGACTCAGAAGGCAGCAGTTTCTATCTAAGATGCTCTCCAGGGTCCCTGGTAGAAGGGTGGTGAGCTCATCACCGTACCCAGCAGAGGGCCTCCCACAGCGCCCGAGGGGCCCCCAGAGGCAGCTTCCCCTCCCCTGCAGGAGATCAGTACGAAATGTTGTCTTAGATTACTGTCTGACCCTGGATGGGTCAAATCAGGGGAAGAGAACCCCCCAAAATCACTAGCAGCACAAGGCAAGTCCTTGAAAAAACCCCTCCCCCAGCTGCCTGCCCTCAGCTGGGCAGGGGGTTCCAGGTAGAGGCCCTGGTACTGGCCTCCCCCAGCATGAAAAAAGGACATTTTCTGGATTAAGAACCAAAAGCAGCAGACTTCCTTTTGCAGATTGCTCTGGGCGTTCTGAGACCAGGGTCCAGTTGTCTCTCTTTATTAAAAATTCCCCACTTCCCTTCCCTTTGGAACCTCATCCCTGCCTCCCCTTCCACCAGAAAGTTTGGTGCAAAGAAATGACCACAGACCTGCACTGGCCCAGCCAGCAATTTCGGTGCTGAGAAGCCCCCAGGCCTCTCTCAAGGAAGGGGCTGGTTCCTCAACAGAAGGATGCCTGTCTGACTGTCTGTCTGTCTGTCTGTCTCTCTCTCACACACACACACACACAGACTCAGAAACACACAGGTACACAGCAAAGGGAGCTGCCTGTCACTCACACTCAGATACACGTACGTGCGCGCACACACACACGCTAAAAGAAATACAGACATATACACACAGAGACATGCACAAAAACAGAGAAGAATCCCCACAGATGCAAATACAGAGAATCAAGAAATAATACAAGGCCACAAACATACCCAGACCCAAAACACAGAAACAAACCCACAGACAGCAAACACATTGACCCCAAAAACCCACATCCACCAAGACACCAAAACACATAAACTGAAGACTCAGAAACAAACCCACAGGCGCAAATGTAGGGACACAGGTACATACAAACTACACACAAACTCTCAACAACAACAAATCAGATACACAGAAGCCAACACCCAGGCTCAGAAACACACCCGCAGATAAGGCTGTCAACTCAGAAGCTTCGGGAGAGCAAGGAGGGTAGAAGCAGGCTGGTTATTACAGAACTGGACCTCGGTCAGCTGCTCCAAGCAGGCAGGCAAGGCCCAGGCAGGCTCTTTCAGAGCTCTTTGGTGACCTCTTTCTTGTTTAGGTCCTTAAACTCCTCCTCCCAACCCTGGCCATTTTCAGAGACCCCGACAGGACGCTTCCCATCACAGTGCCCCGTGGAGGGCAGGGAGCGATGCAGGGTGGCACTCTCCTGTGTCTCCTCTTGCTTTTTGTTCTCCCAAATAAGGACTGTACAAAAGAAGGGCTCCCTGCCACCCAGGCTCCAGATGGGGCTTCCCATGGGGCAAACCCACACCTCACTGGCTGCAGAAGGAAAGTGAGAATCAAGGTCAAATCTTTATAAACCCCAAGACTAAGTGAGCTCCCAACAGCCCCGGATCCTGCCTGTATCTGAATTCTGCTAAAGCACTCCATAGCATCTTCACACCCTCCCAGCCACAGACCCCTTTAGCCTGTCTGATTAATACGGAGAGTGGCAACTCTGCTACTCAGGACTCCACTGGTAGGATTCACAGATAAGAATTCTATTTAAAAAATACAATATCTTTCAATATCCCTCCCCAACAATAGGCTGATAAAATTTTAATTTTTGCATCTAGTCAGTTCTTAACGAGTAAATTAGGGATGAACTCAAATACTGAACTCGGTTTCACTGATCTTGAAACATCCACTGAAAATAGCACCAAACTTTCATACCACACTCGCTTCCCGGAAAATAAACATATCAATTGTCTTTTTAAACCTCTATAGTATTTTGTCAATATTTTTTTACTACAGCAGAGAATGTATAAATATTTTATTATAAACCAAAGGCCTAAAATAAACAGTTTAGTAAATAGTTATTACATTACAAGGAAAAACATCTGTGGAAACTGCTTTCCATGTAATTATTCTTGCTATTTTACATTAGCGCTCAACGTGAATTTCTTTGGCACTAATGTTTCACTTGTTCTAAATCTTCCTCCTTGTTGCTATTATTAAAATCTTAAAAAGGTGCCAAATCTTAAATGAAGAAAAAAAGATTCACTAGAAATTATTCATATCACAGTGAGCCGCTACTAAACCTGGCAGGGGTGCAGTATTTTCGGTGAAATTAACATAAAATATACAACTGCAAATTATCCAGGAAATAGCTATGTTCTTTACAGCATGCTTTTACATTCAGAAAAAAATGTTCTCCTTCTCCATCTCTCCCTACAAAGCCACAGACAGCTCCATTCCGGCAAATTTTAAAGGGAAAGTAATGGATTTGTCAACGGGGTAAGGGCGTTGAGAACAGACTAACAAATAGCTCGTGGGTGGATCAGCCTTAGGTAATTACGAGAGACAGTGTCAGAAACGTAGAGAAGGCAAGAAAAACAGCCCGCAGCTTTCTTTCCCCTCGATTCCAGAGAATGTATTTCCTCTCACAGGCCTCAGCTCTTTCTCCTAAACACAAGAAAAACTGTAACACCGTGTAAAATGCAAATCTCGCTGTAAATATTTTATAAAATTGTTGCATACATCCCAAAAGCTATAGGTCTTAATTGAGAGCAGGCGATTTTTCTAGTCAATATATGGAAATGGAAAATGCTAATTTGTGTTTTTCTACTTATGAAAAACCCTGGAGAACAGCAAGCACAAATGCACTCACTTTAATATTATAAATATAATTTGGATCCCTCTTTACCATCCCCACAGCCCTGGTTTTTATCTCCCCGTGGCTGCAGCAGGAGAGATGGAGAATCACTTTCACAGCGTCAGCCCGGGAAGACGGCCTCAGATGATGGCAGGGGGGTCCTTCGGGCCCTGAGCTGTGTGCCCCCGCACCTACCATCTGCACCACCCACCCCCGGGAACTGACAGGCAGGGGCCCTATGCTAGGAGACGCTGCCCAGTGTTCCATTCCCCAAGGCTGAGTGAAGGCAGGAGCTTTGGCGGTGTGGCTCCTCTCTCCTCTGCTGGCCCTTCTTGGGCCTCGAGCTCCATCTGACCACCTCAGAGCTCCCTCTAGGTAAGGAGAAACCTCTCTGAGCGCCACACCTGGGGCTGCCGTAATGAACAGCAGCAGCTGGCAAGATGGCTGGAGTGCTCCAAGTTGGGAATGCCTCTTTGCAAACACCAAAGAGAGATTAAGGCCTCTGCCAGGGATCCCCAAGAGCCGGTCCCTCCCAGCAAGGGGACCCAGGCTCCCTCATGGGCCCACAGCCTACACCTCCCACGCGCATCCCGTCAGGAATGCAGGGGTCCTCCTACCTAGACCTGCACTGTCCACTACGGCAGCCACCGGCCACATGTGGCTACTGAGCAGTGGAAATGTGGCTGGTTCCCAGCACAAAATATACACCAGATTTTGAAGGCTTACTACGAAAAAGAGAATGTAAAAAATTCTCATTAATAACTTTTTACGTTGATTTTATGGTACAATCATAATAGTTTGGATATATTGGGTTAAATAAAAATATTTTATTCCATCTGTTTCCTTTTACCTCTTTTCAAGGCGGCTAGTAAAGATTTAAAATTGCACACGTGGCTCGCGTCTTATTTCCCTTGGACGGCCAGCTCTGGAGAAGGCTCTGGCTTGCTGTGTATAAGCCCGTGTTGTGTTCACGCGTGTCAGCGGCTCTCTCACACACTGTGTGAGTAGGAGGTCCCCAGCTTCACGATCCTAGAGCTCTACAGTCCTCGGAGTCTGGGATGCTATGATTCCATAAATCCATATGTCTACAGCTCTAAGAAGGCACTGTGATGCTAAGAGATTCTCTTACCACTGCTTCCCAGCATTTAACAAAGGCTTTACAACGACAGTCCTCTGGCCAGGGTCTTGCCCAGTCCTCAATCAAAAAGAGCTCAAGTATTTGGCAATCACAGCTCCCTTCCCCCACCCCCTCATGAGCCCAAACACAGCTCAGCCCTCCCTACGCCACGCCCCCAGGAGCGTCCCCAGCGACTCCTGCCCTCCCTGGCTCACTCTGCCCAGAATGCAGAACAGGTCCTATTGGGAGAGCTTGTCAATCACACTCAGCGTTTACCCGTGTGTTTTTCTCCTCCTGGAAACCATTCCTCAACTTCTCCTCAAATTTGTGTATTTGAAGAAAACATCCAGGAAGCAGAGGGGGGTGGTGAGAAGGGCACATTTGGAGTTAAGCGACCTGGATAAAACTCCACGCTGTGCCCCCTCCCCAGCTGTGAGAGCTTTGGTACATTATTGAACCTCTCCTTGCCTCAGTTTCCTAACATGTCAAATAGGAAAAATACACCTTAGATAATTTGGGGGGAAAGTTGAAATAATGCACGCAAGTGCCTGGACATAGTACACACTCCATAAATAGTAGCTCTTAATATTTTTACCGTTATTATCATTTTTTCACTCCAGAGCTGTCGCATGACTCAAAGTTCTTGGGTACTTCGACCATCATTCAAGGGGCAGAAGCAGTGGCGGGGAACTGGTTGCAAAGCCAGAGTGAGGCCTGTGTGGAGGAAAAAGGGCAGGGGCCTGGAAGACCTTTCCTGACCTCAGTGCTGGCAGACCCTGGCCAGTGAGCACAGACCTGGGCAGAGGTTCCACTGCACAAGAAACTCAGGGAGGGGTGCCCAACCCTTCAGAGACCCAGGCCCTGTACTCCTTGGTGTGCAGAGACACTCAGAAAGTCCAAGGGGAGGGCTGTTTGCTGAAGAAACCCACTGATTTACTTCCAAGCATTTTTGATGGTGTATCACCAGGGAAACATCCAGGGTGAGGGACGGCAATGTTAGGACTGGATGGAAATTATTTAAAATTAATGCAGCAACTGTTTGCTGTAAATGGCCACTTCTATAGGGTCCCCAAGTATTAGGGGGACCATATGAAACTGTCATTTTCTGTAGGTCAAAAACTGGATGTTCAACCTAATAGCTTTAACACCTGAAAGCAGGTTGACCCCAGCAGGGAATGCAAGGCTGCATTGTTTTAAGGAAGTCCCAGTTTCTGAACTTCACCCTGCACACCTTGGGCTGAAAAGAAACCCCTCCCCAAATGTGTACACACACAGACATGCACACACATTAGCTTATTTGCCTTTGAATCCATCTACAGATTACGAAAAAAAAAAAAAGAGAAACAAGAAAGGAGGGAAGGAAAGAGGAGGAAGGAGACACAGTCCCATCAGGCCCATGCAACAGCAAACTTCCATGATCCGAAGAAAAACGCTGGGATTCACTAGGCACTCTTTAAAAATCAAGGAAGCCCTTTCCCCATACACTGTCCCCATTGCAATCAGTGGACAGAAGTGCGGGTCCAGGCAAAACCAACTAATCAGAGAAGAGACTCCGTCACTGAGTGCTCCCTTGACAGGCCAAGCACTTGACGTTGGATACGTTAATCCTCTCATTTCACAAATGTGTAAACCAAGACCCAGAGAGGTTAAGGAACCTGCACAAGGTCACACAGCAAATGGGTGGCAGAGCCAGATCTGAACCCAGATCCCAAGACCTCAGAGTCAAAGCTCATAAACAACACGCTGGGCAGAACACTGGGCTCAGACCTGGAGCTTGGGTGCCTGTCTGGACTCATCAATCACTCTTCATGCCTCATTGCCTCCATCTGTCAGATGGAGACAATGGTCCTGACCTCATCCTCCACACAGGAATGTGGCTAGGATGCAAAGACAAGATACATGAGACATCTGAGTTTAAAAAGTTCAAGTCCACGAATTCTTCTTATTCTCATTACTGACACCGACTAAGTGCTGGACTCTGGTCCAGGCACTGGACAGACAGGCAAAAACGACATAGACAAGGCCCCTGGTCCACCTGGAAAGACAAACACCACACAGACAAACATGAGTACACGAGACGATTGCATATTACAAGAAGCGCTACGAAGGAAATAAAATGGGGTGGATTAGAGTGACGAGGTTGGAGTGGGAGTCAGCCCGGAGAGGAGTGCCACCTGCCTGTGAAGGAGGCAGTGGTGTGGAGGGCTGGAGAGGAACATTCCACAAAGAGGGCACAGAGTGTCCGAGAACAGGAAGAAGTCGGGTGCGGCCAGAGCGGGGTGGGGGGGGCGGGCAGGAGGAAGGGTAGGATGTGAGGTCGTGAGGCGGGCAGGGCCTCGCAGGCGGGGAGGGTGGGCAGCACCCGGGAAAGCTGGCTGCCTCTACCCCAACTGAACATTTCCCTGCCCATGAGCCAGTAGCTCAGGAACCTCCCAGCTACGCAAGCGAAGGCACGCGTGCGTGTGACCACAGAATACCCCTCCGCAGATACGACCCCTCTGCAGACGGCCTTAGTAGCACTACTCATAATAGCCCCCACCAGGAGCAAGCCAAACACCCAGCATCAGTAGGACACACGGCAAACTGGGACATGTTCATATAGGGGCTATAACACGGCAATAAAAAGGCACAAACGCCTGATACGCAAACAGACATGCACCTCACAAATGTAACTGAGCTACAGAAGCCACACACAAAAACCACACAGCGCAGGGTTCCGTTGACACGGTGTGCAGAGGCAGGTCCAGCTCCCCTCAGGTGGTAGAGGTCAGAGAAGCAATTGCCCTGGGGAAACTGCTGGGGGGAAGTGGGCTATTGTTGATGCGGGTTGGGTGGGCACGTGTATGTCAAAGAACATCACTCGGGCTTCCCTGGTGGCGCAGTGGTTGAGAGTCCGCCTGCCGATGCAGGGGACACGGGTTCGTGCCCCGGTCCGGGAAGATCCCACATGCCGCGGAGCGGCTGGGCCCCGTGAGCCATGGCCACTGAGGCTGCGCGTCCGGAGCCTGTGCTCCACAACGGGAGAGGCCACAACAGTGAGAGGCCCGCGTACCGCAAAAAAAAAAAAAAAGAACAATACTCAGAATGTTCGTGCCCTTGACTGTATGTAAGTGAGGCCTCAATTAAAAGGGGTCAACATGGAGGGATCTTCCCCAGATGTAGAGACAGCAGAGACCCCTCCCTTGGGGAGGCTCCTGCACCGGCCCTGCGTCACGCACGCCCTCTCCACGAGGACATGATGAGCTGAGGACACCCTGCAGGAAGACAGCCCAAAGCCCCACCAGCAGAACTGAGAGCCCTCAAACCAACCTCAGGTTTCTAAAATCTGGGTCAGTCAGACAAAATTCTGGGCAACTTCTCACCTCAGTTCTCCAAGCCAAGAAGCGGTGTGATTTGGTGTCTCCCACGGCTGTGGAGACAAGGCCAGGCCACTCCGAGGCCCAGCAGGCCTCAGTGCGCTGAGGCCCCCTCCCTCTCCGGGAGCAGGAAGGGAACCGGCCGACGTTTATTATTCGCCGGCAGCGAGATTGACTGCAGACCTCCTTTGCCCACACTGAGCCATTAGCTCGTAATGGCCCCGAAGGCTCCCTCAGTCACAGACCCAGGCCAGAGCTCGTGGGCTCCAACACCAAAGATACTAATGACTACCACATTGCCGAAATAAATCATCAGCACTCAGAAGGGGCTCCGGCCAGGCCGGCAGCTTCCAAACTTCATTTCACGAATTTCCCCTTAATACTTAGCTGCCTCAGCGGCAAGGCGGTCCTCGGGTGGACACATCATCAGTGAATTTCTCTGATACAGTGTTTATAAAGGAAAGATGGAAAGAAGAAAAACAGATGACTATTAATCTATACAACGCTGCAGGATTCCACATAGGTGGAAATTTGGAGACTGGAGCAAAATCCCCATTTGAGATTCCCCCAGGAGTTTGACGGTCCAGGGTTGGCAGCAGGAAGTGCCCATGGAACGCATCTGGAAAGTGTGTTCCAGGGCACACTGCTCCCTGTAGACAGATGCTCCATAAAGAAGGGGCTCTGTGACCGTATGGGTACAATTTGGCATGGTGTTTGAGCACATGGAGCCTGTAGCCAGATCACTTGGGTCCTAACCCTGGCTCTGACTCCTGCTGGCTGAGTCAGAGAAGCCTTAGGCAGGCTACTTTTGCCTCTGTGCCCCTTGATTTCCTCATCTCTAAAATGAGAGAATAGAGGGGTCTCTCTACCCCAAAGTTCTGGATCCCTGTCACTGTCAGAGGCTGGCTGACATGACCTCTGGCAGGGCAGCCACGTAGCCACAATGGTGTTCCCTAGACTTGTGCAGTGTACAACCTGCACAACCATACCCTGCAGACCTGAGTGCTGTGGTATTCCTGCCACTCAAAGAATCCCTCTGGCGGCAGACGTGAGAATTAAGTGGAACAGCCGATGTAAAGTGCTCAGAACAGGTCCTGGCACATAAGTAAGTGCTATAGAATTGTTTGCGATCACTATCACCACTGTAATCACCATGATGTTAAAATTCTGAAAGTCCTACGGGAAAGAAATCTGGTTAACGTAGTGACATGCTCACTTACTCCATGCTCACTTCAGTCATGCTATGGCCAGAGTGTGGTTCCTGGAAGGGCAAATTACTTGCTCAAGGTCACAAAGCACATGAGGGGAGCATAGACTGGAATCTAGACCTCCTACCTCCCAGGCTGCAGCTCGTTCCCATAAAAGGCTCTCACCCCACAGCCTCCAAAGGCAGCACTCTCTACAAACATCAGTAATACAGAGGTCTGTCCAGGGAAGCTGTGAGCAGGCCTCTGAGTCCCAGAGAAAGCTCCAGGCTTCTCACTGGGCCCTGCTGCCCCATGGGTCCATGCTCAGACCTTGGGACCTAAAGGCAACACCCAGGAACACAGAAGCAGCTGGAGAGCATCCTCCCAGCCTGCCTGACTTCTTGGAGGAGGCAGGAGCCAGGGTCTCTTTCCTCGACACTCCTGGAGCTCTCCCCAGACACCAAGCTGCCCTCTTCTCCTTCCTCAGCATCGTCTCCCCTGGCACTCAACCTGTCTCTCTGGTTGACCTGAAGTTCTCAATCTACAAACCTTAACTTTGGTCATCAAGTCTTGTTCTACCTCTGAATCAACTCTGATTCTGGCAATGCATCTTACACACGGTGCTCAGCTATTATTTGAGTGGGACTGAATTTCCAGGCCATAATACTATCCCAGCCTAGCCTCCCCAGGCTTCCTTGGGACTAGAGATGCTCAGTATTACTCCCTAGAGGCCTCAAAAATAATAGAGCGAGGGGTCAGAGTCTAGTTCATCACTGCCTCTGCCAGGAAGCCCTCCTTGACTTCTCCAGGCCACCTGTTTCAGCCTTCCTTGAACACTATTCTCTCTGACAACCAACCCCACCAGCCTGCACATTACCTAACTGCCCTCACCCTCATCCTACTGCCAGGCCCTTGAAGGCAGGGTCTGATGAGGACTTATTCGTCTCTTCCCTCCCCTCCAGCACAGAGTACAGGGCTGGGCACTGGGAGGTTATCGCAACGGAAGATGCCCAGAGCCTTGGCAACCCAGGCTGGGGTTGTGGGGGGTGTCAAGAGGGGTGGTACAGGAGCAAGTGGGTCAGCTGGCAGGCCACGACGCTATCCTGCAGACCACGGCGAGCCCAGTGAGGCTCGGGTGGGTGCCAGTCTCAGCAGAACCTTCCACTTCACTTATCATGGGAGCAGAAGCAGAACCCGGAAGCCCCACCCAAGTGCCACCCGCCCAGGAAAACAGGGGCCTAAGCAGAAGGCTCTGCAGGCTGGGTTTGGACCAAATTCCTTCTCAGCGGCCGTACATTTCCAGCATACAGGAATTGCTTCTGCCGATTCAAAACCAGGTCAGAGAAAACCGTCTCTCGTTTCCGGCAGGGGTGAGCGTTCCTCCCGGGGAAGGGCTCCGCAAAAGTCTCCAAACCGAGCACGAGAGACAAGTGGGAACCAAGCCTCATTCCCTCGGTGGCCCCGCGGCTGCCAAAATTACTGACAAACTGACCTACAAAGAGAGTTTCTATTTTATGAGCAAACCCCAAAGGTTAACAGCAGAGCCGCCAGCGGGCGATCCACACGGAGGAGCGGATGCTTCCCCAGCAGCACCCGCGTGGAGCCTGGGCACCTCAGCTTCGTGGAGAAACGTGTCTCTGAAATGCCAAGGAGAAAGGGAGAAGCGAAGGAGGAGCTTCCAGAACCGTGGCTCAAGGGGAGAATCTGGATGTGAGGACACCAGCCCATCGCCAAGATAGCCTCTCTGTCCCAAAGCTGTGGGTCACAGCCACTGTCAAGGGCTGGCTGAAGGCACCTCCGGCAGGGCTGCCATGCAGACGGAATGGTGAAGGGTGTTCCCCAGAGTTGTGCAGTATGCAACCTGCACAACCATACCCTGCAGGCCTGAGCCCTGTGGGGTGCCTGCCACGCAAAGCATCTTGCACCTACATAGTGCTGGTTTCGTGGGCCTGTGACCCGTGTAGCAGCACAGGGGCCGGAATTTAGAAGGGCCCTGCACTTGGTTTGATATCCTCCTGTTGTCATCTTGAAATTCTTCATTTTCTAACACAGGGCCCTGCATTTTCATTTTGCACAAGTTACGGAGCTGGTCCTCCCTCCATGTTTGGGAGCACCAGGGCCACGCCAACAGTGTGGACACAGAGAGAAGGACTGAGCAATTAACCAGTGGATTCATCACTGAGTAACTGATAGAAAAAAGTAAGAAAATATCCAGCCTCCATCCCTCCTCATCCTCCAAGTCATCCAAATGTGGGCCCTGCCTCTGAGGCTTGCCAGGGGCAGGGCTGGAGGAGCCCTGGTGATGGGCAAGGGCACACGGGTGCCAGAAAGCTCCAAGGCTTGTGCCCTCATGCAGGAAGAAGCTTTTGATAGCAAGGAACCCATTTGAGACTAAAGGCCCTTGGGTTTTTTCATGTTATACCGGTGTCTGAGCTGCAAGAAAAGCTCCTGGATTTTGACAGAGGGTAAGTAACAAAAAGCAAGTCAAAGAATACAGGCAGGCAGGAAACAGGGCCATGTCGGCAACCCACTGACTGAGCGAGCACCTAGGTCCCTCACCACTGACCCTCAACCAAGACGTGAAGCGCCAGTTGCCCCTGACATCTCATCAGACCTGCTGGCAACCTGGGACAGAGCGTCCATCCCATCTAGAAGACGAGCCTGAGGTTCATCGAGGTCTGGAGAATCACCCAGAATCGCCCACCAGCCCAGGCCTGACATACCACTCTCCTAACTCCGGTACTGGTGTGAGGTCTGAGGACACAGAGTGGCCCGGGGCAGAGTCTCTGACTTTCCCAGCGAAATCTTACACGAAACACCAACTTACACAGCAGAACAGAGCAAAGCTGCTCTCAACCCCCGTGTCCCACCCTCTGGCCCCACATCCAGGAGGCCCATGGCCCATGCTTGGAAAGCCAGGATTGCTCAGATCGCATTCTGAGAACCAGTGAACTAGTGGCCTCATTTCTAGTCTCCATCAATACCAAATACCCGCGTCACCTCAGAGGGTCCCTAAGTCTCACTCCATTTCCGCATCCATACAAGGGGAATACTGGAGCGCTCAGCTCCTCTGAGCACGGTCAGCAGCCCCCTTGTCCTGCAACGTGAGATTATTCTCCCATCCTCAAGCCACAGCAGCTATTCCCCTATGTCTGACCACCAGCACCAATGAGCACGGTGCATCCACCCCATTGCTGGGTGCCAGGACCATTGCACTAACTGGTTTGAGCAAGGCAGTACCCTCTCCCCACTAATGACCCCCAACTTCCCAGATTCCTGGGAGGCTAGTACCTGGGAGGATAAAATCAGAGTATGAAAGAACAATGGAAAATAAAACAAAACTACTCGGATGGAAGCATGGATAAGGTATTATTCGTTTCCCAAAAAAGTATTATTTTTATCTTGGATGCTGCCTGGCTCCCCTCTCCCCTTGCCAAGAGACTGGAGGGTTCCAGACCACAGTCCTGTTCCTGGGTCTGAGCCACAGTCCCCCAAAGTCCCAGCTCCAGGACTCCTGCCGGGCTGGACCCACCACCAGCAGGTGTGGTATAGACCAGAATTTCCCAAACTTCTCTGATGATACAAATCCGGGGGACGCGGGTGGAGGTGCTTGTCAACGACACAGCCTTCCAGGCCCCTCCCCTGGAAACTCTCACCAAGAGGCCAGTCTGGGGGCTCCACCTGTTGAATGAATGAGTAGGTAATGTGTGTGCAGTGCACGCTCAGTGAGTATTTAAGGGATGAGCGGAGAGACGGCACCTGGGCACGCACAGGCCTGGTTTGCGTTCGCCCCAGTTTCTGGCCATCTGTGTGACCTTGGGACAGTGCCTGCCCCCCTCTAAGCCTCAGCTTCTGGATGAGCAAAACGGGTCAGGTGGTAGGGAAGCTTCCAGCTCTGACCTCCTCATGGCTTCTGCAGAACAGCAAGACCCTCCCAGACATGGTTCCTAACAAAGAGAGAACTCCAGCTTGCCTTCCCAAAACAGAACTGAGCCTGCCCCACCCCCTTCCACTGCTCAGAGCAGACCATCGGGCCCATCTCTGGAGGGGGCAGGTTGGGGGGGCAGTGCGCAGACCCTCCCTCGGGAGAGCTAAGGTATCTAAAAATAAATGAAGCTTCCTGCGCAGCCCCAAGCCTGGAAGCCTGCGAGCTGGGCCAGGTGCCTTCCTGCAGACACTCACTCGTCAGTACATTGCCACTCTGAAAACGGAGTCATTGTCAAGGGCAGCGGGGATACTGGAGGAAGGCCCCGCTGACGGGCAGTGGAAGCCAAACCCACAAGGGTCAGTTTTCAGCTCACAGCTTAAGCCACGCCGCCCGGCTGTGAAACAAGGAGAGATGCGCTAACGACAACACTTTCAGAGCTGCCTCGCGCGGAAAACAGGGGGAGCCGGGAACAGAGGCTCCGAAAGGTGTTTCCTCCACCCAGTAATGGGAGGAATAAGAAAGGCTGAGCCAGCGTCACTACATCACTACGAGTGCTCGATGGAAATGAGCGGGGCCGCTGAACAGGGTCTGGGCGCCACTCTGAGTGGGGACGGGAGGGAAAGGGCTGCTCTCACAGCTGACACACCCCCACTATTGTCACAGCAGTGACAAAAGTGCCAGGGAAAACCAAGCAGCTATCGGGCAAGTTGCAAACGGAATAAAAATGTCAAAAGCATACATATGAGTAAACTTCCTACAGGAAAGTCCCATCATATGGGGGTCAGAATGAGAGCAATAGAAAGGGCTCTTTCGTCTCCTACGCAGCACCGGCAACACTCACCAGCGCCACAGAAAAGGGACACGTGGTGCGACACAGCACAGAAGCAGGGGATGCGGTCAGGAAGAAATGAGACGGGGCCAAGAGAAGCCGGCTTCAGTAAGGAAGCAGCGCATGTCAAGCACACGGCTAGGATCCAGGAAACACTTGCTGTCGAGTGGAGAGGAAGAGAATGAGTACAAAGTGCGGCAACAAGCAGGGCTGATAAGCAAATGTATTAACAGCTGGTGTACCAGGGTCCCCACCAGCTCAATCATCCCTGGCTGTAGGCTGGTGGCCTTGATGGACCAGGAGGTCTCCCCTTGTGCTCTGGATCTAGGGAAGGGCCAAGGCTCCAAGCTCAGGGGGAGGATCTGTGAGCAGGAAGTTCAGGGCAGAAACTCTTTGCCAGCAGGTCAGGAACTATTTCAGTATTTTAAGAAACAGTACAGTGGTACTGGTGCATACCATGTAAATCCCAACCAACCCTCCACCAAGTGCCCAGACACAAGTGTCCTGAGTTGGGTTAGAACAGGGTGAGGGACATGTTCCGACTCTCTTTTTATTCATCCATTCATTTGCTTCGAGGAGCAATGCTCCTGCCATCCAGAGAGATAACCCCAAGCCTCCAAGCAGAGGTTGCGCAAAGTCTGCAAAGGCCATTCGAATCCGAGCAGGGTCCAAACAGAAGGGTTCTACAGGGGGTGAAGGCCGCCAACAGGTCACCGGGAGAAAAAGCTGAACCGCCCCAGGAGTGAGGGACAGAACAAGATATCTGAAACCAGATTCTGATCCTGATGCTGCAGATAGAAGCCCAAAAATGTTTTACAGTGAGATGCTAAATCTTTCTTTTTTTTTTTTTTTTTTTTTTTTGGTAAAACAGATCTTGAGGGCACATGCTGAGATAGTCGAAGCTCTTCATGCAGGCAATGCTGAGGGGGGGGTGTGTCTGTGTGTGTGTTTGTATGTGTGTCTGTGGGGGTTATTTTTTAGGAGGCTACCCCTTATTAGAAATCCTTCATGAAACGTCGCCCAGTGAAGTGGTTTTGCAGCACCCGTACGCTTGAAAGGTGCCTCTTGTGGCTCACTGCAGCCCTGTGTGTGGAGAACAGCCCACAGAATTCCAAGCACGTGGACACAGGAAGATAACTGGGCGCAGTGTGGACAGAGGCCCTCACCCTCAGCATGTTCTAAGGACTCAATGTTACCAGTAGAAACAATGATTTCTCCTAAAGCTACAGGCCCTTTCCAGTGCTTGTTGACGTTTGATGGGACTCCAACCCTAATCAAGATCCTGGGGACAGGGCTTCCCTGGTGGCGCAGCGGTTGAGAGTCCACCTGCCGATGCAGGGGACACGGGTTCGTGCCCCGGTCCGGGAAGATCCCACATGCCGCGGAGCGGCTGGGCCCGTGAGCCATGGCCGCTGAGCCTGCGCGTCCGGAGCCTGTGCTCCGCAACGGGAGAGGCCACACAGTGAGAGGACCGCGTACCGGAAAAAAAAAAAAGATCCTGGGGACAGATCATGAAAACTGAAGTGGCTGCTGGAAGCCAGGTTTGTGCTACAGAGTCTCTTGCATTTCTACCAGCCCCTAAAACTTTAAAAGGAGCAGCCCATGGAATCCTCCTCCCAGAGTGAAAGGGTTGGGCAGCAGGGTTGTTTTAGTCCCTGAAATGAATAATAATTCTGCTTCTTAATAGGTCCGTAATTAATTCACACATTCGACTGTTCGGTCCAGAAATATGTTTGTGTTGACAATTTTGCATTCGGTGCTTTGAAAACAATCTGTCATGATTTTATTTGCCTCACCGCCCCAGAAACATCACCACTTTCCAGTATCCACCCAAGTGCTACAATTCCACTACAGTTGCCTAAGACTCTGCTGGTGCCAACTAGGGAGGGGGCTCAGAATGCCCAGGTGGGAAAAGTGAGGTTTGTGCAAGAGCTACCCTCCTTTGAAGGGACAAGACAACCAGAGGACCAGTCAAATCCTGGTTTGCTCCCTCCCGATTCCCATGACAGCTTCCAGCACTCGGCTGCATGGATTTGAGATCATTCTACCACCCCACATCTCCAGCACTGCACCATTGCATCGCTCCCTAACCCTCAAGCACCAATACTGGCCCACATTTGCCAACTTCTGGTTCATACCATCAGTGCACCTAGGTGATATGTCAGGTAGGACCCCACCCCGGCTTTCTTCATCACCTCCTAAGGAGATAAAATCAGAGTGACAAGGATCATTAGGGGGAAAGAACAAAAGGCAAAGCCGGACGGATGCAGAAACAAGGTATCGTTAGTATCAACCTTTACACTGGGTGCTGCTGGGCTCGATTTATGACTGCCACCTACCAGTGAGTCCAGGGTCTCACACAGCCCACTGTTCTCTCCCCTTGCAAAACAAGAGGAGGCAGGGGAAGGAGGAGGGTCCTCAAAATGGTCCTGGCCCAGGTCTGAGCTACAAACCTCCGATCTAAGCTCCAATTTCCCCACAAGCTCTTGGACCCAGCAACCTTGCAAAAACGTCGCTGTGGAATAAAGCAATGTTTTCCAAATGTTCCCGAGACGCTTAGTTGCCTATTCAGTTTCCAGATTTCTCCCCTGGACATAATTTTCTCTATTCCTCCAGCTAAGTACAAATAAAAACCCTGGACATTATGAAAGAAACATAAGAATATTCTGAACGGTGGAGAAAAGAAGGCAGAATAGCCAGGGACACTGGGACCCAACAAACAACATGGTAGTGAGTACCCTGGGTTTTCCTTTTGCTTCATATATCTCAGATTGGAGCTCAAGCAGTTGGCAACCAGGAAACACCGACAGATAAGATTTTAAAAGCCCCTAGAAAAGCCTGGGCTCTCTAGCCAAAGGACCAGAAAAGGTATACAGCCTGGCAAGACAGAAAACTTGTAGACAATAACAGCTTGCTCCAACCAAACCCATAGAAAAGGTGTTACCTCCCCACTACCCATTCAAGCAAAGGCTGAGCAGGGCATCTAGATTTCCATGCTCTTAAGGCTGTAACAAGGCATCCAATACCCCATATCCATAGAGTGTCAAAAAAGCCTAGTAGGGAGCCAGACTTTCATACTTGCTGGGCAGTAACATGGCCCCTCCTCATGGTGTCACTAGAGACCATCTGGAGAGCCTGAACTTCCACCCCAACCCAGCAGTAGCAAGGTGCACCTACCCATTCTCCTGGTGTCAGGGAAAGTCAGGTGGGGGACAGGAATGAGGCACTCCTCCCACTATTCAAAGAGGTATCAGTGGAGACCTAGTAGGGAGACTAACCTGGAATTCTTCCCACCTCAATCAAAAATCATTTGTCCCACCAAGAACCAGGAAGATCTCAAATTGAATGGAAAAAGACAATCCATACATACGAAAACTGAGATGACTGAGAAGTTACAGTTCTCTCTCAAGGAATTTGAAGGAGCCATCATAGACTACTCCCAACGATTATGAACATGTGTGAAACAAATGGAAAAAGAGAAAGTCTCAGCAAAGAAACAGAAGATAAAAAGAAGCACTAAATGGAAATTTTAGAAATTAAAAAAACAAAGTTTTAAAAAATCAATGATGGGCTCAACATCAGAAGGGAGGAGGGAAACAGAGGTAAGAATTGGCAAACTGGAAGACATAACAAAAGAAAGCAAATAGATTTATTTTAATGAAAAGAGCCTCAGAGATTGATGAGACTTTAACATTCATGTGGTCAGAGTCCTAGAAGGAGAGGAGAAAGGGGGTGAACTTAAAAAGTACTCAAAAGAAAAAAAAGACAAAGGAAAAAATTTGAGAGCAGAGAAAGAAAAATGACACCTTACCACAGTGGAAAAATAATTCAAATGACAGCAGATTTCTCATCAAAACCCATGGAAGCCAGAAGAAAGTGGTACAATATTTTTCAAGTGCTGAAAGGAAAGAACTGGCAACACAAAATCTATATCCAGCAAAACTACCAATCAGGGATGAAGGGGAAATCAAGACATCCTCAGATGAAGAAAACTAAGAGAATTTGTCACCAGAATGCCTACTGTAAAAAAAAAAAAAAAAGAAAAAAAAGAAACAAAAAGAAAAATAAAAAGAAAGCTAAAGGAACTCCTCTAAATAGAAAAGGAAATGATACAAGAATTCTTGTAAGTAGGAAGAAAACACAGTAAACAAAATTATGGTAAATACAATAATTTCTCTACCTCTTTTGAGTTTTCTAAATTATGTTTGATGGTTGAAGCAAAAATTTACCACTATCTGATATGGTTCTAAATATTTGTAGGAGAAATGTTCTAAACAATTAGATTATAAATACGGTTTATAATCTGGTTGTCTTTACCAGTTCACTTGAACTGGTAAAATGACGATACCAGAAGACTTTGGTAAGCTATGTTTATATAATGTAATGCCTAAGTAATCATTTTAAAAGTTGTACAAAAAGAAACACAACAGGTTAACCAAAATGAAATTCTTGAAAATATTCAAGTAACCCACAGGAAGGCAGGAAGTAGAAAACAGAAATGAAAAGCAGAGAAAACTGACAGAAAACAAATATAAAATGGCAAACTTAAGCTCTAACATATAATTAATTACATTAAATATTAATGGTCAAAATATACAAATTGAAAAGACAGATACTGACAGAATGAGGACAGGGAGTAGCCCACCTATGTTCTATCTACAAGGAACTCACTTAAAATATAACAATATAGGGCTTCCCTAGTGGCACAGTGGTTGAGAGTCCGCCTGCCGATGCAGGGGACACGGGTTTGTGCCCCGATCCAGGAAGATCCCACATGCCGCAGAGCAGCTAGGCCCGTGAGCCATGGCCGCTGAGCCTGTGCGTCCGGAGCCTGTGCTGCGCGGCGGGAGAGGCCACAGCGGTGAGAGGCCACGTACCGAAAAAAAAAAAAAAAAATCAATCAGTATAATCCACTATATTAACAGACTAAAGAAGAAAAATCACATGGTCATATAAATAGCTGCAGTTTTAAAAAAATTGACAAAATTCGGGCTTCCCTGGTGGCGCAGTGGTTGGGAGTCTCCCTGCTAATGCAGGGGACACGGGTTTGAGTCCTGGTCTGGGAAGATCCCACATGCCGTGGAGCGGCTGGGCCCGTGAGCCACAACTACTGAGCCTGCGCGTCTGGAGCCTGTGCTCCGCAACAAGAGAGGCCGCGACAGTGAGAGGCCCACACACTGCGATGAAGAGTGGCCCCCGCTTGCCATAACTAGAGAAAGTCCTCGCACAGAAACGAAGACCCAACACAGCAAAATAAATTAATTAATTAATAAACTCCTACCCCCAACATCTTCTAAAAAAAAAAAAAATTGACAAAATTCAACACCCAATCATGATAAAAACTCTTAGGAAAACAGAAATAGAGAAGTTCCTTAACCTGGTAAAGAGTATCTATAAAAAACCTACGGGCTTCCCTGGTGGCGCAGTGGTTGAGAGTCCGCCTGCCGATGCAGGGGACACGGGTTCGTGCCCCGGTCCGGGAAGATCCCACATGCCATGGAGCAGCTGGGCCCGTGAGCCATGGCCACTGAGCCTGCGCGTCAGAAGCCCGTGCTCCGCAACGGGAGAGGCCACAACAGTGAGAGGCCCGCGTACCGCAAAAAATAAAAATAAAAATAATAAAACAATTTTGAAAAAGAACAATAAAAAAGGAGGATTCAGTCCGATTTCAAGACTTAAACAGCTATAGCAATTAAGACTGTGTCATATTGACAGAGGAATAGACACATAGATCAATGCAAACCAGAAACAGATCCTCACAAACATGCCCAACTGATAATTAACAGTTCAATGGAAGAATTACAGTCTTTACAAAAAATGGTCCAGGAGCAACTGGACATGGGGGTGGGTGGTACTCAACCCAAATTTATATAAAAATTAACTCAAAATGGATCATGGACTTAAATGTAAAATTATAAAACTTATTTGAAAAAAATAGGAAAAAATCTTTGGGATTTAGGATTAGGCATAGAGTTCTTAAACTGGAAACCAAAGACTTGGAGCCATAAAGGAAAAATTGATAATTTGGACTTCATCAAACTTTAAAACTTTTACTCTACAAAAGACCCACTTAAGAAGATGAAAAGACAAGCTACAGACCAAGAGGAAACGTCTGCAAACCACATATCTGACAAAGGACTAGTATCTAGAATATACAAGAACTCCAAACGTCAACCACAAAAAAGTAAACAATCCAATTAGAAAATAGGCAAAAGATATAAAAATGCTTTTCATCAAAAAGGATAAACAGGGCTTCCCTGGTGGCGCAGTGGTTGAGAGTCCGCCTGCCGATGCACGGCACACGGGTTCGTGCCCCGGTCCGGGAGGATCCCACGTGCCGCGGAGCAGCTGGGCCCGTGAGCCATGGCCGCTGAGCCTGCGCGTCCAGAGCCTGTGCTCCACAACGGGAGAGGCAACAGCAGTGAGAGGCCCGCAAAAAAAAAAAAAAAAAGGATAAACAGATGGCAAATAAGCCCATGAAAAAATGTTTAACATCATGAGCCATTAGGGAAATACACATTAAAACCACAATAAGATATCACCACCTACCTATCAGATCGGTTAAAATTAGAAATAGTGACGAACCGAACGCTGGTGAGGATGTGGAGAAACTTGCTGGTGGCAATGTAAAATGGCACAGCTACTCTCGAAAAGTTTGGCAGTTCTTAAAAAGTCATACATTCAAGTGCTATAGGCCCAGCAACTGTACTCCTGGAATTTATCCCAAAGATCATGTAGACTTACATATGATTCCATTTATATAACATTCTTGAAATGACAGAAATATGGAAATGGAGAACAGATTAGTGATTTCCAGAGGTTAAGGAAGGAGCGGGGGCAGGATGCAAGTGGCTATGGCTTTAAAAGGAAAGCATGAAGGATTCTTGTGTGATGGGAATGTTCTGTAGCTGGAAGTGTATGGGTGTCAGTATCTTAGTTGTGATACTGTACTTCTTATTTTACAAATTGTTACGGTTAGAGGAAACTGAATCTCCAGTTATCTCAAAATTAAAAGTTTAATTTTTTATAGTTAATAATTTTATAAGGATGAAAAGAGGACCATAAAAAGCTTTAAAAGAAGGTGGGGTGGGAGCACCACTGTGCTTCCCCAAGCTCTCTGGCTTGAGGCATAGGAACTGTGAGGGAAAGGACATGGGGTTGCCAGATTAAATACAGGATAGCTGGTTAAATCTGAACTTCAGATAAGCAACGCATAACTTTTTAGCCTAAGTATGTCCCAAACAATATTGGAGACACACTTAGACTAAAAAATTATTTGTTGTTCATTTGGAATTCAAATTTAACCAGCCGGCCTGTATTTTTATTTGCTAAATCTGGAAACCCTAGGAGGGAAATACAGGACACAGGCATCTGGAGGCAGCTGGGGGCTGTAGACTGAAAGGGGGAGGGTGGACCCAGGGAGGAGTAAGAAAGACTTAAGGAGAGAGGCCAGACAGCAGGCAAAGGGATGCCGGGGGACCACAAAGATGCCCCAGACTGGGCAGTGCCTTAAGAGAGGGGGAAGGCAGACACTAGCATGGGAGGTTCCCAAGCTGCTGGGTTTATGGAGCTCTGGTGAAAGGATCCTTTGTGGGTGGTCCACAAAGAATCCAGAAAAAGGGCAAAAGAGTGGATGCTTGAGTCTCCAGTGCTGATCCGGGCTGGAGGGAGCCTGACAGACCATCCGAGGTTGGGGAGGGGCCCCTTTAGGCACTAGAAGCAGCACTCGATTAACCCCAGGCTGTCCCCTGGGCACCCGGGGCTGCTCTCACCACGATGTGTCACCACCCTCTAGGATCTCCCCTTCCTGTGGGGGAAGGGCATGCACAGCAGCAGGCTCAGGTGTCCAGGTCGGTGGGCAGTCATGCATCTGATCAAAACTAAAACTAGTCCGGGCCCTCGCTCTCAGCCAAAGTCACCTCCTAGCCAGGCCATTGCCGGTCATACGTTTTTACGCTGTTCCTGGACACACGTGGTTGCCCCTTCTCTTCTTCACAGAACATATCACTTTCTGAAAGAGTCGGGATTTTTAATTTGTTTTCTTGTTCAACAGTTGATCCCCACTAGCTCCAGGATTGCAGGCACTTGGTCTGTCTTACTGCAACATCTACGCCTAGTACCTGGCACAGAGTAGGTGTTCAGGAAAGAAAAAAAAGTGCTGAATGAATGAAGGAGTAAATGAATAAACCCGTCTGATGAAAGCTACCCCTTCTGGAGCTATCCTGCAGGCACAGCTCCTTGGAACTTGGTAAAGGCAGAGGGCCAGTCTTCATCCTCCAGGAAGCCCTCAGCAGCAACCTCTGAGCTGCCACGGACTGGCACCTGGGATTGTAGGCTCAGCGTGGTCACAGAGGGGCTCAGTCCATCCTCTCTAAACAAGGGCTCTAGCAGCAGCGTCATTATCTTTAATGAGTCCCTGCCACAGGGACTAATAATAATAATATTAATATTAATAGCTACCACTTACTAAGAACTTACATGTGCTGGGCACTTGTCATATATTTTAAGTCATTAATTCTTCAAACAGCCCCCAAAAGGTAGGGGTGGTGACCCTCTACTGTTTGTGCAGCCCCCTCCTTGTGAAAAATAGATACCCTTTCTCTTTTCAAGATCACCCTCCCCATTCCCACTGTGGGGGGACGAGGGGCAGATACTGGCCCACCTCAGCGTCCAGGGAGGGTGGGTAGTGCCAGCGCAACCAGTCAACCCACTCCAACTCCCTGGCTACAATGATTGCCTCCTGGGCAGCTTTAGGACGCTTCTGAGGCAGTAAGCCTTGGTCCTGAAACCTCTTCTGCTGATGAAGAAGCACATGCCCCTCTTTGCTGGGACCACTGAGTGGGGAGCTGCTGTCTGTCACTGGCACCAGGGGATCCCACCTGGGAATGAAGGCAACAAAGAGAAAGCAGAGCTGAGAGGAGGTGGAAGAAAGATAGATTGGTGATGACTTTCTTAAAAACCCCTGGATCCAGCCATGCCTGAAGCCAGCTACCTAATGTATCCCCAGACTTTTCAGTTACATTAGCCAATAACTCTCTTTTGAATGTTGTAGTCAGTGTGAGTTGCATCCCTGACGTGTCACTGAACGAGACCTGCCTAAACTGCTATGTTAGTACAGCTATGTTAAGATGAGGGCATTTTATAGATGTGGAGCTGAAGCATACAAAAGGCCAAATAACTTAGTTAACCATGAGCTGGAAGTGCTCTTAACCACTCTGATTCACTGTAGAGTTCTACATTCTATGTGTGTGTGCACACGTGTGCACGTTTCTAATTAATATTCATATCTACAAAAGATTGAGCAAACTGTTGGTGCTTAATAAAGATCTTCTGGATAAACTAAAATCAGTAACTTCCTAATAAAGCGTCTTTGTTTAGAAAACACTCCCATCAGCAACCCTGGATTCTTACTGCAAGTCAGGATCACGACTCACAGTGTGTCTTTGGGGAATCACTTCCCTTCTCCCTGCCTCGGTTTCCCCAGGGAAATGGGCTGGAAACTGCACCCGGTGGGGCATCTGTGAGACCGGTCAGCCAGTGAGGGACACCCCGACTCCTTCAGGGCAGGGATCTGCAGTCAGAAGAGGAGGCCTCCCACTTCCTCCGCACTGAAGCCCAGGGACCCGTGACGAAGGGAGCCCTGGACAGGCATCCACAGCCCAGTGTGAGACTCTGGCACCTACTAGGAGCTCAGAACAGAGCAGGCCAAGCCCTGGAGTTGCAGGGCCCTTGTTTTCTGCCGTCACTCCAGTGAGGCTCAGCCAGAAGCAGATGCAAGGGAAACTGCTCACATGTCAGCTGCGCCCAAGCAGTCAAATGACCGTAAAGGGCATCCAACAAAGTCAACTCAACAACACGGGCCTCCAAGTCCACGGCACGGAGAGCACGTGAAGAAGGCCGTGCCTGCGGGCTGGCCCATCAAGATGGTGTCAAGGCCCCAGGCCCTGACCCTCCAGGACTGGCTCCATCGCTATCTCTTCTCCATCCTTCCTCTGCTCCCTGCTGGCTCTCTCCTCTTAGCCTAGAAACATACTCTGGTCTTTCCCTCTTCAAAATGCAAAAGCTTCCTCTGACCCTTGGACCCCTCGGCTCCTGTCTTCTGCCCTTCCTTCCCAGTCTGGAACCTGGAAATTCAAGTCTACACTGCTGGTCTCCCCACCTCTCCTCAACGTGTTCCTCCATCTGATTTCACGGACGGTGCTCATCCTCAGGACAGTCCAGCAGACCCCATTCAGCCTGCCTCCATGGGCCTCTCTGTGGCCCCTCACACTGCTGCCCAGAAGTACTTTGCTGTCTGGGTATAGATGACCCCACGCTCCTCATGCCCCTCCCTTCTCCCAGCTGCCTCACCATCTGTGCTGAGGCCTTCAAACCTCTCCTCCAGCCAAGGCCTTCCTCCTGAGCTCCCCACCCATGCGGCCAACTGCTGGCCAGACACCAACATTCAGATAGGCCACAGGCAGCTCCTGCAAGGCCAAATTGCCAACAAACTCGAGCTAACTAAGTGTGATGGGCCTCCAGGTGTAGGCGTTAAGAGGATTCCAGGCTCTGAAATCACACTGCCTGAGTTCAAATCCCCCACCTGCAGCTTACTGACACTGGACACATCCCCTCAATTCCCCGTGTACAAAATGGGGAGAACAACAATGCCCCTCTCATAAGCTGTCGCGGGGTTAAATGTGATAACACATGTAGATATTGGCAGCAGGGCCTGATACTCAGTAAGTCCTGTTAGATGGTAACGATCCCTACTGGAATCATCACCTTCTTTGCTAACCCCCAATAGCTCTTCTTCAGGCATGGTATCATCTTCTACCTGTCACTCAGAAGCTGGTCGCCTGGGACCTTGGAGTCATTCCTAACTTCTCTTACTTCCCATTTCCATTCAATTCCCAAATCCTGCTGGTTTTGCCTCTCAAGTGTTTCTCCAAGCCACACCCTCCTAACCAATATCCTCATCTTCTCTCACCTACTCTACTGCAGCCTTTTCTGTGACCCACCTAACTCCTGCCTCAAAATTTATTCTGTAGTGATACTGAATTGTCTACAATTTCCCCACAAACTACATGGGCCTCTTCTCTATGAACTGGATTATGCTATTTTCTCTGCCTGGAAGGCCCCTCCCACCTTACCTTCCACCTTCTAGGAGCCTGATTAGGTGTCATCTCCTCCTGAAAGCTTTCCTGGAATGCCCAGATTGGGCAACATGCCTGTCCTTTGAGCTTCTGTATCTTAGACTTAGTGACATGATATTAACTTACCCTTTCAGGTTACCCCCTTCCCAACTTGGCTAGCGGTTCCTCACTGAGGATCTCAATCACGTTTACTGAACTGAGGTTACTATTCAAAGAAACCCACCTATGGAGGGCCTTATAAAAAGGATGAAATCGATCAAAATGAGAAAATTTCCACTATTTTAAAATCCAGAAATGACGGATTCTTCATAGACCAAAGTACTTGATCAACAGCCTCCTTAAACCAACCAATGAGATTCAAAGTCAGGGAAAGTGAGTTCCCTCATCCATGGGGGCTGTTAAGGAGGGAAGTGACTGTGCCCTACCTGGGGGATAAAGAAGGAGGAAGAGAAGAAGGAGAGAGGGGAGGGGGAGAAGAAGAAGAAAGAATTAGATGATAGGCTCTCTGTACAAGCTTGTTATCCTGACAGAACAGTCCCAGAACTTGAAACGTGATCTCTGGGGGCAGAGGGAGACAGTTTTATCACATATTAAGGTTAGACAGATGTTTTGGGTGTGTGGTGTTACCTGAATCAAAAGCACCACAAAAGAGCTAGCACAGCCCTGCTCAGCAAGATGTGTTCCCAACAGAAAGGCACAGGAACCTTTTTTTCCCTTTCCTTTTCCTTTTCCTTTTCACATGTTTTTCTCTTCAGTCATATTTGAGGGTTTTGGATTTCCCTGGTGTGAGGGCGAAACACTGATTTCCACACCAGACCTTCCTTCCTCTCCAAAAATACTGCAGGCCAGGTCTTCAGCAAGGGTCCTGGGTGTGGAAACAGCCTCAGAAAGAGGGGGTACCTGGTCTGAAAGGTGGGTTTCAACATGTCTCCTGGGATGTGCTTCTTCAAGACTTAGAAGGCAGAAAATCTCCCTCTCTCTCCAACACACACACACACACACACGCACACACACACACACACACACACACACCCTGAGCAGACCCTTCCCCTCTAGGTGGACCAGGGCCCATCCTGCCACAGTATCAGGAAGACAGACAAGAACCACCCGCCTAGCATGGGGGGCATTTTAAAGGCCTGAGCAGGAGGTGGGAGAGGTTGATCTTCCAAATGCCCCCCATTTCTTCACTGCCGACAGCAAAGCCCAGGCCTTAAGAGGCACCCAGGGAAAGAGGCTGACGTGACCAAGAAAATAACATCTTCAGAATGACTAATGCCCCACCGGGACGGGACCAGCTCTGGCCTGGCTGCCTGCCAGAGGGTCCACAGCCACTTTCCAAGGACACGGAGGGCAAACGTCCCTGACAAGTTCCCCCAAGGACTGTCCCTTCCCAGCTCTGCCCCTCCTCGGGGCTCCCCCCAGGGGCCTGTGAAGCCCTGAGTTAGGACACCAGGGCCCAGAGGCTGAGTCACTCCCTTGGGGCCAACCTGGGTCATAGCAAGTTCGTTATTTCAAGGACAAGTTCTCAGACCCCTCGTCCAGCCATCGGCCTGACAGAGACCGGGAGGGGAGAGGTCTGCGAGCGGATGAGGAGATGAGGAGAGAGCAGGCGGACTAGCTTCCCGGGGCTCTGAGGCCCCAAGTGCCCTGGGGGGGGGGCTGTTCACGTCTTGTACAGAACACGCCCAACACACATGGGGAGACGCTCATCCTCCAGCCATCGGGGGGCCCTGTCTCTGGGCCAGGCCCCCCACAAGCCTTCCTCAGCTCTCCCTCAGCAGGCCCCGGGGAGCCCAAGGCGGGGGCCTCCCGCAGAGCCATTTTCCAGGGTGTCGGGGGGGGCGGATCTCGGGGGAGAGGGGCGCAGGGGGAGGTGAGGAAGGGGCAGCTGGGTGGAGCCAGGTCGTCCCCGCAGGAGGTCACAGAACAGAACTGTGGACTGCTCCAAGTTTTTGATGTGCCTGCTCAGGGAGGGAGTGTCTAAAACCATTTCAAAAGCTGGGGGAAGCCCAGAGAAGGGGGGCCTCATTGTCTGTGGGGAGGGGGGATTTCAAAGGAGACCCCGCCACTGAAAGGTTTCAAAAGACCCTTGCCTTTCGATCAGCTCCAAATCACGCCCTCACCAGCGGCAGCCAGGAGAGGGGTGCTGGGAAAATGTTTCCAAGGAGACATGTCCCTGAGTCATCGTAACTCCCGGGGTCTGGAGGCTGCAAAGCCACGATGAGGCACCCCCCCACCCCGCTATAAAAAGGTCAGTTTAGCATCCCCCGGGGGTGGGCTCCCACAGTCCAGGTCCCTGGGGAGGCCTGCCTCAGACCCCCGGTGCCCCAAGTTCATGAGAACGCCACCAAGCTGAACAGCGTCACGTCTATGTGCCGAGTACCCTCGGTGCCACTAAGGGGGGCTTTCACCCCCGCCAGCTCCAGGCAGCCACTCTGGGCTCGGGCCATTTAGCAGGGGAAGCTGTCCACAGGGACACTGGACAGTGTCTACCGGGGCTGCAGCGCCAGCCCCCAGCCAGAGCTCGCGCACCTGCTTCTCTTCCATTCACACCTCCCACAGTCACTCCCGCCACCTTCCCCAAGCCACCAGGGCCAACAGGCACACAGCACAGGCCAAATATAAGTTCCATCACCTCCCTCCTCCCTTCCCTCCCTGCCTCATTCCCTCACCTCTGGACCAGACGGGGCAGGTCTCTGGGTTTTTTTGCTTCTTTTTTTTGCATAATGAGTTTATTTTTTAAAGGCATACAGACAATAAACAAAGCAAACATTCCATCAGATATTAACTTCTCCCAAGTATTATCTGTCCTAGAATCGTTCCATTAAGTTCCAGTCTCTAGACATCTTAAATTCAATAATCATCTTCATCAGATCCATTACTTTTCTTCTGTTGAATTTAACTATTGTTTTCTGTTCGTTGGCTTACTTTTTCAAGGATTTCTATTAAACCTTGTTCTGATACCTTCCCACTTAGTTGTCCATACCGTGCCCTCTCATCCCATTTTCTTCCCCCTCAACACTGCACCCAGATTAATCTCCCCAAAGCACCCAGCTACAACCAGGCCATACTCTGCTCCAAAACCTTCAATGGCTCCCTAGCGTGTAAGCCCAAGGTTGTACACTCAGGTGCCCGCAGGGGCCAGGCAGGGGCCACAAATGAGCAAAGCATCCCCCCAACTCACAACAGGGACTGGTGGGGCCTGTGGTTCCAGCTGCTGCCCAGCTCCCATCAACTGTGCTCTGTGGGAATATGGGCCATGGCTGCCACCTCTCCTGGTTCTCAAGGGAAACCAAATAAAACACCCACCAAGGGGCCCCCAGATTTGGACCCCAGCCTACAGGGTCAAGTCCAAACCTGAATCCCTTAACCTGGGCTTCAAGGCCCTCCATGGTCCAGCCCCAAGCCACCTCCCCACCCTCACTGCCCATGACATTACAACGTGCGATGCCTCCACCCTAGTCAAGTCGGGCTCGTCCACTCCCCAGCCACCTCCTCTGCCCCTGCCTCTGAGCTTTGCTCACCTACAGTCCTCCCACAGATGCTGCTTCCCACCTTCTCAGCCGAACCACAGCACATCCTTCAAGGACCTGCTTCTTCCTTACAATCAGCTCTCCGAGGGCCCTGTTCTCTAGCAACTGTCCTTCATTGCTAAGCTGCTCCCTTTGCCAGGGATGGCCCTAAACCACAGAGAAAACGCCTCCTTACCTTTCAATACCCAGGCCTTCCTGATGGACTTATTTGGATCCAGCAGTCCCTGTTCCAGAAGCATCCACCTCACTATACTGTGCTTACTGGATGCCCACCAGCCTCCCCCATGGACAGGAAGCCCCTGAGGGTAGGGCTGGGTCTCTCCCACCACAGGCCCTGGCAGGGGAGCCACACACAGTGGAGGGAGCCACACACAGTGGAGGGAGCCTGGTTTTTATTCAGACCCTGGCTCTGCTATTTCCTGGCTGGAAGAACTTGGGTAAGTCATTAAACCTCCTCTGTGAGGTGGAGAACTAGAAGCTACGTAAGTACCCGGCCTGTGGTGGGGCTCAGTCCACGGCAGCTGTTAGCATCCTCACCCAGTGTGACCTCCCTCCACTGCACAGAGTGGTGCTGCGGTGTCTTCTGCGGGATGCTGTGAGGTCTCTGAGGGCAGGGGCCATGTCCCCTTCACCCTCTATCACCCACAGGGACCACCCCAGGTCTCTACATGCAGCACATGCTCAACGTTCTTTGATTGATGGAGGTGATGAGGTCAGGGAAGGAAGGGCAGGTGAGGGGGGCAGGGCAGAGAGAGGGGAGATACAGCCCTGCCAGCAGAGGTGCAGCTCCAGCAGGTCCCTGGTCCGCGCCTCATGGCCATGAGCCAAGGGCCTGCATGTGAGACCTCGTGCAGCTGCATAAACGTCTTGCCTGGACGCTCAGGCTCTGAGACCAACAGCTCTTGCTGCCTGCTCTCCAGGTCCCCACACCCCGCGCATCCTGAGAACAGGCCAGCTCACGGCACTGCCGAGCGAGCCTGGTGAGGGGCCCTTTCCAGCCACCAGCCGGGACTTCTTGCAGGACCCCGCCCTCTGCTCACACAGAGACCCAAGTGCCAATCAAACCCTCCTTTCACATCTTCCACCACTCTAGTTAAGAGCAAGCCCTCGCCTTCCACCTGTGGACACCCAGCTTCCAGGTGCTGCGCAAAAGGAAAGGTGGAAGGGAGAAAGGAGGCGGGGAGAACACCTTTGAACTCACCGTGGTCCAATTAGTCAGCCTCTCGACCTTGGTACTTACAAACAAGAGCGCACATTAACACCTGCTGCAAAAGCAAACGTTTTTAGATATCTTCGTCTTCACCTCCCTGACACTGCCGTGAAAGCGCTCAGCAGCCAGTGACGGACAGAGTAGTTTCCTTCTTCTACTTCAGCAGGGGCCTCTCACACAGAAGGAACTAAAAAGGCACCAGCCTTCCTGCCGGGCTGAATTCCCAGGGTCCCCTGCCCCTCCCGTGCTTCTCATGTCCCCTCGTCATTGAGGGAGCCCCACCAGGCACCCAGTTGTGCTCAGCGCCTTCAGGGGACCTGCCCCGAGTCACCGGGACGCTAGGTACCCAAACTCACTGAGCAGCAGCTGGCGGGGACCAGGGGACCGCAGCCACCCTGAGCACAGCTCCACTGAAGAAGGGCCTTATTAGGTACAGTGTGGATGACGGCACAGATGCGGAACAACTCTCACAGGCTGAGGTGGGAGGGAGACTTCATACAACCGACCACTTTGGAAGTGTATTCATCTGTATCTACTGAAGGGGAGCCTACTCACATCATGACCCACCAATTTCAGTCGGAGAGATATTCCCATTAAAACCGCATGTGAGCGTCTACCAACGACCCATACAAGAATGGTCACAGCAGCACAGTATTTGAAACAATTCCACAAAGGAAACTACCCAGATGCCCATCAGTATGTGTATCAAGAACAGATAAACGGTGATGTGTTCCCACAATGGAATATCATACACCCGTGGGAAGGGGCAATGTCCAACCACAGGCGCTAACAGGAACAAGCAAAAGGCACCAGACACAAGTGAGCAGAGACGGTGCGATCTCATTTACATAAAACGCAAAACAACTACAAGTAACCTATGGTGTTAGCATCACGATGCTGAGGCCCTTCTGTTGGTGGGGGAAGGGGCTGGAGGGGGCCGAGGGTGGTTCTGGGATGCAGGAACGGTCTGCTTCTTCACCTGGGTGTTGGTTACCCAAGTGTGCTCAGCTCGTGAGGATCCACTGAGGTGGACGCTTAAGTGGACCTTTTTTTAATGTACGCGATCAAGGGTTTTGTAAAGCAGCAGTCTGCTGGCATGGCTGTTGTTAAGACTCTAATGAGAACATGTGAGAGGCACAAAAATGGAGAGAAAGTCAGGGTCGGGATGCTCAACCCAGGCCTGATCTTTCATCACTCAGACTGCGGGAGTCTTGGAGAAGGTGATCACGCTTCCGCCAAAGACCCAGGGCACCAAGATTCCAGAAGTTCTCGAGGCCCTCACTGCCAAACCCACCCCCTGGGCTAGCCCCATGCCACCAGAAATCCGCTGTGCCCTCTCTTATAGCGAGGGCCTCCCTAGCCGCCAGGGAGACCACAGCCACCCACAGAAGGCAAGTAAGACCTCAAGGCTTCCCTCCATCCCTCGGGCCAAGTGGGAACACGCTGGGACGTGGAAAGCTCCCTTCTTTAAAGGCTGAATTTCCCAAAGTCCAAGACCGCTTGAAGAGGAATGGGAAAAGCAGCGGAATAACTCTGTAAGCATTCTGTTTTGACAATGTGCCTGAGGAATTCCCCACGTTTCGTGGGGAAACGTGAGCAGTTAAATCTATTTGATGCCATGACATACGAAATTGAAGCGTAATTGCCCCTGAGTGCTTGACAACTGGAAAGCACTTCATTTCAGAAATGGAGGGAAATTTATGCTGGGAAATGGAAGAGAGTGTCAAAAGTTGGACTGCAATGGGAGTGGAGCCGCGCGAAAAGAAGGTTCGGGTGGAGAAAGTGCTCCAGTTCTGACGTTTTTAGTCCCATTTGAAATGTCGCAGAAACAGCAGCAGTGACTCTATCCTTTGAGCTACAAGCCAGTGAAATGATGATTGGAACCAAACATTTCAACCCCGAGGAGCGGCCGCAGCACAGGTGGGAGGAGACGCGTGCTTACCAATCATGTGGTTGGCAACGTGGATTTGGATCTCTCTCTCGTTCTCGAAGGTCATCTGACACTTGATGCACTGGTACGTCTTCTTCTGTTTGGAAACCAAAAGGAAAGGAATTAGACAGCCAGGTTGCAGAACAGAGCAGAAAGCAAAAGTTCCAGGAGGCCATGGCTCAAGACTTCCCAGAATGGCTCTGATCCACTCCCAGTTCTCTCCAGGCCATTCTCTCCCCACCTGCCTCTGCATCCAGCTCAGATTCAGCCTGGGGACGTGGGGACAGGCTCCACTGCAAGGGAGCTGCTCCTCTGCTCGACCCGGGGAACCTGCCCCATCCCAAGGTGAGGGCACACAGCAGAACCACAGAAAGGAAGCTGAGGCAGGCTGTTCTGCTTGGGGTATGCTCAAATCCATCTACCCATCTTCCACCCATCTATGCCTGCTGCATCCACTCATCCATCCGTCTGTTCATCCATCTGTCTACCCATCACTGTCTACCTACCCCCTGTCTACCCACCCATCTGTCTAAACACACACACACACCCCCATTCATTCATCTAGCCACCCATCCATCCACCCATCCATCCATCCATCCATCCACCCATCCATTCATCTCTCTTTGCACCCATCCAACTCCTCTCTCATCTATTTACCTACCCTAAGAACCAAGGGGCCAAGCAGGGGAGACTGCTTCCATCAGCTCTGACACTCAGGGGTGAATGAAGAATTCCTCATCTGTCCTAGACACACAAGGCCCCGGGTGATCCTACAGCTGGCTTCCACACACGGGGAGCTACTACCAACTGCTTTTGTGGGGAGGGGGGCAGAAAAATGGAGAACGTGAAAAGTTTCAAAGCTTCTCGAAGACTGGTTCCAAAGAGTGGAGCTTCAGTGTGAAACCAGCCCACCGTGGACAGAGGTGTGTTGCCTGAGTGGGGGAAGGGCTGTGGCTGTGCGTTTTTAGGAAGAGGGAGGGGTGGTATGGGAATCAAAATATCCAAGTTTTCTGAAGACTACTTTGGGTCCTGGGATGATGGGGCCTCCCTCGACCTCTGGAAAAGAGGGCAAGACTCTGGATTTCCTGGCTGAGCGCTGAGACCCAACCCTCAACGACGCAGCCAGGACGAACCACCAGAGGGCTCAGCTGTCGCAGCCCCACCTCAGCCCCACCCGAAGCTGCAGTTCTTCTGAAGGGCCTGGCCTCACCTCCGGGCCTATGCCGTTTCCTCCACCTGGAACACCCTCTCCATCCTTGAGGACTCTGTTCAAATCGCACCTCTTCTGAGAAGCCTTTTCTTCCCACCCCAGAGTGAGTTTAGGATCTGCCCAGGCCCCTGAGCTTATGCTGAAAGCACCTAGTTGCTCCGCATACGATTTTGCCGTGGCCAATTGATTTGTTTGCTCGCACTGCAGTGTGCGCACCCAGAGGGCCAGGACGCGTTCTGTCCACCTGTGGGGTCCCAGAAAGGACTGCGTGCTTAGGAAGCATTTGTGGAACAAATGAGCAAAGTTGTGAAATAACATGTGCCACGCCCTCTATGAGGGCAGAAGGGACAAAGAGAAGTCATCCCACGGTGACTAGGGATCCTGGATCCCCACCACCCAACACAGGGCCCAGCGCAGAGCGAGTGCCTAATAAGTACTGAACTTTCATCATGATTCCCACTGCTGCTGAGAGACTGTTGAATAAAGGAATGGAGAAACAACTGGACCAGCTGGTGCTGGGAGCTCCGGGCTCCAGGCAGGGTCCCCGCTGGGGCTCCAGGACCCGTGCTGATAAGACCAGAGGGCCTTGCTCCCAGTGCTTTGGGAGACCTGGGCGTTCAGTATGTCCTCAGAGCAGCCACAGCGCTGGGCCCGGAAGCAGGCATTCGGCACGGAAACACCCGGGAGTAATGGGTGAGTCTGGTGGGGACAGAACAGGGGAGCCTCACAACAGGCAGAGGAGATTTCAGGCCAGAAGAGACAGCAGGGACTGAAGTCTTCTGAAGGGCACAGTCCCAAAGCACCCACCTCCGCTCAACTCCTCGTCTGTGCTCATGGAGAGGAAGGACCCTGGGTTTCTCCACCATCAAAATCATTCATTCCCTCTCACATGTGTCCCTCACCCACTCTGCCCGGCAAGTATAAGGGTCCTCGATGCTTAAATGGATGACTGAATGAATGAATGAGTGAAGTAAGTAAAGGCAAGAATGGAGCACGCCCCAGGAAGCTCCACGTGGAGGAAGCCCAGAGGACCCTGCTGGACAAGGGAGACTGTGCCCCCCACCTCCTTGGCTGGAAGTCTCTAGAGGCCACGGCCACGGCCACGGCTGTCCAGACCGCTGCGGGGGGCAGTTCACGATCAAAGTGCTATTCCTCCGCGGGGCAGATGAATGAAGCAAGTTCACTGTGCTTGAAAGCACAGGAGCCTGCCTGGGCAGGACGACAGGGTACCCCCAAACGTCCCCCCTCAGTGGCAGGAAGAGGACTGGGCCCTGCCTCGTGGGGCAACAGGCTCCCGGGGAATCCCAGGGGAGTGGTCACAGGAGCTGCTGACCAAAGAGCCTGGGCGTTCACACGCACACACAAAGCGCGTATGCACAGGCACGGACACGCATGTGAGGATATACACACAGACTTGCAAACATCCTACATACCTCGCCCCAACTCACCACCAACACGCAAGACCCTCACACACACCCACAACCCCTACACACAGCAAACCACTTGCTCCCTGTAACACAGACACATAAGTGCAACACCCCCAGAGAAGTGGAGACATCCTCATGGACCACAAGTTCAAGGAGCATCCCCAGTAACACACACGCTTTCAGTTCTCTCCCTGGAACCCTGACAGCCATCACACCCATCGCTCCCCAATGCACCCACGGATGCACAAGCGACTTATGGCACAAGGGTGTGCACTGACCCTTGTGGACACACATGTAGACTCATAGGTATACACACGCACATTCACAGTCAGGCGTACACACACCTGCACACACACAGGTTCACCAGCACAGCACTCACTAAGGCACATGTATACCCATATGCCCCCACCCAAAGAGGGCCCTTTGGGCCTTGCATGTGAGACCAGGGATGCCCAGGGTCCGGAGGAGCAGGCGCCCAGGCCAGGCTGTGGAACACAGCACGGGGAGAGCAGGCGAGGATTCTCACTCTGTCTACCTCCTGCTGCCCCCCATCCTCCCCTCAACACCTCCTCTGGGTCCGTCTCCCTCTTGCTATCCCCCAAAGACCCCATCCTCCTCTGCAGGTTCAGCCCCCGCTAGGAGACGTAATCACAGAAAACTAGAACTTGGCATTCAAAGCACCTCCTCTGCATAAGCGCCTCCCCCGGGGCCCAGCCCAGGAGAGCCAACGCTGAACCCTGGCACCTAAGCGAGGGCTGCCTTCCCCAGCGTGGCCCGAGCAACCCCAGAGGGTCCCGGGGCAGGAAGAGAACATGCCTGAGGATGTGGAGAGGGAAAGGGAAGAAGAGGGGAAAGACAGCCACTGCCACTGAATTCCCGTATCATGATCGCAACTCACATTTACTGAGCACCTATCATGAGCCTACTACGTGCAGGCACTGTCTCTTCTGAATGACTCTGCAAGCTCCTCTTTAGGGACGGAGAAAGTGGAGTGTCAAGAGGCTAAATCATTTGGTCAAAGCGTAGCGCCGGTGATCAGGAGAGCTGGGACTGGACCCCAGGCAGGCGCCCACCAGAGCCACTGTCTGAGCTGCCGTTCTTGGCTCCACGCCAAGACCACCCCACACAGCCCTGCTCTGGGTGACGGAAAGCTGTCACCTGAACAAGCCCGTGAACCTGGCTGTCTGTTTACCCTGCAGGAAGATGGAGTGTGAAAGCACCCAGTCTACCTCCCCACCCCACACCGGACGGGGCACCGTGGCAATTTGGTGAGTCGATGAGGGCCGGGGTCTGCCCACAAGGGGCTGGAATTGGGGTGATGTTGTTATTACCCGTAAACAGAGGGGGAGGCGGAAACCTCACCGCTTCGCTCCAGCCAACAGCAGCCTCGGCCCCATGGGAACCCAGTCCTCAGAGAGCTGGTTGCTATGGATACACTCCCGAGGGTCCAGGCCTGCCAGCCCCCAAGCCCCTGTGCAGCCCCCAGAGTCTGCTCTTGTATGTGTGAGCCCTAGGGGAGGGAGGGGCGGGCGAACAGACAGCTGGGCCCCTGCCCCCAGGCGTGTCCAGGCAGGGGGCGACGCCCCAGAGGCTGTGCCTCCGCTGGGGAGGTACCCGGGCTTTGTCTAGCTCCTTTCTGCAAATGGCCCATCTGCCCAGGCCTCTAGATGTGAGTTCCAGCTCCCTTCTCTCTCACAAGACCAGGAACAGGGAGAGGAAGGCCTTCCAGGCTCCCAGAAAACAAGCCCCCTCGGGTTCGTAGTTCCGCACTCCCACGCACAGCTGTGCATCCTCGGGCACGTGGCTCCACCTTTCTGAGTCTGGGCCCCCTCTGTACCAAAGCCAAGGTCATGGCAAAGGTCCAGGGTGTTGCCATGGAAACAATATAAGAGTGGGTGCCCACACAGTAGGGGTTTTACGAAGTAGTACTTGATACAGGATCCCGCCTTCAATAGCCAAAGGCTCTGGGGACGCTAGAAGCAGCCCCATGGCTGGCAGGAGCCCCAGTGTGGGCAGGGATGGGGCTGGAGCGCACCTGGGAGAAGGGTATGCAGGGGCCCGGCCATGCCACACTGTCCCACCGCATGAGCACCGGGCTGACCGCCCTGGACCCCACCCTTGCAACTAGGATGGGCTCCAGAGGTGCTAGCTGAAGGGCTGGTCAAGAGCTCGGGCTGGGGCACCACACACTCCCTGGGCTCCAATCCCTTCTCTGCTTCTTTAAACTGCGGGGCTCACAGCAAACTACCTAATTGCTCCTTGCCTCCTTTTCCTCATCTGTAAAGTGAGCGTTGTAAGGATTAAATAGATAGGAAGTGCCTGGGTGTGCCTGGTACATCCTTATTCCTCAATAAATGTGAGGTGTGATTATAAACGGGAAAACAACAAGTGTGGTTGCTACATGCCCAGCACGTCTTTACTCATTTAATCCTCAGGGCAAAACACTGAGGTCAGCAGGGAGACAGTCACAGTATTTGACAACTGAGCAGGAACACGCGCCGGCCAACCAGAGCAGAGGCTGGTTAGAAAAGCAGAACGACCGCCCGGTCCCTCGCAGGTGATGCCAGCTTTGGAAGTAGACACTATTGCAATTGCTATTACTAGCGGTACTGCTATTACCCTCTGGCTTTACAGGTGAGGACCGAAGCCCAGAGAGGTCAAATCATAAGTGGGTACTGGAAGGGGGAGATTTTAACGCAGGCCATCTGACTCCAGGGCCCAAATCCTCCCCAATCCACCCACACTGGCTGGCAGAAAGCTGAGGCTCAGGGGGACAGAGCTGCGCAGCCGTGACCGCACTGTGCTCAGGACCTCTGAAGGGTGACCACTGGACCCTTACCTAGAAGGCTTTGCTCAGTCATAAGGCCTTAAGAAAGTGGCCCATTTCTGACTCTCCTTGGCTGCCAGACACACCAGAAATAATGGGCGCTCAGGACAAATTTAATCAACCAATGAATCACCTCTAAAAGGAGCTCTCTGCTACAGACGGGGCTTTGAGGAGAGGCCTCAGGCCCCAGCTGGACACACAGCTCTATCCTCATTCAGACGTTTCCCTCTGCAGCTGGGTGATCTTGGTCAGGGCCTCTGGCTCGCTGGCCTCTGTGGGCAGCTGGCCAGGAGACCCCTTAGGGGCCCCCACTGCAGATTCTCCCTTCAGCCTCTCCCGCCATCCTTCTCTCTCACTCTCTCTCCCCCTCAAAATCCCGGAGTTCCGGGCCCCAGTTCTGATCCCACAGTGAAACACCCTCAGCAGACATCCCTGTCTTCCAGCAGGAACCTGTGGCAGGTGGCCCTTCCCCAAATCCTGCCCCCCTGCCAGTGGTACCAGCAGTGGCTCTCCAGGGAAAGATACCCCCGAGATCTGCTTGGCATCTCCTCGGTCTGGAAACAGACAACACAGACTTGATGGGAACCCCCGGGCCCGTTCTGACACCTGAGGGTCATGCAGCCTCCAGGCCCACTGGCCGGTGCCCCTTGGTCACCATTCCCAGGGCCCATGTGGACCCACCAGTAGCTCAGACTTCCCCTGCCTCATCGAAACCCACTGGTTATGGGCCTGCGGCTCCCCCTGACCTCATAGCCCCCAAGGCAGGGACCGTTTCTGACTCTCCTTAGCTGTCAGGCACCCCCAAAATAAAGGGTGCACAGGACAATTTTGATCAATCATCAGTCAGTCATTAACGATAACAGTAACTGGAAACATTCCTAGGGCCTTCCATGTACCAGCAACTGCACTGGCTATAGTGATGCCGTTGATGGTAATAGTATCAGCTGGTGGTAACTGCTAGCGTGACCGGGCCCTAAGTGCCAGGTTCCAGGCCCTTTATGTGTATATTATCTCCATAAATTGTCAAAGGATCCCTAAATCTAAAGCCTAGAGAACAGAGTCACTTGCCCAAGAAGACCCAATAAGTGTGTGCATAAGTCCACCCCGCGATCAATGACCAAGACGACCAACCCTGAGGAAGCGCTCACTGCATCAGCCTTTTATCTACATTATGCCACGGGCCCCTCATAACAATTCTATGAAGTCGAGACAATTATTATTCCCATTTTACAGACGAGCCCTTGACAAATGAGGCCCAGGAAGATAAATGCCATGTCACACAGGAAGGGAAATGGCAACACTGGGGTTTGAACTCAGAGTCTACTGCAATCAGACGTGCTTAACCGCTGCACAACGGCGCTGCTTCTCTGGGCTACTAGAGGGAACGCCACCGGGCAACACAGAGCTCAGCACGGGGGCTCCTCTGGGCATGAGCGGAGCCCCAAGGAGCAAGGTCCAGGCTCGGGTAGGCTGCACTTACCCGGGGCACTGGCGACGTCTGGGCGCCTTTCCGGGGCCCACTGGTCTCTGGAGTGAGGTCACGGTGGTCCACCTGCATGTGGCTCTCCAGGTCCTCGGCGCTCTCGAACTTGACGCTGCACTCGGGGCAGCGGAGGCCGGCGCAGGGCCGGTCGGCAGGCTCGGGCGGGGCCAGGCCACCCACCTGTCCGTTGGAGCTGCGGGCCATGCAGCCGGCGCAGAGGCCATAGGGGAGCCCGTTGACGTCGAGCTTCACCAGGTCCTGCTTGCTGCGAAACTCTTTGAGGCACAGGGCGCACTTGTACAGCTTCTGCAGCCCCTGGCCGTTGGGGGAGGACGCAGCCGAGCTGCCCGCCAGCTTCTGCATGTGGAAGGTGCCATGGATCTTGAGCTCGAGCGTGGAGGTGACCGTCTGCATGCAGACCACACAGCGGAAGCCTGTGAGGGAGTTGCGCAGGTCGGGGTGCATCTGGCAGTGCTCGATGAACTCCTCCTCGCTCTGCAGGGGCATCTTGCAGATGCGGCAGGTGCCCGTGTCCAGGCTCTTGCTGTGGGTCACCTTGTGCTCAGTGAGCGTCAGCAGCGAGGGGAAGCGCTCGCCACAGATGGGGCACATGTAGTGCTTGGCAGGGCCCCGGTGCGTCTGCAGGTGCTCCCGGAGGCCATTCTCCGAGAAGAAAGTCCGTGAGCACACGTTGCACTTGTGGCTGCCCTTGATGAACTCAGCCTTCTTCCGGGAGCCGTCGTCCTCGCCTGGCCGGATGTTGTGGTCCCGCAGCCTGTGGTTCTGCAGCAGCACCTCCATGGTGTAGGCCGCCCCGCAGATATCGCAGCCGTACATGGGTTCTGACGCGTCCACGTCATCCTCGCTCGCCTCGTGGCTGTTGGGCGCCTCGGGGTTCTTCAGCAGCATGCCCTGCAGGTCGGCCGGCTCGGCCTTCTTGGCGGTAGCCGGGGGCACCCCGTTGGCCGTGCCGTTCTCGGTGGCCGCGTCAAACACGCAGTGCTTCTCCCGCAGGTGCTTCTCCAGCAGGATGATGGCATGGAAGGCCTTGCTGCAGAACTTGCAGTTGTACTTCTTGCTGTGCGTAGTGATGTGGCACTGCAGTTCCACCTCGGTGCTGAAGGTCTCCCCGCAGAAGATGCACTTGTGTGCCTTGGCCGGGTTGCCCAGGTGGCTGTGTTTGACGTGCACCTGCAGGTCGGCCTCCTTGCGGAAGTCCCAGTTGCAGGCCGTGCAGCGGTACATCTTCTTCTCGTTGCTGTGCTTCACCGCCAGGTGCACCTGGATGGACACCTTGGAGTCAAAGACCTCCTGACACAGGGTGCAGTGGTAGAGCACGAAGGTGTGCATGTCCAGCAGGTGCTTCTGCAGGTCGTCCACCGAGGAGAACTGCTTGTCGCAGCTCTCGCACACGTAGTGGGTCGACGTGGTCATGTAGTGCACCGTCAGGTGCTGCAGGAGGGATTCCTGGGAGTCGAAGTCCTCTTTGCACTGGGGGCACGCCTGCTTACGCAGCAGCAGCTCCAGGTGCAGCTTCAGGTGGGTCTGGAAGCTCTCAAAGTTGGAGAACTTGAGGTCGCACTGATTACAGGGATACTCGCCGTTGGAGATGGAGTTGGCGCTCACCGAGAGCCGCTGCCGCTTCGGGGACGACACCTCCACGTCAGATGAGACGGGGCTCTGCTCCGCCTTGGACTTCTTGCTGTGGGCCAGCGGGATGTTCTTGTGGTTCTCCTTGATGTGCTTGGTGAGCTTCAGGATGGAGCCGAAGATGGGCGAGTTGGTGCAGTAGGGGCAGGAATAGACCTCCATGAAGGACTGCGCAGGCTGCACGACCGGGGACTCCAGCTTGGTGCTGCCGACGCTGCAGTGGGCCTGCTGGATGTGCTCGGTGAGGGAGGACTCGGTCAGGAATCCCATGGAGCACTGGTTGCAGAAGAAGGCGTTACTGCCGTCGGGCGGGTTGGAGTTGGGGCCGCAGTGGGAGACGCGGATGTGCTCCTGCAGGCTGTTGATGTCGGCGAACATCTCGGGGCAGTAGTTGCAGTGGAAGGCGGAGATGTTACTGAACTGCATCACGGGGTAGGCGTGGTTCTTGTGCAGCTTGCGGACGTGCTCGTTGAGGTTGTAGAGGGTGGGCATGGAGTCTAGGCAGATCTGACACGTGTGGCTCTGCTGTGGCTTGTCCGCGTGGATGGTCTTCAGGTGGATCTCCAGCACGGCCAGGCTGTTAAAGTCCCGCTTGGAGCAATAGGGGCAGCTGTAGACCACCTTGGACCAGCCCTGCCCGTCATCCCGCATCTTCTTCTGGCCCCGCAGCGGCTTCAAGGTGGAGTCCGGCGTGGAGCCTCGCTCCACGGAGGCGCTGGAGTCTGGAGTGGCGCTGCTCATGGAGGCCACGCTGCCCAGCACGGGGTCAGGGCTGACGCTGTGGTTGCTGGAGTCAGGCTGCCGGTGGCTGTCCAGGTGGCAGTAGACGCCCTCCACCGAGGAGAACTGCTCGGGGCACATGGGGCACTTGTGTTTCTGGTTGGCGTGGACTTGGTGGATGTGGGCGAGCAGCGTGTTCTCGTCGACGAAGACCTCGGGGCAGTGGATGCACTGCAGGTCGGCCTTCTCGGAGAGCTGGGGGTGGCGGGTGAGCACGTGCTTCTCCAGCTCCTCGGTCTGGCTGAAGGTGTCCTCGCAGTAGTCGCACATGAAGTCGTCCTTCTTGGCCTCCTTCTCCGACTTGGCCAGGTGCTCCTTGTTCTTCTTGTGGGCCTGCATGTGGCTCTGCAGCGAGCTGGTGGAGGAGAAGCCGCGCTTGCAGACGGTGCACTTGAAGGGCTTGCTGGAGCTGTGGGTCTTCAGGTGGATCTTCAGGTGGTCGCTGCGGGAGAAGGCCGCCTCGCACTCGTGGCAGTGGTACTTCTTGTCGCCCGTGTGCAGCTTGATGTGCCGGTCGCGGCTCCTCTTGTGCTTGAAGAGGCGGCTGCAGTAGGTGCACTTGAACGGCAGCTTGTCGCTGTGGATCTGCTCGTGCCTCTTCAGGTAGCTCAGGCGGATGAAGGACTTGTCGCAGAACTGGCAAGGGTACGGCAGGCCCGTGCCCCCTTCCTCCTCACCCAGGCCCAGGTCACACCCATCTCCGATCATCTGCGTGGGGGACGCAACATCCTTGCTGGAGGGAGACGAGGCCACCCAGGAGAGTTGTGGGTCGTCGTCACCATCTGCAGAGGGAAGGCAGAAGAGAGATTAGAGGCAATTCCCAGGGCCGCGAGAGACGAGGACAGAGCCAGCTTCTTGAAAGCTCGCGGGCTGAGGCTGTGCAGCTGGCCCACTGCTGCAGGGCGAGTGGGGGGAGGGAGTCTGGGGGGCCGGAAACAAGTGGACATGCGGGCCTTCCAGTCTGCAGAGGGGGTGGAAGAAGGGTGGCAGGATGAGCAGGGGACGCACCTCTCCCCTGGGCAACACCTTCCTGGACCTCGCTGGATGCAGCACCCAGCCCCCCAACAAGAGGTGAGGTCTCAGTCACCTCCCTGATGGGGGGTGGGGGGGATGCAGCCTGGGAAAAATGTCACCTGAAATGTCCTCAGAGACCATCAGTCCCATAGGCCCAAAGGAGGTAAGTCCCATCACTCGATCAAGACACGGGGGTTGACTCCCCCTCCAACCCCTAGTCTGTGGGGGAAATCCCACTGGTGCAATGGGACGTAAGCAAAACTCTGCAAGAAAATAAAATGCATTTTAATGAATTCGGCCACACCACATTCCGCGGGGAAGGGGGGACTGATAAAGCTGGAACTGCTGCTTCAGGTGCCCACAGACATATGAGGCGGAAGTTACAGGCACACGGTATCAGCCCCGAGAGCACACACGGGCGTAAACGAGGGGCACTTGAGAAGGGGCTGCAGGGTTCCCAGCCCAAACCATCCCAAGGGCGGTCGTTTTCTTTGTTCCCCCTCCACCCCTGGATTTGCCCCAAGTTCGCTCAGGACCCTGGGTAATGGCCTGACGGTGTGGTGATCAGAGATGGGGCCAGGACCCAGACAGCCACAGATCTCAGAGCCTAGTGGGCCCTTAAATCCCCTGTGGCGTGTGCGGACGGGGCCTGCACGGACACCCTATGTGGCCCGCCCTCCCCAGGGACAGGGGCCACCCCCGCACTAGGGGTTGGCCATTTCTGGAAAAAACTAAGGCAAACCGGACACAGCAAATTAAACCAGTGAAGTTTCCCAAGACACGGCGGGGGTTGAACCGAGCCAGCCTGAGCAGGGAGTGAATTCCATGGCTCAAGTTTCATGTTGGGTGGATTTAAGACTTAATAATGAATGAAACGGACCGCAGGCTGCTACGGGCAGGGGAGAGACAAACAAAAGCTCAGACTCGACTGCACTGACCTTGCTCTTCTAACCCCCAAGGAAACAGACCACGGCCCCCGCCTCCCCGGCCCCCAGCCAAGCCAGCTTAGTCTTCGGAAAAGCCTCACCAGTGGAACCCAGAAATTCTTGGCCAGAGGCAGCCCAGACCCTCTAGAAGGGAAAGGCAGGGGGACCACATTCCGAGGCTGGGCAGGCACCGGCACACACACCTACACGCATAAACACACTCACACACACACAGGTCACACGTCACTCCCACAACTCACATGTGAACTCCAACACACCAACACACACTCACACACATGCAGTCATACACACACTCTTACCCACACACAATCACACACAGTCACATACTCTCACACACACACAAACATATCCATTCCCCTGCAATCACTCCCACATGCACACACAAGCTTGAACATACATGCACACTCACCTGCAGACACAGACACACACACCATCACGGAGGCACGGCTCAGCCCGGGGGTCCCATACCCCCAGGCTCTCCCAGCTGCCAACCCCAAGACTTGGAGAGACAAGCAAGGCCGGCTAAAGGGTCTTTCGGGGTCACTCAGAGCCTGCTCCTAGGGTCCACGCACCACCCTGGTGCCCGCCCGGGGCCTCTGGCCCCGACCGTGTGAAGATCTGCCTGACCCCAGCTGGCACCGCTGGCAGAGCTCTGCCTGGAAGGATGCCACTCTCCAAAGCTCCCGGCCCAGAGTCCTGCATCTCCCAGCAGCCTCCCTGCCTCTGAAGCCCAGTCACCCAACCCAGAGCAGGGTGCCTCCCAAAGTGAGGGTGCCCGCTCCCCTGGGAGCCTCACATTACAGGGCCTTCGGATGGGAAGGACGCGGGGCTGCCAGCTCCTCAGATGAGATGCGGCGGGAGGCGTCCCGGCCCCTGCCGGGTAATTCCCAGCTCTTGCCAGCTGGGCTACGCGGGGCGCAGACAAAGGCACCCAAGGGAGGAGATGGCTGGAGCTGGGGCAGCTGAGGGATGTGCTCGGCCCCCACCCCCTGGCCGGGCTCCACCAGCTTTTTATTATTTTGATGTCTTAGCTCAGACTCACGCAAGCTGCCACAGAGCCCTTCCTGTGTACCTCTGCTAAGGGCTGTTCTAGCCACGAGGGAGGCGGGAACCAGGGCCCCTCCCACTGTACAGACGAGGAAACTGAGGCACAGCCACAGTGACGTCCCCCAGGGAAGGCCAGCACCAGGCCTGTCCACAGTCAGGCCCCTTGACACAGGTCAGTCGTACAAGACTACACCTGAGTAGGTGAGGCCAGGAGAGGGACCCCCGTGTCAAGCTCCCATGCCGTCAGGGGCCGGCTCTCCTTTGAGCCCTGACAGGACCACCAGAATGGCCCATCGTCCTCATTGCAGGGAGGGGCCCCCGAGGCCCGGGAGGTACAGAGGCTGGCTGGAGCTCGCAGGGCCGACAAATGGAAGACAGGCCAGTTCATGGGTGAGGGGGGCAAGGAGGATGCCTTGCCAGAAAGACCAAGCCCGGACGCGTCTTTCATTCACGTTGTCTGAGGATGAGAGCAGACACGTGCCCTTGAACCCTGCTCCTCCATTCATCTGTCCACCCCACAAGCGTTCCTCTAAACACTCAGAGTCAGCTCACACATCTGCAAACAGGGACGTGTTGTGAGGGGTGGATGAGAACACGTAATGTGAAGAAGCACTCTTATTCCATTTACATGAACTGTCCAGACCAGGCACATCTGTAGAGACAGAAAGCAGATTAGTGATTGCCTGAGGCCAGAGGAGGGAGCAGGGATTGACTGCAAATGGGCAAGAGGCATCCTTCTGAGATCATGGAAACGCCTGAAAGCTGGATTGCGGGAGGACTGCACAGCTCTGTGAATTTACTTAAAAGTCACTGAATTGCTCACTTAAAACAAATGAATGTTATGGTATGCAAATTATACTTCAATAAAACTGACAGACAAAAGCACTATCTGGCCAATAATAATAATTAGCACAAATGAGTACCACCAGTGCTAATAAAATTAGCAGCTACATCTAGTGAGCACGTCCCAAGTGCCTGCACTGTGCTAAGTGCTTCTATTACCACAATTAATCTCTTTTCATCCTCCCATTGGTAACATCCCATTTTTGAGATGAGGAAGCTGAGGCTCGGCGAGGTGAGTAACTTGCCCTGAGTCACACAGCCGGAGGCCCCAGCGGTGTCTGACCAGGATTGCGGGGTCTACTCTCACCCTGCTCCACCTGCAACCCCACCCAGTCTTTGAGAAGAAGAAGCCACCTGCCCCAGCACCACAGTCCCCGAGGTTCATTGCGGGGCTGCCTGGCTGGCTTTATTTTTCTGCAAACAAGTCTCAAAACTAAAGCAAAGCACATTATTCTGGGAACAACAAACTGAGCAACTGCTGAGATTATAATCATCTGAATTGAAACGAAAATAAGGCTCCTTAAACTGAAAAGATCCAATCAGGGGAAATGGGCATGTTGACAAATAAAGACCCAACTCAGATTGCCCTGTTTAAAGCCTTTTACCTTAACAACGTTTAACCTTGACTGCTGCCGCCCCATCCCCTCCAAATGCATTTTGTTTGGGGGGCACTTAGCTTACTCTTCTAGGAGCAGACTGGAGAGATGACTGGGGCCAGCACACTCGGGATGGATGGGCAGGGAGGTCGGCAGATGAAGGGGGGGTCCTTTTCTTACAGCGGCAACACTCCCCTCATGCTGACTGTTAGACATCACACAGTGCAGCCGGTGCAGCACACACCCTCAAGCAGATGTGCAGAAAGAGAAGGGGTGCAGAAACAGGATGAAGGCAACCCCAAGGTCCCCTTCAACTTGAATGTTTCAGAACTCAGGGAGAAGGTAGTTTCAAGGAAAGTCCAGCTCGACCAACCACCTTTTCATGTCCAAGTGAATGCTTTGATAGAGTCTACTATGTGCCGGGCACTCTTTTAAAAGCTTTACATGTGTTAACTCATTCAGTCCTCTCAAGAGCCCAATGAGATAGGCACTATTATTATTATTTAATATTTCCCTAATCAGGTGAGAAAACTGAGGCACAGAGAGGCTGAGTAACTCGCCTAAAGCCACACAGCTTGCAGGCAGGAGAGCCAGGATTCAAACCCAGTTAGTTGGTTCTGAGTCGGTGCTTTCACCCACCATGCTACCCTGCCTCTCTCCTTTGGGAGGGGCCACTGTCACATGAGAATATCAAGAGGGAAACCCAGTGACTAATGCCAGACCCTTGGCCTCCCCCTCCCGCTAGAATGAGTACAAAGAAATATAACAAAATAAATAGAAAAATCACTTTCAAAAAGGAAATTAAAGTCATTTAAAAAGGATTAATCCTGGGGCTTCACTGGTGGCGCAGTGGTTGAGAGTCCGCCTGCCGATGCAGGGGACACGGGTTCGTGCCCCGGTCCGGGAAGATCCCACATGCCGCGGAGCGGCTGGGCCCGTGAGCCATGGCCGCTGAGCCTGCGTGTCCGGAGCCTGTGCTCCGCAGCGGGAGAGGCCACAGCAGTGAGAGGCCCGAGTACCGCAAAAAAAAAAAAAAAAAAAAACAAAGGACTAATCCTGAAAAAAGGCCTGATAGGAAATGGGTTATATGGGGCTTTTGCAGTCTGCTGCAGGAAGAGAATGAAAATAAGCATAAAAGAGGGGAGGAATTTCGATAAAAACTCAATTATATAGAAAAAAGAACATTAACTGGGCTTTGGGATACATCAGTGGCAGAAAGAGTCAGGTGGACCCCAAGCTCACATGGCCACACTTGGTGAATTCCACAGGCTGAGGCCACAGCCATGACAACGTGGCCTCAGACACACCTTGTCTGGGCAGAGCAGAGTGGCCACCACCCAGGACGGCTGGGACCCTCAGCTCCACGCTCCTCCAGTCACAGAGAATCCAGGTCGGGGCTGCCGAGGAAGTACCTGGATGCAGGAGAGAGAGTAGCTAGCCCACAGGCCCAGAGGAGTGAGCGGAAAGGGGGACCTTCCTGCAGCGAGGGGCACAGGCTGAGGAGGGAGGGAGCCCTCTGTCACTGAAGTTGTGCTAGAGGAATAAACGGCTCTGAAAAGAACAGTGAGAGGGAAGGTGTAAACAGCCAATGCCCAGGCAGCTCCAGGTTTCTAGGACATCCCTGGGATGGGCAGGTCCACTCAAGTGAATAAAAATGACCACCAGCCTCCAGAGGGGACAAAAGCTGAGCGGTCCCAGGAGTGAAGTTTCCAAGTCCACAAGTGCCCCCAGTGTGGGGTCCTGTGCACTCGAGTGCACCCCACCTGGGCGCTGCCCCCTGGATAGTCCAGACCGTGCACAGCAGGCAGACTTGGGACAAGCGAGGGGCCTGGGGGAGACATGCTGGGGCAGAGGAAAGAGCACTGGACAGAGAGTCCAGCAGGAGACCTGGCCCTCGGCTGCCTCCACGTAATATGGGAAGTTGGAATTTGAGCCTCAAGAGTCCCCTCTGGATGAATATAAAAGTCATTTTGGACAATATTCCAATCATCCAGATTGTTTCCATAATAGCCACAAAAAGGCTCGACGATTCCTCACGAAGCCCCAGAAGGTCTCCTTGCTATTCACCCGATTCCATGGGAAAATGAAAATTGCTATGGAGGCAAGTTCCCTCCCCACAAGACAAAGCTCTACGGGGCTCCAGGTAGAGCCTCCCCTCTGTCCCCGTTGGGAATTCCAGGAATGGGAATAACTGTGGCCCGACCCCAGACTCAGGAACCATCTACGCCAATCCCGCTTGATATAGAGGAAGAAGCTGAGGCCCAGAGAGAAAAGAAAACTTCCAGGGACGGTAAATTGTTAGTGGTCACCTCGAATACTGTGTTCAGGAGGATTCTGAGGCCCTATCTGGGCTCAGAAGAAATGAGTGCTGAAATCAATTGGTAATGTCTGCCATGAGCAGAGGAGTGCACAAGTGGAATGTTCAAAGAGTGGGGAGCAAATTGGAGGAGGAGGTCTCCTGATTCCCAGTGCTAGAGTAGAAGCTTTTAACCATCAGGTTTTCTCTTTCAAGAAGGGAACTGTGCATCCCCTCTGAAAAGGAGGCTTTAGGGCAGGATCACCAAAATCCTGTTGTTCAAGCAGAGACAACAGCATTTGACAGGTACTGTGGAGCTGTGTTGTAGTCTAGAGAGGGGTCTCCAGCCAGGGATAAGGGTCAGCAGGTCCAACTCTGCTGATGGTGAGGTCCACCCAAAGTGGGCACAAAGCAGCCCGGGCATCCTGGGAGGGCAGATCAATGCTCCCCAGAGCCCGAGGTGACAAAAGCTGCAAGACATGAATGTGCTTCAGGACACACCACTGACTGCACTTCCCACAGAGGCAGCCAGAACCAGACAGGTGGCTTCCAGACATGAAACGATGCAAATTCAGCTGGAGCAACATCTGGGTGAATTGCTGATCTCTTCTTAGGAAACTTCAAATCTCTACCCATCTGTCTCCCTGCGCTCCTGTAAACCTGGTGCAGCAGAGGGATCTGTGGGGAGCCTGGATCTGTGACGAACTCGGTCCCAGAGGCTACTCTGTTGCTGGGAGGGTGGGAGTGCTTCTGCCTCTGTGACATGGCTGGACTGGGCAATCTCTGAGGCCTTTTCCTGGGGCTGCTTCCAGTAAACTGTGGTGTGAGCTTCCTGAGAGGCCCAGCACAGTTAACCCCTGGACCAGAGTGGGGTCCTGGATCCCACGGTATGAAGGCCCAGTAGGAGACGGAGGCTGCCAGGCCAGAGCTCCCAGCTGGGTGGGGCATCCTCACTGTCTCCATGCCTACCAGGGACTCATCCAGACTCAAACTAGGCCCGGGGGGGCCCACCGACAAGAAGGCGACAAGAGTGCCTGCCCTGGTCCTTACCTCCTACCAGGTGACAAAGCTGGCCATCCATCCCAGAATAGTCCGCAGCTCAGTTATATGCACACATGTAGGATCGGTGCAAGGGGGAGGGGAGGCAAGAGGAAGTTAACGGGCCATCACTCATCTTATTTAACACAGACAGGGAAACAGAGGCCACAGAGCAGGAGCAGACAGATCCAGAACTAAACTCATAAAAACCACAGTAGTTACTACTTATGGAACATTTTCTATAAACCAGATCCTTTGCCAGCATTTTCTCGTTTGATTCTCACAACATCGCTACGAGGTAGGTGCTGTTACATCCCCTTCTTTCTAACCGTGCAAACTGAGGCTCCAAGAAGGAAAGCAACTTTCTGAGCACATGGAGTTAGCAAGTGGCAAATGTACCACTACCCCCACCCCAAAGCCACTCACTAACCACTAGACTACACTGCCTCTCCAGGCCCTGAGTGCCGGTTCAGGGCCTGCCCCACTGCAGAAGCTGCTCAGTGCCAACCCCTACAACTCAAGGACAGCCAAGAAGAGGTCCTCAGACTTTATGACCCCACCCGCCACAAAGACAAAGGCATGTCCCAAAGTGGGCAGAGTCGGTGGCTGGCTTTACCAAGCTGGATTACCCAAGGCTGGCTCTGATGCCAAGCACCAATGAATGTAGCTGGTCTCTTGCCTCACTTGGTGGCAGGCAGAGCAGGATGCTTAAATAATCTGTGCAGAGGTTGTGGTAGGCAAGGTAATGCCCCCCCCCACAACAAGATGTTCATATCCTAAGCCCCAGAACCTAGGAATACGTTACATTACATGGCAAAGGTCAATTAAGGTTGCAGATAGAATTAAGGATGCCAATTAGATGACCTTCAGTTAAAGAGATTATACTAAATTACCTGGGAGAGCCCAATGTAATCACAAGGGTCCTTAATGCAGACGAGGGAGGCAAAAGAGGAAGTCAGAGTGATACAATTGCTGGCTTCGAAGATGGAAGGGGGCCACAAGCCAAGGAATGTGGGCAGGCTCTAAAAATGGGAAAGGCATGAAAACAGATTCTCTCCAGAGCCTTCAGAAAGGAACACAGCCCTGCGGTTTTAGCCCAGTGAGATCCATGTCAGACTTCTGATTTACAGAACTATAATATAATAATTTGTTCTTGTTTTAAGCCGGTTAAGTCCATGATAATTTGTTACAGCAGCAATAGGAAACGAATACAGATATTGGTACCAGGAGAGGGGTGATGCTATTACAAATACCTGAAAAGTGCGGAAGTGGCTTTGGAATTGGGCAGTGGGCAGTGACTAGAAGAATTTTCAAGAGTGTGGTAGAAAAAACCTATATTACCTTTAAAAGATTATTCATAGAAAAACTGACTCTGTTAGTGAAGACTCAAAAGGAAGTAAGGAGTACATTTGAGAAAACCTAAGTCACCGTAAAAAATACCTAAATCATCATGAACAAACGGATAAGAGAAACATGAACATTAAAGGCACTGATGGCGAGGGCTTAGAAGATGAGGAACTTGATATTGGAAACTGGAAGAAAGGGATACTTGTTATACAGTGCCAGGAAGCTTTAGGGAATCATGTCCCACAGTTATGTGGAAAACAGGACTAGTGATAGATAAAAATGGATATTTAGCTGAGGGGATTTCCAAGGAACATATTGAAGGTATGGCCTGTTTTCTTCTTGCTGCTTGTAGTGGAGAGGAAAGAGATGGATTGAGAGAAGAACTGTTAAGCAAAAAGAACCAGGAATTGATGATTTTGGAAATTCTCAGCCTAACCAAATTGCAAAAGACATTATAATTAAGAGATTCACTATCAGCAAATCACACTCAGGGAAAAGACTGAGAGTGTGACTATACATTTTGCTAATATCTCAGAAGAATCCAAAGGTTGGAACACTCAGTCACACAAAAGACTCTTTGAAGATATTAAGCATGTGACTCACATATCCTCTATGTCAAACCAGAGAGCATCTAGGAAATTTGGGGGCATTGCCCTGGAGCCATCCCAGAAGAAGCCAAAAGTAGAGATCAGATTATCTAGAAAAAAATCTATGTAGGGACCTTGTCTAACGGTGTAGATCCCCCATGACATACACAGGAGACCCACAAGCTTCTTGAAAAGTTTATACCAGCAGAAACACTGCCAGCTTGGACCAAAAAGGAGATGGAAGAAGGCTGAGGAACCCCCCCAAATTCTACAGGCAGGAAATAGGCTAATAAAATTACTCAGCTGCAAACATGTGATAATTTCCATTTAAAAAAGGAAAAAAAAAAAAAGATAATTCAGAGGGCAAAGCCAGAGAGTAGAACTTTGAGCCCAGAGGGTGGTACCATGAGCCACAGTGGATGAGATCACTACTGGACTAGGGTCAGATTCTGGCACTGAATAAGCATAGGGATGTATGTAGAGGCAAGTACACCCACCCCCTCTTGTTCTTCCATTTTCCCAACTCTTGAGAGCGGGAATCTGATGAATTGGTCTCTAAGAGGCTTTGTAGCTCTAAGAGTCTGTGATCAACTAGTGATGGCTTCCCTGGGTACAGGAATGAGGAATGCCAGATAGTAGGTATCCCAGCTTCCTGCTGGACATCTCCCGGTTTGTGTTCTTTCCCTCGGCGCATACTTGTTGAGTCTGCTCTATATGCCTGGACCTCTGAGGGTTGCAGAAGGTACCCAGCATTCTTAGGTTTCTCTGCTCTTGTCTGCCCAACCTCTCTGTCAATTAGTTACCATCTCAAGTTTCAACCCTAAACCAATGCTTTGCCACTTTGAAGCACTTTATTTTTATTATTATTATTTTTTGCAGTACGCGGGCCTCTCACTGTTGTGGCCTCTCACGTTGCAGAGCACAGGCTCCGGACGTGCAGGCTCAGCGGCCATGGCTCACGGGCCCAGCCGCTCCGTGGCATGTGGGATCTTCCTGGACCGGGGCACGAACCCGTGTCCCCTGCATCGGCAGGCGGACTCTCAACCACTGCGCCACCAGGGAAGCACTTTAAAAGAGGGGGGAAAAAACCTTTCATGTAAGCAGTAGTCAGTTGTGCATGTAGATATTTGATTTCCCTAAAGGGACATTTGAGGGTATGGTGTAAAGGTTGGAGGCCCAGCCCCTGAGAAATCAAGAGTCCACCCACCCTGAGAAGAAAGGGGAAAAGGCAGCTGGAGGGTCTTTCCTCAGAGGCAGGCCAAGAAGCCTCCTAAAGGACACCAGGAGCTGACATGGCTCCACCTAAAATCTTGAATTAGAATTATGCTTTCAGTAAAAATAACAGCGATTTGTATTCACCCTTCCCTGCTCCAGGGAGCTCAGAGTGCCTTTGCAGCTATGATCTCATCATCACCAGTGAGGCCACAGACAGGGAAAGCAGGGATCATTCTTTCAGTTTGGGAATCAAAATTAAGCAGGTTGGGCGGGGGTGGTGCTCAAGGGTCAACAGGCAGCATGAGGGTGGAGGCTGGCATGCAGAGGTCAGTGGCCCCAAACTGAGAGGAGGAGCTGGCCCTGGTGGGTGAAGGGTGGGGTCCTATTCTTTGACCCACCTCTAGGGGACACTTGGCACATATCCTTGAGGGCCCACAGACCTCCCAACAGACTGAAAGCCATGGCCCGGCATGCCTTTTTCTAGCTGTCTCTAGGGGCTGCTGAAATGCCACCTGACAGCCAACAACTGCCATCCGGGCCCTTAATAAACCTTCCGGGGAACCAAAACCATCAGCATTATTTTGAAGAGACTCCATCAGTCTCAAGGAGACATCAGCCACTGGAAGACAGCAGAACCGTATTTTGAGAGTATGGGCTCGCTTAGACTGAGCTGCCACTCATTGGCTGTGTGACGGTTGTCAAGTCACTGCACCTCTCTGAGCCCCCATTTCCTCAACCATAGGATGGGGATAATAAGAGTGTCTACCTTACAAAATGGGTAATGTGTATATGCTGCTAAGCATTCAATAAATGAAGGAGGTTACTAGTAGAACTTATACTATTTTCATTAACTGTAAATCCCATCAACTGTATGGCATTTAAAATTTTACACAGCATTTTCACACCCATTATCCCTTTGACATTGGAGCAGCTCCTCATGGTTGAGGTAGTGGTGGTGGTTGTTATTTCCATATTACAAGCAAGCAGGGCGCCACACACCCAGGGATCCTGGGATGGAACCCAGCATCCCACCCAGCCTGTGTCCCTCTTTCACACTCAAAGGATCAACAGTAAGCTGCGTGGTCAACCCCACGGATGAGGAAACGGAACAGAGAGGTTAGATCAAACCCCGACGTCACAGAGCAGATGGTAAATGGAAAAGCTGGGACTGGACTCGCAGCGGGACTGAGAGAGATGATGACCTGAGCAGGGGGACAGAGATCACCGTGACTGTCCTCTCACCAGATGGTCTGGGGACCACCCAGTTATCAGTTATTTTGTAAAAATGCCAACATTTAGAAATCAAGAACACTCAACGTTTTTTAAAACATCCACTTCTGAGTTTTCTGGAAGGAGAAGGCAAAGACCTGGAGACACAGGACCTGCATTTGGTGCAGCCATGACAGACCAGAGCTGCCGCTCCCCGTTAGAACCGGGTGCTCACTCTCCTGTCTGTCCAGACTGACAGGGCCCCCTTCCTCATTATGAGGCATCCTGGGCCCCAAAGGCACTTGTGTTTGCTTGGCAGCCAGGTCCAGCAGCTGGACTAAGGAGTCTTAGACTCCCAGCTCCGTCAAGTTAATGAACCTCCTCAGTTGTACAGAAGAAGAAACCTGCCTCCGTTTCCTCATCTGGAAAATGGGAATAATAATAATAGTCCCAATTATAGAGGTGCTATGCAGATGAAATAAGTGAATATTTGTAACAGGTTATATATGAGAAATGCTCTATTAGATAAAAATAGTCACTGGCTACTGGCTCCCAGCTCAACATAAGGTCACAGGGCAGAGAAAGGGAGAGAGAGACAGGCAAGAGAGTCAGGCAATGGCCGTGATGGTTTGAATGGGCACAAGACAGTGAGGGGGTCCCACCTCCCTGAGTTCTGATTAACAACCAGGAAGGTCTAAGTTAAGGACAAGCACTTAGCCCCCTACAGAAGATGATTTTCTAAGCAAAAGACACTCAACCTGCATAAAGGCCCATTGGGCCCTTGCCATTTACAATCCCAGGACATCAGAGAGGAAAGAAGCCTACAAGAGCCCCCAGCCCAGCCCCCTCATCGTATAGACAGAAAACGCAGGCACCAGCAGCCTCGCTGGCGCTTGGACCCGGGTCTCCAGGCTCACGGTGGAGGGCGTGGGGGATGAGGCCTGACTCCCAGAGCACCCCTGCCCCTCACCCACTAGGCTGCCATCCCAAACGGCTGCTGGACACCCAGGACAGGAAGGGGACATCTGCCTTTCTCCTTGAAGCCTCTGACCCCACAGAACACACAGCCTGCCCGGCTACTCCATCCCTTAGACAAATTTACTTAGCACTGATACTGAAAATGCAATTGAGCTTGAGTTTTATTGCAGAAATTAAACATACCAGGAAAAAAAAAATAGAGCACTCGTCAACTCGCCTGAGAGCTGGCGGTGATCAAACTAGCTAAGGTGGAGTGTCACGATAGGCTCCTGCCAGGGAAGAAGGGCCCCAATATTCCCCCATGAGCCCCAAAGATGGGGCTCCTATTACTAGCAGAGGGGCTCTGGAAGGCTTTTCCATCAGCCCCCTGGCCGGGCCCCCTGCACTCCCCGACCTCACCCCACCAGCCTCCCACCGTCGCGGCTGCAGAGAGTCTCCGAAGTCACCTCCATGAGCTTTCACGAAATGACACCACCAAGGGCCGGAGCAAAGGGCTCTCTGCTCGACTCGAGAGAAAGCAAGATGCTTTCAGGGTTGAATCACTGTTTTTCTTTCCTCCCTTTGGAGATCGGCAGAGCCCACATTCGGCCGTGTTCGTGGACCTGGGACTGGAAACAGCTGCGCTCTAATTACATGTAAAGTGTACCAAAACATCCTTTTTATCGCAGACTGGAAATCTGTTAGCATCTGTCTCTCCTTTGTTTCTTCCACAAGATACAAGCTTGTTTCTACATTTTTCTCACCTGTAGCGGTGATTAAAATTCATTATAAATGAAAGGAGTGAACAGAGAAACAAGTTCCTCTGTGTACCCTTCTAAACTCAAATTAGAAACAGCTGTTTGCTAATTCATGCAGCGATGTTTTGTCGTGCTCTGTGAATCAATAATAACTCACCTTATTGCTGCAGACATTTTTGGATAATCCATATATTTAATTCGGCGTTGGGTTCTCCAGGCAGGAATGTGGTGGCAGAACATCCCAGCTGCCCTCAGGTGGGCACGAGGGGACTCTGGTTCACTCCCTGGTGACGTCCACGCTGCCCCGGCAAAGAACCCCAAACTCGGAGGCACCCAGCACCTCTACCCTAGACACGGGTCCTGGCAGGACCAGAAGGAAACCCCAAAACAGTCTCCTCATCTCCTCCCCTCCCTGGAACCAGCCAAAAAAAAAAAAAACCCAACTCTGATTAAACGCAAACCACACACATCCTCCAGCCACTGGAGGGAACAGCAAAATTAAACCTCTAATTGGTACGCGGAACAATTTAAAACTATTAAGTATAGGTGAAGCTTTTCTGTAAGAAAATACTCCTTTGATTAGGATTAAGTTTATTTGGATAGCATTCTTCCCTTCCCTACGTTATAGCTGCAGATGTCAGAGTTGCAGTCTGGAAGTCCTCGAATTTTCTGAGAAGTGTTCAGGCATCTCCTCGGCCAACTTCAGCGGAAAGAGTATGCGGCATCCAGAGCTGAAGCTCTGAAAGGGAGAGGATATTCCTTCTCCTTTGTGGGGAGGGAGGTGAGCAACACGTCCAGAGGCCCGTACTGCCACCACGGCACGCCCGGCGTGATCAGCAGGGGCTCCTCCTTCAAGACACTGCCCCCAGGAAGCCTTCCCTGACTCCCTCTGCCACCACTGGTGCCCTTCCCTGACCTTGGGGGCACTGCCACTTTTTACCCTGCACTGTGGCACTTGGCATCACTGTCTATTTTGAGTCCTTGGGGAGCCCCTGTGTCCCCCCTCATTCTTTCAGGTCTGAAACATAGTCACACTGAGCCACTTTTTGAACCTCAGACTGGTATCACTGCCCACGGCCCAGTCCCACCCTGCAGCCACCAACCACAGAGCCCCCCGTGAGTGCCAGGCACGGTGCCAAGCTCCTCATAAGCTTTACCTCATTAAATCCCCACCTCCATCCTACGTGGTGCCCACCATCATTTTCCCTGTTTTACAGATCAGACACCTGAGACTCAGAGAGGGCAAGGGCCCCGAGTTTCACAGCAGGTAGTGGAAAGAGCCTGGAATGATCCCATATTTCTCCAGAAAGCCATCAAACTAAGGAGACAGCAGTCCAATGCGTCCAAGGGGTCTGCCTAGCACAGCTCACACTCATCTGCAGGGCTCTGGGGAGCTTTCCCTTGGGGGAGGCCCGGACAGCTCCCTCCCGGGCAGGCTCAGGGAAGCGTGAGCAGGGAGGAGCCACATGCTGGGAGGCAGGGGCACTCAAATCGTGCTTTGAGGAAGGAGGAGGCTCTCCACTGACCCGCGTCCCCAAACATGGGACGTGCACCGTCATTAGAACCCATGGTGATTTAGGCGGCAGCCTAACACTGACGCACAAAGTGAGAAAGTTCGTGCCCCTTCAATTCCCTTTTCAGCCATCAGGCAGAGGAGAAGGACTCCACCTGGTGCCGCGTCCTTAACTTCTCTCTAACGTTCCAACAAGGAGAGAATAGACCCCAAGGCTCGGGGTTTTCAGAATGCCAAAGCTCTGGCTGGAAGAACTTGAACGTGAGCTTTTCTTTGGGTCTGTTTTCAATTTACTTTTAAGGTCACTGCCTACTTACAGCAAATGATACTGATTTTCCATTGGCAGAATTCAGTAAATAAATTAAAGTACAAAAAGAGGACTTAAAGAAAAACACTAGGTAAATCATAGCACCAGTGATACGGAAATCCTGCAAAAATTATGGCAGAGGGATACAAATGACCAAAGCCTGGGACCTCCAGTGTAGAAGTGAGCGTGGAAGTTGGAAATCTCAGGAACAGCAGGCTGAAGCCTGCGTGGTCTCTCCAGGGCTTTGCCCCTGCAATGATTTTCCAGCCCCAGCTCCTCCAGGGAGAAGACGTGAGACGGTGCCAGGTAGGGCCTGGGAGCTGAGGCTCAGGAATGGCCGTCCTAAGAGCCTGCTGCCACACCCGGCCCCGCTCAGCAGCCCTCCACCCCTCAGGCCATGCCCCCCAGTCCCCAGAGACCTGGCTTAGCTCTGCGCTCACAGCGCTCAGGGCAGGTGCAGGGGGAGGTCACAGGCAGGGCATCTGGGCGAGGCCTGAGACAGATTCAGGAGGTCTCAGTGCTCCCCGAGGGAGGGAGGCCCCGGGGAGAATCAGAGCTCATCCACACAGGAGATGCCGCCTCCCCTCCAGGTCTGGTTGGCCCCAAGCAGAACACAGCAAAACCCACGGCACTGGGCCGGGGCCTCTCCCAACGGGCTGGACCAGCACCTTGGTTCTGGGGCTGCTTCCAGCCCCAAGCAGCTGTGTGACCTTGGGAAAACCCCTGGCCTCCGGGCTCTCCTCAGCTCATTTACAGAACGCAGCTTGTATCCTGACTTTCTTACTGGAGGTGTGGACAGAGGAAGTATTCAATGAAGGTAAAGAATGTGAATAAATAACCAGATTCGTATTATAATTTTCACAAAACGCAGTATCAGAGAAAACCACATGGTGCTTCTAACCTAGAACTTGAAGCGTCTAACGTAGATCTTAAAGACGTGGAAAGATGATTAATAAGTATGTTATATTTCATATTAAATATGGACATACATGCCTATAACATATGGATAATAAATGACATTTATCATGTGCTAGACATTTCTTGTTTGCTCCATGTCACACGTTGTCTCATTTAATATTCACAACAGTCTGACGAGTTATTCTTGCCCGCCCCCATTCTGCAGATGAGAAAACTGAGGCTTACAAAGGTTAATTAACACTTCCAGGGTCCTACAGGTCAGAAATGGCCGAGCTGGGCTTTGAATATGGGTCACCTGACCTCACAGGCTGTGCTTTTAATCACCCTGAGATACTGTGTGTGCGAATCACCATATGGGAGTGAAGGAAACTGAGTGGGTGACACCTGCTCAGAAGCAAGAACACCCCCGCCCCCCGCCTCCGGAGCCAGCTTCCCTTAGAGCCCAGGCTGGATGCCCAGTCAAGAACCCCGGGAGGATGTCAGGGTCGAGTCCTCATTTTCAGCCCAGACACGTCCTGGGGGACACTCTGCTCGGGCTGGGAGGGTCAGACTTCTGCAGACAAGGCAGGCATGCTGTCTGACCTCGAAGCCCGGATCCGCTGTTTTTCACCTCAGTCGAATCCACAGAGAACCAGCTCAAGGATCCCCCCAAGCATCTGGAGCACTGAGGAGCCTCCCACAGCTGGGAGGATGGAAGCTCTCCCCCAAAATACTCCCTCTCTTTGCCCCGTGATGTGTCAGGGGCCCTCTCGGCAATCCCACAAGACCGTCACAGCTTGGTCCCACTGCATAGAACACACTGGGGATGGAGAGCGGGGGGGCTTTTGCCTCAGCAGGCGCCCCAGGCACGTGCAGCACAGCCCTCAGCCGCTCGGTCCAGCCGCAGCTGCGGTGGACGGTCTGAGCGCCGGGGCCTGAGGCCCCACCTCAAGCTCTCGCCTCCAGGGCTCTGCCTCTCTCCAGAAGGGGGTCCTCAACCGAAGGGGGACTGGAGCCTGCGGGGCATCTTGCACATACAGGAAGCTTCCAGCTGAATCGAGCCCAGGGGTCCGCAGCCGTGACCTTGACACTACTCCTCAATACTGACCTTTCCCTTCCCTGCCTCACTCTCCCTGTCCCTCACTCCTGCTTCCTAGAGCACCTACCTCCCCATCGTAGAACCTGGACCCAAGTCCCGGCCTCAAGCTCTCCATTCAGGAAACCCATCCACGACACTTACCTAAGGTGGTGGCGCCAGATTCGCAAGCCGAGTCCATGCAGTGATTCACCACGCTCGGGTCACCTTCCAGACTTGCCCTATTTATTTACTTACTTACTTTTCCCTTTTTTTTTTTTTTTTTTTGCGGTACGCGGGCCTCTCACCGTTGTGGCCTCTCCCGTTGCGGAGCACAGGCTCCGGACGCGCAGGCTCAGCGGCCATGGCTCACGGGCCCAGCCGCTCCGCGGCATGTGGGATCTTCCCAGATAGGGGCACGAACCCGTGTCCCCTGCATCGGCAGGCGGTCTCTCAACCACTGCGCCACCGGGGAAGCCCTACTTACTTACTTTTATTACTATCACTCAACTTTGTCCTTTCACCTGCTTTAGGCCTAACAGTGCTACCTACCTGAGTGTAATCCCAAATAATTATCTTGATGAAATCGTGTGTATCATGTTTTGTAATGTCCATTAAAATACAAACATAATTACCTTTTTAAAAATTGCATGAACCATCTAAAATTGGGCTGCCCATCCCTAAAAGTGCCTCAGGCCCCCACTGTGAGGCTCCTCCTCTGGCCTCCACTTCGCATAGGACTGCAGCTCGCTGTGTGCCCCTCGCCCCGCTCCAGGCTGGGAGCGTGCTGGGGGGGGTGGCGTGGTGTGCCCAGCACAGCACCTGGCCGGAGGCAGGCAGGGGAGAAGAGGCGGGCTGGGCCCCGAAGAGGGGGAAGAGCCCTAGGATTCCCCACCGATGTGCTGGTGCCAGCAGTGCAGCCACTCTGCGGGCCCCACTCACCCTTTATACTCAGCCAGTCTGCGACTCAGCAGAGAAAATTTCAATTTTCCCTGGCCTTTCACGTCTCAGCCTCCAGAAAAATTGCCATTGTGGGTTTTGTTGCTGAGCTGTCAACCCTCGATGACTGAGACTGCTCCAGCCCCACCTGGGTTGGGAGGAGATTAACGTAGCCTGGGGAAGGCCCCGAGTGCAGGGGCAGCAGCTGGGGAGGTGGCCACCTGGCCTGGGACCACAGTGTGAAGGAGGAGTCCCGTGTGGCTGGGCTGGCATGACAGGCGCCCTCCGGAGGCGGCTGTGGCCAGGGGCAGTCCCCTGACTCGACTTCCAAGCGTGGGGCAAGGCAGCTGCAGTCCCAGACATCACAACTGGGGCATGCAGTCCCCTGGTCCCTTCTCGGCATCGCGGACCCTTCCCTAGGCACCCCTACCCCCTGCCGCCACCTCTGCTTTTTCAGCCTGAATGGCCACCAAGTCCTTATGCCGTAACCAAGCCCTCATCTTACCCTACACTGTGCCTATTGTCATAAATAGACTTGAAAATCATCATAAACTATGTTCACTGAGCACTTACTATATGCCATGCTCACTTTTTTTGTTTACTTATATTATTAAACATAAATGTTTTGCGTGTATTAATGCATTTAAACCACACATAATCCTTTCACTAGACACATTTTACAAATGAGGAACCCGAGGCTCAGAGGCTGAAATAAACCTCTGGGAGTGTCCAGCTGCCACCCGTTGTGCATGTGGGGATACTGAGGACCTGAGGTCTGAGAGAGGGAATTGCCCCAAGGTAGACTCCAGCAGAGCTAGGAGGATCTGACTGCCTGACTCACCAACCTCACAAAATGTCAGTACGTTAGAGGTGGAATTATGGGAACCCTCCCAAAATACACACGCACACACACCCCAGAGGAGGCTGAGAAGGCTGACGTAATGTAGAGGTATAAACAGAGAAAGACCACCCTGTGGAAAGCGATGAATCACCCAGGACCCTTTGCACAATGCATCACCCACGACATCCTCCCCGCGGGGCGTCTGGGAAGGGGAGACACTGCCCCCAACTCAGCATCCCTGAGGGTGGTGGTGCTATGCCCACAGCCTGCCGGGGCCACTGTCCCCAGCAGGGCTAGCTACCAGCTCATGTCAGCCCCGGCACAGAGTAGGCCATCGACATTTGCTGAATGTTCCATGAACGAACGATGGATGAATGAGTGTCTCAGCCAGGTCGTTAGTCAGTGCTGGGTGCAGGGCTGTGAACACGCTGTGAATTTCCTCCTCCGCCATTCACACTGTATCGAAGCAGCAGTTCACTTGTTCATCTTTGCCCAAGAATGTCATTCTTGGGTTATTCTGTGAGGGTCTCCCTACAGGTACTCCTGGCTTAGAGCTGCCCAGAGACAACTCTGAGAAGCCCCAAATTTCTGGATCCCTGGGAGCCCCCACCAGGTGCCTGCCAGTACCTATCTGCTTAATGATTGAATAAATGCGTGACTGAATGAATGAAAGGGTACATTTCAGGTCTTGTCCTAGAGCAGGCAATTGGTAACTATAGCATGAATAAATGAATGACTAGGATGGATGGATGGATGGATGGATAGACGGATGGATGGATGGACGGATGGATGGATGGATAGACGGATGGATGGATGGACGGATGGATGGATGGACGGATGGAAGGAATGCTAAGCCCAGGGCTTGGTCTAAAGGAGGCACTTTCTACCTGTAGTATGAATGAACACCTGAATGAGAGAATGAATGAATGAACGAACCAATGAACGACAGAGCTAATCGCAAAGAAGGCGCCGGGAGTCACTCAAGGAGGGTCCCACCAGGTGGAGGCTCCAGCTGGCAGCTGAGGGGTTAATGAGTTTCACCACTAGCTTGACCACCTGGGCCCAGAGGGGCCCACCGCTGCAGAGTCAGGTCCCTGGGGCATCCGCACATTGTGGCAGAATGCAACTAGTCCAGTGTTCAGCGTAGCCCGCATTTGTCATTCTTTCCTTTCAAAGAACCTCTTGGAACCAGGGAGAGAGCAAGGGTATGTAGGGGTAGGGGAGGCGGATGGCAGGGATGGAGGCAGAGCTCAGCCAGCCAGCCTTAGACTGAATCCCTGGAGAAACGGTATTAAAACAAAGGAGACACTGGGAGTGGACAGGAAGGGTTGGGGGTGGGTGGTTACAGGCCTCCTATTTATTCAGACCAGAGCAGAACAAATGAATAGATTTAATAAAATAATAAGCTAAGGTTCCATGCTCTTAAAGGTACAGCATCAGCAGTGTGATCTGGGGTGGAGTGAAAGGTTTGCATGTTTCTCTGGTAAAACTCGGCAAGTAAATATCTCTTTCCACACAGCACACTGGAGGGTGAGGGTGGGGGTGTGTGTGCATGCACCGGTATGCGTGCCTTTCCCCGCAAGGGACCTCCAAAACTCACCCCAAATCTCCCTACTGACTACCCAACCCCCACAAATAAGCACACCCTCCCTCTAGGAACACACGGCCAAGTGGCTGCCTTGTAAGTTCTTCTGGGAGGAAGTCAGGCCAGCCAAGCACACACGGGTATCACCCCTTCCTGGCCACCGCCGCCCTGGGTTTCTCCTTCCCTGCCCAAACGGACCAAAAAAATTGATCACTTCCTGTTCATCTTGGGAGACTCCTTGCATTCATTCATTCATTCTCTGAATACTTACTGACACCTACTCTGTCCATGCCAGGCTCTCTCGGAGTGCTGGGCCAGCAGACACACTGGCCCAGGGAGCCTGGTTCCAGGCGCACCAGGAGCGCGTCCAGCAAGGCTCCCTAGCCAGAGAGCTGGGTTCACGTCCCAGCTCCACCGCTGACCAGCTATGTGACCTCGGATCCGTTACCGAACCTCTCTAAGCCTCACCAAGGGGGAAAATGGACAGAGAACACCTTCTGCCTCCTCTGGTTGTGGTGAGGATTAAATAGGATAATCCGCTTTGGCCCAGCACTGGGCACACGGGAAACGCTCAATGAATGTGTCATTGCATGTCGTTTCCAGATCGGTGGCAGCAAGAGCAGAGGCCGCTGGGAAGACCCCTGGTGAACCGCAGGGCTCACCGCCTTGGTGGGCCATACCTCCCACTCCCAGTTGGCCCTTCCCATGAGCATCCCCAATTTTCCACATCCTCACACACCATTCGGGGATCTGGGATAAGAGCCACTAACAGCATGTGATGGAAAGAGCTGACCCCACTATCTTACCACGGAGCCCGTCACAGAACCCAAACATAGAAGGGCCCTCGAGGGGACCCAGTCCCCTCCCCACCAGCACTTCCAACCCCTCTGCCACTGGTTTGGTCCCTTGCAGTGATGAGGAACTCATTCCCTTCTGAGCTTCCTTAGCAAAAAGAAATGGATGTCATCCTGAGCCCTAAGGGAGGGCCTGCTGACCACCTCTTAGGGACAGGAATAACGGGATCCCCGGACTCCCATCATCCTCTGAGAGGAGACAGAATCAGTCACCTAATACGTGGCAGCCATTTTTTTAAAATAACATTACAATTTAAGTTCACTGATTCCTTCAACAAGTATTACCAAGTGTCTACTCTGCAGCCCTGTTCCAGGCTCTGGGGACAGGGTAGTGAGTACAACCAAGACCTTGCCCTCAGAGCCTCAATGTAATGAGAGGAGACTAACAATAACGCAATAAATCCATCTGTAGTAAGTCAGGTGGCACTACAAAGAAACACGCAGCAGGATAAGGGCTGAGAGTGAAGGGACGGTGCGGCGGGGTGCTACTCCAGACAGGTGACAAGGTGACAGATGAGCAGAGGCCTGAAGCAAGCAAGGACGCAAACCAAGGAATCTAGAGGAAGAGCGTTCCAGGCAGGCGGACGAACGTGTGTAAAAGCCCTGAAGCCGGAGCGAGCCACCTTGGGTACATTCCAAATCCCCATTGTCTGAGATGCCAGCATGATGCTCGGAGCGAAGGCACTTGTCCTGCCTCCAGAGATCACAGACCAAGCTATTCATTCCCACAGAGACCCAAAATCCAACCCCAGCGTTGACTCACTGTGTGACCTGACGCTGGCCTCTCAACCTCTCTGGTCTTGGCTAAGGCAACAAGCAGGCACTGCCAGGGAAGGGAAGCCCCTGGGGTCCTCCCCAGTCTTCCGCTCTGTGCCACACGCACCCACCATTCCCCTCTACCCCATCACGCCATTCTCACGCCCGCACCAGCAATGCCACGCAGGATTGGCACGCCTGCCAAAATAGCTATTAACCCAGTAGCCAATAATAACACGTTATCCTATCAATTTGCTTCTGAAACGCTGTGTAATTGCCGAACCCAAGTTTGCCATTTTGGTAGCTTGGTTACGACAATAAACAGAGAGAAACTCACCCGTTCCTTCCCAAGGAGAACAAGTGGCTGGCCCCGAGAAGCACCCGCTTAACACCGAGCCCCCTACACCGTGGGGCCCCCCGGAAGCCACTGGGAGTCATGGTCTGGTGATCAATAGAGCCTTGTCTCGGCGTTCTCTTGGCGTGTCCCCCTATGACTAGAGAGGAGACCGACGTCTGGGAGGTGATGGCTTGGGGCCACGGTGGCCTTGTGGGTGGCAAGGTCGGGCCCAGAAGGAAGCCTCCCAGCCGCCAGCCAGGAACCGGGCTGTAGGAGGTGAGACAGATGTGAGGGGCTGGGAGGAGGGTGCCGGGGTGGGAGCCAAGGCACTTAGGGGCCAGCAAGCGCTCCAGCCCAAAGGGCACACAGACGATCAGGAACGCAGGCCAGCCTTCTCGGAGGAGACGGGGGCCGGGAGGCCACCAGACGGACACTGAGAGAAGGGGAGGGGGAAGCAAAGAGAGCAGCGCCAGACCCAGAAATCAGGGTGCTCCCAAGGGGCCGCACCCTACTCCCACACTGCGGGACCCAACACAGATCTAACAGCCCGGCCACCAGTGCCTCCTAGGCCCTCGCTTGTTCTCTCTCGGTCCAGGAAACAGTTCCCTTCCTTCTGGATTAGAGTCCACTCTGAGCGAACATTCTGCTTCCCAAGGAGCCAGGAGCCTCTAATGGGACTCTTGGCATTCTGGTGCAGACACCAGCCTGCTTTATCCATTCGTCCCCTCCGGCCCCGCCTCTCCGCTTACCTCTCCCCCCTGCTCACCAGGGCGCCCCAGGCCAAGTTGTTTGATGCCCTTGTTCCAGGCACCCAGCGGCGGGGCAGGCGAGGGCTGGAGCAGCGCTTCCCACTGCCCCACTGGTGACCTCAGCCCCGGGACGCATCCCCACCCTCAGCCGGGGAAAGGATGGGCCCAGCGTGGCTGCTCCCGCCGGCACTTGGCGGAGAATCCAGCTAGTGGGGAGAGGAAGGGCCTGGGGAGGGAGTGGGGGAGGAGACAGAGGAGGCCAAAGGCTCGGCCACTCGGCCAGATGCTGACCCAGTTGAGGGCCCCAGACCCCAGGGGCACCCGAGAAGTTCCAACTCCCCCTCCGGCTCTGGGATTTCTGCAGAGACGAGGGGCCTGGGGCAGTACCGCTCCAAAGCCCATCCCTGAGGTTGGGGTTAAAGAAGGAACACAGGGCTGCCAGGACAGGGTGGGGGACAGCCCCTCAGAGGCCCTGGGTGGGGTGGGTGCGGTGCCGTCTGCGGGAAGAAGCACTCAGCAAATGGAAACCAGGCCCCAGAAACGGGCCAGGCCACAGTGGCTGCACAGCTCCAGGGAAAACCCTGCTGCTCACTGAAAGGTGCCCCAACCCCGGAGAAAGGAGCCTTGCAAATGAGAGAGTGGGGAGGAGGCTGGGAGGCTGAGGCAAGATCGGGGGTGGCAGCTGGCTGCAGCCACACATCCCCTCCTTTCCTGCGCTCCGAGCACCTCCACTATTGGCACATTATCCTCCAAGGCCGGCTGGCCCGTAAGCGCTGTACAAAGCCAACTCACGGAGCAATTTTCCTCCCTTCTCCTCCCTCTGCGGCCTTCAGTCAGGTTTCCAGCAGAGCTGGGCCTGAGCTGCATCCTGGGCCTAGAAATCAGCGTCACGCTGGGCCGGGTAAGCGTGAGTTCCCACCACGTTCATTTTTGGAGATTCAGCCCTCAACACTGAATCCTCAGCCCACATCAGTGAGGAAAATGGCCAGGCGGAGGGGGCGGGGCAGGCACACACAACTACGGATGACAATTTGAGATTGGTGGGACCCCAGGGACGTGACATCAAGAGCTTGCTGTGGGGGCTTCCCTGGTGGCGCAGTGGTTGAGAGTCCGCCTGCCGATGCAGGGGACGCAGGTTCGTGCCCTGGTCCGGGAAGATCCCGCATGCCGCGGAGCGGCTGGGCCCGTGGGCCACGGCCGCTGAGCCTGCGCGTCTGGAGCCTGTGCTCCGGCAACGGAAGAGGCCACGGCAGTGAGAGGCCCACGTACTGCAAAAGAAAAAAAAAGAAAAAAGAAAAAGAAAAAAAAAAAAAAAAGAGCTTGCTGTGCAGTGAAATGCTGGAGAGGGTGCAGAGGAAAGGGAACCCTCCTACACTGTTGGTGGGAATGTAAATTGGTGCAGACGCTATGCAAAACAGTACGGAAGTTCCTCAGAAAACTAAAAATAGAGTTGCCACATGATCCAGCAATCCCACTGCTGGGCATAGATCTGGAGAAAACTCTAATTCAGAAAGACACATGCAGCCCAGTGTTCACAGCAGCTCTATTTACAGTAGCCAGGACATGGAAGCAACCTAATGTCCATCAGCAGACGAATGGATAAAGAAAATGTTATATACATATACATATATTGATACACACACACACACACACACACACACACACACACACACACACACACAGTGGAATATTACTCAGCCATAAAAAAGAATGAATTAATGCCATTTGCAGCAACATGGATGGACCTAGAGATTATCATGCTAAGTGAAGAAAGCCAGAAAAAGACAAATATCGTATGATACAGCTTATAAGTGGAATCTAAAAGAATGATATAAATGAACTTATTTACAAAACAGAAATAGACCTACAGACGTAGAACACAAACTTATGGTTACCGAAGGGGAAAAGGGAGGGAGGGATAAATTAGGAGTTTGGGATTAACATACACACACTACTATATGTAAAACAGATAACCAACAAGGACCTACTGTATAGCACAGGGAACTATACTTGGTATTTTGTAATAACCTATAAGGGAAAAGAATCTGAAAAAGAATATATATCTATATGTATACCTGAATCACTTTGCTGCACACCAGAAACTAACACAACATTGTAAATCAACTATACTTCAATTAAAATATGTTTTTAAAAAAGAGCTTGGTGTGTAGTATAGTCCAGTAAGTGTAGATGTCATCTACCCATTCATTCATTCAATCATTCATTCATCTCTTCAACAGACGTTGATGATGTGCTTAGAACCCACCAGGCACTTTGGTGCTGGAGGTGTGAGGCGAGAAAACGCAGGCACAGTTCTTGCCCTTCGGAGTTCACAGCCTCCTGAAAGAGACAGACGTTCTCTATGTGCTGATATCTGCTACAACTGAAGAAGGCCCCGGGGCGGTGGGAGAACAGGGGCTGGGGTGCGAGAGGGCTTCCTAGAAAAAGCAACCTCTACGTTAAGACCAGCAGGATGAATAAGAATTAGCCAAGGAAAAGAAGCAGGGATGGAAACAGAGGTCCAAGCAGCAGCCCCAGCACGTGCAAAGGCCTGGAGGTGAGACAAGTCTTTGACCGTTTCCACTAAATTTCATCTGGCTCCTCTCCCTGAGCCGTGGTGGGTGGCCCATCCCAGCAGCTCCGCCCCCAGCTCCCCCCAGCTCCCAGACTCGGGGAGCCTCCCACTGGCACCTCTAGTGGCTAAGCCCGTATTGGAGACCTTCTTTCCCAGCTGAAGTTCTTGTTTGAAATGTTTTCATATGTTTATTTTTAAGAGGGGATGGGAAGAGAAAAGGGAGTCCTGAAGGTCTTTTACTTTTCAGGAAAAAATTTAATAAATAAATAGAGCCTCAAGAAAAGGGCATGGAAAGGTCTCTGCATCTGTAACCACTGAACAAATTAAAATTAGCTCATTTAATCAGCTCCTAATGTCCCGAGTGGGCCCTGGAACATAGCAAACTTCACAGCAGAAACGCGCAGGCCAATGTCAGTTTATCCTACAACAAAGGGATTTTCTAAATAGCACGATCAAAACCCAGCAAAGGCCGGGGAGAGCTGGGGAGACAGAACTCGGCCCTCCAGATCCTGGTGGACCCCCACCTCCCGGCTTCGTCCCTTTGAATGGAATTGTTCTTTTGGCTTTTGTTCTAATTATCTAAACATATGTGTAACTCTGTTCTACAAACTGCGTTTTAGCCGGCAAAGGAGGTAACGTTAGCCCCTGCCATAAATTCCTGGGGCCCTTGCCCTGAGCCCCACGCAGTCAACACCTCCCCCTTCCCACTACCTCCAGCCTCCCACACATGCACAAACAAACACACATGCAAGACAAACACACCTACACACACTGCAGTCACATACCCACACGGTTCTATACAAGGTCACAGGTCATGCACAGTCACATACGCATAGTTATATGTGTACAGTTACATGCATGCACAATTACATACACACAGTTACTACCCCACACACAGGCACACAGCTCTCCAGTTCCTGTCTAACAGCTGGAGGGGGGAGGTGCCGCTCACCAGACCCCCAGGGAGGGCCGCTACGCACACACCTGAGACCCAGGCTGGTAGCAAGGACTCTCATTTCCCTGAAGTGGTTTCTCCACTCAACTTGTCACCCGGGCTAAGTCATTAGGGCAACTGAGGAGGGGGTGCAAGAGACCAAGGAAGGGGGCCCTGGGGCCAAGGGGAAAAAGGGCCGCGGTGCATGGTGCTAGGGCGAGCCGGGGCCAGTGGCCACTCCCAGGCCTGGCGAGGAAGCCTGAAGGCAGCTCCTCTGCCAATGCTGAACTCACCTTCCCGTCCTGCAGCCTCCCAGCCGGCCGACCTGCAGCCCTAGAGTCCTAGGTGCTCAGCCCCACGGGACATAAGCCAGGCTGGTTTCAGATCCTGGCTCCGCCATTCACTAGCTCTGAGCCCTCACCTCCTCCTCCATAAAATGGGAAACAGCATCATCCCCATGGAAATGTCATGCTGATCAAATTGGAGAGCGCCGTACAGCACTGCCCCGCACAGAACAAACTAAATCAACCTTTGCCGTGGCTTCCCTTTATACACGCAGGCGTGGTGGCCCAAGAGTGTGGTCAGACGGTAGGTTAGTGACATAACCAGACGAGAGCTAGTCATTTGCAGCTTTCACTTTCTTACCCAACCCCAATCCCCCAAGTGAGGAAGGGAGAATAAAATAAGTAACCCAAAGACATTAAACAGTGACTTCCCCGGTGGCGCAGTGGTTAAGAATCCGCCTACCAATGCAGGGGACACAGGTTCAAGCCCTGGTCCGGGAAGATCCCACATGCCGTGGAGCACCTAAGCCCGTGAGCCACAACTACTGAGCCTGCGTGCAGCAACTACTGAAGCCTGCTCGCCTAGAGCCCACGTTCCACAGCAAGAGAAGCCAACGCAATGAAAAGCCCGCACACTGCAACAAAGGGTAGCCCCCGCTCGCCATAACTAGAGAAAGCCCTCATGCAGCAACGAAGACCCAACGCAGCCAAAAGTAAAATAAAATTTTAAAAAATTAAAGAGAAACTTAACTGGAAACTTAAAAAGAAAAAAGACATTAAACAGGGTGTAAGGAGTAACCAACCAGGTCGATGGGAGCTCTGGAGGGCTTCTGACCCAGAGTGTGACAACGCTTTCCAAATGCCTGCGCCCTCTGAGTTCCACAGCAACATCCTGGGTATGTGCAAATGTTACGCCCAAGTCACAGAAACGGAAACCGAGGCTCTCTGCAGCAAGAGGCAGAGCCGTCTTGCAAACGAGTCTGCCTGGATCAAGACGGCGTGCTCGTGCCCTGCCCCTTCCCACCGCAATGGTTTCTGCCGCCCTGCCCTCCAAACTACAAACTCCTCCCAAAGGATTCCTAGAGGAAACCCACACTTGAGAATCATCTCCAACATGCAGCTCCTGGGACTGCAAGAGCCTCAGGCCACTCAACCCAACCCAGACCCAGGAGGGCAGCCCTTCCCCACAGTGGCTCACAAAGGCCTCAACACCCCATACCTCCCCATGTCGAGGAAGGGGTCGGGAAGGGCCCTCTCACATTTCACAGACTTGGAAACTGAGGCCCAGAAGTGGTGGGGGTGGGAGACTCAAGCTGCCACAGCTCCCAGGTGGCTTCCAATGGGAGCTGAGTCTGCAAGTCTGGAGTCCTCTCATCCTCCCAGCCCAGCCCTCACCAGGGCAGCACTTCTCCTCAGACCTGTCCTATAGGCAGCACACCTGGACCCCCAGGGAGTGTTCAGAAAAGGGACCTGGATATGGGTTCCAGCCAGCAGGTTCCACTGGATTGATAGTGGCTGTGACCAGTCCTATTTATGGCTCCCCTTCTCCATCTGACTGGCAGGGCGTAAGTTGTCCCCTTAGCTCCCTGAGACCAGTCAGGTGACAGGAGACCAGAGCCACCTGAGGCACCCTCAGTATGGGCAGGGAAACCTGGGAAACAAGCTCCTTTGCTAAGTCACCAATCCCACAGATTGGATCCTACAGATCCCACATCCTGCAGGCTCCCCCACCCCCGCCCCCAACAAGCACCAGGCCACCCAGGAGGAGAGAAGCATGGGCAGCGGAGGTCAAATGCGTGGGCTTGGGTTGAATCTTGGCTCTGCCACATACATGCTGTGTGACCTGGGGAAAGTGACCTCCCCTCTCTGAGCCCTTCTTCTTTTAGACCCAGCAGGACCGTTGTCCCCACAGACTCCCCTCAGGCTCATACTCCCCTCAGCTGTCCCTGAACCAAGCCCAGCAGGCAGCTGACGAGGCAGCCCAGAGCGTGTGGCCCGGCCAGAGAGACACAGGAAGATACAGGCTCCCCTTACAGGGTCTGGACCCAGGAGGCAGGAGTTGGACCCGGATGCCCCTCAGAGAGCCCCAGACTTCACTCTCTTACAATAAGGATTCAGAAGAGAACCACAAGGGAAAAAAATAGTTGGCAGTCTTGCCCCCATCCGCCACCGTGTCACGCCACACACACAGACCCGGCTGGTCTTGCCTCCCGCTCCTAGGCCATGTGGCCCTACACTCCTCCCTGCACTGAGCCTCAGTTTCCACTCATTGGGCTCTGCTCACCTCGCAGGGCTGCGGTGAGGGTCAGAGGAGAATAATGCCCGTGCAGATGCTCTGTAAACTGCCAAGTGCGAGCGCCACAGGTGGCATCACTGGGAACACACATGGGACAGGAAGGCAGGAGACGCCAAGGGCAGACACAACCTGCCCCCCCCCCAAATCTGGGCTGTGGCCACAGCAGGAGAAGAGGCCCATGCTGGGGCTGGATGGTCCCTCCAGGGCCCAAAGTACAGGCAGGATGCAGGCAGTGGTTGCTCCAGCTGCTTGCCTCTGTCTTGGCCAGCACGGAGAGATGTGGCCACCCAACGCAGCAGAGAGCACATAGTAGGTGTCGGCAACTGGTTGATGTCAGGGTTTTCCCAGCCCCCAACCCTCAGACAACCTGCTTCTGCACAAGAGACCGGTGCAGATGCCCACAGATCACAGTCCGAAAACGATGGCCCCGGTAAAGAAAGAAGACGTATCTGCGCTCGTCCATGCTGAGGCATCAGACCCCTTGGGCTGTGGCCCAGGAAGGATTGGCGGGGGCAGGTCTGCCCACTTCACAGGCCACCGGGGATGCCCCTACCTGCCTGACTCCACCAGCAGAGAGGTTCATGTGCAGGAAAGCACCCAGCTGGGGGGACAAGAGTCCGGGCCCTGAATTCCAGTCCTGTCTCACTCCGTGCCCTGTGCCATCTCCAGCAAGTGTCCTCCTGTCTCTGAGACTCGGTTTCCCCAGGTGCTCCAGTTCCCTCTGCCTCAAAAGCCACGAAACTAGTGAAACGGCACACTGCCTCGCTCTGAGCCGATGTAGGCTACAATTAATCTGAAGCAGGGATTTTCTTAATTGCTGGGTTTTACAACGCAAACAGAAGAGATAAAGTACAGCTAGTTGACAACACTGGCTTGAGGCAAGACAGTTAAAGCATCTTTGGTGTCTGGGAGGAGGGGGAGCTCTTTGAAACGCTGGTACGGTGTGAGTGGATTGCACCTGGAGCACAGAGCAGAGGCCTGCCCCCTGAGAAATGTTCAATTCCCTTAGGGAGTCAGGCCAGAAACACTGGGGGGCCGCGCATCTCAGACGCAAGAGGGAAGAGATATAAGGACATATGTATATGTATAACTGATTCACTTTGTTATAAAGCAGAAACTAACACACCATTGTAAAGCAATTATACTCCAATAAAAATGTTAAAAAACAAAAAAAAAGACATGTCTGATCGGGCAGTAAAAGAGAAACATATAAATAAACGGAGGTTAACCTCCAATTTTCCTAATTGCCTTCCTTCGAAGGCACATGAGGTTCCACACCCTGCAGCCCCTTCGGACTGTGGTGTCAGAGCCCACAGGATTCCCACAACTAGGAAGACCAAGCAGCCTTCATTAGCTGTGCCGGGCCACCCAGGGGGCACTGGAGAAATGGTGTCAGCAGGCATTAGGCAATGTCCCTCCAACACAAGGATGACTGCCCCCGGGAGAGGAGGAGGGACAACGTGTGAAGGGGGCTCCTTCTGGCCCTATTCTTGTGGGCAGCTACAGACCTGGCAGCAGCCACCTCCAAACCGGACACAAACCACGGGCATGGAATCCAGCGGCCAACCCCCGGGGCCGGGTCAACAGTTGGCCCTTCTTCCGCGTCCCAAGCACAAATCAACCTGCTACGGGGCATCCCATCTCCTGCCCAGGAGGAATGGCAGAAGTGTGCCTGCACGTATGCACCTGCCATGCCGGGACGGCCGAGAGTGAGAGGAAAGAAGGAAAGGGCAGAGATGGGGCAGCGATGTTCTGTCTGAAGGACAGCTCCACCTGATGCCTACTGAGTATCATTCTGTGTGCGGTGCCCTTCACGCCTTGCATATGCCCGTCCACAATCCCCTACCCTAAACCCTCGAAGCCAGATGTGTTCCAGAATCCAGACTTTTTCAGGTTCTAGAAAAGTAATATAGTGACTTTCCTTGGTATTTGGGAACACCTCAGAAGCAACCAAGCATCTTGATACTTCTGCAGCACAACATAATTCACCAACATGAATTAAACAAATACTACAAATGGCTTCGCACTCACCAGGTCAAAGTTTACTGCCAAATGAGTTACCAAAAAAAAAAAAAAAACTTTCCGGTTTCAGGCTTTCTGGAATCCAGAATAGTGAATAAGGGATATGGACCCATATTGTCTCTTTAATCTTCCTGGTGACACTGTGGGGAGACACTGTTGCCATTCCTCCTTTCCAGAAGACGAAAGTAAGGCACAGAGAAGTGAAGAAGTAATTTCCCTGCAGTCACATAGCGCATAAGTAGGGGAGCCCCACGGCCGTCTGGCCTGAGGGTCTGTCCTCTCCACCCCAGGAGGTCCTGAGCAAAGTACTGAACCGCAGTTTTAAAGCTTCCTGAAAAAAACACTCAAGCATCTGTGAATGTCCCCAGTGTCCACAGTCCACCACCACCCCTCCCCCGGCCAACGTGTGCGGTATTCCGGCTAACCCCACCAGGAGGCGCCCTACCTGGAGGCTACCCAGACCCTGGTGGCATCCCCACACCTCCCAGGGTCCTTGCCAGAGCCCAGATGCCCAGGGGCAGGTTTCTACCAGCAGGTGAGGCTCCCCACCCCGTCCTGGTGCCCAGGTAATTACTCCCCACCTGCCACATTCTGCACAGATTATTTTACCTACAGCAAATATGCTAAACACATCTCCTGCCTGGGAGAAACGCGCCGTGGGGTAATCCCATGTGACAGAGACCAGGGCTTCCAGCAGGATGCCCAGAGGGCAGGGACCCCATCTCTTCCAAAAGGCGTGGGGATCCCACAACTCCTCAGGTATATCCCTGGTCATCTCCGACTTCTCTTTCTCGGCAACTTTTTTCAGCTGCAGGGAAAGATTGCTGCATAGGCAAATCCTGATGCCCCATTACCAAATAATTACCTGATAATTTTGTAGGCATTAAGACACTCCCACCAGCGCGAGCGGCGGTGTCCAGCCCAAACAGAAGCCGCTCTGGACTGCGAGTGCTTGTTAAAAAGAACTCCAGCATTGAGAAAAACCTCCAGCTGAAGTGCTGGCCCATTCTTTCTCTGCTCTGATTTCTAATTAAAAATTAAAGCAGGCACCTTTCTTCAGAAATCCAATTAGAGAGGAACATCAAACTGATGGGCCAAAGCATGCACATGTGTGCACATACATATGGGTACACGTGTGTGGACTCACGCACACACATACACATACGCGTGCACAAACTCCCCTTCCTGCCTTGGCTGCAAATCCCAAGCCGGCCTTCCGTTCAGTCGGCATCAATGAGGACTCACCGACTTCTGGGCACAGCACGTGACCGAGAAGAAGAAACCCAGAGCCCGTGCCTTCAGGAGCTTATTCTCTAGAGGAGGCTGAGATAAGGGCACAAGACAAGGCAGACCGTGGTGGGACCATAAAAGGGGCCCCGTCAGGCAGGAAGCTCAAGTCTGGCTGGCTGATCTGGGACACCGCCATGCGGCAGATAAACCTTGTGCTGGGTCCTCATTTATGGGGAAAAAATAAAAAGCCAAGGAGCAGGGAGACAGAACATTCTGGGCAGAGTAAGTAGTAAGGGCAAAGGCAAGAAAAGACAGCCGCATGAGAATGGAAGTTATTCAGATAGATAGATAGATACATAGCTAGATAGATAGATACATAGATAGGTAGATAGATAGATAGGTAGACGTAGATATAATGGGAGTTCTATTACACGCACTTTTAACCTATGTGAATTTAGCTATGCATTCAGCAAAAAGACAGAAATAATTATTGAAACAGTGCCTGTGATTCCACGTTATTTCCCTCCATGAGGAGGTGCCCAAGAAGAGTTGAGCTGAACTCTTCCTTCCATCGGTTTATGTCCCATCAGCCTCTCGTACTGCGAGCGTTATCAGTGTGCCCACAGGACTTCTGGTGTGTGTGTGCCAAGCACACAGAGTGCCCTCGGCTGGGTAGCGGCCCAGTTTATGGCTCCGACAAGCGTCAGTGGTCCTGGCCATGTGTATATGGTGAGTTGCAGCCGAGATGCGTACAGCGCATCATCCCACTTTACAAGTAAGGAGAGCGAGGCTCTCTCAGCGAGTGACGTCACTCTGTTGGAATCACAAAGTCAGCAAGGGGCAGAGCCTACATCTGACCCCAGGCAGTGCAGCCCCCGAGTCCAACCCCTGGACCACTAGACAGGAGAGAGACATGAATAAAGTGGTATTTCAGCAAAATCATCAGGCAGCGGCCCTTGAGTGGAGTGGGACAAAGAGAAAGCAAAGACCAGACACCCAGGGAAGCACCTCACCCTGGAGGAGCCAAGGGGTGGACCGTAGGCCTCAGAACAGACTGGATGGCAGAGAGGGGGAGGTCTGAGGGGAAGTCTAGCATTTAAATGCAGAGATTTTCTTCAATAAACTCCAACCTGTGAGCTACTGGTGGCCAATCTGTCTTAGGAAGGGACCACCCCAGTCCTTCCCCTCCAGTCATCCCCACCCCTTCCCCACCTCTCTCTTGATGGGAGAAAACACTACCATCCCAAGAAACCCTGGGAAGATGATCCTTCCCCACCACCCAGATGGACAGGATGGTGGGTAGACAACTTAGAACGGTTCCAGGCAAAGGGTGAGGTGTGCACACCTGTGGTGTGAGTATTCACCTTCCCCTGAAATAATACCATGCATTTCCTCATGCCAACATTACAGAGTCACGGAAAGAGTACAGAAACAAAGTCAAAATTTCCAGCTGGCCTAGCAACTTGCTGTGTGACCCTGGAGACATCACTTAGCCTCTCTGAGCCTTGGCTGCCTTTACCTGTTGAGTCACACATGCAGTAAACATGTACACAGGGCCCATTATGTGCCCGTTGCTGGGCTGGGAATAGAGAGAGGACAGTCAGTCCTACACGGCTCATGGGTCCAAAACATGGGTCCATCGTCCTGGATACAACGTCGGGAGTTTCATGTCCCCACCCATGTGCTGGAACCATTACCCTGGTCATCTCTGTTTAGATGGGGTGCAGAGGAGTCCAGGGAATTCTAGAAAGTTCAGCCACTCCCAGAATGCCCTCTCTGCTGGGCCAATGACCAGCAGCAGCAGGGGCAGCCTGCCACCCCACCACTCCATGTGCCATCAGCCGGGACTGGGCATGTGGAACCTCGGGAGCCTGGCTGCCACGGCCTCCGCCACCATGGCTGCCACCGCCCCGCCCCCCGCTCCAGCTGCCTTTGCGCCTGCTGCCACCGCTGCTCATTTCCAGGCAAATGTTCTAGTTAATTAAAACACACCCAAGTGCTCACACGCACATGAAGCCAAGCTACGAAATCTGCTCTACCCAACAGCAGCTTCTCTTCTCCAGCCCGGGATCCACACAGGCAAGGGAGGTTTCCAAAGCTGCTGTTATTGGCACCAAGGCTTTGCTTGTACGATCCTACCGGGCGCACACACTTGCACGCAAGGCATGTGCAGGTGCACACGTGTTCGTGCACACATACATTCATAGCTGCTCCACACAAATGTGTGTGCAGGTATACGACACACATACACCTATGTACACGGGCATGCACACACTCACATACACACGCACACACACCCCAACGCTCGCTCCCTCCTCCAGGAAGTTTTCTCCAGCTACACTGGCCCTCCAGCTCATAACATCAGCCACAGTTAGTAAATAAACACTCAGAGCAGGAGGGAATGAGAATGAACTGATAAATGAATCAATTGATCGTTGATGCCGAGAGCCATCGGGAACAGCACAGCTCTGGCCCCAAGTCCCGTTTGGGTGCTCTCTGGATCAGTAGACTAGACTAAATTCCCCAGGGAATGGAAAGTGCAGGAAGGTACGACCTCCTGCCCTTCCACTTACACTGCGGAGCTCTGCCAGGCACTAACCGGTATCCGTGCACATGCATGTGAGTGTGCACCTGTGATGTGTACTGTGCATGTGACCAGAAAACTTACCTTCCCAGATCTGGACATCCATAACCACCAGGCGCTGGCAAGAGAGAGATCTGACCATGAAGGCCAGGAGATGGAAAGCAATTCCCTTCAGTGGGACCCGGCTCCCAGAAAGGAAGCAGAGTGTCTGGCGATCCGTGGGACTTTCTGGCATTCTGGGCCTAAAATGGGTACCTAGCCATCACAAGGCAGGTGACTCCAGATGACAAAACAGCCAGGATGAAACAGCTAACGATCCTGCCCCAGCAAGCATTTCTAGCACATTCCAAGTCCACCAAGACCACCTTGCTGGTAGGAACCAGGAACAATCACGTTCTCGATGAGGGTTTGCCAGCCACTTAGAGCCCTGGGTGAGGCCCAGCAAGGATGCCTGTTCACAGAGATGGGGGCAGCTGTGCTCGGTACCTCAAGTCACACTGCACAGACCATCTAACTCGTGCCGTGGGGCTGGCGAAGCTCTCTGCAGAGAGCGAAAGACATGGCTTTTGACAGGATGCTTGGAAAGGAGTGAAGACAGAGGCCCAGCGGTCACCTCAGTCACCCACTCAGAATATGGCCCTGGACCAGCAGCTAGGCATCACCTGGGAGTCTATGAGGAAGGCAGAATTCCGGGCCCCACCTGGACCCGCTGAATCAGAATCTGCATTTCAGCACATTCCATTGGTAACTGTGGTTATCTGAGAATGAAATGAAAATATACTTCTTCCTTTGAATTTATGTGTTTTATTTTTCAAACAGCAACTAAGTTGTCAGGACGTAAATACTTGTTATTTGCACCTGACTCTTTGAACAAAGGGAGCTATAAGGTATTTCTCTGGGCTTGGGGGGGCCCTGAAAAAAATGAGATACTCAGGCATTGTGCACCAAGGAAGTTGGGAGCCTCTGATCTTTGTATGAGGTGTGGTCTGGGTAACAGGGACACAGCAGAGAAGCAGGCAAAGTCCTGCCTTCATGGGGCTGACAGTCTGGTGGGGGTGATGGACAGTAACAGGGTAATCAAACGATCCTACGAGATGTTAGGTAACCAGGAGTGAACAAAAAAAAGGAAGCAGAGTGAGGTAGCATGTGTCAGCCCTGCTCTCCTGCTCTGTCCTCTCCATGTCATCATGTCCCCCTGCCAGACCCCTTTCCTCTCTCTCTTCTCACGCCTACACAGCTCGTCACCAAGTCCTGTCCATCCTGCGTTCAGCCAGGTCTCAAATCTGCCCACCACCTCCCCAGTTTGCTGCTGTCACTTGAGTCCAAGCCACCATAGTTGGCAGGTTGCTCGGTTGTTCGGTGGTTCAGCTGGTTGCTTAGTTGCTTGGTTTGGACCACTGCGTTGGCCCCTAACAAGTTTCCCCATGTCCAGTCCAATCCAGACACAGATCTCGAGGGCTCTTTGCAGATCACAGATCTACTCACATCGCTGCCCTGCTTAAAATCCCCTTGAGACCTTCCCATTGCTCCAAGTAAAGTCCCAAACCTGCCCCACAGGCCCAAAGTCATCTTTCCCTTGGTCAACACACAACTTCTCCAACCTTGGAATCGTATTGGACCCGCCATCCTCATTTCTTTTTCCATATTGATTTTCACCTAGTACCTGCTTTTCATCCACAGTAACCACTGAAAGCCCAGCTTTGCAAAGATGTGATGTCATCAAAAAGAATACAGAGTGATCTAATGTTGAAATGGTGGACAACCTCAAGCTAATAGCTCACATCATGTCCAACAGATGTTGAGTATTGCTGTGTTCCCTTGAAAATTTCAAATACATCACAGAACTCTGACAGATTAGCTGTGCCTTGGCGCACAGTGTGGGGAGACCAATTTATTGAATGAATGGATGGATGAATAAATGAATGAGGTGCATTATGAGAATCTGATATGAGACACAAAATTCAACCCTCACTCCATACAAATGTTCACAGATGCCTGTGAATACTGGTTCAAGAACACCACCCCCGGCTGCTTCAGAGCCCACTGGGTCTCCCTCTGGGTCTCAGTCTTCTCAGCAGTATTCAGGTAAGGAGCCATCAGTATACAGGTCAGGAGCCATCAGTATACAGGTCAGGAGCCATCAGTATGCAGGTCTGGAGCCATCTTTCATTTGTAAAAGCACAACCTTTAAGCCAGACAAGTGCCAGTGTCGATCAAGGTCAGTGGGGAGAGACAGGGAGAAATAATTTTCTAAGAAATGTTCATGTCCCTCAGCTCCAAGGAACACCAGAGTTGGGACAACAGGCCTATCCAGTGAGAAAGTCAAAAGGCTCCCCAGATTCTGAGAGTCAGGGGCTCAGCCCTCAGGTGAGCAAAGCAGAAGAACCACGTGGGGGACTTGGTACAAGTAGGAAGGGAGGCGAATAACGAAGGGCGGGTTTGGGGGAAACGACCAGGCACGAAAGGCCTCCTTTGTCTTGAGCAGCGAGCAGCTGCGCTAGCTTGGGGAAAATGAAATCCACCAGCATTCAGACGAAGCCGTTCCCAAGTTTAAGTGGAAAAGAGACATGGGTTCTCTTTCGGCACCTTCCTTCCCCCTGGGCAGCAGAGGGAAGAAAAAACTCGTGTGTATTAACATTGTCAAGTTCACATCAGCGACAGACATCATAAAGCAAACGGGGCAGATTTACAAACCTTGGCGTTGGAAGGACGGACGGGGAGATTGAATGGCAGGGTGCGTGCAGCAAAGCAGAGGCTAATGAGACCTCAGACCAGATCCTTTCACCGCAAATGTCAGGGACCTCAAAGTGACGGCTCCCCGGTCCGGCGTGTGGTGGGAGGAGCCCGTGGGCACGCCCAACCCCGTGGCCTCTGCCACCACCTGCAGGTGCCTGCCTGCGGTTGCTGAAGGTTGTGAGGGTCGTGAGCTGGGCCTTCTGGCCTCCACACGTTGTCAGAATTCTTTCTGTACCCAACACAGCCCCCCCTCGGCACCCCCTCCATCTCTGCCCACGGCTCTCTCCTCCTTTCCTCCCCAGCCCCCTCCATTCCCCCCCAGTTTCTCAAGGTGGGGGACCACCTTGTCCCCCACCTCCACTTCCTCTTCCCTTGTCTGCTTGCTTTCATCCCATGTCCTTTCCTCTTCACCCTCAGAGGGTCTGTCCCACCTCCCTGCCTGCTCCCCCCTACCCATTCCCTTATCCTGCCCCTCCTTCTCTCCATTCCCCTTCCCCTCCCCCCCACTCCCCGGGCCCCTCTCTCCACCAAGGAGAAAGGAGCCAGGGAACGGCCAGGGCTGCTGGGGCTCGCTGCGAGCTCAAGGGGCTGGCCGAGCACATCCGATCCCACCTGCTCAAGGGCGAAGTCTGGGCCGGGGCACAGAAGGCCCAGCCACAGGGAACAGCCTAGGGCTGCCAGAGCCTCCCAGGCCATACGTGCCCAGCCAGGGTCTGGAGCAACAGCGAGGCCTGAGAATCCCCCTCCCCTCCCTCTGTAGCTACTGCCCCGGCCTGGAATCCCAGGAGGGGCATTGCATCTGGCCAGAACAGAATTTCTGACAGATGGGATGTCGCCGAGCATGGCAGGAGGCCCTGAGAGATGGGAGGAGAGGAGAGAGCCAGGCTTATGGGGGTGCTGAGCTGGCGGAAGCCACAGGGGTTGGTCATGGACAGCATGAACTCTGAGAGAGGGTGGCCAGGCTCAAATCCCAGCTCCAGCGCCGCCTGGCTGTGTGGCCTTGGGCAAATTAGAACTTCTCTGGGCCTCAGTTTCCTCATCTGGAAAATGGGAACGAGGTCACAATACCCACCCCACAGGGATGTGGTGATGATGAAATGAGATGCTGTATGTCATAAGCACTCCATAAACAGCAGTTATTATGTTGTAATGACAATCATTACAACTGTGCCCAGGGTTGGTGGCTCTGAGTAGGTGTTAGGACTTCAGCACAGTGGCCATCTAGGAAACACCCCCACCCAGGACTCCCATCCCAGGATCCCGACCCCGGCATGTGTCAGGCAAGGGAGGCTCAGGGCTGAGGACGCACCCAACAGCTTTTCCACCCGCTTCTGACCCTGATAAGGAAGGGGCCCCTCTCCAGGCTACAGAGCTTTAGTGCCCGGAGGACCGGGGAATCGCCCTGGCCATCCATCTGTATTCTCCAATTATAATCTTGTGGACAGGAGCAGAGGGGTGCTGCCCGGCGCCTGCCACTAACTTTGCTCTCTGACTTCTGGCTCAACAGTACTGACTGAGCTCTCCTGTGTGCCACCACTGGAGTAGTGAGTGGTGGCCTCGGCCGAGGTGGCCCCTCGTGGAGCTGACCGTGGCATGCGGGAGACAGACGATGATCAGAAAATTACACCAAATACGTGTAAAACCTGTTTCACTTACTGCACACTTATTTTAAAGCTGGGGTGAGAGCTACAAGGAAGAACTTAGCATAAGTAATATATTCTTATACTTAATACTCATTCTTAACGTACATACATTCCTTCTTTGGAATCCCAAATCTTGGAATTTCAGAGGTGGGTGAGATCCACCGTCACCTTTAGACAGGGAAACTGATGCCCAGGGGACAAAGGGCCAAGTTCACTCACAGCCACCCAGTGGCAACCCAGGGCTAGAACTCAGTTCTCCTGACCCCAGATTCAGAGTTCCTTCCTCTCCGCCACAAGGCACATTGAAAACAGTCCCCTCAAGGAGACCAGGGTCCAAAAGGAAACTCGGAAGAAGAAAGGCCTCCTGTGAAATTCCAATGTGCCAGACAATGACGCCAGCACATTAGCCACACCTCATGCTGGATCCTCACACGGTCGCTAGGAGCAGCTGTACGGACCACGGGCTCTGCAGGCAGGTCAGACCATGAACTCACCGGGTGAAGGCGCAGAGTACGTTAGGTTCCCGCAGGTTGTAATCCTGCAATCCCACGTGTGCATGGATAAGGACCAAGAGAAAGGATATAAACAGGAAAATAGGGTGTTTTGAAAAAAAATCCTCGTTATCCAAATTCTGCTAACTGCTGTCTTTGATTCATCTATTGAGTTCTCAGGCTGTCAAACTATAATAACATGGCCAGATATAGCAGGGATAATTAGATTCTCAAATTGCCGTGGGGAAAATCAAGGGGACATTTATAAACTATCATGAGGAAGTTCATGCCATTAATTAGCCCAAAGGTTGGATGGTGAGAGAACAGAGCACGGATGAAAAGACCCCAGGCTACGAGCCAGAAAGCCATCTTACATAGCGGTACCTCTCCATTGCCAGCTCAGACCTGGTCGCATTTCTCTTGGAAAGCCTGCTTTCAGGATGAGGATGAAGAAAGGGGAAGCTGAGTCCCCCAAGGTGACATCAGCAGCAAACCTAGGGGAGCCGCCCTGGACCGACAGTAGAAATCCAGCTCCTGAGGAGTACGGAGCCCACCTGGGAGCCCTGTCTTCCCAGAAGAACCCCCTACGCAGAAGTCCTCCCCAACCTGAACCACTTCTAGGCCCCTCCACCCAGGCTAAGTAGGAACCACTCCCCCCCCCACCGCAACCCAGCTGCAAGCGGGAGCTGCCGAAGACAGGGGGTCATGAATGAACAGGCCCTGTCAGGCGGGGGTGTCTGAGGGCTGCCCGCCAGGCTCTGCACACACCAGGCAAAGCAGAACCATGTGCAGCCTGGACGGCAGGTGGAAATATACAGCCCTCCCGCGTCAGCCCAGAAAGGCAGGGGCACACGCGCCGTCCACACAACTGCTGGCCATCCAGAGGATTTACAACGGAACAACGATGCTGGACAGGTTACCTCCATCTGGGCATCAGGCAGCCCAGCCAGGTACGCAAGCCCAAGGGCTGGCAGGGGGTCTCCCTCCAGAAGGCAGAGAAGGTGCAGCGCAGGGAAAGCCTTCAAGGATTGGGCAGCCACCAATCCCAACATGTATTAACTGCTCTGCGGCCTCACGGAGCGGGTCCCCTCGCCATAGGCTAGGTGTGTGACAGGGCTGGGTGGGCCCAGCTGGGGATGGTGCAGGGGACGCCCTGTCCTCACGCAGTGGAGGGGGGTTCTTGGGGGTCAAGCGGCAGCCAGGCTGGGGCTCCTCGAGCTCGAGCCCCACTGTCCTCACCAGATTTGCCCAGGCCCCTATCCAGCCCAGGGCCGTCAGAACAGGGGAAGGATTTCTCCACCCAATTCGTTCTTCCTCCAGGCCTCCCCGCTTCCGGGAAGACCTCTCTGCTCACCTCGATACCCTAGCCAGAAACCCGTGGGTCATCCTGGTACCACACTCCCTCGCCGCCAATACTGAATCCATCTCCTAGTCCTGTCCATTTTGCCATCCAGAACGAACAGCTCTCCAACACGCCCTCTGCTCTCCACCCCCACTGCCTGCGCCAGCCCCTCGGCTTCCCCTCCCAGCCCACACCCACCCTCCTCAGAGCAAGTCTGATGATGCTGAGAGCCCCCAGAGCTCCACCTTGGCCCACGAGGCCCTGTAGGGCCTGGTCCCCACAGTGCACCCCCTTGCTCAGCAGTCTCCCAAGACTGCCTGCTGACAGTCCCCCAATTTGCCAAATAGCTTCCTGTCTTGGGGTCTTTGAACACTCTCTGGACTACCATCCCCCATTGTTTCTATTCATCATTCCACTTTCATTTTCTTTTTCTTTTTTTAAATTAATTTTTATTGGAGTATAGTTGTTTTACATCATTTTCAACATCAGTTATTGGGAAAAGCCTTTGCTTCTCTCGCACACCTTACACTCTTCCTTCCGGATATATATTCTCTGATGATATATGTAGTTACGTGGGGATTTGTCAATTCTCCTCCTCCCCGTGACCCGCTGTATGCCCAGCGCCCGGCACAGAGCCTGGCACACGGTAGGCACTCAATAAATATCTAGTGAAGCAACCAGTGCGTGAAAGTCCTGGTACTGGAGCCTGGGGTAGATGGGCAGGAAGGTAAGCCTCAGACCTTCTCAGGAATAAACCATTAGCACTGCCCAAAGGACGAAGCAGTTCTCACAGGGGCCTGTCCCCGTGGTGGCAGGATGGGTCCATGCCCTCATGAACAGCAAGCATTCAGTGGAGGTGACAGGTGGCCTCAGACATCGCGTGCAGAACTCTCCCAGCCCAGCAGAACTCACTTCCAGGAAGGCCTTTGCGTCCACCTAGGAGCTGGTCGCTTTCGGGTCATGGGCCTTCCCAGTCTGCCCCAGGCAGGAGCTGCAGAGCACGGGCCCTCCGGACTCTCCTGACGCCCCCCGCCTTGCTCTGGCAGCCCAGGGACCCCCTCACTCCCTCCACACGCAGGGCTTTTCCAACTCCCAACCATTGCCAGCACTGTCCTCTGACCAAGAAAGTCTTCTTTCTCATCTCTTCTGAGAGATTTCCCATCAAGACCCGAATTTCTGGCTTCTCATGGAAATTTGGAAGCTTGGGCGACACCGGATCCAGCCTCCAGTAAGGCAGCTGACGACAGGAACTGGGGAGCGGCTGTTCCCCTTAGCACGCACGTGATCTCCATCACCCAGCCCCACCCCGCCCCTCACCTGCCTGACCCCAAGCATCATCTGAGCTTGTGGTTCCTGCAGCAGCCACTCACATCCCCATCACAGACCTGGACCACAGGCTTCTAATCACAAAGGCCTCGTCTTCTCACCTCTGTCCATCCCACAGGGCCCTCTGCCGGGAGGTCCTCCAAGTTTGCTCAGGAGATGAGGGGCAGGAAAGGATGTGCAAATGGATCAGACTCTGACACCCGCCCCTCTGCCTCCTACCTCCTGTCATCTGGCCAGACGTCTCCACTTTATCTCGGCTACCTGAGTTACCAGCTCACATACCTCCTGCTGTGGCCTGTACCTTATAGTTTATTAACATCCGCTAATAAACAGCGTGCGGGCCTCCCACAATGCCACCAAGAAAAGCCCGGCTCTGCGCACTGAGACTTCCCTGTCCTGCTTGCTCTCGGCACATCTTTGGCCATCAGGGAACAATTAGGAAAAACTCCCTTCAGGTTATATTTAGAAAAGGGTGGAGGGGAAAGGCTTCCTCTAGTAATTTTCATTCAGTTGCACACGACTGCCTGTCCCCACCTACCCCCAGGCCAGCACCACGGGGCAGGCAACCGCCTCTCCCCAAACATGGGTTAAAATCCAGCCCAGCCTCTGCCAGGCCCTGATTATGCCCGCGTTTAAAAATAAGATGTGAAAGATGCATTATGTAAGACCTGTAACACTCTCCTGCCCACCTCCGACTCTGGAATCAAAGATCATCGTTTCTGCCATCAAAAAAGAATGAAAGAAAGGCAGGAACAATGAAAATAGCTGCCCGACGTGAGCCAGATCAAAGACATGGGCACAGAAAATGAGGAGCCAGGGGGGCCTTTAATTACTGCCTGCATCCTCCGAGTCATGTGGCGAGAGGGGAGAAGAAAAGTTTTGAAGGCCACCAGGTTCCATCCTGCTGCGGCTCCTGTTTCCACCGCCAGCACCAGTTCCCGACAAACTCACGCCTTTCATTTTCCTCCCTTTTTTCCCTCCTTTTTCTCTGCCCCCCACATGCCAGACAGGACTCCCAGACTCCCCAGTGCTTGCCATCCACCAGCAGCGAGAGCTCAAAGGGGCTCCTCGGAGACCCCGAGGAGGGGACGCAGCCCCCCCACCCCCGCCTCAGAAGGCTGGAGGCCGGGTGGGCTCAGCCCCCAGCAGCAGAGAGGCTCAGGGAGGGACCCCGGGACCCACCATGGGAGCCGCTGCCGCAGACCACACCGACTTTTTTTTTTTTTTTTTTGCAAGTCTCCCTGGTTGAGAGGAGAAAAAAAACTCTTCAAATTCACATTGGGCAGGGCTCCGTGGGGCAGCAGATCAAACCTGAGGACCGGCTGTTTGAGCTCAGCGGCAGAAAAAAGGATTGCCCAGGGACTGAGCTTAAGTAGAGGCTGGATTAAACTTCAAACGCAAACTCCCCCTTTTTCTACACAGCAGACAGTCATGGCTAATATTGCAATATGGACTCAGAAAATGCATTACAAATAACTTACTCTGGACCCGGACTTGGGCCTTTTGTATCAAGGGGAGGAGCCAGGGAGATAATTGCAACAGAAAAGACACATGGGAGCCCGCCCTCTTGCTTGGTGGAGGGAAGTCCGTCGGTTTGGGGCCCAGGAGGCTGACAGCGGGTCTCCATTCAAAGATACCTTGCTGGCCAGCCAGGCGGCTCCCCCGGAGGCTGAATGAGGCTTGGGTCTTCCCCACGTATGAGAATCCAGGTATATTTCATAGATGAAGAAATGCCAGGACAGGGTGGCAAAAACACGGACACGCTTATAGCATGTACTCAAACAATGGGGTATAATTGTGTGCTTCACGTGATAAATGAGTGACTCACTGAAACAGAAAAAAACTTACAAATTTACAGGTGATGTGGATGGGAGCAGAAGACAAGTTTAAGTTGTAGGATTTTCTTCTTTCAACACCTTCAGGGTAGCCCTGTGGTTCCTGGGGGGTCGGGAGCCTGGCGATGGCTGGGCTCCAGACACCAGGATGAGCCTGTGCTGGGCTGGGACAGGCCAGCCCTGAGTGGGCTCCTGCAGCCAGCACCCCGAGAGACCTTCTGGCTGTGAAAGCAGGCACAGAGATGAGGACCTGAAGGCCTGGGTGCAGGGTGAGAGCATTTGTTCCTGTTCATGGGTGGTGGCTCAGGACACGGGTCCCAGATGGTATCGTATAATAAAGAATTGGGGCAAGGATATGCTGCTTTCCTAGAGGATATTCCTAGAGTATTTGCAGAAATTCCCAAAGCCCACCTCCCTAGGATGACTCCTCCCTGTCGCCTGCAGGGGTTCGGAGGTGCCCACCGTATCAGTGAGATGGAGAAGACCCGGTACCTCTCCCTTCACTCCAGCATGCCCTGGAAGAGGCCAGGAGCCCCTAAGAGTGAGCAGCCTCCATGTGGCACGCAGGGGGGTCCCAAAGGCATGTGGCATCACTGCTGACATCTTCACATAACTTTACAAAGGGCAGCAACAGGCTAGGATGTCACCAGAGGAGGTGGCCAGCTAGAGATGGGTCTGCGAGGAGCAGCTGGGAAAGCTGTCCTTCCTTCCCCAGACAGAAAAACCAGGGCGGGTCCTCCCTCACAATGGCCACATCTCTGGACCCACAAGGCCCCACAGGCTCCTGGGGCAGTGATCCAGCTCGGCCACAAGGGATCACAGCTCGGCCTCAAGAGCCAAAGGCTTGTGGGTGGCTCCTCTCCAGGGTCCACCCAGGCACTGCAGCCTAGACTGCTTCGTGCGGTCCACCCACCGCCCACCAGGGAAAGCTCCCTCCTCTACACACCCTACCCCACCCACTCTGATCCCTTTGGGGTGTCCTGTTCCAGGCCAAAGGAAACAGAACCACCACTCACTGACTGCAGCCCCAGTGTGCCAGGCGGTGTGCTGGCCCTTCACACACACAACCCCTCTGAATCCCCCATCACCATGCAAGTGAGGCTTCAACGGCCCCATTTCACAGAGGGGTAAATTAAGGCTCACAAGTAGGTTAAGTGCTAAAAATCACAGACTTTGGGCAGAGAAAGAATTTGAACACAAGACTGTCAAGATCTAAATCATCTGCTTTTTTTTCCATGGTGCGACGTCATCTCCCAAAGATTCTTCAGAGCTGCCACCCCATCACTATTAGAGGGGTGGGATAGGGAGGGTGGGAGGGAGTCGCAAGAGGGAGGGAATATGGGGATATATGTTTATGTATAGCTGATTCGCTTTGTTATACAGCAGAAACTAACACACCATTGTAAAGCAATCACACTCCAATAAAGATGTTAAAAATAATAACAATAATGATGATGATGATGATAATAAATACCTCTCATGAAAAGGGGCAGCCCAGAGAGGTTCTGGAGGAGGCAGCAATGAGGTAGTGTTGGGTCAAGCAAATGATTTATTCATGCCCCCAACAGAACTCCTGGCAGCGCCAGTCGGAAGCCGTGCCCCTCCCCAGCCCAGGCACATGGAGAGCAGCACGAAGCAGCTTTCCCAATGAGAACGGGGCTTGGAGGAAAGGGAGGCGGAGAGAGAAACAAGGAGGCCCAAAGAATGGGCCTCTCTGCCTCCCTGCCAGAGCACAGACGTGTCAGCCACCAACTTGCAAAGGAGAAAAATGGAAAATCAGGGAAGCTTCCTCCCCACGCTCCCCACAGCCCAAGACTGAATTGTGTGCCAGGTCCAGGCCCGGAGAAGGCCCAGCAGAACTACAACCAGCTGTGGCCTGGGAGAGCAGCCCAGGTCCACCCTCCCCAGCACGGCCTGGCTAGAGACGGCAGGCTGCAGGGGAGGGGCAGGGGACGCCAGACAGGGACCAGGAGGGCTTCCGGCAAACTTAACGAACTGCTGCCGGCCAGTTCCTGTCTTGACAGACGCAGCCCCTGGGGAGTGTGTGGAGACAGGACGGGCCCCGTCCTCCAGAAGCCAAAGGCTCCAGCCTGGGGCACAGGTATCTGACCAGGGGCATTGATCACTTCCTTCTCGGAAGCAGACCCACCGCTGTTGACTTGGGGGCTCTGGTCACCAGGAGGGGGTCTGCAGTGGCCGTTCCTTACTGGGGAAAGGATTTGGCAAGATCAGGACAGGGATGTCCCTCAGAAAGGAGTGAACATAGCCCATAAAGATATCCTCTGGGTTGATCCATGTATGTACTACGTGGGCTTCCCTGGTGGCACAGTAGTTGAGAGTCCGCCTGCCGATGCAGGGGACACGGGTTCATGCCCCGGTCCGGGAAGATCCCACATGCCGCGGAGCGGCTGGGCCCGTGAGCCATGGCCACTGAGCCTGAGCGTCCGGAGCCTGTGCTCCGCAACGGGAGAGGCCACAACAGTGAGAGGCCAGCGTAGCGCCAAAAAAAAAAAAAAAAGTATGTACTACAAAGATAAACTCTAGTCTACCAGGACCCTTGCCCTCTCGGCAATTTCTGGTCTCTGAAATTTCCAACTTGTACAAAGAAAATCAGCCACCTTCTGGGTCTCTCCCAGCTGGGAAGATGCTTGAGTGTGTGCAAACATTTCCTCCATGGGAAAGTACAACTCGGTGGCCAAGAACTTAGGATCTGTGGTCAGACAGGCATGGTTTTCCACCAGGCCCTGCCACACCTTGGCTGGGTGAGCTTGAGCCAGTTACTGAACATCTCTGGGCCTCAGTTTCTCGACAGGTAAAAATAAAGGAGCCCCAAAGTACGTATCTAAGAGAAACGTTGAGGGTATTAAAAGATGGGGCATCTGAGAAGGGGTCGGCAGGGTGGCTGGAACAAGGTAAGTGTCGATAAGGGGCCCTGGGATGATTACCGGCTCAAAGACAGGCACAGACTAATTGCTTCGTTTCTCCTGATGCTGAGGAACCAGGCCCTGCTGCCCCACTGCCCCATTTCTTTTTTTTTTTTTTTTTTAACATCTTTATTGGAGTATAATTGCCTTACAATGGTGTGTTAGTTTCTGCTTTATAACAAAGTGAATCAGTTATACATATACATATGTTCCCATATCTCTTCCCTCTTGCGTCTCCCTCCCTCCCACCCTCCCTATCCCACCCCTCTGGGTGGTCACAAAGCACCGAGCTGATCTCCCTGTGCTATGCGGCTGCTTCGCACTAGCTACCTACCTTACGTTTGCTATTGTATATATGTCCATGCCTCTCTCTCACCCTGTCACAGCTCCCCCTTCCCCCTCCCCATATCCTCAAGTCCATGCTCTAGTAGGTCTGTGTCTTTATTCCTGTCTTGCCCCTAGGTTCTTCATGACATTTTTTTTCCTTAAATTCCATATATATGTGTTAGCATACGGTATTTTTCTTTCTCTTTCTGACTTACTTCACTCTGTATGACAGACTCTAGGTCTATCCACCTCATTACAAATGGCTCAATTTCCTTTCTTTTTATGGCTGAGTAATATTCCATTGTTTATATGTGCCACATCTTCTTTATCCATTCATCTGATGATGGACACTTAGGTTGTTTCCATCTCCGGGCTATTGTAAATAGAGCTGCAATGAACATTTTGGTACACGACTCTTTTTGAATCATGGTTTTCTCAGGGTATATGCCCAGTAGTGGGATTGTTGGGTCATATGGTAGTTCTAGTTGTAGTTTTTTAAGGAACCTCCATACTGTTCTCCATAGTGGCTGTACCAATTGAGATTCCCACCAGCAGTGCAGGAGTGTTCCCTTTTCTCCACACCCTCTCCAGCCCCATTTCTTATGCAGAGCAGTTCAGGAGTGAGTAGACCCACCCATGGCCCGGAAGGGAGAAAATGAAAGGTTTTCTCCTTCCCCGTCCTCTCCTCCTTTGGAATCTCAGCAGGCACCCCTGGAGCACAGAGCTAGGGGAAGCGATCCAGCAAGACCACAACCAGGCCCAAGACTCACAAGGACGCAAGCCTCAGCGGGCAAGGGAACAGGATCCACTGGACCCGGTGCTGTTCACCAAGAACCAACACCTGCACGCCCCCTCCCCCAGCCAGAGCGGAGAAGACCTGAAGCCACGCCATCCGTCTTGCTGGCAGCAAGCACAGAAGCTAAGGGGACCAGGCACACGGTGGGGAAGGCTCCAGAAAGGGACAAGGAGGGGGCTGAGCAAGGCTAAACTCCTAGGGTATACAACCCCGACAGGTGGGTGGATGCCCACCCCCTGGCAACGTGCCAGATAAAAGGCGACTTTCCGATTTGGGGCACATTTTCACATCTATTCTCTTTATGCATTCTCTCTGCAGAAGATATTATTGTCCATGCTGCTTAGATGGGAAACGAAGAATTATTAAGGATACCTCAGCCCTGTGCCCATAGCCTAGCACTGTGCCTGGCACACAGTAAGTGCCTAATAAACATCTCTTGAATAAATGAGCAAAAAATCATCATAGAATCCCTCTGCGAGTTCCCTTATGGAACAGAGACTATGATTTATTTACTTCTTGTCTGAGTGCAAGAGAGTTAATGAGTAAGAGAGTGAATGAATGAAAACAGTCACAGCTAACATTTATTTAGGTGCTTACTATGTCCCAAGCCAAGCATTGCTCTGAATGCTTTATACGGGTTAACTCATTCGATTCTCACAACAACCCTATGAGGTATGTGTACTATTGTCGGTTCCATTTTACAGATGAGGAAACGAGGCCCAGAGAAGTAAGTAACTTGCCCAACGTCACACAGTAAGTAAGAAGCAGAACTGGGGTTAGAACCCAGGCAGCTGGGCTCCAGAGCCTGTGCAATGCATGAAAGAAGTTCAAAGGAGGCTTACTGATGACTGAAGTGGGGTGATCCAGGCCTTTTAGCCTGTCCAGCACCCGTGCCCACCTTCTGTAAGAACAGCCCTGTCTTCCTTGAGCAAACACCCCTGCTACGTGATTCAGGTACCCCAGGCCTGGCCAAATAGCACTGCATCCCCCAGACACAGAGACTGGTTTGTGGATGGGCACATGACCCAATCTGGGCCAATCAGAGTGAACCCTGAGACTTTCTTACACGGCAGGAATGAGATGTTCTACCTCAGCAAGGAGGACGTGAGGAGGATGTGAGCTCTGCAGGAAGGGGGATTAACTTCCCCCTCTCAGGAAGAACCTGGCTGAGAATGAGGCCAACAAGAGGAAAGCAGAGATGGAAATACATGAGAAGTGAACTCCTAAGGCTCCAGCCATGCCTGAAGGTTTATCCCGAAGCCAGTTTGAGGTGTGCCTCCATTCCTTGTGACGAATGCCATGGTTCAGGGCAATGTCCCCATTCTGTAAATGAGGGTTCAGAACAAGTGGATGACTTGGTCACATTCACACGGTGAGTTAGTATGAAGGCCAAGGCTACAGTCAACTCTCACGGGCACCCCTCTGCCAGTGTCCACTGCATTGTTCCTCCAGCTCTGTCTAACACGGGAATCCCACCCTGTTCATTTCTGTGGACTCCTATTATGAGCATAGGGGATAAGGATGCTTAATATTTGAAGGAGGGAGGGAATGGAGAAGGGAGAAGGGGAGATGACTAAACTCCTGGGGTCCAGCACTCCTCTTCTCCTTCTCGGCATCACCACGTGCCTGGCAGAGTGTGTTCCATTGAGTGGAACAGTGGGTGCCCGTCACAAAGGACGAGTCTTCATTCTGCCAAATGGCTACGGAAAGGGTCCCACTAAAGCTGACTGAGAGGGGCATTTTCAATAGGATTTGATTGTAAAACTCCCAACTGCACATAGGATTTTCTACCTGCAGCCACTTCTCAGAGCACTTTTTTGCCCACATGGTGAAGACAACCAATGTCTGCTCCTCCACCGATGGGATGGCAGACTGTGCTGCCCAGGCACTGAGATACCTTCGGCGTGCCTTTTCTTTCTGTCTCTTCATACCCCGTGGGTTCGCAAGGGTTAAATGCCCTACACCTTCCTCTCCCACAAAGGGCACTCCACACATAGGACCCACGATGGCCTCTGAGGGAAGGGAGGGCCTCCCCCCGGGCCTCATCCTTCCGGGAAGGACTCTGATGCCTTCTGGCCAGGGCAGGTACCTGGGCCACAGCAAGGGTAAGGGAACGAGGCAGCCAATTTTTGGCTACTCCTAAGAGCTACCTGGAGTAGTGTTAGGAGGGCCTCGGGAAACGCTTGTGAGTATTTCCAAGATACAATATATGGTCCGGTATCGAGTGAAGAAGTGAGTCTCCGCAATCAACCAAAAGCTGGCAAAATACACCCAGCACCTGCCCGCAGCCCCACACCTGCTGGAGACAGGACAGTGTGGCCCTCAGAGGCACCTCTGGCTCCCATACCCATACGCCACTCACCTGTGGCTCGTACCCCAGCCCTTCCCCTCCCTGGACCCCTTCCCCAACTCTACACCAGGCAGGTCAGACTAATCATCCCTCAGCAACCCTACAGAGTTTTAAAGAGCATTGGCTCTGGGATTATCTGAGTCTGAGATTATCTGGACTAGAATCCAGGCCAGAGAACTTTAACAAGAGCACCAGCTCTTGTTTGCTGTGTGCTTACTGTGCACGCTCCAGACCCTCGACGCAGATTTCAATGCATCCTCCCAACACTCGCATGACGTAGGGACTATTATTAGCCCCATTTTACAGATGAGGAAACTGAGGCATGGAGATGTTCAGTAAATTAATAAGAGTCACAGAGTTTGCAAGTGGTGGAGCTGTGTGATCTCTGGCAGGCTTGCTTTGTTTATTTATTATATTTGATAGATACAATAAATAATAAATACATATTTGCTTTTGATGGATAAATATAATAATAAATATATTTATTACTTATTTATCCTCTTAGCGTCTCAGTGGACTCATCTGTAAAATGGGACCGAATGCCCAACTCTCAGTGTCACTGTGAGAATTTAAAGCAAGCGGGAAAAGAGCCAAGCGTTGTACCCCAGAAACTGCTCTTTCCCTCCTTCCTCCCACTTCAAAGACGCAGGTGCTCATACCTGCTGACATTCCCACCTCACCAGGTAGGTAGAAAAGTCAACGGGCAGTGGGGGGACACCATGCTCTGAATTCAGTAACATATGTCCTCATGCAAGGGATATTATCATCATCATTATTATTATTATTACTGATTTGAAAGGCATTGATTTAAATAATTGGGCCACATTGAGTTCTGGCCCCAAACACAGACTGTGAACCAAGGCTGCCAGAGAAAGACCCCATACCAAGGGCTCCCCAAGGCGCCAGATTCCAAAACCTGACTCCACTGGCCACATCCTCAAGGTGTTTTTCCACCTCCGGTGGCAGCGGCTTTGGGAGGAGGAGGCCCAGGCCCGCCCGGCCAGGCTGGCCTCTCCCCTCTGCCCCTTTGAAGTGCCCAGCATGGGGTGAGCTGGAAGGAAACCCTGGGCCGCCGAGGCTGTCTGTGGCGGCACCTACCCGCCCCCACCAGGCCCCCTCCCCCTCATTGTGCAGCCTGACTGGGCCTTTGTTGCCGGAGCCCAGGCAGGGGACAGCCAGGGACCTGGCCTCATTATGTGCCTGACCTCAGGCAAGCCCCCTCCCCCCCAGGGTGGAAGGTTAACGTGGCTGCCCGCCATGCAGGCCTGGGCCTCCGGGAGGCCTCCTTCCAGGGACAAAGGACCAGCCCCCTTCCTCCTCTCCAGGCCCCAAAACAGCTGCCGGCCTGCAGAGCCCATTCAGGAGAGGAGCTGAGGGGCCTGGAGGCGTGCTGGCCCAGGCTTTGATGGCTCAGAAGTCACCAGGGGGCCTCCTTTCCAAACCTCCTTCCTCCCACCCTGTGGGGAAGACAAAGCTCAGGGGAGCTGCCCCAGAGCCAATGCAGGAATGCCGTCCATCAGTCCTGGGGGAGGAGGCTGGCTGCGAGGGGCTGGCCCACACCTTTCTCTGACTGCTTCCACACAGGGCCAAGGTCAGCCCCTCGCCTAGGCAGGATGGGGTGGACCCCACGAGGGGTGAGAATCAAATCAGAAGCCCCGCAGTCCTGCTCCATTGTGCCCCTCTGTCACCTGGCTTCTGGTATCCAATCCACGTCACCTAGCCAGAGACGGGCTCCCAGAAATAGGAAAGGCCAGAAAATGTGTGGGTGGGAGACAAAAGTCCCTCTAACTTACAGCATTACCTTCCAACAGGAGGGTTCCTTTCCTTAATACTAACTAGCTACCAAGTACGATCCTGGGGTATAAGCCAGGCACCAGGTAGAATAACCGGCTTCCCTTATAGGATTTCCAGTTATTTGGAGGCCTGTGCCTTGCACACCGGACTGACACACCGTTTCACTGTGCACTGATTTTAATTTCAAAAGACTCCAGGGAAAATTTTTGGAGTGGTTTATTTGCTTAAGATCCTGGAGCTGACACGGGGGCTCCCTCGGGCACAGCGGGACTCGCCCAGGAACCAGCAAGCTGGGCCGTGCAGAGGAGTGGGTGCGGTCCAGAGTTGTGCGTTCACGCGTGTCTCTGCAAGCAGGTGTGTTCCAGCGTGCGCACAACAAAAGGCCAGATGAACGCCTCACCTACGGAGCAGGCGGGCAGCATGAACCCGCGGCAACAGCCAGGTTAGCCCATTGTTGAGAAGGGATGCCTTTCAAGGGACAAAAAAGGTAGAGGGGGGCAGGACGACACATGCGGGAGAGGCAAGCGCATCTGTACGCGGCATAAACTGCTGTCCCATTATCGGCGCCGTCTTCCCCCAGCAGCATCACGCGGGAGGCGTGTGTGTGCATGTGCATGTGTGCAGAGCCGGGCCCAACTCACATTGTCCTGCCCAGCCAGGAGACGCAGCGCCAGGCACTCTTACAAAGACATCGATTTTCCTCCTTCCCTTCCAGAGCAAGATCAGATGAGCTCCCGGAGTGACACATCCTTAACTTTTCAGTGGGGTTTTCTTTTCCGACTTGTTTGTTTGTAATATATATTTTAAAACCCGGTCTCTAATTGTGTCTGTTCTCAGCCGCATCTCCCTGGCTCCTACCCTCCCCAAAGCAAGGAGGGCATGGGCTGGTTATCTGAGCGAGCAGGCTGCTCGCAGGCCATCCCGGGCTCTGCGAATGCCAGAGGGTTAGAAATTGGGGAGGGGGGAGCGGAATTAATTGCCAAGAAAACACAAGGCTGTGCTGTGACTTTGATTCCATCAATTACCATTATCTTTCTCCGCAGGGCCGCCAAGCATCCCCCGGAATCGGCCCTGTGTTTAACTTTCTTTGCCAGTCCTGATACCCCGTCAGATTTCTGGTGGTGCCACGCCGCCCGCCTGAGCTCCTTCTGGGCCCTTATCAGCCTCTCCCAGTCAGCTTGGCCCGGCACAGCTGTTCCAGGCCCTCAGCCCCTCACTTTATCTGCTCGCACAGACCTCAGCCTGGCAAGCGGCAGGCCCGGCGCCTGCTCCACATTCCCCAGGAAGCCGGCTGAGAACACAGCCGCCCTGCTCCCAGAATCCTCTGGGAGTTCATTACCAGCCAGGGTACCCCAGCCCAGCAGCCAAGGTGCGGGCCGCGCCGCCCAGCCTCGCCGCCGGCATCATTAAAACTCCAACCTTCTGAAGAGAAGAAAGAACAAAACCACAAATTTAGATTAATAAAGCATTTGTTGATTCTACAGCAATTTAGCAGGCCCCTAAGAAACCCACCAGAGACCCGCGGAGCTCCAGTAATTTTCTGTTATATTATCTTTCTTGTAAAATACTTCCCCAGACAGAGTTCCCAGAGGGGCTCAAATATCACTGTGACTAACCAAAATCAATGTGCACTCACCTATTGACATTTTTACATAGTTTTTGGATTTAGTATCCAGCCGAAAACACAATCAAGTCCTCTGCCAGGGAACGGACAGGCACTTAGCTAGTCAGCTATTAGTGTTACAAAGGAAAAAATGCAGGCACCCAGGGGAGCGGGGCCAGGAGGCACTGACGTCAGGGGGTAATTGGGTGTCTGAGAGAAATTACCAGCGGCTGGCCGGCTCCCCCGGGGCCACACAAATCTGAGCTGTGACTCTAATAAAGGAGAGGAAATTCTAGAAAAGGGGGCTTTGCTACAAAGGAGCCGGGGCAGACAAAAATAGCCCTTTGGAAATAAATAAATAAACGTGGCCAAAGCATATAGATCTAAAAAATAAAATAAATCACTGCCCGGAGGAGGCTTTCTGGCCTCCCTTCCCTGGACCTCTGTCAGGGGCTCATGGACTCCGCCTCCCCCAACCCTTCCTCTCTGGAACAACATGGATTTTAGTGCTCAAGGCGGTCTGCCATCTATTTTGGCAAACAGGGTGGGTTTTCTAAAGAACCTAAGTTTGTAATGCCCTCTTTCCCAAAGGCAGCGTCTTCGAGGTTCACTTTGAGGCACACAAGGAGAAGGTATTTCTCTTGGTCTGTCTTGGGTTGTTTTTATGCTTTGGGTTTTGGGTTATCTGGGGGAGGGGATGCTGTTATAATGCCACCTTTATTCAGTGAAAACTTTACAGATTCTTGCCACATGGCCCAGGCCTCCCCCGGAAAAAGTCTGTGTTCTTGGGAAGTGGGTTAAATTTTCTTCCTGTACCGCTCTCCCACCCACTGCTATGGCTCTCAACCCTGAGGTCAGGGGCTTTGGAAGCATGTGAGCAGACTTCACTGCCTCCCCAAAATGAGGCCAAAGTCTCTTAGAGGAAGGAGGACAGAAAAATGGTGGCTCCCACCCTGCAGCTTGAGAACCAGGCCCCAGGCAGGGATATGGCCTCCCTTGGGAGTCTGCAGCCCTCAGAAGCCCCGGGGAGGGGGCGGGAGAGGATGGTCTGAGGCCCAGAGGCTGCTGGGAAATTCAGGCCTTCTTGGTCAGGCGGGAGAGGGTGGTGGCTTGGGGAAAGAGATGGCAAGAATGGGATTCCCAGGGTCAGATTCTATTTCATCGCTTTGAAAGAAAAATAAAAAATAGGCCCAGGATTTTTTTAAAAAAAGAAGAAGAAGAAAGAAAAAGAAAAAAGCAGAAGGCACTCCAACCCAAAGCTACTTGGAAATTGGTCTGAACAAAGGTCTTCAGCTAAAAATGTCAAATCAGCGCCACAGGGCTCCTTGCCCTCTAGTCTCCCGGCCCCTGCTGAAACCCATGGGGCCTGCTGGGAGGAGAAAAGGCCCCTCCTGGGGTCTGCCCAGGGCTGTGAGCTCAGAGCTCCACCCCATAAAGACACCCCAGGAGCCACCAGAGCTTCCTGGCTGAGGCTTGGGGGCAGCTGGGATACAGGGGGCCCAATTCCTTTCGTCACCACCCACCCAGGGTTGGCAGGGAGAAGGAAAATCCAGCTGGAGAAAAAAAAAAAGGGGGGATCCTACAACTAACAGCCCGGGGGAGGGAAGCAGAGCTCAGGAACGCGCCAGCCAGAGCCCTGGCACCAAATCACAAACCTTGAATCAATGATGCAATTGCTTAATTAATCAGCCCGCTCAGGGTGGGTGCAGAGGATCTGTGCGAGTGTCTGACCCAACCAGCTCCTGATGGGCAAACCCCCCTCCTCGGGCCCCCTCTGCTGGACCCACGGGACCACAGATGGTTGAGCACCGTCTGGGAGTCTCACTGAGGGGGGAAAATGTGAGTTCCCGAGTCCCTTGTGTGATCCAGTCACTGGCAGAAAGGAGGGAAGAAGGAGGCAGGAAGGGGGAGGAGGGTGGAGAGGGAGGGAGGAGGGAGGGTCTTATCAGCAACTTAGAATTTCTTGGCCTTGGCTGCGGCAAGTTAGCACTCTCGATGCTATTTTCTTATCCCAGTCAATGAGGCTGTAATAGAAATAGAGCAAGGGACCTCTTTCAGCAAGCCGGTGAGTGCCAGATTTCGAAGGGGAAAAAGGCAGCTTAAATTAACCCTAAGGCTTAACATGTTGAAGTCTTCTAACTTTTAAAAACCAGTACCGAAGGTGATGGCAGAGGCTGGAACAAGTCACATGCAGAAACTGGTGTGTGTGTGTGTGTGTGTGTGTGTGTGTGTGTGTGTGTGTGTGTGTGTGTGTGTGTGTGTGTGTGTGTGTGTGTTGGGGGAGAAGAGGGCACCCCTTCTGTCTTTTCAAGACTTCAGCAACAAAATGCAAAAAAGTAGTAGGCCACCTCAATACTGCCTATTCTGACGGCCCCAACTGGGAGCGATGGTTTGAAACCAGTTCGCACGGGGTTGGACCATCTCCAAGGTTGATTTTCTCATCTTTAATGCACAGAGAGGAGGGGAGGAGAAGGGAGGGGAGGGGAGGAGAGGAAGCGGGCCCACATCTCAAACCGACCCCAAACGGTTAATGATAATGTGACGAGTTCGACAGGAGTTGTAACAGCTCTGAGGAAGAGGGGAGACCCTGGAGGAGGGCGTGACAGCAGAGGTGCGTTCAATTACCAAAGAGAAAAACAATTTCTTTTTAACCAATACCCCTCCACACTGGGTGTTTAAAGAGAATATATTCCGGCCCCTAAAATATCAAAGTGCGATTTAAAAATAGAAAAGTCATTTCCCCCCTTCCCCGTTGCAGATTTTACTGTAACGTCCTAGAAGGCAGATTAAATGAAGGAAGCTCAAACACACTCAATTTTGTCCTTTAGCAAATTCTTCTCTTTCACTCTTGCATGAAGAAAAAAAATCTCCCCACAGAGTTTTTCTCTTCTTCCTGGTGTGGATCTGGGCCCCTGCAGTGCCCTGTGTAATTTCCAGTTCCTCAGAATTCAGGTATTAATAAAGACCCCATGGGGACTTCCAACAATATAACCCTACATTTTGAGGCATTATGAAAGGAAACCCCCAGGGGTCTGTGGCTCAAATTTCTGAAATGTAGGCATTGTAAAAGGCACCCCAGGGGATGCCCGCAATAGAAATCTGCTGAATTCAAAGCATTTTGGAAGTCCTGGTGGGAGTCATTACTCCCACTGGAAGCTTTTTACAAAACATGTGTTGCTGACATGTTGACAGATTGCTCAGTGAAGTGTTTAGGTGCATGCACAAGGCGGGCCTTTGGAGACGCTCGGTGCTGCCAGCGAGTCTCCCAACGCTGGAACCGGTACCATCCATATTTCATAATAGGGGAGGCCACGGCAGCCGGGGACGGGAGGAGTGTTCTCCGAACCAGCAGCCAGCCTCGCACCCCTCCGCCGAGGAGCCACTTCGAGTGGGCCGGCCCCGTCCTCGCCTCTGGAAGCCAGTCTGTGCAGCACAGCTGTGACGGCCCTTGTCTCCCTGCCAAGGGCTTTACTGAAGGAATCTTGAGGCGACCTCACCGATCACTGCAAGGCGTCGGGCAGACCAAACCGAGGAGGGGGCAGGGCAGGGGTGGGGGTCTGGCGGACCCGCACCTCAGGCCCCAGCCCTCCAGGAGCGGCTGCGCGGAGGCGGAGAGGCGGCGGGGAAGGGGGTTTGAACTGGGGCGCGCTGGTCTTGACAGCGTTAAGCTCGGGAAAGTGATCTGTGACTTTAATAAGGCAGAAGGGCTCAGAGGAATTAGCTGCCTAGGTGATGGGGGCCGGGGATGGAAATGTATTCATGGCCTGGTGGGCCAAGGGCCAGGCTGGGGCCCTGGGGAGGTCCGCTCACCCACAGCCCCACGCGCTCCAGGGCTCTCCTCTGCAGAAGAGTTTCTCAGCCACTCGAGGAGTGAGTGCCGAGCAGGCCTGCCTGTGCACACGCGCACACACGCGCGCACACACACACACACACACACACTCCATGGCAGGATAATGCGCCATATGCCCGTGTTCATAAAATTTTAAAGGTAAAAGCAGATGTAATTTGATAAATGTGTACACGTGTTGATAGGAACACACACGCCAACACACATGCACACACATTCCAAAAGGCTGGGCCTTCTCCTCCCGCCACGGCTCTGCTTTTGCCTTTAGGACCTCCCCACACGCACACCAGGATAAGAGGCGGCCTGCTTCAGCACGCCATGGCCACGGCCGCTGGAACACACAAAGAATTCTCTTCTAGAAATTTCGTAGCTTTTTAAAAAACTGTATTCTCTTTGAACCTGAACCATACTATCTATGACATTGTCAGCTTGGGGTTTTCCTTTATTGAATTTTTTTTAAAGCACGTTAAGGAATAAAAATCATTTCTGGGCTGGCACAACAGCATTTAGAATCAGGGGTGAGGAGGGTCACGGGGAGCGGTGACCACGTATCCAACCCAGCCCTGCTTCTTCCCGGGACTTCACCTGCAGGCTGGAAACGGACCCTCCAAGTTGGCTTGTAGGTCCCACAAACACCTTCTCACCCTGGTGGCCCTTCTAGTCTTTTTTCCTCTTTTCCAAAGTAAATTGCATTTCAATGGACAAATGGCTTTTCCAAGAGAAGGGTGCAAGATTCCATTCTCTCAAGCACCTTCACAGACTTCTGGGGACAAAGGCTCCAGAGACATGCCTGGCAGGGGAGCCTCAGCCCCAGGTGTCAGCCCTGGGGGAGGCCAGCGGGGGCTGGATAAGGCTCTGCTGACTTAGCGCAGGCCTTCCCACCAGCAGCCCCAGTGAGAAACCTTAAAGCTTCTGGAGCAGGCTGGCTCCAAAGCTGCCTGACCCCGATGGGCCAGCAGGGCTGCGTACCTACCAGCTCCTACGTGCCTGGCCCTGGGCTCACTGCATCACGCAGGACATAACGGATAATCAGGAACCACGTGTTGAGTGAAGAAGTGAGTGAAGAGATGGATGAATGATAAGCCCAGGCCGTGGATGAGGCTATCAGGGTCGACCCCATAGGTACACTCCTTTTGTTCAGTCCCAAGGCAGGAAGAACAAGGTTCCCCTTCAGAGCTGACTTCGGGGAACCCTCTTCCTCAAAGAGAAGACTTGGTCCTGGAGGCTGATTTATAGACGTGACTTAACCCAGGCCCCAGGGATCCACAGTCCGGAGAGCTGCCTCTGTCCTGACACCGGGCTACAAGGTGCCAAGAGGGGGACCACCTGAGTGGAGGAGTGGCCTGAAGAACTGAGACGCCGGGAGAGGAATCTTTGCCAGAAGCCCCTTCCAGGACCTCACCCTTCTGGACATCACATCTCCACGTAAGGCTCCCACTAAGCATGCCAGGCCTGTAACTCCAGATCCCTCCGGGAGCTCCCCACCCCCCGCGCCACCCCTGAATCCCCCAGTCCTGACCCTGGACGACAGGATCTACATTTACGTCTGACTACAGTGACCAGCTTGTCCCAGTTTGGGACTTTCCCAATCTTAGCACTGAAAATCCTACATGCCAGGAAGCCCCTCAGTCCCTGGCAAACCAGGACGGTTGGTCACCCTACACCCACACCCCCTAAACTGTGGTCTCCATGAGCGTAGAGCCTGATGTGTGAGAGGTGTGCAATAAACAGTTGTTTAATCCCTGCATGAATAGATCAAGGCTTTTGTTCCTGGGTTCCAACAGGCCTGAGGGAGTATGAAGGTTTGTGCCTCATCACAGGGCAAAACTCCTCAGAGCACACGCACCAGGAACCAAAGGCCTCGGCTGCCCTGGGGGCCTTCAAACATGGCTGCCGGAGCTGGGAGCCAGCTTGCAGGGACGTCCACCCCACCTTGGAGTCCCTCTTGCTCACCACCTGCAGCAGTCCCTTGACCACCTAGAACCTTCCAGCTCCCTCCTGGCCTGCAAGCCACTTACGGGTGGGTACCAACGCTACTGACCTCTGGGTGGCCTTCCTATCCAGCCTCTCCCACCCAACCTCTCTAGCCTCTTTGTTGCCTGAGCCTTCAGACTTGCCTTTTAAAGGTCAGACAATAGCTGACTGGGTTGTGAAGTCTCCTTTCTGGGAGAGGGTGGGAGGGTATTTGGAATAGAAGAAGAAAATGGCCTCAGATACGGGCTTAGCTCTGGTTATGTCAGGAAAGAGATGAGAATGCGGATACATTCACGCAAGGAACGCTTCCTATGAGCCCTCCAATCAAAGTCAGGCCCTGGGAGAACAAAGATGGAAAGTCAAGGTGGGTCCCTGCCCTCCCAAGGCGGATGTGTGGGATGGGTGTGTCCAGCTTAGCTACACACACCTGGGTACAACCATGCAGTGGAACACTATCAAGCCAATTCAGGGACGCTTCAGGATGACATTTAGCAGTATGATAGACTGTTTACAATCTGTAGGTAAGCGAGTGGGGCGGAGGGTGGGAAGCAGGCTGCAGAACAAGAATCGGGAAGGATGAATGCCAAAGTGATTGCGCTGGATCTCTGGATTATGGCTGGATTTTATTTTCTTCTTTTGGCTTGTCTTTATTTAATAGATCTTCTACAACAAATTTGTCTAACAAGCATGAAATAAGAAAAATGTATTTTGAAAACAAGGGAGTAGGCCAAGTGCTCCTGGGAGCCCCAGAGGAGGAGCCAGACAGCATCTGCTCAGAGGTCAGGGAAGGCTTCCGGGGAGGCCGGAAGGACAGGTCTGGCTTTGCCAAGGAAGCAGAGTGGGGGGTGGCATTCCAGGCAGAGAATGGCCTGGGCGAGGACACAACAGGCTTCAAGGACAACGGCAAGGTGGAGCATTGGGAGACAGGCTAGAAAATAGGGACAGACCCTGACCACAAACGGCCACTCAAGTAAAGAGGTGAATTTTAGTCTCATGGGCGTTGGAGGCTGACGTCTCTCAGAGCTCTGACCCATCACCAAGCCCCACCAAACATGAGGCTACAGTTTGCCTTTGAAGAACTGGTTTCCATCAAACAAGATGGGCAGGGCTGCAGTCCCAAATGAGGCGAAGCCTTCAAGTTCTCACCTCCAAGCCGGTCACTGCCACAATGTCTGGCCAAGCAGACACTGGAACCAGTCTCGTCCCTTCCAACAGGCACTGAGCCTCCCGTCCCACGTTCTAAAGGGGCTCCTTGTCTCAGCTGCCCCGATGTTCCTGACAGAGCAGGTGTGATGGGACCCAGAGCCCCACTTCCTGGAGACGGACTTCCAGCTGCCAGAGGGACAGCTGCCACTGAACACAGAGTCCAGGTATCAGAAGGAAATTGAAACAAATCACCCTGCCACATTTGTTAGCATCCATTCATAAAAAATACAAGAGCAAGATGGAAGAAAAACAGGTCAGTTCAGGGAGGTTTACAGTGACTTAGAAATCTAAACATCCCCCGAAGGTCTTTAGACTCCATCTGGCTTCTGAGGGCCAGGTCTGCCTGACCCAGAAGGGAAGAGGGAGTCCCGACATGCAGAGAGAGTGGGGTTATGGCCTGGGCACCAACGAGGCAATGGTACCTTCAGCCTCACAGCCCAGGTGGCCCAGGCCACATGACTGCCAGCCCCAAAATGAAAACTCATCATCAAAACCCAGACTGACCCACAGATGAGTCCGTTTTCCACAAAGCAGCCTCAGCGATCTATTATAAACAAATATCTGATCACGCCACCCCTTGGCTCATCCCTTCAAATGGCTTCTCACAAGTCTTAGGATAAAATCCCCACTCCTTCCCATGCCATCCAAGGCCCTGTGCGATCTGGCCTCAAAAGACCTCTCAGCCTGATCCCACGCCCTCACCTCACCATTCGCCGGGTACCTACCACCCTGGCCTCCTTGCTGATCTTCCAACGTGCTGTATCACCTCTGCTTCCCCAGGGCCTTTGCATATGCTTTTCTCTCTGTTTGTATCACTCTTCTCTGTAAGCCTTCACCCACGTATCGCTTACTCATCCCAGATCCAGGGCCAATACTTTTAGAGGCCCCACATATGGAAAAGTGTAGGCTCCACATTCACAAAATTCAATTCAAAAGGGAAAGAAAAACACTAAACTATAAAGTGTAAAGAAAGCTTGAAAAAAAATTTTTTATCGATGCATTTATTTATTTGTGCATCTTCTAATGCTTTTTAAAAAATATCCCAAATCAAATTCTTGCAAAAAAACTTTTTTCTCATGTGGGAGTGGCCCCGCCCTACCGATACCTTAAGGACTTAACTTGGATGAAACACAGTTCAGATCTCAGCTGCAACGTCACTCCCTCCCAGAAGCCCTCCCTGACATCCCACTGCTTCCAGCACCACCACGAAGACAAGATGCAGAGGCCCCTCTCAGCTGTTTCACAGCACCACCCTAGAAGCACTTGCCACAGCTGTGATTTTCCCATTGGCTTTATGATTCTCACAACGCTGCTCCCCAGCACACCATCAGCTCCATCAAGGGAATAACGCCCACCCTGCTCAGGAGGGTGCCCCTGCCTTAGCACAGTGCCCAGAACATAGCAGGTGCTCAAGAAATAGCTGTTGAAGGAATAAATAGACTAATAACAAAAAAAAAAAAAAAAAAAATAGACTAATAACTGCATGAATGAATCGGATGACGGATCCCATTATGAACCCAATTGTCAAAACCAAAAGGAGTCATCAGTGAGCTCCTGGGATGAGCCGATTCCCTTCATGAATTCATATAGTTCTTCCAGCAAACGTTTACAAGATGCCTACTATGTGCCAGGCCCTGAGGACATAAAGATAAACAAGACAGGACTTATCTTCCAGCAACTCAGCCCAGAAAAAAGACACATCAAAATCCCAAATGCTCGCTATTTGCAGCAACATATCATACTAAGTGAAGTAAGTCAAACAGAGAAAGACAAATATCACGTGATATTACTTACATGTGGAATCTAAAAAACTGATACAAATGAACTTATTTACAAAACAGACACAGACTCGCAGACATAGAAAACAAATTTATGGTTACCAAAGGGGAAAGGGGGAGAGGGATAAATTAGGAGTTTGGGATCAACATATACACACTACTATACACAAAATAGATAACTAACAAGGACCTACTGTATAGCACAGGGAACTATATTCAATACCTTGTAATAACTTACAATGGCAAAGAATCTGAAAAAGAATATATATATATATATATATATATATATATATATATATATATAACTGAATCACTCTGCTGTATACCTGAAACTAACACAACATTGTAAATCAACTATACTTCAATAAAAAAGATGTTTTTTTAATGCTCAGTTGCTGTTCCATGCACTCCATCCAGCGGAGCCTCAGAGCGTTGGGAGAAAGCTGAGGAAACAGACATGAACCTCAGAATGCTGTGTCACTTCTGGGTCCCGTCTCCCCACGCTCTCCCGCGAGGTCAGGACGGTGCTGTCCTCAGCAGGTGCCCCCTGCCCGATGCAGCAGAGGCACATCACTGGGCTGTCTCTCCCTGAAGCAGGGAGGGACAATTATAACTTGTGTCCAGGAGGCTCCCTCCTTCATGAAACACACACTGATTAGGCACACTGGTCAGGCACAGTGCCAGCCACCGGGGACACGGAGACCAGGCCATGGTCCCTGCCCACAACAAGAGCTGAGTCCAGCTCAGTGGCTCAACTAGGTGCAGCACTGCCTGGCCTTCAGATGCTACAAGAATCAGGGAGGTTGCTACTGGCATCTAGTGGGCAAGGCCAGGGGAGCTGAATGTCCTGCAAAGCAAGGGACAGTCCCCCAGAATGAAGAATTACCCTATTCTAAATGCCTCCCTGAGGTTGGAAATTCTCGTGCAAATCTACCAGCTGTAAACAAACCAACAAACCCTGCCTTCACTTGCATACAATTCCTGGAGAGCAGGGTGCCAAAAATGCAAAGTAAGATAACCTATGGCCCCAAGAAGTAAGATCTGCCAGATGTGCCCAGCTTTGGCCCCTAGAAAGCCCCAGCGCCCATGAAAACCCTCCTGCCCCACTCCCCACATCCTCCCTGCCTCCAGAGTTTGCTTAGCAGTCCTAAAGTCCTTGCCACTCCAAGTATGGTCCCCAGACCACAGCATTTCCATCCCCTGGGAGCTTGTAACAAACGCAGAATCTTGGCCCCTCCCAGACCTGCTAAATTATAACCTACATTTTCGCAAGATCCCAAGTGATCTATATGCACTTAAAAGTTTGAAAAGCACGCCTGAGGCCATTCCAGGACAACCTTCGAGCACTTTCTGTTTAAATATCCCCAGGCGGCAGTTGGCAGAGAGACTCTATCTACCTCCAACACCTCCAATCCCCTGACCCATGTTTCTTGCATCCTTGGTGAGAGAAGACATAGCATCTTCATGGAGAGCAGACCAGGTGCCAAAGGACAGGTGGGGGGCTCTTTTCTCCCTACTCAGCTGAAAGGTGGGAAAACAAGAGAGGAAACCCCTGTGACACTTCAAACACATGTCAGCCTTAAGAAACCCACTTAGGAGAGATTCCCATATATGCCCCAGGTAGGACAAGGGGTGACACATGTCAGCACAAAGGCATTCTTTTTGTTATTCCTGAGGGGCCTGCCAGCCTGAGAGGACCCCAGAATGAGTATAAAATGAGAGCTGAAATGTCTTCCTCAGAACCACACCAACACCTGTGCCCCTACCCCTAGAGGTAACTGGGGTGCTTTGGAGTTTTGATCCAAGTCTAATTTCATGCCTACCCTCCCAGCTGGACTCTAAGCTTCTGGGGAGGCAGGAATCAGACTCCCTTTTGTAGACACCTCAAGCCCCAAAACTGATTGGGCATATTACTTGATACCAAGTAAGTACTGGGGTAATGGTTGTGAATGGAATGAGAGGGGCTGGGAGGGCATGGGAATGGGATGAAATGGGATGGGATGGGATGGGACAGAATGGGACAGAAGGGAATGGCATGGAATGGAATGGAATAAAGTTTGGGCCCAACAATGCCCCCCCTTCTCTCTACCAACAATGGAAAAAGTGCTCCTATAGGGAGATGTATATAAGAATGTTTAGTACAGCAAACAGTTGGCAACAACCTAAATGCCCATCCTAAATTGGAAACAACCATGGTATATCCATGCTATGCAATGCCACACAGCATCAATAAAGAATAAAGGACAGGGCTTCCCTGGTGGCGCAGTGGTTGAGAAACTGCCTGCCAATGAAGGGGACACGGGTTCGAGCCCTGGTCTGGGAAGATCCCACATGCCGCAGAGCAACTGGGCCCGTGAGCCACACCTACTGAGCCTGCGCGTCTGGAGCCTGTGCTCTGCAACAAGAGAGGCCGCGACAGTGAGAGGCCCGCGCACCGCGATGAAGAGTGGCCCCCGCTCGCCGCAACTAGAGAAAGCCCTCGCACAGAAACGAAGACCCAACACAACCAAAAATAAATAAATAAAAATAAATAAATTTATTTAAAAAAAGAATAAAGGAGATCTATACACCAGCATGGAAAACCCTCCAAGGCATAATACTACGTGGAAAAAAAAAAGCAAGTTGCAGGATGATAGATCCAATACGGTATTTATTTTTTTAATCAAAAATCAATACAACATTGTTTCTATGCATACACATAGACCATATTTCATCGAATCTAAGGAACCATACATAGATCGTAAAATGCACCACTATTTTATGTACTACCAAAAAAGCAAAACAAAAAACACTGTCAATTAAACCATGACAAGCCATTAATTTTAAGATTCATCTCAATTTCAGAGAGGTTCAAGTGTGTCTCAGAATCCCCGAAACACGGTATTATGTAAATCTGTAGTAGAAGGTCTGGAAGCATGCAAGCCAGAACGGTGACCGCGATTAACCTTGGGGTGGGGCAGGGAACAGAAAGAAGATCTAGCCTTATCTGTATCTTCGAAATTTCTACAAATAGAATACACTTATGTGTTAGTGATATTTAATAATGTCTAAATTTTTTTCTAAATAGAGAGTGACAGAAAGCCTCATCCCCCCGTCACTTAAAGGTGAAGCAATGCTAACAGTACTAGACCCATGCGTGAGTCATCGGAGACACAGGGACTTTCCACAGTGATAAGTCAGGGTGGGGCTCCGGTGGACGAGCCAGGGGGATGCTGCAAAGCTTTGTGGAGAGAAGGAAGTGCTTTTGAATGTCCAGTGGGGAAAGTGTCATGGAAAAAAGAAACAACAGGAAGAGGACTGGATTCGGGGAAACGGACAATTCACCATCTACTCACAGACTAACATCAGGGCTACTTGGGGGCCTGGAGCTGTCCCCCAGAATGGCTCCTTCATCTACCCTGGTTGCTCTCTGCAAAAGCAGTTTGGAAAGTCATAATGCCATCCTGAATGCATCACTCACAAGGGATGGCCTCGGACTCAAGCTTCTAATTCCGCCTTAATATCCAATTCTGTGTGTCAGGGAGAACTGAACCTCGGCCTGCAGCAGCCGCATCACCTTGCCCTGCGCACAAATAAAAATAGCTTTGGTGCTCAGAGCCTAGGTTTCCTCGCCTTATCCTCTGGGGTCCCAGAAGCGGAGCAGCCGGCGGATGGAAACCACGTGCGATATAAATACATAATGAACAAAGAGGCTCCTCAGAAGCATCGTTGACCTTCCTGCTTTCCTTGACTTCTCCCCTGCCACTGTCCCCAGTGAAGCCGTAAATGGAATGACACTGTCGAGGGTGGTGACGGCCACAGAGCGCCCTCCTTGTCAATTTCCCCAATACTTAAGCAGTAAATGGCGTCAATCGGAACGATAACCTATTCAATTCTCCATCTATGCAAATAACAAAGTTTGGGCAGCGCAGGACGTGACGGGAACAGCTACACCCGCCAAGAGCCCAGCCTTGTGTCTGACAAATTTGCTCCTCTGTTCCCACAATCTATAGCATTACAGGGCAAGACCACATCACTGACTAGGCACCACATCCTGCAAAAAGGGAAAACCAAAAGCCGAACCCCACAGCCAAGGCCCCAGGCTCCAAGACAAACGTGTGGCTTGAAATCCCCAGAACAAATCCACATAGGAAACTTCCCCTTTTACAAACTGGGGGGCAGTCTCCAAAATACGGCTGCCCAGAAGCATGTAAGCCAGCCCCTGGAGCAGGGGGGATGCACAGGGTGCGGGTCACTGGCCCCTCCAGACCCACCCTCCACCTCCTCTGCCCGCCCTGTGCCCAGGGAGGATGCCCAACAGCCTCCTCTGCCTCCTGCTGGGTTCAGCTGATGACTGGAGGCTGGGAGGGGCAGAGCTGGGGCATTTATTCCCCTGGTGAGTTCACAGGTCATGGGCGCTCTCCTGCAGGGCAGCCCTGTCCGCCAGCTGCTCTCTCCAGGTCCCGGCAAGCGCTCCTCCCCTCTCCCCCTTAGGTTCTCTGAGGTCCCTGGGATGTCCCCAGTGTTCCCGATCCCAGCTGGCTTCCCTTGGCCCTGCCCAGCTCCATAACAGCCCTTTCAGTCACCCTGTTTGAGCGTGCCATCTGTTTTCTGTGGGGACCCTGACTCAGAGGGTATACTTTAAACAATTTTTAAGTAAATATGTTGACAAGGTGTTTGTTAAGACAGTGATAAAAAGACGTCAGAGGGAGCAGTGTAAAATACGGCATCAGTGAGAGCAATGAGAGATTTTCAAAATCAGGGATGAGACCAGCAGCCCACGGTGAAGGCAGTTAGAGTGCAAAGCCTTTTTCATTCCTCACTCCCCCGTGCCGGGGTCCCCAGCCCCTACCCTCTGCGACCTGGCTGCACCAGTGTCAGTGGCCACTGCCCTTCTCCCTGCAACTCTGTCACTCCTTCCACGGGGGCACGACCCCACAAGACACGAACCCTTCTAAAACCCCCCTCCAGGCCTCCTATTTGCCACTCTGTTAGGGTTCCTCAAATCCCACCCCAGGAGCCTTAGGACTTTCCCATGCTCTGCACACCTGCTCTTTCCCCTCGGAGACAGTGGGCTCGCTCCCAGGGCAGGAACCCAACTGTACTTATCCACTCCCGTGTGCATCCCAGGCTGTCATTATGCATTTATCTACTTACTCGTCGTTAGCTGCCTCTCCTGCAGAACAAAAGCTTCCTGAGGGCGGGAATCTGCTATACCCCTGACACCTAGCCAGGGCCTGGCACGTACTAGGGACTTAACAACAAACTGAAGGTCCAAAATACAAAATGTTCCTTTCCTCTGGAAGAGCAGAAGCCACCCTCTGGCTTGTTCTAGGGTCCCAGGAAGCAGGTGGGAAGAACAGTTTCTGGGGCAGGAAGGGAGGGGGAAGGGAGGTGTGACCTGGAGGTATTTGAAAGGGAGGAAGCTTCTCTCCAGACCAGAGGAGACTGCCCTCAAGACTTCCTGGTCCTCGGCCACCCAAGAGAGTGACAAATGGAACAACCTGGCACCACCAGGGCCAATTCCAGCAAATCAAATTCAACAAATATTTCCTGAGCACCTACTATGTGCCAGGCCCTGTGCCAGGCCAGAGACAGAGACAAGCATGAAAACGGTAGAGCAGGTGGCTGCTCTCAAGGGGGTCACCTTCTAGCAGCAAAGACACTAATCCCAAAGCAAATCAAGAAGAAAATCCCAAATAACAAGAACTGCCTTGAAGAAAATCAAATGGGGTGATTTACTAGAGCGAAGGAGAGCAACTTTAGCTGGGGGCGGGTGTCAAAGAGGGTCACTCTGGGTAGGTGACGTTGGAGCTGAGACCCAAAAGGAAGGGAAAGAACATCCAGGTAGAAGGGAGAGTGGTGCAAAGGTCCTGTGGTGGGAAAAGGCATGGCCTGTTCAAGGCTCAAGGTGGGGGGGTGGGGAACCGAGTGGGATGCAAAAAGGGAAAACCAGCGGCAGGTATAAAATGAGAGCTGAAATGAGGATGGCTGGGAGAGGCAGGACCAGGTCAGTGGGATGGATTCACTCCACGTGTAGCAGGAGAGGAGCACACGTTACAGCTGCCCCAGGGACAGAGGCCAGGAAGAGGCTGGGAGGCCACAGGCACAAGCCAACCACCTCTCCTCCCCAGGCCCCCCACAGCCTGCCCCTCAGCCTCCGTCCTGCTACCTCCTCCCCACTTGGCCCTACCTGCTCTCAAAGGGGTCAGACTGGCCCCAGCAGACCTGACCTCATCACCCCCTGGCACTCAGCAATGCTGACACACACAGCCAACCACTTGGCGAGGCCAAGACTTCCAGCACCCAAGGGTGGGGGCAGGGGGTGGTGGCCAGGGTGCACGTGCTCCCCACAGCCAGCCGCCATCCCCCACCTGCACAGCTGCCTCACAGCCTCAGTCTTCCCAGATGCCCCCGCAGAGCAATGATGTCATTTCCAAAGGCAGCCAAATTCTAACCAGTCAACTCCAAAATAAAACTGTTTAACACAAAATGAAGCATTTTATAATCCCCTGTACAGTTCTTCCCTGAGCTGGCACACACAGTGCTTAAAAACACTGCCAAAACGCTCAACCAATAGTTTGGCTTTATTTTAGACCAGTGCCAGAGTTAAACTTCAGATTTCCTTGCTCTTTTCCTGTTCCGAAGTCCCTACGTCCCCCAAGCCTTCGCCGCAGAACCGAAGCGGTTTCTCCCAGTCCCTGCCATGCCAGCTACATGGCCAGGTGAGGCCAGGGCTGGGGTACGAGCCCGAGGAGACAAAGGCTGGTCCCCGGCTGGTTGCACTCCTTGAACCGCACACCCAAGCCAGCAGCAGATAAATTTGGTTGGTTTCTCATTTTGTTTGGGAATGTTCTTTATTTTTCTGTATCAGGGTATCGCTTTAGGGATGCCAATTGTAGGATCTTGGGGTTTGGAGGAACCTGAAAAACAGACCAGTGCCGGCCCCTTGACCCCACCCCCCTCCCCCAATCCCACTCACCTGCCGTCATCTGACGTGTTCATCTCCAGGCTTTTAAAGCCTCTTGCCACCAGGAAGCTGCTCGTTACATATGGCCAGAATGGGTGTCCCTGTGGCTTCTAGCATTGGTCCTGGCTCTGTCCCTTGGAGTACCAAGACTGACAGAGAGAAGGATTGGGGTGTCTCATCCCCCACTGCTATGGCGCACAGCTTTGACCAGAGCTTCCACTGGGCAGCCCTCTCCTTTAATACATCTTACCCAGAGGTGACAGTAAAAATAACCACTGGTCACCATCCCAGGAACAGACACCAGCTGAACTGGTGGGACTGGCCAAGCTCTTCCCCATCCCTGAGGTCAGGTCACCTACTCTGGGATCTTTGCTGCCTGGGATTAAATGGCCCAAGCTCCTTTTCTCTTGGGGCTGTTTCTGCCTGACAGCATCCCGTCCCCCGTCTTCTGCTGACAACACCCTGATTTCCTCTGGAGAACATCTCTGGGTCTGCCATTCAGAGCACTTCACTTGGCCGGAGCCAAAAGCCAACACAGCACTCATCAGAGCCAGAAGGTACAAGAAGACTAGGTCCTAAGGCTTTCGCCAGGGTTCCTGGATTCAGCCGTACCTGAAGCTAGTCCTACATCTGGAATGTCTATTTATAAGAGCCAATAAATCCCCCTACTTGGTTTAAGCAAATTAGGGTTTGGTTTTCTGACACTGGCCCCCAAGAATCCTAACTTCCCAACTTGGAAGCATGACTTTGAGGCTTCCCCTTCTTCCTCTTCCCCTGAACCCCTCTCCAATCGTGGTCTTTCCAGCAACGCATGGGACAGAGCAATCGCCTCCTCATTCTGCTTTGCTGACACAGCCTCTGAGCACACTAACTGTTTGCCAGTGAACCAGCTACTTGTCCTCCCCTCTCACACTGCTCACACCGTAGTGACACCACAGAGGACACCAACCGATTCTGTAGAACAAAGTAACTACAAACAGGTCAGTTTAAAACAATCTCCTGGCCAAAGTCAGTGAGTGCTAGGTGTCATAAAATGTAAGCTCCAGATGAGCAGGAACGGTTGTCTGTTTCACTCACTATGCCCCGTGTCCAGACAAGTTCCTGGCTCATAGTAGGTGCTTAAAAAAAATTACTCTATGAATGAATGAATACATACCAGGGCTGCTAAAGTTCTAAGGAACATATTTTTCCTCTGACCAGTAGTTTGCTTTTGTTCTTTTGGGTGCCTGGGGTCGTAGACTAAGGGAGGTGGGACTAGGTCATCAATAGTTTCCAGCTACAATAAAGGACTATTGTAGAACAATTCCCCTCTAGTTTGTCTCTTTTACCCCAAAACCAGGTCAGGATTCAGCTGGAGGCTATTCCCATCTTCACCTACAGGCACTTCTCAAAGCTTTTCAAACCTCAAATTGGAGGAAACCGAGTTGATGATTCGGGGAACACAATTTTCAGATCTTTATGCCCAGCGGGATCTGGAATTAGCACCAGCACTTCCAGGAGAAAAGCACCAGGGCCTCTCCCAGGGGCTTTGGTCTTTGTGTATCCTGACCATCGGTGATAAAAGGGATAAGGAGCAAGGAGTGCTGGGCTGATGAAATTGTAGCTCTTGATGCGAAAGGAAAACTGTGACTCTTGACAAAAGCTCCACATAACTGGCCCTGAGTTTGCTCAATAACACTGAGATTTTGGAACCGTACATGTACACACTGGAGGAAAAAACTTATTATTGAAATACCTACAGAATATAGAAAAAATCTTGTTACTGTGACTCTGGAATACTTTGGCTGCACCCCCCTTCCCCCAACGCTGGTGAAAGATGTGACTTTTGGTAACACTGGGTGTCCCAGAATGAAGCTGCAGAGGTATACAGCACAGCAGACTGATTTCACGGCCGCCTCTCCACACTGTCTAACTGACCCGATGGCCGCCTGGCCGCTCCAGCCTGGCCCAAGGCGTGCGCACGATGTCCCGGGAGGCCCGGCAGCCAGGGACGCCACGAGGGCGTGACACACCTCTCTCCCAGAGCTCCGCTCCCACAGGACCAAGAGGTAGAGGTCTGCGGGGGAGAGGGTGGGCAGGCTTCTGTGGGACCCCCAAAGAGGGGGCACAACTTCCACAAAGTTTGTAACAGTTCAAGGGCCAAAGTCACTCCACACGAAGCAAAGAAAATACCCAGTCCAAGTGGAGTAAGGTTTGTGGGTCTGGAGACCTCAGCTTAGTATGGGGTGGCCTCACGGACAGCCAGGGCCTGCATAAAGGGGCACCCATCAGAGAACATGTGTGTGACCAGCAGCCACCGAGGGGTTGTGCTGCCTCCTAGGAACTATCACATACCCACTGGGGCCACTGGCTCTGCCACCGCCTCCTCATGTGACCCTGGAGAAGTCCCCCCTCATTAAAGAGCTCGGCCCAAGCAGTGCTTTCAGACTGCCTGGGGCTTGTGAAGAGCTGCCCTGGGACTTCTAGGAGGTTGAAGGGGACAGGACAGGGGGGATGGTAGGCCAGCAGGCAGAGCTCAGAATCCCCCAAACTCTGCAGCAGAGCGCTCTGCATCCATCTGCTTTATACACTGGCTGTGTTTGAGTATAAGGGCTTGAGAATAAGGTTGGGAACCTCTGAGCTACATGATATTTGAGGAACGTGCCTCCCTAAAATTCTGGGATGAGATGACTAGAAGCTATCAAAAGCAGAATGAATGGATTTGATCATCGGTAGCTGTCAATCTGGCATCTGATTAAACTATTTCACTCCCTCATGTGTACCTGCATATAATTCCCTCCTGCTAAAGAAGACGTCCATGTTTCCTGGTCACCATCCTGGGGAACCCGACTCCAGTGCTCAGTCCCAGGGCTCTGTATGGAGCTGCCCCAGACCCCCCAACCAGGGGCCTGCCTAATAGGCACATCTGTCTCCCCCAGGCCACAGTGGTGCCTTCGGGGTGAGCCTTGGTCATGGCTGCTCCACTAGAACTCAACCTTAGGACTTGTGTCCTGATAATTCAAAAGAGGCTGCTCTAGGGCTTCCCTGGTGGTGCAGTGGTTGAGAGTCCGCCTGCCGATGCAGGGGACACGGGTTCATGCCCCGGTCCGGGAGGATCCCACATGCCGCGGAGCGGCTGGGCCCGTGAGCCATGGCCGCTGAGCCTGAGCATCCGGAGCCTGTGCTCCGCAACAGGAGGGGCCACAACAGTGAGAGGCCCGCGTACCGCAAAAAACAAAAACAAAAACAAAAACAAAAGAGGCTGCTCTTTCTCCTGGTGAGGCTGAGTCAGGAGGGTGGAAGCCCAGAGGTGCTGAGACACCTCTGCCGCTGCACACGTGGTGATGGGGTTTCTGCAGACAACCCTGGGGCATGGGGCATGTCTTGGAGGAGGAGCATGCTTGAAGCCAGCCTTACTTCTCAGTTCCTTGAGCCAGTGAATCTGCTTTTCTCTACTTGTCAGTTTGAATTGAGTCATTATGCAGATAGCATGTTAACTGAGGACCTACTATGTGCCAGGCAGCCAAAAGGACGATGGTGACGTCATCTTCCAGCTATTCCTTGTTGCTGGGAACACTCGCTCACGATCTCTTTCTTTCTCTCTGTCACTCTCTCACACACACATACACACACAAACACTCAAACACGCAGCCCTGGCAATACAGTAGGTACGGCATCACTACTTGTTGACGTGACATGTACCCCCTGGAATCTTCTAAGCTGCGATGGATGACAGCAGACCAGACCCAGACTACACCAGGAATACGTGTGCAACCAGCCTGAGGGCCAGTGTGGGGTTTTCTTTTCCTCCCAGGACCTTGAGGTCCTGCTGGGTGTACATTCTGGGCCCAACAACAGGAAGCTTTGGCAGCTGCCAGGAAAGGTGCAGAAACCAGAGTCCAGGCTGGGAGGAACAGCACAGTCCTCCCCACTCCCCCAGAGCAGCTCCAGGGGCTACTCACTGAGGCTCAGCCCAGGGATGTCTGCAGCAGAAACATGTCCAGTGTCAGCCACCACACCTGGATTCCACTCTGGCCCACCCTTGGGCACAATGATCCAGAAAGTCATCACAGTGATCGAGCCGGCTACATGGGAAAAAATAAGAGATTCCCTCCCCTTTGCAAAGCCCTCCGAAACCTCAGGGCATACCCAGAGACACTTATTTTCCCATGGAAACCAAAAGAAATGTGGATTCTTCCCACTTTGACCCCTGCCTTCTATATTGTTGGATTTGGTGTCTAATTCTGGAGAGGCCTACAGGCCCAACCATGCGATAGCAGCTCTTGCTCTGCATAATCGAGGCAAGGGGGACACAGCGTGTAGACCCGCAGGCTTCATGGGAGGGGAATGATGACACCAGTCTCTGAAAAACCGTTCCTCTCCGTGTCACCGTGAGGAGCCAGGGACAGCTGCCCAGACAGAGCCACAGTCCCGCGCGGCCTGCTGCCTTCCCAGGCACCTTCTAATGGGGAACTCAGAGGGCAGGGAGCAGGCAATTTAGGGAAGGTTCCACCCTTGCCAACAGCCAGGTGGACACAGGCTGGCCAGTCACCCACCCTCCCAAATAGCAGTGTGCCAGCAGGCGGACACACAGAGTACCTTCACAGAGAGTTGTGGGAATGACATCTCAATACATGCAAACACCTTCTGAAGGCACTGGGGAAGGCAGCTAGCTACTTCAAGGGCACCTACTGTGCTTCACCTTACAAGTCAGAGAATGCTTTTGTGAAGTGAGTGCCTTCTCCAATGAGTTAACTTTTATTCAAATAAGTAGTTCCCACATCCCCGGCACCCAGAAGGGTCCCTACATATAGCATAGGTTCAATAAATATTTGTTGAATGAATAAACCATCTCTTCCTTCCCTAACTCCCCTTCTGATTCCACATTAACTGAAGACCTATTATGTCCCAGCACACTTCCTGGAACCTTTATTTTTGCTATCTCATACTTCGGAGTCCTTCATCCATGACATTTGCACCGTCTACCTTACTGAGGTCATCTCTTCCCTCAAGGGGGTTGTAGCCTCCTGGGGAAAAACTCAACAAACATTTATTGAGCACCTACTCTGTGTTCTAACCACAGGCCAAGGCGCCCCTGGGGATACAGAGAACAGGACCCAAGCCTTGGCCTCAAGGATACACCAGCACAATGGGTTGGCAACCATTTTGGTCTTTGCCAATCGGATGGGTTAAGAGTGGTGTTTTCCTGTGGTTTAAATTCACAGTTCTCTTATTATAAAGGGCGTTCTGAATCTTCCTGTTTACAGTCCCTCTCGAATTTCTTTCTCTGGTTCCATTTCTGTCCTGTGCACATGGGAGATATTCAAAATATCTAAAGACCAGTGTGGGCTTTAACCAATCTGAGTGGGCGGCTGGCCTTGGGTAGACTGGCCTTTGTTCCACTCTTCTGTTGATATATTGGATATTTTCTTAGTGTTGGTAGGAGCTCCTCACACATTAAGGGAAATATCTTTTGCCTGTGATACGTGTCTTTGGTTTGATTTATTGCAGTGTTGGCAATGCATAAATGTTTTATTTTAATGTAGTTGAATATTTCTGTCTTTTGTTTTATGGCTTTGGGTTTAGGGTTATATTTAGAAAAGGCTTCCCCACTCTGATAATATTATTGTTTTTTAAAAAAACTCATGTTTTCTTTCAGTATTTTTAAGTTTTCTTTTTATGTTTAGATTTCTTAACCATTTGGGATTTGTTTTGGCGTTAGGATGCAGGAGGGATCCAATTTCCTTTTCCAGGATGGCCACCATGCCATCCCAAGCCTACTTACTAGGTGATCCATCTGTCCTCCACTGCTCTGTAATAACACCTTTCTCACACACCTAATTTCCATTCGGATCCATTCCTGGTCTCTCTTCCATTCCCCCAATCTGTCCCCCACCACTTAGAATCCTACAGTTTCAGAACATGTTTTAAAATATGATCTAGGGCTTCCCTCGTGGCGCAGTGGTTACGAATCCGCCTGCCAAAGCAGGGGACATGGGTTTGAGCCCTGGTCCAGGAAGATCCCACATGCCGCGGAGCAACTAAGCCCGTGTGCCACAACTACTGAGCATGCACTCTAGAGCCCGCGAGCCACAACTACTGAGCCCACATGCTTCAACTACTGAAGCCGACGCACCTAGAGCACATGCTCCACAATAAGAGAAGCCACCGCAATGAGAAGCCCGCGCACCACAACGAAGAGTAGCCCCTGCTTGCTGCAACTAGAGAAAGCCCGCGCAGCCACGAGGACCCAACGCCGCCAAAAATAAATAAATAAATTTAAAATAAATAAGTAAATAAAATATGATCTAGTTGCCAGCCCTTCCCGTCATTCCTCTTTGTCGGAATTTCCCTTCCTATCCTTCCTATCCTTGCATGCCTATTTTTCCTCGTGAACTTTAGAATCAGTTATTTCTAAATAACTCCTATGGTCACTCTTATTGGCTAACATTAAGTTACAGCTTAATTTAGCAGAAATTGATGTATTTATGATATTGAATCTTTCCATTCAAGAACAAGGTCCACCTTGTCATTTATTTAAGCCTCTTTTGGGTCCCCCGGTAGTTGATTCTGTTTCTTTGTCCGCTCCCAACATCTGAACGATGCCCCGTGGGTTTGCTTCTGGTCCTACACGTTCTGTGGCTAACGTAAGTAGGACTCTTTCTTGCTCCATGCCTTCTGACCAGATGCTGCTGGCAAGAAGGAAAGCTCTTGATGTGGGGGTATTAGTTGTGCTCGAGCCCCCTGGCCTTTTGCCCTGTGACACGCCGGCTGACACCAAGGCTCTGTGCACGCTCCCCACGGGCAGAAGAAACGCGTGCCCTGCACCTGTGTACTTGGCAGTGATCGCCCAGCAGCTGGCCTGCGCCCACTCTGTTTCGCCCAAATGGAACCAGTACGAGTGGCGCCCCAAGCAATAAGGCAGGGAGGGGCCCCACCCACACTGTCGGAGCAAGAAAGGGCCTGAGCCAGCGCACAAAGGCAAGCTCTGGCTAGCCGGTGGACAGGAACGAGGCTGGCAAAGGTGCCAGCCTCCATGTAGCCCCAGCCCTGCAATTAGGGCCCACAGGTCACTCTGGCCACAGATGAACAAACCAGGGTGTAATTAACTTTCCACCCGGCTTTTTACACAGCAGCATCTCACCTTTGCCAGAAAAGGAGGGTCTGCCTTTCCGAAAGGGCTGGGGAAACACTCGTTGGTCCCAATCCTCAGGAAAGGGGGGCAGCTGGGGGAGGATGCTGGGGAGCTGTGAAATTAACCCACAAGGAGCACATTTTTTGCTGTTGCTATTTGAACAAATTCCCCTCTTATTTTTTCTAAAGTTGAGCATTCAGGGCTTCCCTGGTGGCGCAGTGGTTGAGAGTCCGCCTGCCAATGCAGGGGACACGGGTTCGTGCCCCGGTCCGGGAAGATCCCACATGCCGCGGAGCGGCTGGGCCCGTGAGCCATGGCTGCTGAGCCTGCACGTCCGGAGCCTGTGCTCCGCAGCGGGAGAGGCCACAACAGTGAGAGGCCCGCGTACCGCAAAAATAAATAAATAAAAATAAAATAAAGTTGAGCATTCAAAAAAGCTGTGCTGTCTGGAGGTTAGTTAGACACTGCTCACCGTCCCCAATCTGTGTTCTCAGCACAAGCTGTTGAGACCTCGAATCTTAGCTCAGCTCTGTAACCTTGAGCAAGATCCCCTACCTCCGAGCTTCAGTTGTCCAATGTGTAAAATGGGGAAGAATGATGAAAAATAGGACCTCAGGACGTCCCTGGTGGTCAAGTGGTTAGGACTCTGCACTTCCACTGCAGAGAGCACGGGTTCGATCCCTAGTAGGGGAACTAAGATGCCACATGCCGTGACGTGGCCAAAAAATTTCTTTTAATAATAAAAATAAACAGCTTGTCACCTCTTTCTAGAGAAGTCCCATAATTCTAAAAAAAAAAGGAAAGAAAGAAAAGAAAAATAGGACCTCCCGGCTGGGATGTTGTAAAGACAAGGTGAGATCATTCCTTCACTCAGCAAGCATCTATTAAGCACCACTGTGTGCCAGGCACTGGCCTAAGACATAACAGGGAGCAAAACAGACATGACTCTTGTCTTCATGAAGCCTGATAGTAGCAGGGGACATGGGTGATAAACACATCGAAAATGATCATGGAATAATTACAGAATCTGGTGAGCACTAGGGACTGAGTGGGGCAGGAGCTGCAGAGAGAGCAATGGGGGGGCTGCAGGGGGCACATTCCAGGGCGAGTCCCATGGAGCCTATCACGTGACAGGTGCTCAATATATGAAGAGTGTCAGGACAGCAGCCCCCTTCAAGTCCCCAAGGGCGGCAGGAACCCCGCATACTTCAAGGCTCCTACCTGGTCCTGATGACAATTCGTATTCTGTGGAGCAAGTGAGAAGCCGGTTTCTAAAGAGACTCCATCTGCCTCTCCCCACCTATAATGAAACCCCAAATCATGCCAGCAGTGCCTTCGGCGAAGAGGCCGGGTACCTGCAAAAGCCACCGGTGCTCCAGCCCTGGGGACCCAGGCTGTTTCGAGACCAACACAAGGCACAGCCCTGCTGACACCTGCTCCCGACACAGTCAGGAAAGGTGGGTCTAAAGCACGATAGCGGCATAGATGCAGCACCCAAACGTCCTCAGGCAGTCAACCTCATTAATTTGGGCCGATGTGCTCTCAGTATGAATCAGAGTATCCTTAAAAGGTAGTTTTTTGTTTGGTGGTTTTTTTTTTGCGGTACGCGGGCCTCTCACTGTTGTGGCCCCTCCCTTTGCAGAGCACAGGCTCCGGACGCGCAGGCTCAGCGGCCATGGCTCACGGGCCCAGCCGCTCCGCGGCATGTGGGATCTTTCCGGACCGGGGCACGAACCCGTGTCCCCGGCATTGGCAGGCGGACTCTTAACCACTGCGCCATCAGGGAAGCCCAAAAGGTAGTTTTTATACCAGGATACAGGGAAACATTCCACCTGAATCCAGACTGAAGGTCCACGGGTGACCTGCTTCAATGAGCACATGAAAAATTGGAATCAGTCCCTGGGTAAATCAAACCTCTCATGTCTGCGTCCACGGTGCCCCAGCAAGTTCCCAGAGATACTTTCTAAGGCACTTGACATCCTCCTGGCTCCTAGAAAATGATGGAAAACCTCCCCTGCAACCGTTTATAGGGCCCAAAGGTGCTCGACCAACACTGCACAAACTGTGTCAACGTAAACTTCAGCTCACTCCCTGTTCCCGATGTTATTCAAGTTGGTAGAACCAAAATTAATGAGACTTTCTATCATCAGTTCAGACGGCCACCAAACATTTCCCCACTTGGTGCCCACAAACGATTCTCCATCAGGAACAGACAAGCCCATCACACATCGAGTCAGACTTTATCTACTCTGCTGCAAAAGTCTTGATCTACTGGCATATTAGTCGACATTTAATATTTTTTTGTATGTGGACCGAGTGCCAGCAACCCAAGCTGCACAGGAGAGCTCCCCCAATGGAGAAGACCATGTGGCAACGAGGGAATCCACTCAGAAAATGTTCAGTAACAAATGCCAAGTGGAAGACGCTAAGTGCCCTCGACTCCAGGCATGTAAGCATTTGTTATCCTGTGGGCAGGGGCTGGAGGGGAACAAAGAGAAATCACACAGCTGTTGGGGGTGGGAGCATCGGCAGAGAGAACTGGTTCTTGCTTGTTTCGTTTTGTGTGTCATAAAGATGCAATGTCTGATACCTTGTGGGTTTAAGGTCGGTTTCTCGCAGACACAAAGGAGAGACAACGAGAGAGAGAGAGACAGAGGGAGAGAGAGAGAGAGAAATATGAACAGGTCTCGATAGAGTTGTCTTGAGTTCTTCAGGTCCACACTTCAACAACTCCTCCTGGACCCAGCACTGCCAACTATTGCTGAGGGACAACGAAACCTCTGGAAATGAGGGTTCTTCAGTGCAGACAGTCCCAGCTCCAGGTTGGGGGACCTGGGGGCTTCCTGATGAATACCATCACTGTCATTCCAGCAGGAGGCTCCCCGTCCATGATGAGCATCCCCACATCCCCACCCCAGAAACTCTGCAGACCTCACACCACTCTCCCAGATTCCGATGGAACAAGGCAGTGTCCTCACCCACACCCCAACTGCCACAGCAAGAGCCCGGAGCTCACTCTGCTAGAGCAGTTCAAAGAACGACCACATTCGAGGAATCTGAAATATGACACAAATGAACCTATCTATGAAACAGAAACAGAATCATGGACGTAGAGAATAGACCGGCAGTTGCCAGGAGGGAGGAGAATGGGTGAGGGATGGACTGGGAGGTTGGGATTAGCAAATGCAAACTGGTGTATATAGAAGGGATAAACAACAAGGTCCAACCGTATAGCGCAGGGAACTATACTCAATATCCTGTGATAAACCATAATGGAAAAGAACATGAAAAAGAATGTATATGTATAACTGAGTCACTTTGCTATACAGCAGTATTTAACACAACATTGTAAATCAACTATACTTCAATAAAAGAATAATAATAAAAGGACCACAGTTGAGATGGTCCCCACAAACACACCCACCCCCACACACACAGCCTCTTCCCAACACGCTGACCATCTGGAAGGGCTGGGCTTCCCGGGCGCCCTGCTTGGGGAGGGGTGTGCCGCCTTCACATTCCGGGAGGGCAGCCCTCTGCGGGGCGTGAGTGTCGTTCACACCCAAAGCCAGATTCCAATGGACAGGTGGCACTGCCCTCAGGGCCCAAATCCTCAACGGCAGGGACGTCCCGCCTTCCCTTGAAACAAGACTCATTTGTTCCCTCAGAAACATCTTGCAAGCACCCAGAGCCCTCCCGGCCTCAGCAGAGCAGGGCCTTCTCTGAAATCCTTGTCTGAAATGGTCTTTGTTGGGCTGCCAAGTGTCCACCTTTCCCTCCAGAGTGACGCTCCATGGGGCAGCAACGCCCACCTGTATCATCCCTAGTACTGCGACCGGGTGATCAATGATGAGCATCCAGCAGACCCATGAGGCTGGCCTGGGAGGGCCTGCTGTTGCATTTCTGTACCAGTTCCAAACTTTTAAAGTAGAAGCCAATGTTTAAAGATCTTACACTATAGCCCAATGGATAAAGCAGGTGATAGCTCTGACTGGAGTGGGTGTCAGAGCCCCTCAATCAGACAGGCCCCAATACCGACCCCAAGAGCCTCAGAGACACCTCTGGAAACACAGTCTGAACACCACTGCACAATCCAAGGATGTGGAAGTGTCCAGATAGGGACTGGTTCTGAAAATACGCACACAATTCCCAAAGGTGTGTCCTGTCCCTGGGTAATCCTAAGAACTGGGGGAAAAGAGCTCCTCACATATCTCTCCCATGTTAGGGAGACTCACCCACGCTGGGTCACTCCTTTACTGGGTGGTAAGGAATTTCTTGGGGATGCTATTAGACGAGGTCGTTTCCTGTACTCTTTCAAGGAATCTCTGACTCCCATCCAATGCTCCAGGGCTTGGGGATATTCCTGGTTCCCATGTACCAGTGGAGGTTGTTAGTGGGGTCCTGTCAGGAAACAGGCAGGGGAATCGGTGGATACCAGCAGCATCAATAAAGATGGCTTGAGACCCTGCAAATGGGGCTGCCATGATTTCAGCCAAAGTCTGAGGCTATGGAGTGAAGAGACCACCACTGGGAAGAGAGTCCTGCCCAGGACTGAAGAACAATTAGCTACCATTTATAATTTCCAATACAGACCCCCATTTATAGCCCTAAAGTCTCACATTTTCCCTTCTCCACCTAGAAATACCACCATTCTCAAAAGTGTGGTAAGAGACATGAGAATCTCCTTGATTCTGAAAAACTGGAGGAAGGAACAGCCTAAGTAGTGCCAGGGGTAGGACCTCACTCCAAGAGCTGCAGAAACTCTACAAAGCATCACTTAGCAGTGGTCCTGAGGGGCCCTGCTTTAACAACTAGATGAGAACAGTGTATTCTTTCACATAGAATATGAAGAGAATAGCTTTCAATTAGAAGATCAATTAACTGATTGTTTTTAAAGTAAGTGACAATATTTCACTCTTTTATACTTAAGATTTCACCTCAGTTCTTGGCTAAATCAAGAGCTACACTAGCATCTATTGTTTTCTCAGGTCCAAGAATGAGAGTCCATAGCCCAGGGTCCTGAGGAGGTCCTGGCTCTGTCACCAAATTGCTATGTGACCTTGGTTAAGCAGTCACCTTTCTCTCTCAAAGCCTCAGTATTTCCCCCCAGCAAATAAGAGGACTGGAAAAGCCAACCCTATAAGTCCCTTCTAATTCTGATTCTAAGCTTATAAGTTGGCCGTTGCCTCTGCCAATGATTGAAATATCACAAATTCCAAATGACTGTGGTTTGGTTTGCTGAGCCCCAAAAAGTTCAAAACTTGGAGTGCTGCCGGGTCTATTGTGTTTGATATCTATTCCCTCTAGAGGGCGAGAATGAACACTTGGTCTACCCAGGGCTGTGCGGGTACAGATGACACTAGAGGAAAAGTCATAGCAAAGTTCCAAAACACTTGGCTTTCAATCTTCCAAGATGGCATGAAAGGCAGGGGAAGCAAGACTTTGAGTCCCAACCTATCTCCTACCAGCACATTCCCCCTGCAAAACAGGGGTCGGGTCCTCCTTGGAATATTGGTCTGAGATTTTAGGTCCTCTTCCCACAAACTGGCATCCAAAGGGTTTCATCAACAATCACAATAGACGGAGATGTCTCAGGATAGCTGTTTAAGGCACACAAATGCTCTGGACTCCCTGCTCAGAGCCTGGAAACACGTCAACCCCTATCCCTATTGCATGGCTGCCATACTCCCGGGAATATGCATGCCTCCATTCCCCTACCCCCCACACCGCACGTATCCCAGACACACAGACACACTCAACTCGTCAAGTCTTAAATCGCTCCTATATACTGTGGCCTTGCCCACCTTCTCTGAGGCAGCTGGTAAATAGAACACAGGGCTATAGTCAAACTGCTATAGTCAGAAACTGCTCCCAGCCACCCTTCTCCTACCCAGAGAAGCAGAAGGCCAAGTGAGGAGGTGGAACTGAGTCCCTTTCTGTAGGGGTACTTCTTGGCCTTTGAAATTCTCCCCATCCCATCACAAGCCCTGCTTCAGAGCTCACTCCTTCATGCAGCTTTCCACACTTAAGCTGCTTAACTTTGCACTAATGACCTCTTAATTGCTGGGTTTCCAAAAGGCCTTCCAGAAATCCGGGGTGCAGACCCACCCATTTATGGCCCACATACTATGGAATGCAGTTTGGGGGAGCAAGGACAGGGCACCTCCGCCTAACTCCTGCCTGCTGGAAAGCTGTTGCTTTCATTTTTAATTTTATTTAAAAGGGTACCCAAGACACCACAATAAAATGACATTAACTGTAAAATTACATTATTAATTCTTTAATCTCACTTGAGGCTTCAAGCTGTTGCTATGTCCAATTATCCATATAACCACCTGTCAGAATCCCGGTGCTATTTAGCATTACCTCCAGGACAGCGGTGGGCCCGGTGGTCCGTCAGGTCTGCCAGAGACTCGAAGTCCTGCTGACAGTGATCGCAGGTGTAAATTGACTCATCCTCCATGTCTTCATCGTCATCATTTCTCTCCTCTTGACTTGTCACGCTGTTCCTGTCTTCCAGCACACGGCTGGTTTTTCGATCACACTCTGGCTCTCCTTCTAGGCCTCCTGCCAACAGGAAGAATACAGTCCATGTCAGCTGACGGGGTCTGGGGAAAGGATTTTAAAAGAATCACCCTGCATTTACGAAGATACATTTAATTACTCTACCTCCCAGGGTCCATTCTTCTTGACACCTCTCAGTATACTAAAATACGGGGGTTTTTGTAGCATGTGGTGTCATAATTCTCAGCTAGATTATTTAATTCTTGGTGCAAATCTTCTAGAGGGATGTCCTGTCATCTTCCCTCTGTGCTTGGATGCTGGGGGTCATGACCCATCAGGGAGGTGAAAATACCTTAGCATTTTGTCTCCTAAAAAACCCAGCTCTCTCACACATTTCTCTAGAGTTTCCATCAGTTGTTCCTAATGCACCTGAACTTTTAGTTTCCCCCAAAGCCTTGAAGTTTAGAGCTGGGAGATCTCTTAGCCAGGCTCACCTTCCACATAACATGCCTCCCAATGTGGAGATGTTGGCTCAGTTCTTTGCAAAGATGTCCTGATTCTGGAATCAAGGAAGCACGTGTGTTTGCAGGACCACGGATAGTCAAATTGCTGTTTAAAATGCCCCTGAGCGCTCACTTGTGCCCCGGTATCAGCCTAGACAGTGAGAACCAGGCTTGGAATCATTTGACCAACTTCTTTAAAATAAAATACCAATTCTGTGTTTAGCACTGCGCAGACCAGCTGTTGAACTGTACAGAAAAGTGAGTTAATGATTACGATAACGATGCTTTGCATTTGCATAGCGTTCTGTGCGTTTACAAAGCACAAATACACACACGTAGCCCCATTTCACAGTCTCACACATCCTAGAGCTAAACGGGGGCTCAAGCTATCTTACGGTTCCACCCCCTGCCCGCAAAGAGGGACAGCTTTGTTATTCCCCTTTCATAGGTAAGGCACCTGGCCTCCAGACAGAAGGATGCAACATCCCCAGCACCCTGCACACATGTTCACCTCAACATCCTGACTCCTGCCTAGTGCACTTCCCTGCACAGCTGGGGGAAATGGAGAACAGCCTCAATCTGAGCGATTAATAGGACCCAACAAAAACTTGTAAACCAAAGTGCAAAAAATGCATGGTAAATATTACATACAAAATATATCAGTAATCCCAATAAATGTCAGTGGATTAAACTTGCCCATTAAAATACAGAGACTCGGGTATTCCCTGTGGTGCAGTGGTTGAGAGTTCGCCTGCCGATGCAGGGGACACGGGTTCGTGCCCCGGTCCGGGAAGATCCCACATGCCGTGGAGCGGCTAGGCCCGTGAGCCATGGCCGCTGAGCCTGCGTGTCCGGAGCCTGTGCTCCGCAACGGGAGAGGCCACAACAGTGAGAGGCCCGCATACCGCAAAAAAAAAAAAAAATACAGAGACTTGGACTGGAAAATCAAAGTGCCTGTTGTCTCTTCCCACAGTCTGTCCTGGAAAACAGATCTATCTGTGCAGAAACTAGCATTTATTTAAACTAAAGAGAGAAATCTCTATTTTGTGTAAAGATATTGATGCAAACATATACGCATATGCAAAGGTGTGTGTATGCACGTGTGTGTGTGTTTGTGTGTGTGTGTGTGTCACCCATAACATCACAGTTACAGGAAAAGGCTTCAGCACACAACCTTTAAACCCCCAAGGACTGGTCGCCAAAGCAAGAAAGAGAAATGAAGCAAAGAATGCATTTCATTCGAGGTCGAAGTCACAGTCCTATAAATATTTCTATTCAGAAATAGATAATGCTATAAGGGCTCTGTTTCTCCCGTCTGCACAGAACATGCACCTCCAAGCACCCGACAGCAGCAACCTACAAACACAAATCAGCTCATTGGAGAGCCAGCTGCCGCCTTCCGTGGCGGCGAACGTGGCATGACACGCCGCTTGGAACTGCACAGAGGCAGTAAAAATCAATGTTTCCATTTGTGGCCCATCAAAACATCTCTCTTCTTACCAATTAAGGGATGTACAATTTTTAGGTTCTTTTATCATCAGAACATGCCAACTCCCGGCAATACAGAAATCCCATTAAAAGTCAGGCAGCATATTTATCTCAGGAAATCTGATCTGCTGCTGTGGTGACAGCGAGAAAGAGAAAGCAAAGAAATGAGAACTATCATTTGGAGCCTTCAATATTATAAGTCATCATACAACCATGGTTACACGGGCAAGCGCCCGTCTCTGAAATTCCTAGTTTACAGTCTCTTCCCTTAATAATAATAATAAAAAAAAATGTTCTGAAGGGGGGGAGAAAGAACCATAATTCCCACTTTCTCTACTACACCAGCTCTCCAGATAATAAGTTATGCTCGGCACCATGCCTGTGCTACTTTACTTAACACATCGTTTAATAGACATATTTAAATTATCCCCTTGTTGTTGTTGTTGTTGTTTTGCCATATTTACTTGGCAGCATTTTCCATCACAGCTCATCTAATCCACAACTGGAACCACAAACAGTACAATGCATTTGATCTCTTTAAATCTGGTACATCCTGTTGACTCAGGAGTAGATAAATCAGAATGTCAACTCTTGGGTTTTTATAAGGCAAAAACCCATAAAGTCATCCAAGAGTATAAATCTGTTTTAAGAAACTGTCACCTCCCCTGCCGCTGTCTCCTAATGGGAAGGCAAGGTGGCTGCACGGAAAGGGGTGGGAGGGGGGAGGGGCGGGTGACGCGGGGACCTCATCGCCCGAGGTCCCAGGGGTCACGTGGGCTGAAGGAGTCTTAGGGAGCAGGACGTCCCTGAAGCTCCAGTCCCCGGGGGCCCCTCTGCTGCGTCATCAGAATCAGGACCTCTAGAGCAGGAAGCCCTCCACCAGCTCAAGGCTCTGCTCTGTAAGGCACTCTTATGCCCCCCAGTCTCTGATCCTTAAATCGGAAAAAAGAGTACATGGTGTTATTTCTCCATTTACAGATGAGAAAACTGTGGCTCTGAGAGGCCACCCAAAGCCACAGAAGGGATTGAACCTACAAGTTCTGAGGTGGAGCTGCGTGCCCTCCCCCAGGCCGGGGCCTGTCGGAGCCCCAGACTCCCAAGGCCGGGAGGTGGGAGCCCTGAGGACAGAGCCGAGGGCGCCAGGCCCCCCTGGAGCACCCTCTGGATCTCCTCTTTCCCAGGCCCACCCTGAGCAGCTGCTCAGTGGGCCCCCGGGGCCCTAGTGAGAGTACCCTGACCCAGCTCTGGCTCATCGGGGGTGACCCTGCTGGCCCACGTCCTGCCCTCAGCCAGCCTCCGGGTCCCTCAAGGGTCCTCGCTGAGCAAGCACAGAGGACACAGAGCCCAGCGGCCACCACCGGCCCTGCCTGAGCCCCCATCCCAAGTGCTGCCTCATGTTTCCAACGTGGTGACCTGCTGGGCCTGAACTACAGTTGACCCCCAGGTCCCTCCAACCACCCGGGCCCACTAGGCAAAGTCAGCAGAGCTCATTTCTTTTCCACCGGGGCTGGGAAGGATGTCCCGAAAACGGACCGCCGGTGCCTTTCCCTCCGGCCCCACCCAGGGAAGGCCCAAAGTAAACAATTTCGAATAGGGCCCTCTCCCCCAGGGCCACGAGCGCGGGACAGGAAACAGAATCGGCACCGTAAATGCCAGCCTCTCCGTCCATTAGCAAAGCTCCCAACCCGCCCGGCCTCACCCTCCACCTGGGACAACTCACAGCCTAGTTGTTTTCCAATGTGCACACCCCCATCCTTTTGCCCAGGGCTCCACCAAGAGCCGCTAGCATTTATTGAGCACGAGTTGCATGCCAGGTACCTTCTGAGCCCAGCCCACCAGGCAGCCCTATGAGTTGAGCACCATCATAGCCCCATTTTAGGGGTGAGGAAACCGGGGCTCTGTGAGGTGACAATGCTTAAGCAAGGCCATAGTGGCAGGTTGCAGACACAGTTGTTCCTGACTCTAACCACTCTGCTACACGGTCTCCCCACAGCAGAGCTTCAATGGAAAAGTGAGTTGAGTGTCAAGGAATCTGCCAACCCTCCAAGGCCATCTGCAGGGGCTTGGTTGCAGCCCCCAAAGTCCAGCAAGGGCTCTGCTGACCTCTCTGACTTCCCACTTATCTCCACAGCCCCACAGACCTTTGTTCAATCCCCTGAACTTCAAGTTTGTTTAGCCAAGGGCTTCTTCACACTCCAGGTCTGCCGTAACTGTTCCCCGTGGGCCTGAGCACCAAGGTCACACAGGTCCCCATCATTTCTTCCCCGTAGTTCCCTTCCCTTCGCTGTCAGAGCACTTGGCACAAAGTTCACTTACACTTTTATAGGCTGATTTTTTACTCTCTGCCTTCTGGTGGCAGCCACATTTGCCCAGGACGGCAGCAACAACCCCTCCCATCCCATGTGCTGTTGTGGAGGGGGACCTTGCCCTCACCCATCAAGAAGAGGGATCTGAGTCGCCTCCACAATTCCCCTCTGGCCTGGCTGGCCTTGGTGACTCCCTCGAACGCTAGAATGTAACAGAAACTAGAATGCAGCTTCCCCCTTGTCTCTTGGTCTCTTGGGACATGACCCCTGCGAACCCAGCTGCCCTACTATAAGAAGCCCAGGCCACATGGAGAGATTGTAAGTGCTCCAGTCGACAGCCCCAGCTGAGCTCCCGCTGCCAGCGCCCGCTACCAGGCACGGGAGTGCAGCATCTCGGACATCCAACCCAGACAAGCCTTCAGAAGGCAGCAGCCCCAACTGGCATGTGACTGAAACTCTACAAGAAATGCTAAGTGAGACCACCAACTGAGTCCAGTCAGCCCACAGAAGTGTGCAAACTAATAATTGTTGCTTTAGGTCATTGAGTTTGGGGGTGGTTTGCTGCACAGCAATAGACCGCTGGAACACACCCCATAAGCTCCATGAGGGCAGGAGCTGTGGTTGGTTTGGCTTGGTACTGTCTTCCCCAGCCCCTGGTACAGACACACGTTAAGTGCTCAGTGAATGGTGAATGTATGAATTAATTGGTTTCAAAGAAACAAGACTCTGAATATCAACACAGGTAGGTGGAGGGGAAGTGCTTACAGTGCTGTTTATTGTGTGATAAGTATTAGGTTGAACCATATGAAGTTGCCGTCTTTGTAGGTCAAAAAAGCCAAAAATTGGCAATCTTAAATGGTTCAACCTAACATATGATGGGGCCAGTCCGTCCCGCCAACAACTTCTTCAAATCAGGAGGAAGAGGGAACACCTACACCAGTTGATCCCACTACACCACACCTCCATATGCCACAGTCCCTGAGCCCAAGATATGGGCTTGGGGAACTTTCTATGAGCAAAGAGAGACAGTAACAAAACACTCAGCCTTTATTGCCTATCATTAGAAAACAGTTAATTTCCCCACCCTAGGCCACCTGCACCCTGAGTGATGCCGTCACCGCGGGTACCCTTCTACCTTCACATCCTGCCATCCCATCATCACAGTAAGCCTATGAGGGAGATACAATTGATACCTCCCCTTTGCAGAGGGGGAAACCAAGGCTCAGGACCACACACAAATCACACACACTGGGAAGGGCAGAGCGTGGATTCGAACCCAGCTCTTCTGACCACAGATCCTGACTCTTAACCACCACACGGGAGGGCAATAAGGGAATGCCTGTGAAAGCGCTGAGCAGGGGACAGCTGGCTGAGTCCACGGCCAGGAAAAAGGGAAAGGGGAGACACCCCGGGGGGCCAGGCTGCCCACAGGCTGCCAGGTCTGGGAACAGGACACTTCTTACCTTCTCAGCCAGGCTCCTTGAGCTCATGAGTCAGGGCTGCCGGGGCCTCACGGCTCCCCAGGGCCAGCTGACAGAGGTTCAGCCTGAGAACACCTGCGAGGGAGGGTCTCTCCCCTCTAGCCCCAGTCCCCGGCCAGCACGCAAGTCAGAAAGAACCTCAGAGAGAAGGCTGCCTCTTCTCCTTCCTGGGAAGGACTGTGGGGATCACCCCGCCATCAGGGGGCCCTGGGCACCCTGAGAACCAGCCAGGGACCACTGGGGGTCCCGCCTCTGGGGCCCTATGGCTGAGTACCTTCCCAACGGAGGCAGAAAGCCAGGAGCAACCCCTACACGCCCCAGAAAGAGAAAACAAGGGCAGAGTGTGAGAGGTGTGAGACATCCCAGAGGCTACAATCACACACCTTCATCCATTCTCTCCTTCATTCACCCTACAAATATTGATTGAGCGCCTACTGTGTGCCAGGCATAACACACATGTATTTGTTACAACATACAGGGCGCTCCCCGGTCTCTTTCATCTTGGTGGCCTCAAAGCCACACAAGGCCTGGCACAGAAAAGATGCTTAATCAACATGGGGCGGATGAATGACTGCCCAGTGAAGAAATGAATGCCCCAAGGGAGGTATAGGTGGTAAGTGCCTGCAGCCTGGGCCGGGTTACTCAGGGGACCGGGTTCCAGTCTTAGCTCTAGGACACCCCCGCCTTGCCCCACGAGTGACCCTATGTCAATTCTCCCACCTGAGGCCGATTCCCTATGTGTCACAAAGCTTAATCATGATGGACACCACCCTCTCCTGCCTCACACGGTGGAGGTGAGGCTCGTGTATGGCTGGCCATCAATGCGAGAAGAATTGTGCCCACAGCTACACACAGATACGGGTAAGCCAGGAGCCCTGCAGGGTTTCAAGGAGCCCAGAGGAGGCTGGAGCAGGGGCAGGCGGGCAGAGGAGGATGTGGGCAAAAGTGCAAGACAAGGGTGCAGGGGAAGGACAGGGAGAGGTGTGAAGGGCAGGACTGGTGCCAGGTGACAGTGGGAAGCGGGAGAATCAGTCCTGGAGGCCAGCAAGTCCTGGGACGGTCTCCCCATCTTTTCCCGCAATCAGACCTGGATAGGAGACCGTACCAGCCACCTCCGCAGAAATCAGAACCACCAGACAGTGAATTCTAGGCACGTACAGGGCTTGACGAGAGAACCCAACTGAACAGGGGGCACCGGGAGCACAAGTGTAGAGGAGTTCAGTGGGGCTGATGGAACCAAGCTGTCCCTACAGAGAGATGGTCATGAAGCAACGACACACACAAGCAGCAGACAGCTGGAGTCACGTTCCAGGGACTCATGGGATGACAGAGAAAGAACTGAAACGAATCCCACACTTTGGAGCCAGCCAGTCTGGGTGCAGATCCACATGCTGTCACTTAACAGCTGGGAGACCGTGGATAAGTCACTTACCCTCTCTGAGAAAAATTTTAATGAAGCTAAATTATTTTAATGAGGTAGTATATACAAAGCCTGATACCTGGCCCACAATGAGCCTGAGAAAACAGTAGCTACGGTTACTGTCTTATTTTGCTACCATCATTCAAACCAACACAGGCTGCATCATGGCTCAGACACGCGAGTGGAGACATCGTACTGCACGAGAGGTTCTGGCAGGAGGCCTCACAGGCTCCTGAGGATGGAGAATGTCAGGGCACATGCCCCCTGAAAGGCACAAAAATGTCCATACAGACAAAAGGATCCACTGCATCAGGAGAGGAAATTCCTGGCCTCAAGTCCAGGCTCCCCCCTCCCTCCCTGTGTGACCTTGAGTAAGTGACAAGCCCACCTCCTCCAGGAAACAGCGTGACCCCTGCCGGGGGTCTGTCCCGGGTGCAGACGATGCGGGTGTGTTTACAATTCACAAGCCCACTTGCCCTGTGCTCTCCCCCTGTACGTAGTTGCGGGGCGGCGGGGGGGGACCTCCCAACAGAATTCACAGTCCAGGCAGGTGTCTACCACTTGCAAAGTGTTTATCCTGGAGCAACATTTTGCTTTAATAGAGAACACGTGCTCCATCCTAACAGCCCGTATGTGTCCTACACACAGTATCACCAACAGCACGTTTCCCGAGGGCCAGCGTGGAGGAAGCACTTTCGGAACCTGAGCACGAGGTCAAACCCCTGGCTGAACCTCACCTTGGCGTTTTGGCCCTGCTTGTAGAGAAGGACACGTCTCCATGAACACTTTCTCACACACACCTGGACTGGTGGGATGGAGAAAGAGAGGGACTGGGCCGGGTCTGGGCAAGGAGCCTGCCAACCCCAATTAGACACTCTGCTTGTGCATCCGCTGCTGGCCCCAAATTCCACAAGGCAGCCACTATTTATCTTCAGGTTTAAGATATGTGCCGTGCAGGCAGCAGGGTAACATTTAACACTCAGCCTAAAGGGTCCCCTTGGCAGCAGAGCTGTAGGCAAATATTTTAACACATAATTTGCTGTCCAAGTTCCACTTAAATAAGGAAGCAACTTCCACATGCTGTCTTGGGGGGTGGGGGGAGCGCCTATTGCTCCCCTGTCAGCGTGGACGGCTCCGTGGATGGAATTTCAAAGCCACGGTCAACCAGACAATGAACCTGACCTCGGGCTGCATCACACGAGCCTTGCTGGGATGCTCCTTCCTGGCCAATGATACAAGACTGGGAACAGGGACCCCCTTTCCACAGGCCAGTGGTTAACCAGGAAAACAAGAACTTTCCAGAGAATGTCTCTTTAGTTGTCAGGAATTCTAGAACCCGAGGCCAAAATGGTTAGCAGTGTGATGGTAATCACTTTTCTCAGATCAGATCTTCCAATTCATTTGCAGCCTTCCCCCGGTGACCCATGGCCCAATAAGGGAGATACAACATTAGGCTTATTATACGGAGGGCAAAACTGAAGCTCAGAGAGCTCAGACAGCTCACTCTGTCCCTCAGATCATGAGTGGACCAAAGCTCACAACTCCAAGGCCCCCACCCTGACACAAATGAGTAGAATGGACTGGGGGAGCCTGGGGGGAAGATGTACACCCACCCAAGGGGGTGGTCCCTGCTCAAATCTCTACATAGTTACCATACAGAAAAGCAAGGCCCAGTACAAACATTAGATGTTTTGTTTTGTTTTTTTAATGAAGGAAATCCATATTTTTATGTGAAATCTCTGGATGTTTAAGTGTTAACTTCAAATCTTAAGAAACATGGCATGAGTGAAACCATGGGCCTTGGCGGGCTTGGATGTGGCCTGGGGCATCTGTACCATGGGGCACACCCAGCAAAAGCCACTGGGCCCCCTTGGGTCAGACAGGGAGTTTAGCTGTACAATGATGAAAGTGTCGGTTCTTTGGAGATTTAGAACCGGGTTCAGGTTCCCTCCTGTGTGACTTTGGTTGCTTGCACGTCTAAGCCTCAGTTTCCTTGCCTAGAAAATGAGGAAGATATCACTTCCTCACGTTCAGGTTGGAGAAGCTCCCTATGGGAGCTCTCATCCAGGTGGCCTTGCCCCAGGTCTCTGCCACCCAGGCTGTGGTGGGCAGTAAGCTCCCCCAAAGCTGAAGCCGTATCAGACACAAATCCTCCACCTCTTTGGTCAATCAACAAACATTTTTCTGAGCACCTACTATGCGCCAGCCACTGCTCTAAGTGACGTAGATGCCCCACAGGACAAAGCATAGCTGCTTACCCTGCTGAGGCTAACACTGGTCACAAGCACCTTGCCCTTTATGGGCAAGTACCTGCTGAACGAATGCATGACTCTCCCCTCCCAGGGGATGTTGAGGTGCTGAGCTCAAGCCACAAAGGCAGAGAGAGATGGCAGCTTCCACCCCCCGCCCCGCCCCCGGCTCCCACCTATGATGGGTAAGGAAGGAGAGGAAAGAAAAGACGGTAGATGGGAGGGAGGGAAAGTGGGAGGATTAGAGCAGGAAGGGGAGAAAAAGCAATCACAAACACCCTCACCAAAAAGGAAAAAAATTATATTTTTCTAGCTGGTCTTTAACGGTATCGCTCCTCTGAGCCTCACAATCTTAATAAAACTGATCTCGCCACATGCAGTAATGAAGCACAGTCGGACAAAGCCACCCTGGAACCATGAAAATTGTACACTGTTACCGCCTCGTGACCTCCTGAGGCTATGACCACTCTGCCCTCTCCTCGCTGTCATGTTTTGTCTCCGACGGCCGCTGGGAAGGAGGAGATGGAGAAGCAGGCCAGACCTAGGCAGGGGAGGGGGGACAGGACGCGGGGCCGCATGGGGAGCTCGATAAATCCAGCTAATTTGTGGCCAGAGCCATGGTCTGGCGCTCCTAATTGCTCCCAGTCCAGGAGCAGAACTCAAGGTGCGGATGCTGGGGTGCAAATCACCCCCAGCAGCCATGGCAGAAAGAGGAGCTCCATGGAGGAGGATGGGGGAACCGGGGACAGATGCGCACCCCAAAGACAGGACGGGTGGCCAGGCTGAGCAAGAGTGCCTCAAGGTCAAAGGCAAATACAAGCGGTGCGGTTGGAGCCCAGAGCCCTCAGGCCACACGGAGGTAGCTCGGGGATCCCGGCAGGTCCCGTCCTCTCCGGCCTCAGTGGCTCCATCTGTAAATGAAGGCTGTGGAGCAGCAATTTTTAAAGAAGGGCACCTTAGTGACTCTTCGCTGTGCCAGGGGCAGGCCCGAGGGCAGAAAGCCGAGGGTCACCTCCCCACCAAGGAAGCCCCACTCTGTCTGCTGTAGATGCTGGGGTCCCACTGAGCAGTGCTTTACAGATGGAGTTCCACTGTGAAAGCAGGAAGTGGGCAAAAGTCCACCCAGACAACTCCTCCTCACCGTCCAGGGCTCAGCTCAATGAACCTTCACCCCAACAGGGTCAGCCCCCCACACGCACTCTGGGTGCTCACTGGGCACCCCGCTTTCCTGCTCTTACCACAGCAGTCATGGTCCTTCTCTTTGCAGAACATCCCACTGTCCCCATGCCAGTGAGCAGGCTCCAGGCAGGCAGGGTCAGCATCAATTTTGCTCATCTGACCCCCCCACCGCACTCGGCCCCCACCATAAGGCCTGGCACACAAAAGGTGCTCGATAAATGGATGCGAACCAAGCAGTCTGAAAGGGCCCTTCCTACCCTAGCATTTGAACGTCCAGCCATGGCTCTGCACGTCTCTGGGGAAAGTCGAGACATTGGGAACAAAGCCAGGAACAGGCCCCTGGTCCTGCCTGCTGCCCCAGGACTCCAGGAATGGAAAGGACTCCCTGCCCTTGGTCCTGAGGAGCCGCTGCTGTAACCCAGAGGCCAGCTGCCCCCCAGCGATCCTCCGGACCAGGGTCTCCAGTCCAAACCCGCGAGGGCCTGCAAGGCCAGAAGCCCCACTCCCTGCAGCCACAGCGGAAAGGCTGTGTAGAGCCTTTAGAAATTAGCCGGCTGCCGGGCGTGGAGACAGCCCGCCCGGTGTGCGGCGCGTCCCGGGGAACACTGAAGTGGCGCCCGGAGGAAAGAGAACGTGTCTGATGGAGTGGCTTCGCTGCGTTGCTGCCGCTGAGGCGGAAGCCAGAGGGCACTGACAGCTTCCCGAAGCCGCTCCCCCCGGACCCCACGGCGCGCGGGCGGAGGCCCCGCCCCCTGCAAGGACCCTTCCCCTCCCTACCGCTTCACCTCCTGCGCTGACTGAGGCCTCCCCGCCTGCTGCTGACTTCCCTCCAGCCCCCAGGCGGGTGCCCAGTCCCGCAAGTGCGCAGTGGGGCATTCCGGAAGTCTCCAGAAACCTGGACCCGTGGGCAGCTGACAGGACAAAGCCAAGGGCCCATCCAGCACACTTGAGGGGCCTCGGGGAAAACACAGCCTTCGCTCAGGCGGGAGCCCCCTCCGCGGGGGTGGATTTAAGTGGGGAGTGGGCCGGACGCACACCCGCCAATCAGAGCAAGGCCTGCTTGGAGCCTAGGAGGAGGGCAGACCTGGAAAGGATTAACCACAGATCAAAGGTCAAGTGGGCAGCGCAAAGGAAACTTCCAGACCCACTCCAGGGGCCCGGTGGCCACCTCGGATGGCCAGTATCCGCGTGATCTATATGCGCACGCACACCCACACCCCATCACCACCCCCTGCTCATCCTCAAACCGTCACTTAACTCGGATTTCAAACTGCTCGCGTTGTTCTTTAATCAACATGAAGCAGAAACCTTTTATTAAATGCTGCTAATTTTTTATTGATCACACTGTGAATCATTTCATTTTCCATTACCACAAATGTCTCCTATCAGAGCTCCACGATTACGCTTCTTTATTCGGTCTCAAGCAACCTGTCACTTTTAATCAGTTTGCCATTTCAGTATTGCTCAAAAATTAGAAAGCGGGATCTCTGTATCATTACTGCTGTTTTGTTTAAAAAAAAAAAAAGTTTCCATATAAGAAGGGTTATTATACTTGGAATAAATATACATGAATCAAATTCAAATGAAATTCCTCCCTGAATCTAACCAATTTTAGCATTAGCTTTTATAATTTTTTTAGGTTTATTTTCACGGAAAGACTATTCATAATTATTGCTCGTACTCTCCCAAAACACTTATGTTACTAAAGTGTGAAATGTCTTCTAACACAAAGACAGATCTCTGGGAAGTAATTACAGAAATGCATTCAGGGGCAATAATTCTATATTAGCTGTCAGCAGCAGACATCCTCTGAAAGGCACTTGTTATGAAGGAATTATTTGTGTAACCATTGAAGGCATGGCAGGCAAGCCCACACTGAAAGGCTGTGTCCGACCAGAAGCTTGGGCTCCCTCATCAAGGGTCAAATTAAGTTTAAATCATTACCTTGAAGCCAAGCAAACGCGTACCTGACTGTCTATTGTGGAGACGTTTTTGAGACGCACTCAAGCGCAACGTGGTCCTCCCATACCCAGCGTGGTGCAATTACCCTGAGTCTCAAAAGGATTCTGCCAGGAGCTTGTCACAATAGGGAGAGAGGAGGTGGCAGGGTGTCTGTTAAATGCTAACTCATGTCACCAAACAGAATTCTCAAGAATTATAAAGTGCCAAGATGCCTCACAGCTGACCCCCGCGCGTTAAGAAGAGCCCAGAATATTATCAGGAAGGCGCAAGAATTTACATCAAAGGCAAGAAAGGACTCTCTGTGGGGTGCCCACGGGGATGCAGCTGAGGGGATGGAGACTACCTCTTCGGCCCGTTGAAGGTACAACTGGGGTCTGGGCGGTGATGCCAGCTCCCTCTGGGGTGGAAAAGTACCCTGAAATGAGGGCACGTGGACGCAGCATTGGAGGGGGACCAAGGAGATGCCTTCATTGTTGTCTGAGCTTTATCCCCCACTCTTGGCCAGTCCAGTTGCCTCTGCTCTCTGAGCCTCAGTTTCCCCCTCTGTAACAACATCCTGCATCGACGTTGTGTTGAGGGTATTAACAGAGTGACTAGACACAAAGAAGCTGCAGCCTTAGCCCCCTACTGTTCGGGGCCTAGTTCTCCCACCTATGAAATGGCAGGACTGATTCTGGAGCCATTAAAGGAGCCACCTGGCCTCTGAGTGTGGGGAGAAAGCATGGGGGTAAGGACAGAGTATCTTCCCAGTTCACTGGGTCCCACAGACACCTCGGGAATTGTTGAGACCCCTCGAGCCTCAGTTTTCCCATCTCTAAAAAGGACACACTGAAGATCACTGCCCTGAGCTGTGCTCAGAAATCAAAGTGTGAAACACAAACCTAGGCTTCTTTAATCTGCTCGGCCACTGTTGTTGCCAAAGAGACAGGTGCTTTCTAAGAAACCTTGGGGCAAAAGGCACAAGAGCTACTTTCCCCTAATAGCATGCGGCCCAGCTACCCTGGGCAGTGCCCACAGTTAGCTGTCCCGCCCCCGGCTATAGTACCCTGATCTTTCGTGGGGCCAGCCCTCCCCATCCCCCACTCTGAGGCTCACTTGGGGCAGGCCCCACCTCCAAGCTCCAAGGACGGGCCCATGACCCAGGCCTGGACAACCAAGGATGGACATGTGACCCAAGTGGGGCTACTGAGACACAAGCCAAGCCATTTTCTGGAACCACTGGGAGAGAAGTTACCTAAAGTGATGGTGGGGTGAGCAGAGCTGACAGATGGAGAGAGGGGGCAAAGGGTGTTTGAGCCACGCCCTTTGACCCAGTCATTTCACATCAAGGTTTATCTGCTAGAAAACTCCTGGGCCTGAGAATTCACTGTGAGAATATCCACCCCAGAATTATGTGTAATAGCAAAAACAAACAAACAAACAAAAAAACAGACCACGTCTACATTTCCATGAATGGAAGATGGACAAACTGTGGTACATTCAGAGAATAGACACCATGCAGCAATAAAACAGAGCTACACATATCAACAAGGATTAATCTTCCAAACATAACAGAGATAGAGAGAAAAAGCAAGTTGCCAAAGATAAGCTATGGTAATATGATAAAATACAGCACTTACAGGAAGTCTAAAACATGTGTACCAATAGTATTGATATACCATTCATATGTATTTCAAGAAGAAAGACATACATGGAAATGATAAATGCCAGGCCCTGGGGGGAGGGAGAGAAAGATGATTGGGAGTGCTGCAGGGTGAACGGAGCTCTGTTCCTTATGCTGAAGGGTACGTCTTGGGTGGTCATTATTCTCTTTTATGTATCTGAAATATTCCATGATAGAAAAAAACTATTGCTGAGCCACTAAAAATGTTTAAAAGGAGGGATGGTTGGGCTTCCCTGGTGGCGCAGTGGTTGAGAGTCCGCCTGCCAATGCAGGGGACACGGGTTCGTGTCCTGGTCTGGGAGGATCCCACATGCCGCGGAGCGGCTGGGTCCGTGAGCCATGGCCACTGAGCCTGCGCGTCCGGAGCCTGTGCTCCGCAACGGGAGAGGCCACAACAGTGAGAGGCCCGCGTACCGCAAAAAAAAAAAAAAAAAGGGGGGGGATGGTGAATGAATTGGGGAATCACAAGGAAGCACAGAATTTTAGGTGGAGAAGTCTCCAGAGAAAGAACAGCTTTTTCAGAATTTAAGACTCAAGGTATTGTTCCAAGGCCATGTGGTCCGTTAGTGGCAGAGCCAGGGCTAGTCCTCAGGTCCATGGATCCTACCTCAGCCCTGTGCTCCTCCCCCTTCATCCAGTCTGACAGGGGCAGAGAGGGGGGAGCAGAGGAGGGAGGGGAGTTTCTGGCTTGAGAAAATAAATGGTTGGTTTATTTTGGTTCTACTAGGGCAGGAACTTGTCTGTTTCATTCGCTGTGGAATCCCCAGCAATTAGAACAGAGCCTGGCACAGAGTGGGTACACAATAACTATGTACTGAATGAATGGATGGATAGATGAATATAGACTGAGATGAATTAAAGTCATACACATCCATTCCTTAGAACAGACCCTCTTGGACAGGATCCCTTTGCTGTACCACAAGGTAGTCATTTTTAAGCAAATGCTGATTTTCCACCTTCGTGTCTTTCAAAAAAAAGGAAAATCAATGCTCCAACTCTGACTTCTCACCAATTTTCTGACCCTCCCGTGGGCAGGCTGAGATTGTGAGTCATGGCTGAGTCTGGAAAACCACCTTTGGGGAGATAAGAATGGAAAACCGTCTAATTTAAGGAGGAGCCAGGTACTGCCTAAAACACATCCCTGCCTCCCCTCCCATGAATGCACATCGAATGGAAAAAATTACTCAGACTTTCTCTGCTGGAGAGCGTCTGATGGCTGGGCCGACCAAAAGGAGCCGGTTGCTAAGAAATCACACTGGGCAACGTCAGATGATCACTTGCTACAGGTGAGATACAGGCAGGGTCAAAGTCCGAAACAGTTTCTGGAAATCTTTCCAGCAAAGCTCCCTTTCTGTGCAGGGAGAGGAGGAAAAGCCGCCATGTTGTCAGGGACCCACTGTGACGTCTAGTTTATGAGGCAGAGACTCTTAGCAGCCTCAATTACAGATAAGGAAATGGAGATCCAGAGAGGGCAAGGTCACAGAGCTAGAGGATGGTGGAGCAGGGATTCCTGTCTCCAAGAGGCCAGTGCCCCTTCTGAGCACAGAGGTGTTTCCCAGGCTGCCAGGTCACGGTTCCTCTGGGTTCACTCCTCTAGTGCAGAAAGACGTGAACACAGAAGTCTAGGCCACCGCAAAGACGGCCGTGACCACAGCCTGCAGCCTTCCCACTTGGAGAACACCAAGTTTCCATAGGGTCCGGGTAGTGCCATCCCATCTCCGCCACATTAAATAAAAAGATGAGGCAGGTGGAGTGTCACCTTCTTCTCAAGCCAAGGTGCCACCCCAGAAGGGCAATCATTAGCACCAAGACCCAGCAAAGGCATGGAGCCCAGGGAGTGAGGTCCCATGGGAGATCCCAGCTAAGAAGGGCACAGGGATCCCAGGTGGCTGCAGGAAAGACTGAGGCCAGCTCAGAAATGCCCAAGCTGGGGGCTCTGCCCATATTTCCAATAGGAATCCACCCTTCCTGCCCTTGGGGCTGATGCCAGGCCTGTATCAGGCCAGCAATTGGTCCCACCTAGCTTTCTGCCTGGAACTGTTTCTGTATTTCTGAGTTTCTTTCCCACAAAAATGAGGCTTTACTATTATTTCTGATTGCAAAGATAACTGTGATTAGTATCACACAGAAAAGTCTAAAGAAAATAGTAAAAATCACCTGAAATCTCACTCCCAGAGGTTTGTGCTGTGACCACTTCGATGAATAAGATCTCGCATTTCTGGACACACGCAGCAGTCATCTTATGAGTGGGATCCTGAGCTGCACGCCCACCTGTAACCTTTTTACACTTTGTGCCGAGATCGTCTCTTTCGGGGATCACTTCTTAGCGTCTACCTTTTTTTTTTTTTTTCAATCTGACCATGCCACAGGTCAAACAGGATCTTAACAGCCTGCAGGATCTTAGTTCCCCGACCAGGGATCGAACCCAGGCCCTGGCAGTGAAAGCACCGAGACCTAACCACTGGACTGCCAGGGAATTCCCCTTAGAGTCTGCCTTTACAGCTTCCTCTAGAGGGAAACCTCACGGTTCCCAACACCTAGTTAAATATAAACAGGTCCCAGTAACAAACTTGGGAGAGGTGGGCTTGTTCTATCTCAGAAAAAGTTTCCTTGCTCTGAAAATGGGTTCACCCTGGAGTCCTGGGTTAAAAACAGGGTTTCTGGAGATGAGGGTCAAAGGGCCACTTGGGTCAGCATCACCTGGGGGTGGGATCCTGTTAAAATGCAGATGTCATACCAGCAGCCCTTCTCTAAATATGAGGCCCAGAAATCTGTATTTAACAAGCCTCCGTATCCCTGCTCCTAGGTGCTGTCCTAATGTCTTTAAAATAGAATTGAAATAGTAACGATTCTCTAACACAATTTCTCAGTCACCACACTAGACCAGAAGGCTGACGATGACTCCCAAGAAAAAGAACTTGCTCCGTGCACCAGCACTGATGCACAGAGCCAGGTCTGCTCCCCAGTGCTCAGCCCTCCTCTCTCCACACCATCCTGGCCCACCATTGCCTGCTGCATCTGTGCAGAGGACAGATGGCGTGTGGTGGAGAGTTTGGGCAGCCGACCTTGAAAGGAAGGATGCCCTCAGCCTGTGACCCTGAGTGGCCCTTGAGCCCCGTCTCTGGGCATCACTCACACGTGTGCACACCCATGCACACTCACCATCAAACTCCTGCCCAGCAGGAGTGGAGTCAGGGCCTCTTTCTCACACCCAATGATCCCAGGGAAAGTTTAGGAAACTCCCACTCTGGGAATTCTCAGTTGGCGGCTTCCTTTCCTCTCTTCACCAAATAGCAAAGGAGGTTTTTCCCCTCCTAGTCATGAAATTGGGATGCTTCCTGGGTTTCGTCACTAACAGCTAAGCACAGGACCCAAGTCATTCCAACCCTCCAGGGGCTAAGCCAGGAGGGTTTCCAGGAAGCTCCTCATTCTTCTGTCCTTGGAGGAGCCCAGGTGGGGGAAGTGAGCTGGATGTTTCTGGGAAGCAGGCCCCCTGGGAGACACCTTCCCCTCTGTCTGCCAGCTGCTGGCTCTGAATCACAGAAGACAGCCACAGGAAGGAGGGCCAAGGCCCCCAGGGCCAGCCTCACGCTCCTTTCCAGAAGAGAGATGCAGGAGCATTTAAGACACATCCATTTATTCACAAAACAGTTACTGAGACCTAAGATGTGCCAGGGACTGTCCTACGGCACAGCAGGGACGGAGGTAGGCAGACCCTCTCAGAGAGTTTACCCTCTCATCAGAGACAAAGACGGCAGATACACAGAGAAACAAAATCATTACTTTGAAGGAGATAAAATAGGTGATGGGGCAGAGACTAGGGGAGGCCAGCTTTAGCCAGGGTGGCAGGAAGGGCCCCTCTGTAGGGGGGCGTGAGCACAAAGGACCCAGAGGTGACGGAGCATCGGCTCCACTCCAGGAAGCGAGAGGACATCAGTATACCTACAGCCAGAGCCGGGAGAGCAGCGCCGGGCCTGAGGAAGGCCCAGGACAGCCATCAAACCCTGGCTCAGACCGTGACTGAATGAGTGCGCGTGCCTCGATTCCAGGCAAACATGAAAAACCCAGAGTGAATTCTGATAGATCGAAGGTGACCATGTACAAGTTTGTGATTGTGTGAGAGCCTCCGGACTTCAATTCAACTTGGTCACATCTTACTCGCAAACGTTTCTAACATCAGAGGGCCACGGCAGTGGCACACACTGGCTCTGTGCAAAGGGCCGTGGCTGGGGCACAGGCTGCGAGGTCATACCTGGGTTCAACTCCCATCGTTGCCAGACAAGTCTTCTGATTTATCAAAGACGAAATTATATTCAAAACCACACTGGTCTTCCAAGTGTCAGACGACGCACACATGGCCTCTACCTACCGACACAGTAACAGGATCGCCTCAACAGCCCTGCCCAACTGGGAACCCCTGAACCAGTGACTCTTAGCCTTGGAAAGATACAGTGCCACCCAAGAAGGGCAGTGATGAGGCTTCTGCTCCTCCCCAAGGGCAAGGGTCTTAGCCAAGACCCCACAGCAAGGAGGTAGCACATTAAGAGCAGCAGGCTCATCTTGGGACCCCTCGTCTTGCCCCTCAAGCTATCCTCGCCCGTATCAGGATGCTCACCTCCAAATCACGCTTGTAGAAAAGAAAGCTGGACTGAGGGGGCTATCACTGTGTGACAATGTCATCCACCCAGACCATGACTCATTAGCCCAGGAATCTAAGAATCTCGGCCACTGTGGCAGTGACCTAGCCCAGGAAGGCATTTGAAACAGGTGGCCTGGGCTTCCCTGGTGGCGCAGTGGTTAAGAATCCGCCTGTCAATGCAGGGGACACGGGTTCGAACCCTGGTCCAGGAAGATCCCACGTGCCGCAGAGCAACGAAGCCCGTGCGCCACAACTACTGAGCCTGCGCTCTAGAGCCCGCGAGCCACAACTACTGAGCCCACATGCCACAACTACTGAAGCCCGCGTGCCTAGAGCCCGTGCTCCGCAACAACAGAAGCCACCACAATGAGAAGCCCGCACACCACCACAAACAGTAGCCCCCGCTCGCCACAACTAGAGAAAGCCCGCATGCAGCAACTAAAAATAAATTAATTAATTAATAAAAAAAAAAAGAGTGAATCTGCATAAAAGAAACAGGTGGCCTGGTGCATCACACAGCTTCCATCCAGCCAACAACTGCACACATGGGGACCACATCGCTGACCCTCTCCCGACCCTGCCCTGCCAGGCTCAGGCCTGGTGGGCATTCAGCAGCCCTGAATAAGGAGCTGCAATACTCGCTCCTATCCACACAGCTTGTCCTGGACTTCCCAGCACCTGCACCAGGACTCAAGGGCCTGGGAGTCCCTGCCAGAACCGGTCCCTACCTCTGATAATGGCACCATCGTCAGAGAACTCTAGCCCTGGATATCTCTGCAAGCATCTCACCCTTTAAAAAAGGGAGCAGCGAGCAGGGCAGGAAAACTGTCTCCAGACCACTGAAGGGGAGTACACAGAAGAGCGGGCTTGTTCTGGGATATCACAGGGCACAGAACCAGAGCCCATGGGGCCATCCAGGAGGAGGAAAAACCTGCCCCGGTTCATCACTAGGACTGGGAACGTGGTCTTGACCTCCGATGAGCTGGAGATGCACCCCTGTTTCACAGCTCATGAGCTGTGTGACCACAGGCTAATTACTTAACCTCTCTGAACCTCAGTTTCATACCTCCTCCTTGTCCAAGAGGACAGTGACACTGCACACCCCACCCCTCACCCTATCTACTTTTAGTTCACGTTTATTGAGCACTTACTTACTCAGTAGGCACTCAATAAACATGACGACCGGGGCTGCCACTAGGGTCCAGGCAGCTTTGGAAGGAAATGAGCCTCCCATCCCTGGAGGCATTCAAGCAGAGCCTGGAAGAAAACATGTTGGGGAGTGGCTTAGAGGATGGGGGCTTCCAGGCTCCCTCCCATTCCATGAGCTGCTGGATCTGCCCTCTGCCCAGTGCCTGGGGACAGCCAGCTCCCATCACCACTACTGGAAGGCTGAGGACAGACATGGTCTGTCGGGCCAGGACACATATGCCTGGGGTTCAGACAGCTGCCTTCATTTCTGGATCACCAGAGGTTTATTAGCACCACAAAGCACAGCCCCTCACAATGCTTAATGAGAGAAGTAATCATTATGGGGGGCTGGGGGGGCAGGCAGGGGTCGGAAGGAAAGAAGAAACTTTTTGCCAACATTGTGAGTTGAGTGCCAGGCGGGATGGACTTAAATCCTCCCTCAAAGGCCCCCCTGGGCAGGGCACTTCCTGCAGACAATTGGAACTCAGCCTGTAGGGTTCGACTTCCTTTGTGTTAACTAATTTCTGACTCTGGGTTTTCAGCTATTTATTTCTAGAACAATATGCTCACTGCAACGGCCGTCCAGTGCGGCAATCTTCCCCGCGGTGACAGTGTGCTTGCTCTCCCCTGCTTTTCTCCGCGGTAGGAGGGGGGAGGTGTGAAAAGCCATCTAAAACGGGTGGGGAGGAGTGGTCCAGCCCTGTCCTCCCCAAGTGCAAGTCTCATTTTCAGCTCTCTGGAGCCAGAAAGCAAGACAGGACCCCAGAGGGGTCTTGTAGACCCAAGATGTCAGGCCAGGCAAGCGACAAGGGTGGGGAAAGAGGGTCCAGCCCCCAAAAGGAACTCTTCCTCCATACAGTAATTAACCGAGGTTCCCAGAACCCTTCCGCAAGCAAGCACGGCACTCGCCTGCTTTTTCCCTCTCTGTAATCATTTTCTAATTTGCGTTGCCGCTTCCTGCTTCCTCCAAGCCACCTTAATTGGAAACTCTTTCGTTCACACGGAAAGTTCCTCTCTGCTCTCTGAGGACACCTATCGAGGGTGGAACCAGGCTCTTCATAATAATTCTTAGCAGACATGGCTAATAATGACCCTCTTTCGCTAATGAAAAAAACACACACATGCACACATCGTGACTGCTGTAATTAAGCTTGTGACGAGCTGAGTTGGAGGGAAATTAGATTTATTTACATGCTGTTCTGTTGCTGATGAAGCACTAGCTATAGGGAAGACTTCTAATTAACCCTAGTTTAGAGGCTGTGCTCTCTGTGCCTCCTTCCCTCTACATACCCTTTGTAAATTGCAGTTGGTTAAAAATAATAATAATAATAATTAGCCATTCTTAGAGTTCATTCTCTCCCGTAACTCTCCTTAATCCTTGAGCTGTGTTGCCCAGACGCTGACAGTAATAAAATGCCCAAAAGATTTCAGTTCTGAGCTGTAGTCACGTCAATTCATCAGCCAACGAGTGTTGCAGGAGAGCCTGCCCACAGCCAGGCCCTGTCTAGGCACCCAGCGGATCAGAACTGGAGCCCGAGACAGGCCTGCCTTGGAGGAGGTTAGGATGATCAGAAAGGAACCCGGGGAGTGGCCAGTTAAGGCAGAAATCACAGCAGAGGGGCCTGGCTGGAAGCAGGCTGTTTTGGGGTTTGAGGTGGAAGAAACAGAGAGGCACTGAAGGGTTGGTGAGGGAAGGACGAGAAGCAGATGCAGCATGTAAGCGAGGTCCGCGCAGAGCTCACAGAGTCGACTGGAAGCCTCGAGGTCCAGGATTTGCAGAACAGACTTGTTGCCCGTCGCGGACTGCTTCCTCCACCTCGTGTGTGTGCAGCCATGTCTGGGAAAGAAAGAGGCCCGGGATGGCCAGGGCTGGAAACACATGCAGGTCCAGGGCTAGACGTTCACATCCTGGAAGGCCCAGGTTCTTAGACCCTGGTTTCCAGGAAGCAGCGGGCATCAGACACGGGCATCTACCACCATTTACCACAGCCCCTTGGGTCCAAGAGGCCGCCCAATGCAGGACACCCATGAACTTAATGATGGCTTTCTTGGGAGGAGCGAGAGTCATCTCATTAGACATACACATGGATATTAAAATGCACCCCCAATTTCAAAAATGTTAGACAAGGATAAAAATTCACGTCTTAGAATCAAAGCGGTAGGATAAGCAAGTCTTCAGAGGACAGCCTTGCAGGAGGCCGGACCCTACCTGAAATATGCAGAATCAGGCAAGTTCCCCACCCCCACCCCCTCCCCCAGGTCCCACCGATGGCCAAGGCAAGGAGCGTCTCGGCAGTCACAGCCAACTCCGGTGCTGCCATCTCTCAGGGTCGTCCTTCCCTCCAGCTGTATGGCACAAGGGGCCAAAGCCACCCCCCTCCGGCATCCCTCCCGAGGGCTGTCAGGGCCAGACGGCGCACCTCCAGGGGAAGGAGGTGGTTGCGACAGCCACCACCTCGCAGGGCACTGCCAGGCAACGGGATGCGATGATGGAGGGAAGCTGGCATGGATGGGCTGGGAACACGGGGACAAGGCCCAACCTGCGTCTGCTTACTTGTGAGCGCCTCTGACAAGTGAGGAGTTGGGGAGGCAGGCGTGAACATGCACAGGCTTCAGAAGCCACGTCTAGGTAGCTGCTCAATTACTTGAGTTTTCTCCTAAAGCACGTGAGACTTTCAAAGCCTAAGTCCTGCTGAAAGACAGCACAGCTCTAGGCTCCAGAGTAAAGTAGTAAAGGGAATTTCATTCCATGTCACCCACATACAATAAACCTGGCTTGTGCTTGGGTGTTTTCTTTCTTCTAGACTACTAGCCACACTGTACAATGACCGTTATTTCTTTTCCCTTAGGCTGTGCAACGTCGGGCAAGGCACTCGTGGCCCCTCGAGGAGAGGGACCAAATCCAGCACCTCTGCATCCTCCATGCCAAAGACAAAACAGACTTTCCATGAACGTGTGTCAATAAATGAGGCCAAGAATTTCCAATCTCAGAATCCCCTGGTGGTCCAGTGGTTAAGACTCGGTGCTTCCACTGCCGTGGGCCTGGGTTCAATCCCTGGCTGGGGAACTAAGATCTCATAAGCCACGTGGCACAGCCAAAAAAAAAAATCTCCAATCTCAAAAATCACATTTTCCTTTTCTTTCAATATCGTATCGCGGATTCCATGGGTTTGCGATGCTTACTCCTCACCCAACTTACTGACTTGCCATATAACATCTCCCACATTCTCTTTCTATTTACCCTCGCTCGAGAGTTCATGAACTTGTAGCAAAGGCAGCCCTTTGTAAGATGTTCGTTCACACAATCACTGCCACCTTCCCTGACCCGGGGGAGGGGCTTCGTTAAGTGTGAAGTGAACAGGGAAACCAGCCCCCAGCTCCTGTTCAGGAACTGGCTTGGTCATCCACTTGCTTGAAGTAAGTTTCCAGGACATGAGGAGGCCCTACACGCTAAGCACTGCATGGCCCACATGAAAGGTTAACACTGTCTAATTACCGTGCGTTTTTAAATCACCATAGCCCAATCCCATAGAACTCATGCCTGTAACTTCCAGAATTCAACACAGTTCTGCAAGTTATTGGAACTTCTGGGAACTCAAACCAAGCCAGATGCATGACCACCTGCCTGCGAATCCCCCCTCGGGTGGAGTGGTAAGGAGGCTGACTCAGCAGGAAAAGCCCCCTTGCCATCTATTCTGAAGAAGAATGGCCTCGAAGACACACACCCACGCGCCCGGGACGCCCCAGCAGCAAACTCGGGTTTACCTGCCGCAGCAGGTGCGAGGAGATTAATTTCCCCAAATGCTCAGAAGGGGAAATATGTTACAAACGACAAGTCAAAGAAAGAATGATGTACGACTCCTCGCTCAGGACCTTTCATCAGCTCCTCCCGTCCACCCCGTTAGTCCATTCCAGCCATCGTCACCCTGGCTTAGGACCACGTCACCGCTTCCCCTGACGACCGCAAAACCTTGGTGTCTTATCCAGCCACTCGCCACACCCTGGGTGGGTGGATGGGGGGGGACAGCTGCTAGGTGGTAGGCACCAGAATATTCTTCTTGCTCCCTCTTCAACTGCCAACGTGGAAAATGTTTTATCCAGGAGCCTAAACGTCAGAAAGTTCCACATCAAGGATTTCTTTTAAAGGATGTTTAAAATAATCATCCTTTCAAAAAATTACGCCCTCATACTCCTAAAAGAGTGACACTCCAAGTCTAAATTGTAGTGGCCAGGGACGCACACTTAGGTGGCAACATTAAAGAAATGCAAGGAAGTGATGGCCATAAAAGTCAGGCTAGTGTTTACTTCTGGAAGGAGGAGGGGGCTGTGGCTGGGATGGAGAACACAGATGGGGCTTCTGGGGTGACTGGCAAAGTTCTCTCTCCAACCACGGGAGGTGGTTTCAATGACATCCCGCCTTAGAAGAATTCACTACGTTCTACATTTGTTTTGTGGGGTTTCTGTATCTGTTTCAGTTTACAATAAAACAGTTCAAAAAAATAATAAAAGGAAAGCTTGCTATACTGTGGAGGGGATGCAACCTAAGGGCCAGCAAATGGCTGGAGGGTAACATGAAGGCAGCCCAGGGTCAGCTTACAGGTGGATCATGGTAGACCCGCCACCAGCATGTGGCTCGTGAAAAGTTCTCAGTCCGGAATAAGCTTTGTCGGGTAATGGATGTTTTAAAGAATGGAACTGCACTTTTGCAAACACATACACCTTTGTCAAATACCAAAATTTCCTGTTTTCAGTCACTGTGCTCATATGGAATTAAGATCCCCAAACTCTGGAAGTCTCATTGGATTGGAATGAGTTGGGGGCCAAACATCCCCACATCCACCTTTAGGCATCAGGGTTCCTAGGCGGGGCCAGGAACCTTGCCCCTGAGCCCTGTTCTCTGCACTGTGCTGAGTCTGTAAAGAGAGGTTTCTGGCAGGGACACCCCACTGGGCTGTAAGCTATTTAAGGGCCAGGATCACTTCTGACTTGCTTTCGCTGTAACCCCAGGGCCTGGTGTTTGCTGAATGAATGAATGAGTCACCATTTTACAAGCGCTTTCCTCTCTATTACATTCCATGCATCAGGAACCACACCTGCCTTACTTGCCATGGAACCATCAGCGCCTAACCTAGGGCTCAGCACACAGAAGGTCCCCAATATACTCTTATAAAATAAATGAATGGAAAAAAACAGCCGTTGTAGGGATGGAGGATACAAAGATGACCAAGACGTTGTCCTTTTGTCAAGGACCTCCTCATCTAGCAAGGAGAGGCACAAACCAGACCATGTGATGAAGGCAAAGGCAGAAAATGAGCAGATGGTGATGGGAGCACAGGAGGGGGCTTCGAACTGTGAGGGGAAATCAGGGAGGGCTTCTCGGAATAGAGGACATGGATCTGATTCTTGAAGGAAAACCCAGAAAGTCTCCCCACTGGAAGGCAGGCAGCACCTCCTGGGAAGTGTCCAGGGTCTCCCCATCCACACTGAGTTCTCCGCAAAACATCTGCCATGTCTGCTGCTTCCACCAAGAGTCATCTCCCCAAAGTCCTCTCATCATGCCATGATCACCACCTCCCCTCCAGCATACACACACACACCAAAGAAAGTTCTTGGCCTCCCAAACACAGTGTGACCTGGGACAAGTTACTTAACCTCTCTGAGGCTTTGGTTTCCTCAACAGTAAAAGGGAGATGATGACAGTGGTGCCTGAATTAGAGGGCTATTGGAGGATTACATGCCATAAACCGTGGAAAGTGCTCAGCACAGCACTGGGTACTGTCACTGAGAAGAGCTTCCTTCTGACTGCCATTGTTATTGCTAAAGAGGGCATGCTTCCGAGGAAAGTAAACCCGAGTGTGTCCCCAGCCATCTCACACTTCGCTGACATGGGCCTTGGACGTGCACACAGATCTCCTTTGATCTTGTTCAAAGGCAGCATCTAATTCAGCAGGTCTGGGGAGGGGCCCGGGATTCTACATTTCTAGCCAGCTGGTGAGTGATGCCAGTCCGTGGACCACACTTTGAGTAGCAAACACTTAGTCCAACTGACCCCCAGTCTCCTCCCTTGGAAAGTGGGAGCGATAACAACCACCGCACAGCGTTACGCTGATTAAACGAGGCAATGTGCATAGAAAAAGCCCTGGCGCTCAGCTGTGTACATGGTTGGTGCTGAGAAGATGACGCCCCCTCCCAACCCCCGCCTCCCTCCTCTTCTCCCACCAACTGGCTAATTCCAAATAGTATTCTTCTTGGCATATCCTCACCCAGAAACAATGTTCAAATAAGGCTTAATGGGGGATGAATGAGTGAAGAAATCCCTATTTAAAACCCACTCGGGGACTTCCCTGGTGGCGTAGTGGTTGAGAGTCCACCTGCCGACGCAGGGGACACGGGTTCGTGCCCCGGTCCGGGAAGATCCCACATGCCGCGGAGCGGCTGGGCCCGTGAGCCATGGCCGCTGGGCCTGTGCGTCCGGAGCCTGTGCTCCGCAGCGGGAGAGGCCACAACAGTGAGAGGCCTGCGTACCGCAAAAAAAAAAAAAAAAACACCCACTCGGCAGGGCTTCCCTGGTGGCGCAGTGGTTAAGAATCCACCTGCCAATGCAGGGGACACAGGTTCGAGCCCTGGTCCGGGAGGATTCCACATGCCGCGGAGCAACTAAGCCCGTGAGCCACAACTACTGAGCCCGCGTGCCTAGAGCCCATGCTCCGCAACAAGAGAAGCCACCGCAATGAGAAGCCCGCGCACCGCAAGGAAGAGTAGCCCCCGCTCACCGCAACTAGAGTAAGCCCACGCCCAGCAACGAAGACCCAACGCAGCCAAAAATAAGTAAATTAAATAAATAATTTTTTTAAAAAAAACCACTTGGCAAAGAGGTTGAGATCCAGAAGCTGAGCCTGCAGGGCCCAGACCCCTGGAGATGCAGTACGGGTATAACTGCCAGATGTGTCAGGAAAGACCTGTGAATCAAAATCTCCCCACCGGCTCCCGCCCCACAAGGAAGTGGCCACCACTGAGGACATCCACCCGGGCAGCATCTGTCCCTCCCCATGTCTCCCCTCACCTTGGCCATGGGAGACGTACAGTTGCCAGGACAGAACTCCCCACTCGGAAGCCTTTGCACAGCGCTTCACCGGTACATAGACCCTGTGCACGCTTCCCAGCACTATGAGGCTGTCCTGGCGTCCAGACCAGAGGACCGAGGCCCAGAACACTTTCCCGGCGTAAGGCCTGAACTGTACTTTCCAAGAGTGGTGGGGAGCAGTGAAGGGCTCGCAGCCCCCTGCCTGTCATGCAGAATGTCAAAAGGACACACGGGGCCCCCCAGTACCCTCCACCCCAGGAACCGCGTGTGTTGACCTGTGGTTCTCATCTTTACACTCGGTCTGAAAGGCTGGCTAGGCCAAGCCCAAGAGTGGGTCTTGGAATATATCACCTTAATAATTTAGGGGGAAATGAACTAAGTAAAGAGCCCACAACCTTCACATCTCTGAAATGAAGACGTTTTTATTTCCGGTGTTTCTTTTCATGTCCCTTTTTTACTGAGACTTAATTTAGATGCTGCAAAGTGCTCAAATCTTAAGCAAAGGGGGTGACACGTTTTTACAGAAGACCTTCCCAGGACCGCAAAGTCTCCCACAGGCCCCTCCCAGCCATGCCCCAAGGCCAGTTACTGCCGGACCTCTGTCACCAGACACCACTCTGCCCACTTCTGAATGGCACATAAATGGACACACACAGCACGCTCTCTTTTGTGTCTGGTTTCTTTCACTCAACATTATGTCTCAGAGGTGCATCCAACACTTGGGATGGCCTTGCACCATTTGTCCTCGCTGCCGTGTTCATACTTTTAAGTTCTGCTTTCTTAAAGGTCAGGTCCAATCCTGTCCTTTTTCTCCCCCATCGGTGTCCCTGACTAAGGGCACACCTTAGACCACCGAGCAGCTCATCCCATTATTTCTGTTCTGCCATTTGTCTGGTTGCCGGTTTGAGGTTAAAAGCATTTCCATTACCGCGTGTGGCAACCAAACTTCACTGAGCAGAGAGCTCCCTCTCTCTTCCGAGCACCACTGATGCTGAGATGGCCCGCCTTAGCGGAGCGGGGGAAGGCGGGAAGGGGCTGCGTCTGCGGGTCACGTGCTCCAGTGGCCAGGCGGTAGCAAGTAGGAGGGCAGAGCTGGGAGGGTTGGCAAGAGCTCTCCACTCCACCGAGGGAGCTTCACCACACCCTCGCCCCTGAAAGCCACTCCCCACAAGCCTCTTGCCTCTGGTGTCCGTTATCCAGGTAGGGACAAGAGAAGTCCATGCCTTCCACTTTCCTTCTCAGTCTGCCAGCAGACAGAGCTCTAGGAGAGGGTGTTGTAACATGGTGAATCCACTTGGCAGTTCTTCCAAATAATTAAGCAACCCACATCTCCAGTGACTGATGAATGCATAAATAAAGCTTGGAGTATCCATACAACGGAATATTATTCAACCTTAAAAGGAAGGAAATTCTGACACACGCTACAGCATGGATGAGCCATGAAGACACACTAAGCGCAATGATCCAGACACAAAAGGACAGATACTGTTTGATTCCACTTCCATGAGGCAAATTCACAGAGACAAAAGTAGAAGGAATAAGACACAGACCTACTGGAGAACGGACTTGAGGATATGGGGAGGGGGAAGGGTGAGCTGTGACAAAGCGAGAGAGAGGCATGGACATATATACACTACCAAACGTAAGGTAGATAGCTAGTGGGAAGCAGCCACATAGCACAGGGATATCGGCTCGGTGCTTTGTGACCGCCTGGAGGGGTGGGATAGGGAGGGTGGGAGGGAGACGCAAGAGGGAAGAGATATGGGAACATATGTATATGTATAACTGATTCACTTTGTTATGGAGCAGAAACTAACACACCATTGTAAAGCAATTATACCCCAATAAAGATGTTAAAAAAAAAAAGTAGAAGGAAGGTTTCCAGAGGCTGGAGGGAGTGGGGAATGAGGAGTTAGTGTTTAACAGGTAGAGAGTTTTGGTTTGGGAAGATGAAAAGAACTCTGGAGGTGGATGGTGGTCACGATTACATAACAAGGTGAATGTTCTTAATGTCACTGACCTGCACATTTGACAACAGTTAAGACAGTGAATTATATGTTATGTATATTTTACCATAATTTTTAAAAAATTTTATTGGGGAAAAAAGTAAAATGCTGAGAAAAGGTAGGCAGATGCAAGACAATTAAGACAAAAGTCATGATATTAATATGAGACAAAAATTCAATTCAAGGCAAATACCAGTAAATAAAACAATGAGAGTGTTTTATATTTTTTAAAAATTCAGTGGGTTTCCCTGGTGGCGCAGTGGTTGAGAGTCCGCCTGCCGATGCAGGGGACACGGGTTCGTGCCCTGGTCCGGGAAGATCCCACATGCCGCGGAGCGGCTGGGCCTGTGGGCCATGGCCGCTGAGCCTGTGCTCCACAACGGGAGAGGCCACAACAGTGAGAGGCCCGTGTACCGCAAAAAAATAAAATAAAAAATTCAGTGAGGGTTTGCAGCCATGGTAAGTCCAAAGTAGAAGCAAGATGCAGAAGGGTGTGCAATCTGCAACCAGAGGAAAGAGGACAGTAAAAAACTCCTCTCCCTTCTCTCTCTTGCTCCCAACATCACTGCCGGAGGAAGCAAAATTTGTGGTGTGCAAGAAAACACACAAGCTTTCATCAGGGTGAGTTCTGATCCTGAAGGCAGTGGGACACCCTCCCCTGGACGTGTTGGTCCATGCTTTTCTCAAGTCTTAGAACCTTCAGAGCAAGTCCCAGGCTCTGAATGACTCCTTCTACCAGCTTCTTGTAAAACGAGGTTTTGCACACTGGAGGGCCCAGGAAACTCAAAACAGCTAGTCTCCAACCAAGGACCCATCTGAAACTGACACACAGATTCCTCTGCTTCTGAGCAATAATGAAAGCAACAGCCCCCAGCACTGCACACCATGCCCCCTCCCTCAGAGCCCAGGCTCGCTACAGCCTTTTCTGTCTTCACACTTCACAGCAGTGCTATGAGGCAGGGGCACTGGCTACATTTTACAGGTGAGGAGACAAGTAACTGAGCTTAGGTTCCAAGCAGGAGGCAAAGCTTGGATGCAAGCTGATGACCTGTCAGACTCCAGAGCCCAGTTCTTAACCATTAGGCTACGGTGCCCTTCTGAGACATGTGAACAACCTAGGGGACTTCACAGCCTAAGTCTCCATGCACAGCTGAATGGGTAAACACAATGTGGCCTGGAAAAGCAGAACTCAGAGTGGCCAAGGCTGGATCAGGTACACAAAGCCCAAACCATCCTTTAGCAATAATCTCACTGATTCACATTGAGAGTTTAGTTTTCAAATCACCCATATCTAAGAATGTTTTTGCTCCAACAGACCATGGAGGCAGATAGGAGAGATTTCGTTGTCATCCACAACTGATAAGAAAGGAAACTTAGAGGAATGATCAGAGAGGGCCATGGATAGCTAAAAGTCACACAGCAAGTTCCTATCAAGTTAGGCCTAGCAACCAACCAGGCCTCATCCTTTGACCCCAGAGACAGTCAGACCCCACTAGGCTCCCCAGAATGTGCCCCCAGATACAACATTCCAGAAGCACAGGGATACAGATGGAATTCTCTGAAGTCCGTGCAGCCTTCCTGCCAAGCCACCACGTAATGCCTGCCTGCCAGCCTGACATTCAGCCCTCCGTTTTTTATTGCTAATTAATTTGGATGGAGATGTCTTTAAAACGAGACTTAACGTCGGGTCCTCCCCACTGTCTGTGAACCAATTTCATTACAACAGAAACCGTGTTGCCAAAATGAGAAATCCCCTCCTTTTCAGGCCTGTGCCCTTGAAGGCATCTTATTAGAAAAGACCATTTCTTAATTAACATTTTTGATCTTTAATCCATTACACATCCCTCTAATCCTGTACGGAGGTGCGGCTGGCCCACTTCCACGGGCTGGCTCTGGGCTGCGTGAGGCAGGCAATTTCAGTGCTGAGGGCTCGCTCACAGCTGGACTCCGCCGCGGACAGTCTGCCGCTCCCAGACACCACCTCTGGTCCAGCCATGGCTACATTTCCCGAGCGGGAACCAGGAAGGGGGGCTCGGTGCAGACACCCCCAGATGGGCCAGTCTGCAGACCAGAGTTCATTTCATTAACCCCTGAACCCTATCTCTGCTCGCCCCAGAATGGTTTCAAGCAAAGGCTGTTTTTAGCAGCTCTGGCTCCCACCAAGCTTGAGAGCCGTGAGGCTGGTCTTCCTTCCCATTTGCACAAATCTCAAGCAACTTGACCACATCTATACGAAGAGCTGGTCCCAGCAAGGTCATAGGACCCCACTTCGTAAAGCTTTGGACCTGGCTCAGTGACTCCGTCCTTCCAGAAAGACTTTCTTCATTGGGTTTTGAGGACCCCACCCTCGCCTGGGTTTCCTCCTACCTCCCTGACCATTTGTCTGTCTCCTCAGTCTCACTTCCTCATTCCAACCTTCAGTACTGATGCCCCCTGGACACAGACCTCAACTCCTTTGTTCAGTCTGGGCTCACTCCCCTGGCAGGTGCACCCATCCCAGTACCAACTACACACTCATGACCCCCAAATACATCCCTAGTCTCATCCTCCCTAGATCGCAGGACCACACACTCATAAACACATAAGAGGCAGCTCAAACTTAGGGCCACAACCTAACTCTTGAGCCCGTGGCCACCATCCGCACCAGAGCGGCTCTTCCCAGGACTGCCATCACGGTGAAGGGCCCCTCCAGCCACCCAGCTGCTCAGCCCAAAACCCTTGGAATTGTCCATGGTCCCCCTCCTTTTCTCATCCCCAACATCCAAGCCAGGAGCAAATTCTGCTGGAACTCCTCCAAGATGAATTCCCGATCTGAGCTCTTCACCTCCTACCTGTGGTCCCACGGCTCCATCTCTCACCTGGATGAGTACACGGTCAGCTTCACTGCCCACACATGGCTAAGGGGGCGCCTCCCCAGCTCCCCTTCAACTCAGAATAGAACCCGTGTGCCCACCATGGCTCAAGGCCCTCCGTGAGCTGCTGCCTGCCTGCCTCCCTCCTCAGCTCCCCGACCTCCCTCTGTGCCCCCCTGCCCATGGTTCACTCTACTCCAGCCACAGTAATGCTACTTCCCTTCTCTGTCCTTCAATGAGCCCAGCTCCTTCCCACAGTGGGGAACATCTAGAACACTGCTTCCACCCCCTCTGCATGGCCCACTCCCTCTCTGCTCAAGCACCCACCCCTTGGCAGACCGCCCTCACCTCCTCCCCACCACCCTATCATTCTCCAGCCGGCCACCCTGCTGGTCCCCTCCCAGTGAAAACGTATTACGTATTTACTGGTTTCTTTTGCCGCTGTCGTCTCCCCCACTAGACTCACAGAAGGAATTTTGTTGGCCCTGTTCACCACCTAAAACAGCGCCCGGCACTTAGCAGGTGTGTGCCGGCACTTAACAACATTTGTGACTGACAGAACGAAGCCTATCGGAACCTTGCCAGGGGTGACTCAGGCTCACAGCCATCACTGGCCATCAAGAAGTCCTGCAACACCAGCACTGAAGTTCGTCCAGCAGCAACTGAGATGGTGGTTAGATGCTCAGTAGAACTTCCTGGTGACGTATGTTCTGAAAAGTTGTCCATGAGTGAGTAAAGCACAGCTTGAGCCTCATGCTGGATTACGGAGGGCAGGAGGGGGAGAAAGCATCCATAGTGACAGGGGAGATGGAGCCGCTGAACAGTTAAGGGAAAGGGACACGCTGACACGTGGTCCTGCAGAGACTCCAAAGGGCGGGACCAGAGTTCATGGAAAGAGCAGGCTCCCGGGAGACATATGTGCATGGAGGGCGGGCATGGGGCTGGGCCTTGAAGGACACGCAGCTTTGGGGTAGGTGGCGGGGGAGGACACTGCAAGAGGAGGACACAGCCCAAGCAAAGGCATGGGGTTGGAATGAGGACGCAGGACGCAAAGGGGGACACCCCTATAAGAGACAGTTTCTGGGACCTGTGGAGTCCTCCACCCATCTCGATTCTCCCAACAAAATGCTCCAGTGAGACCCTCCACGGGACCACCTGCCTCAGGGCACCACGACCTCCCAGGCTGCTGAGGGCCCCTGAACCCCGCAGCCACAGAGCCGGCCCGGAGCGTGGGGCTCCAGGCTCCCAGTCTAGTACTCCTGCCGTTCAGCACTCCTCAAGCTCCCCCTTCATCTGCATCCCCAGACCCTGACCTGAGCCCTGGAAGCCACTGTGCTGCAGAGCATGAGGACAAGGGCCCTTCCCCCAACAGCCTCAGGGGGCCAAGGTGGCCAAACTGCCCTTCCCCTCCCCCAGGCCAGGGGTGGAGGGTGCTGGCTGGCCAATCTCTCCCTGAAACCAGACAAGCTCCCTTTAAGGAAACTCTGCCATGGTCCAAGCAGGCATCTTCCGCCAGGCAGGCCCCAGGACCTGGGCTGGGGACAGTGCTTGGGGAGGATGGAGGATAACACCCACGATGGAGACAGCTCAGCACCCACCACGCAGGCTGCCCTCGCACACTGGTTCACGCACCACCTTCACCTTGTGATCCTTTCCCAAACCTGTGGGTCAGACTCAGGCCCACCCCTGGTCCCTGGGTGGGGTCCCAGCTCGGGAGTGGGCTGGGGAGGGGAAAGGGGGGTGCCAGGTTCTAAAGTCAGCCTGTGAGGCGAAAATGCCATGTGTCCTGAGATACAGCTGCTGTGGCTTGGGATACGAGAGTGCTGGCCGTGAGGTGCTTGGCTCCTATGTCAGGCGTGAGGGATGAAGACACACATCTTACAATGCCAGAGGCACAGCCACCTGACACATGAGGGCCATGCAGACCGCCATCCGAGGGGACAGCAGGTTCTCACCTGCCTCTCAGGATCACCCAGGCAGCGCCCCCGTTGGCCGCGATGGCCAACCCTTTTTAAACTGTTCTTGCCCTCTTTTCTTGGCAAATGTGCATCTAAAGTGGGAGAAGTTAAATGAGCTAATGATGACCTATAAGTATGCACAGACTGCCGTCAGCAAGGGCGGGCTGGGGGAGGGGGGCGTAAGATGCTGCAACGCAGCTCTGCCACAAACTTGCTGTGTGACACTGAGCGAGACCCCTAGCCTCTCTGAGGCTCAATGTCCACATATGGGAACAGGAAGGATAACAAAACCTATGGTCAAAGTGCTACTTCAAGGATTCAGTGAGATAATGCTTGTGGAAATGCCTGCCTGAGGGGGGCGAGGGGGCAGAGTGACGAGCACAATGGGCCTTGGTGACAGCGAGAGCCAAGTTCGAATCCCGACCAGCCACTTACCAACCAGTTGACCCAATCTCTGCAGGAACAGGCTGCAAATGCAAGCACAGACGTGCACAAACTCAAGGCCAGAACTGCAGGGGCACAGGGCAATCAGCCCCCAAAGCGATCCCACAGTGTGGAGCTGTGGCCCGGCCTGGGCTGTGCCTTCCCTAAGGGGTGGACCCAAAGCAGCCCAGCCCCAGGTCCCTTGGGGTCTTCAAGCTCTGTGGCTTTGCAGGAGTCGGGGGCTCTGGCTGGAATCCCAGGCTGGCTGCCTCTCTGTTCTTTTTCTCTCCACATTTGGGGAAGGCATTTCCTCCTTCCCGGGGCCTGCGGGTCAGGTTTCCACCCAGATGGAAAGTCCCACCCAGGGGCGCCCAAAGGAGAGCTTACCATGGAAACTCCACGGGGCGCCCACCAGACACAGGGGCAAGTGGCCACTGGCAGGCCTTACCGGGGCCAGGGCCACAGCCCTGCCAGCTGGGAGGGGAGGGGACAGAGGGGGCTCCAGCTGGACATTCTATCTCACGCACAGAACAATGTTCACACTTACATGCAAAGCAAAGAGTGTCTGAGTGTGAGCATGTCTCGGTATGAGTGTGTGCATTTAGGCGTGTGTGTCTACAGAGAGACTCTGAAGTAGCAGCCCCGGCCCTGTGTCCTCTTAACCCTTCTGAGCCTCAGTTTCCCTGGCTGTGTCCCTCCTGAAGGCTGGACTCTACTCAGATAAGTAAATACAATAATCTTGCAAAAAGCGAACAAGGGGTGGGTACTGCTGGATGAAAGCCCTCAGCTTCAACCACAGCCTGATTATAATCTGGGCAGAGAAGGTGGGGACACAGTAGGCGAGGTGTCTCCTGGGCTTTGGACCTCAAAACACAAAGATGTAAACAGAGCTTCCAAACTGTGTTCCAAGACTCCATGAGCTGGGGATACGTGGTCCTCAAAAAAGGGAGAAGAGTTTCTAAGGTCAAAAATAGCAAAAAAGAAGCAGACTCACAGATACAGACAACAAACTAGTGGTTACCGGTGGGAAGAGGGAAGGGCAGAGGGGCAAAATTGAGGTAGGGGATTAAGAGGTATAAACTGTTAGGTATAAAATAAGCTACAAGGATATACTGTACAACATGGGGAATACAGCCAATGTTTCATAGTAACTATAAATGGAGTAAAACCTTTAAAAATTGTGAATCACTAAACTGTACACCTGTACCTTATATAATATTGTATAGCAATTATACTTCAATAAAAAAAATTTTGAAGAGTCCTCCCCACGACTCACAGCGACCACTGACAGACCAAGGGCTCTTTGAGGTCCTGCATTAAAGGAACCTGTTTGATTGCACTTAACCAGGCACTTAGGAAGGTAACCTGAGCAGCCGTCCCAGGACGCAGCCAGCCGAGGCGGCCTCATCTTTGCCCGGCTGCCTCCAGGCTGTACTGCACGTAACTCCTCGGCTGTGGTGTGCACTTAGGCCCTGAGCATTTTCCAGGGTCAATTTAAGAAAGAACTCGAGGAAAGATGTTTCTGTATCGCGTGCCAAATTGTTACTGAGACAGGGCTGTTGTCTGTTCAGTGATTAACGAGGATCCACACAGTAAATTCCTCAGCACTTAGTGCCAGGGAAAAATGTGTGTCTGTCCCAAGTACTTGAATCAGACAGAGGGGGCCACACTGCCCTTCATCCTATTTCTCTTTTGCCCTAGGCTGCCAGGAAGCTCACCTGCATGGTGACCCTGACCTTAGGCTGCTGACATAATTGGCTCTTTCATGAATTATTTTAGCTGACCATGACCCATGGGCCCCTCATCTTGTTTCATTAATAATCCCCAGAGCTGGTGTTTGTGGGTTGCTTGCTGTGTGCCAGGCGCTCTGCTAAAGGCACATCTTTCCTCTCACTCATTCTCATAACAACGTCACAACGTAGGGCTTCAGTCTTCCCACTTTACAAATCAGGAAACTGAGCCATGAGGAGGTGAATAAGTGCATCAAGTCCATCCTCACAGCTAAGAAGCCAGGAGTGTTGCTGTGTGTGTTCACCTGCTCCCTGTCTCCTCGCCCCAGAACATGGGTCTGGAGGGCACACGACCAGCCTAGGCATCCCTGTGGCCTAGACGGCACAGACAGACACCTGATAATTGGGTGATGAACGAAAAGGTGATAAAGCCAGGATTGGAACAAAGGTCAGTTTGCTTCGACCTCATGCAAAACTCCTGTCTTTTTGGTGTCGAGGGATGGTAAACCTCACGCTAACCTTAACCTTAATACTAAATCTAACACTTAACCCTAATACTAAACCTAAGCTTCCTTCTAGCACAATCCCAGATGAATTTAGCAATAACCAACCCAATGCTCCCTGCCCCACCTTGTCCTCAGTTCTGTAGGGCCAGCACTCTAGCCACAAAGGCTGGGGGGGGCGGGGGGCAGACACACAGCCTCCCGCGCAGATGGTGGAGCACGTGGGGTCTGCATCAGGGAGAGGGCAGCGGGGACGGGGTCAGGTTTCCCGTCCAGGAAGCCCAGGCAGATGGGAGCAGGGCAGGCCCCAGCCAAGCACGCTCTGAGCGGGGTACGGCAGGGCAGGCGGGCCGCGCTGGCCCGGCTCACAGAAGCAGCTCCTCTGGCCTGAGGGCCAGCCTGGCGGGTGGGGAGGAGATGCCCTGCCCTGCTTCCTGCCCACTGTCGCTGGCCAGGAGCCCCGCAGCCAGCACAGGAAATAACAGGGGCCCCCAGAGGCCGCCCATGCAGGCCCTGCTCCGAGGCCGCCCAGGGAGGGAAGGAGGCCATTGTCGGCCTTTGTTTCAGTTTCCACAGCATTGACCGGGCTCCAAGAGGCCCCTGGGAGCTAACAAAGCTCCCCCAACCCGCAGCTGTCCAGCCTCCCCCAGCCCGACCCTGGGGACAGGCCCACTAGGCCCTGGGCTCTTAAAGTGGCAGGTGCAGAGTGGAAATGAAGTCATGTCCAAATTGGGGGTGGGGCGCACATGGGCCAGAGCGGGCTGGGCACGCACACGGATGGATGGGCACTGAGGTCTGTGTCTGCACCCGGCTCCGCCCAGCCCCAGGTCCAACAGCAGAGGTGCGGAGCTTTGGACGGAAAGAATGTCTGAAGCCCTGAGTGTACAACAAAGGAACCGAAGAAAGGAAACCCAGGGTAAGGAGGCAACCTGGACATCTCGGGCACCCACCTGGGTGGGGAGAACTGCCTGCATCCTTGAAAAGAGACATCCCAGAAGCAGCTCTTTCTGCCCATCTGCAAGCCTAGGGGTGTGGATGGGTGTGTGGTGCACATGTGTGTATGTCTGTGTATGTGCTCATGTTTGTGCCCTGTGTACATGTGGGTGCATGTGAGCACACTCAATGCATGCACGTGCACACGTGTGTGTGTGCATGTGAGGTATGGAGGAACACGTGTGAATGTCTGTATACGTGTGCTGTGTGAGTGTGTGTACGTGTGCACTGTGGGGTGTGTGTGTGTATGTGTGTGAATGTGTGTGCACATGTGCTTATGTTTGTGAGCAAGTGTACATGAGTGAGTGTGTGTGCACGAGCATGCAGGCAAAATGACCTGTCATTGTTACATGTCACTGTTGAAGAGCACTCCCGGGCGTGTGCCCATCAGCAGTCACTCACTCCCACACTGGCCCTGGCGGCCTCTCACTAGTGGTGTGTCACTACCACGACCTCTTTAGGGTTCTTAGCACATCCTCTGGGATGTCATCCCACAAAGATGCATTACATCTCCATTGGGTCCTAGGTCGCTGTGAACTAGCAACTACAGAAGAGTAGGCCCTGGACTCAGACAAAACCAACCCAGGTTCAAATGCTGCTCTGGCCCGGACCAGCTGTGAAAGCCTGCACCTGTCTCTCAAACTCTCTGAGCCTCAACTGCTCATCTGTGAGATGGGAATGATCCTACTTCCTACCAGCTGTGGTTAAGGAGGGTTAAATGAAAGACGCATGTCAGGTACACGGCCCCCACCTGGCCCCAGCAAATGCTCACTAGATGGTTGTTTTTTGTTATTCTTATTACAGTTGCTTATAATTATGGTAACTGAGGATACAACAGTGAGCAGAGCAGGCACTGCCCCTGCCTACACGACCTTGCACAGTTTGCAAAGCATTTAGCCCAGAGAAGTAGAACAGCAGAAGTCAAAGTGTCTCCTATTTACTGGATTCAGTATCAGTCTGATGAGCTAACTACTACCAAGTATGGCCAGCAGCCATCAGTTAAAGCACCAACCACAACAAAGGAAAAAAGAATTATCAGTGTGGGCAAAATAATGGTTTTCTGAACCAGGCAGGCATCAGCTAGACAAGCTCAACCTAATAGGTGCGTGGAGAGAAAGAGAGAGAGAGAGAGAGGACATGTGCACGTACCCACACCTGCCTCATCCTCAAGAATTTTAAGAGAGTGTCAGCTGAGATGACAACCGCCTAACCCCTGTGGGCTGCCCACAGCCTACAGCAGGACAGTGGCTCACTGACACAGCGCTCACCATACCCATCCCAGAAGCTGGGCCCTGCAGAGTGCCCACCCAGGAAGCCAGGACCAGCCAGGTGGCACAACTGGGCTGACCTTGGCCATTTCCTACTGGCCGTGCATGGCTGCACAGTGGAGGCATCAAGCTCCACACAGGGAAGGAGCCTGATCATATGACAGCCTCAGAGCCTCTGCCTCTCAGACCAGACCCTGCCCACCAACCCCTGCCAACTCCCAACCACACCCAGCCTTCCCCACTTGGGAAACAAGCAGCGCCCCACCAGCCAGGGTCAGCTAAGTCAGGGTGGTCCCCTGAGGACTCAGTCCCACCCCAACCCTGCATGGGGATGAAGGCGTGACTGCCCTGTCCACTGTGACAATGCCTAGAGACTGCCAGTTGAGACAAGGGGAAGGAGGAAGGGAGGGGCCCGTCAGAGCCTTCTCTGTTGACCACACAGATCCAGGCTGAACTAAAGTCCAAGCCAAGCTTCCCTTGATGTATTATCAATGTGTTATCAAGAATAAAAGTGGAGGGCTTCCCTGGTGGCGCAGCGGTTGAGAGTCCACCTGCCGATGCAGGGGACGCGGGTTCGTGCCCCGGTCCGGGAAGATCCCACATGCCGCAGAGCGGCTGGGCCCGTGAGCCATGGCCGCTGAGCCTGCGCGTCCGGAGCCTCTGCTCCGCAACGGGCGAGGCCACGACAGTGAGAGGCCCGCATACCGCCAAAAAAAAAAGAATAAAAGTGGAGAGCACCAGGTGCCACCCTCAGGGGCTAAGGCTAACCTACAGGCATTCCCTCATATAATCCTCACAATGGCCCTAGGAAGCAGGAGAAGTATCCCCATTCCATCCACATGAGGAAATGGAAAGTACAGAGAGGTTAAGTAACTTACTCGCGGTCACACAGCTAGTAAGTATCTCAACCTCAAACTTACTTCTTGCTCTTAACAAAGTGAACAAAAATCTGGCCCTGAACTGCTAAGGGAAAATACAGATGAAGATGCAGAAGTGAAGTTCTCCACCTTGGCAAACATTTGCTAGGTATCTGTCAGTTACCGAGCCAGAGCTGGGGTCTGGGAGCACAGAGAATCAGACATGGTCACTGCCTGAAGGAGTGAGCAGAGAAGCAAGGGAACCGGGCACGTACAGCAGGAACGTCATAACCAAGCAAAGGACAGTGAGGGCCAGGATCAGGGCGGCCCCCGAGGCTCAGGGGCAGGCACAATAATTACAGCAGGGCTATCATGGGATGCTTCCTGGAGGAGGCATCATTTAGGCTGAGCTTTGAAGGATGAGCTCCACAGGCAGAGAGCCCGGCCAGAGCAAAGGTCCAGGGGAGTGGGCGACAGGGCTTAACTCATCAAACCCTCTAAGTCCTGGCTACTCTGGGTGGTGTGTGAGCCATCAACACCACTCTAGAGCTGGGCAGAAATGCAGAATCCCAGGCCCCATCCAGAACAGCTGAGTCAGAATCTGCATTTTTAACAAGATCACCAAATTTGCCTACATGGTCAAGTCTGAGCTCAGCCAATATAAACCACGCCTGGAAAACATGGAGAGACCTCCCCAAAGTCCTAAGGAACAAAGTCATCATCACCCACAGGCTCACACCCACATACACACCTGACTGTGGCCCTGGCTTATAGCCAGGCTTTCAGTCACCAAAAAACTGCTTATTTCCACCGTCCACCAGTGGGGTCCTGGACCTTAGGGAGCACTCAAGGCTGGAGAAAATAGGACCAGTCCGTCCAACATTACAGTCCTCATTACTGATGCCCCCCAAAAGCCCAAGAGCACCAGGAGAGGAGAAGGGGGACACCGGGCTTGCTGGAGTGGACAGTCCTCAATCAGCGGGGCTGGGAGCAGGCAACCTCGCTACAAAGACCAAGGGTACAATGGCAGAGCAGCTGCTGTGCACCAGCCTGCAGGTACAGGACAAATGACACAGAGTCCCTGCCTCTGAGGAAGCTGCAAGTACACCCAGAGAGGTGAAATCAGCAAGACAAGCCCCACTCTGGATTCACTCCAGCGAAACCATCAGCCAGGCCATGCGGGAGGAAAAAGGGAATCAGAAGAGAGACACCACACACACACACACACACACACACACACACACACACACACTCCCTCACCCGTACCCTGGGTACCAGCACACACGTGCACATGCACATGTGCACGGCAGACACGGCACAGAGGAAGCGATGTACAGTGCAGCCCAGCAGGGGCCCCTGGCTGGTCCAGAGCCAGAGGAAAGGGTGGGCAGGAAACGCCACATCCCCGTCGGAGAACTGGTCCAAGGCAGCCCCAGGGGCCCAGGATGCCGCACAGAGGGGTGCAGAGGCCCCAGAGCCCCCAGGGGTTTGAGTCAGGGCCGAGGCACCTGGGCACACTCACACACACACACACACACACACACACACACACACACACAAGTGCATGCCTCTGTGTGCACACAGGGCACAGACGCCCTACCTCATGGACTGCTCACCATGGTAACAGAATGGCCACCTCTCAGCTCCAGTCACCACCTGAAGGTTTCTGAGGCCTCCTGTGCTGGGGGAAGCCGCTCTAACAAAGGCACAGCCCGGCCAGCCTGGCCAGGGGTCCACGGTGCAGCCCAGCCAGCGCATGCCTGCCGCGCTCCCCCCGGTGAGCTCGGGGCCACCGCATCTTCCTACCCAGCCTGCCTGGCTCCAGTCAGCTCAACTCCCCACAGACGCCCCAGCCGAACTAATGAGAAACTCCCCAGCTGGCCCCATATAAAAACGCATTTCTTAAGTCTTTAAAATGCAAAGAAATTCTACTTCTATTCAGGACGTTTCTACTCCTTTACAATGTCCCCTGGTCCTGTCGAGGAAATGACTGGGCTGGGGGCTCGAGCACAGGAGGTGGATAGTGCCGGCCAAGCCGAGGGGCAGCCGGCAGCTTCCGTCGCTGGCCCCGGGATCGTGGGGAAAGGGGTTGGGACACCCTCGCTGATGAGCCAGGTTAAGACGGTCACTCAGGAAAGAATTCAGGGTGAGGGACCCCAGGGGAGAGGAGGGGAGAGAGGGAGACAGTCTCTCCAGCCTTGATTTGAGGATTGAAGAAAATGTTTAAAGGTCCTGGGAGCCCCTAAGAAAAACTCCAAAGGGGAAAAGACCACCTACACAAAGACATTGGTCAGAGCATTGTTTATGATTCCAAAACTGAACGCAGTCCAAGTGTCCAGCAGGGAGGGGCAGTTCAGAAAATGAATGCCCATCCACCCAGAGACCCCCATGTAGCTGCTAAGAAGGGGAGGATATGTGGATCCAGGGGTTCCAGGAAGCTCGGGGCTCATGGGGGCTATATGGACCCCGCCGGTGCATTCACCCTGCACTTCATCTAGAGAGAAGGGTTTTTAGACACGGATGGAGCTGGCAAAGGGGCCAAGAGAAATGTAAACAGCGAGTGTGCAGAAGCACAAGGTAGTGGGTGGAGTCTCTGTGAAGTAGTTGAAATAATAAATACATGCTCTAGGAAAACACAAGTGGGGTGGGGAGGCAGCTCTGAGAAGGTTCAGAAGTGCAGGCTGGGCTGCACCGAGGGGCCTCAACTCCCTGCGGTGAAAGGCCCAGTCTTCCAGACATTTCCGTCCACCCCACTGGTCACAACGTGGATGTAAAGGGCTGCAGGGGGTGAGAAGGCTGCCACCTTTGTCCGTGGTGGGCGCACTGACCACTCCCGCTACCCCGCAGCTTACCCAGAGTCCGATTAAAAGGAAAAGGAAAAGGAAAGGCTTCCAGCATCCCTCCCCCAAGAGGCCCCCCAGGCACCAGACACCCAGATGCCACTCTAATCTCCCTGCTGAGCAGGTCTCAGAGCCTGCAGCCCTAACACAGCCTCCCCCTGACCCCGCAAAGCGCACACGTGCCCCACACCCAAGGACGGTCATGAGCAGAGGCCCAGGGGGAGGTGGGCTGGGGTCAGGCTGGTGGGAGTCTCTAAAGAGAGCCTGACCCAGTGTTTTCCAGACCTGGCCTTTGAATTTGGGAACTGTGCACAAGGCCTTCAAAACAGGCACCTCCTCTCCTTCCGGGCAGCAAACCAGGAGGCCTGGCCCTAGTTAGACTCTTCCACCTGACCCAGGAGGGACCTGGGCACTGAGCTGACCCTCCTCCCCAAGCCTCTAGATCTCCTGAAATGAAGAGCCTGAAACAACATTCTCATAGGCAGATCTGCCATTTACAGTTTAGATGCTACATTCATGCCTGAGCTGCCTGGGTTCAAATCCCAGCCCTGCCACTTCCTGGCTGTGTGACCTTGAAGCAGGTCATTAGCGTCTCTGTGCCTCACTTTCTATACGTGAAAAGCACTGAGAAGGAGGACTGGCTCCGAGAAGTGGCTCAGAAATGGGAATGCTGGTTTCATTAACCAGAACAATGAGACCTGTAACGTGGCAGGAAGGCCTGAAACTCCGATCACACCAATAAGGTCTCAGGCTGCTGGGCCATCACAAACAGTTGATTATACTGAGTGTTCCTCTCCAACCACAAGTGTGTGTGTTTCACCACGCCAGAAATAAACCTGGCTAACCTGCCGCGGCATTGACAATGAGTATTTGTCAACAAATTAACTGTCTTCCGTCTCCAGACCGCCCCCAGGCCCTTCTGGCACTGCATCCCCAGCTTGGTCCAGAGCAGCCATGGTGGAAGGAAGCCCAACCTGTCCCGAAACCTGGCCCAGGGAGGTGGGAGGCTCCAGTGAGACTGTGATTAGACCCTTCATCTCCCAGCTCAAACCTGGTGACCAGGGGAAGGGAGGCAAAGCTCAGTGTGTTGGGTTGGTTCCCTGAAACCCCACACGGGTGCCTGCCACTCAGACACCTCATTGCAAAAGGGATTGAGGGAAAAGAGAGGAAGCACTGAAGGGAGGAAGGGCCTCCCCACTGAGCTGGGCTGGGGGCAGGTGACAGGAAGCAGATAGGCCTGGAAAGTTAAACTTGGAAAGTGGAACCTTGGTAAAGACACACTGGGCAACCTTCTAACGGTGGCCAGGCTGAAACCAGCTGGCAGAAGGACACTCTTTGACCTGAACAATGTTTTTCAGATATATGAACTGCCCAAAATGAGATACCATTCCACATCTAGGAAGTCTAGAATCCCCCCCAAAAAAAGATAAATTACACATATTAGTGAAGATGTGGAAAAATTGGAACCCTCATACTATATATCAATAAAGCTGCTTTAAAAAGATACGAGTTGTTGGGCTTCCCTGGTGGCGCAGTGGTTGAGAGTCCGCCTGCCGATGCAGGGGACACGGGTTCGTGCCCTGGTCCCGGAAGATCCCACATGCCGCGGAGCGGCTGGGCCCGTGAGCCATGGCCGCTGAGCCTGCGTGTCCGGAGCCTGTGCTCCGCAACGGGAGAGGCCACAACAGTGAGAGGCCTGCGTACCGCCAAAAAAAAAAAACAAAACCAAAACTCAGATGATTTGGTGATTCTGGGGCCAGGTGCCCTGTCACAATCAGCTATAGCACTGAGGGACGGCTGCCCCCATAGCAGGGCCTGGGTCGCAATTCACAGTGCCCCCCAAACCTGCCCGCTCACCTGTGCTACCAGCCCACCTCGGATGGGCCTTTGAGCTCGGGACCCCTGTGGGGCTTTCACAAAGGACCCTCACGCTTCTAAGGAGTTTGAACCCATGGCCCGGCAAGAGGAAGAGCTTGGGAGTAATCTGTGACGCCTCCCCCCAAATCACATGCAAAATGCTCTGTGCATTTGTGAAGAGAATCCACACGCTTCCTTCCCTTGGATGCTCAAAGGCATCTGTGGCTCAAAACAGGTTAAGAATTTCTCTCACTTATAAAATAGGTAGCTAGTAGGAAGCAGCCGCATAGCACAGGGAGATCAGCTCGGTGCTTTGTGACCACCTAGAGGGGTGGGATAGGCAGGGTGGGGGGGAGGGAGACGCAAGAGGGAGGGCATAAGGGGATGTATGTATACATATAGCTGATTCACTTTGTTATACAGCAGAAATGAACACAACACTGTAAAGCAATTATACTCCAATAAAGATGTTAAAAAAATTATCTCACTTAAATTGTCTCTTTATAAGATACTGTCCCTTCATCCTCCTTTTTATGGATAAGAAAAGACAGGACGCAAAGGGAATGATTTAAAATCCCATACCTGCTAGGCACTCCCGTCCCTCGGCTCTGAATGCAGTGCTTCTTCCCCCGGTTCCACTATCAGCAGCCCCATGTTTGCCAGCAGAGAGGCAAGAGTGCGCTCCCTCCTCCCGTGACCCCCTGGCCAGGCGGGAGAACTGCTGTGAGCCGATCACTTCACTCCCCTCCCTGCCAAGCCGGGCTCCCCATGACTGTCAGGGCCCCGACTCAAGGGCACAGACAAAGCAGGCCAGGTTGTTGCTGGGGGCAGTGGCCACAGGGTCCCCACGGGGAGCGGATGCCACTGTGCATTCTGCTTCTTTATTGGAGTTCTCCATCACATTCCCGGAGCCAGGAAAAGCAGGCAAGGGGAAGTTTGCACCCCAGGCAGGCTGGGTCCCCACAAAGAGGAGCTGCCTGGTACTCAAAGCTCTGCACTCCCAGTAAGATGCTCTCCGCCCACCCTCTTCACCTCACCCTGCCTTCCTCTGGGCTGATGAGCTAAAAGATCCTCCATGGCCACCTTGGGTCCTGTGACACCAGGGACCTTCCCAAAGCCCCCACGATGCCGTCAGGTCTCTGCTCAGCTGTCTCCTAGCCAGTGTCAGGCAGTGCAGAGGCTAAACCCCAGTCTCTGGCTGCAGGAGGACTTAGGTTCGAGTCCCTTCTCCACAGCATCCTGGCTGGGGACTGTGGATCCGCTACTACACAGCTCCAAGCCTCCTTCCCTTATCCGCCAAGTGAGGACAGCAATTCTCAGCAATAGCGCCAAGGGTGGCTCGGGAGGCTTTGCTCCCCCATAATCTTCTTTGGCACCTGCCCCCATTTTCTGATGCAGCCAAGTGACATTTTCTCAGCTTAATGAAAAGCATTATACTAAAGCAGCTTCAACCAGGCCTTTGGCCCTGTCCTCTACCAGATGGCGGCCCCCAACCAGCCCACAGAGAAATTCTGGAGCTGCTGCTGGAAATAGCACCCACCTCATAGGGTTGTCATGATGGCCCAATGAGATACTGGAGGTAAAGCTTTTGCTCCATGCCCTGGCACATACCAAGTAAGTGTTCACTAAACATCCATGCCCGGCTCCAGGGCTGCCTCCCAAACCGACCTCATCCTGCCACCCGGGATTTGCTCCATCTCACAAGTCCCGTGCTCAGGGAATACAAGCTGACTTTAATAGCCCAAGCCCAACAGAACTGGGAAGGAAAATTTATCACATGAATGCACTGTAAAAAAATCTTCAGAAACGGGCCAAAGAAAACAAAACAATCCATTGCCCGGCTGGGGACTACCCAGTGCCCGGGATGCTTTGCCCTCCCTTTCCCCATCTCCGAGCAGACGATCCAAAGCTGACTGGCACCAGGGAGTCCCTGAGGGCCGGAGGGACTCACAAGGAGCGGTGCACCTCTTCCCGCACACGCGCGTGGGGCGTGCTCAGCTCTTGGCTGGAAACGGGCAAGTCCCACAACCTTCGCCACTCCCGAGCGCCCCGGAGGCCCGAGGGCTGGCCATTCCGCTGTGGCCTCAGAGCACCGCAGAACGCAGGCCCCCATGCAGCCCCTTGGCACTGCCCTGCCTTCTGCAGGCCGGCCCTAGGGATGCAGCCCAGGCGCCTGACGCTCCCTGCACCGGCCTCTCCATCCACCGCAACACTGCCAGCGCCCTCCTGGCACCCCGCGGCTGTCCTTGACTGTCCTATCGCCACCGACACCACTGGGAAAACAGCTGGGAGGGAAGACTTTATAGGGACACGACCAGGCTGGGTGCTTTCCTGGTGCGGGGGCTCGGAGCAGAGTGGGGACCCTCTTCAGAGCTGGCTGCGTGCCTGAGCACGTGGACCCCCAAGTCTGTCAGTGCGCCTGGATGAGATGCCGAGCTTTATAACCTCACTGTGTTTCCTCCAGCCATGGGGAGTGCATCTCTCCCGCACAGAAGGCCACAGGGCAGGGACCACATGGCCCCTTCCCCTATCCTACCCCGTGTGGACCCCAAGTCCTGTCCTAACTCTGGACTCTCCTCCCAAGAATTTGAGCACCTCCCCATTCTGCCTTCAGACAAAGCCCCTGCCCTGGAGGGAGCCCCTGTCACCAAGGGCCAGGCACCTGCAGACACAACAGTGCCCAAGCCTGGGTCAGCCAGGACCCAGCCAGGACCCTTCAGACTCTCCAGTCAGCACAGATCCTGCTGCAAAGAGCACTGGACTAGGAGTCCGGGAACCTGGGCTCGCGTGTTGGCACCCACTCCCCTTCTGCCCAGTCTATACCAGCATTTCCCAAATTTCACTCATCTGGGAGCCACCTTCATGATTTTTGCTGACTCCGAGCATTACATACTGTTACTTAAAACTTTGTCAACTTAATTTTCTCACTTAAATGACTTCCGCATCATCTTAAATCACACATGGCCATAAAATCACAAATTCAGCGTGTAACCATTCAAGTGTTAAATGTTCATATGCCTGTTCCCTAACACCTCGTTCTTGGAACTACTGACCCAGATCATACCTCCCTCCTTGCCTCAGTTTCCACACCTAAAAGAGAAGGCGGTGGGACTAAATGACTCCCTCGTAGGTCTTCTCAGGCCCAAGATTCTCCCCTGTGGAGCCGGAGCCAGGTGGTCAGGATCCTGGGACAGGAGACAAGGCAGGAGAGCCTGGCGCCTGCCAGACAGGAAGCCAGAGCCCTGCTGCCAAGGAAGGTGCTCGCTGGATGCAGAGCCAACAGGAGCACCGTGCCCTCCGCTCAGGAGCTCCCAAGGACCCCAAGCCAGTTCCCATCCCCAGCTCCACAGGCAGCTCCCAATTACAGAACTTTACAGTGAGAAAATCCTCATTCATCACCTCGTTTTATAGCTGGAGAAACTGAGGCACAGGAAGGAACTTAGCTAGGGCAGAACTGAGCTGCAAAACCCAAGTCCCCTGACTACCAAGTCACCCCCATCACCCCACAATGGCCAGGCACCCCACAAGTCTGACCGCCCCTTGTTACCAACTCCTGGAGGCCTGGGCTCGGGTCTGCACGCCCGAGAGTGCAATGCAGCCCCTTCCCGGAAGGCAAATACAGGAATTCTGATTTTGATTGGAGTTTAAATGTCCTATTAAAGGGGCTTTTATGCAGTTAGGTTGGAATGAATGTGCAGCGACGCCCATGGCAGGGAGCTTCAAAAGCCTGTGTAGTCGGGGTGTGGTGGCCCATCTGAATGTGCCCACAAGATGGAAACACCGTCCCCAGGGGAATAAAGGCATAGTAGTCTCTGTATGTAATAGATTTTATTGACCATATGGAACTGATATAAAAATCGTGTTGCATGGGGTAATCTGGACTGGAGATAGGAATGTGACAGGAAGAATATGTTCCATAACCAGCTGGGTGGCTTTCTGAGTTCCTGAGCCTGCCCCCCGGGACCCCCACCAACTCTCCCACCAGCCCCTGGGCATTTACCTGATGCTGTCACGGAGGAATCCCAGGGAAGCGAGAAGTCCGAGGCCTCCCCCTCTTCAACTAAAAGAGAGAACAGAGATGGGCCTGTGAGTTTTAAATCTGTGCAAACAGGTCACTGGGGTGGGGCACAGGGCAAGGAGGAAGGATCATTTGTGGCGGTCCCTATAATACCCATGATCAGGGGGCAAAGGGGTCAAGCCTACAAAAGAGGCCTTTGTTGGTTTCACAGAGATGTAAAATAATCAGAACAAAACATAAACAGCAAATAAGTGCTGTATCTGTATGGTTCCCCCATCCTTGTGCCCCTGGCAGACATCACAGATCGATCACAGCACTGCCTCAAACAAGACACAGCATAAGAATCTTTCTCTACGCAGTGCGACAGGCCATTACTATCTATAATCAGAGTATCCACTTGAGATAAAGCCATTTGACACTCACAGGAGTAGAGTGAAGACTCAGTCCTCCTCCTGGTCCTCCAGACACTGACCTCCTACCAAGAGCCCTTAGACCACCACTGAGATGTGAAGGCTTTCTCGATTATTCCAAGAAACAAACAAGTGACTCTCAGAGGTTGGCAAAGCATGGTGTGCTATCCTCTACACTGAGAGCTGACCCACAGACAGACCTCAGGACATGCTGGGGTCGACTCTTCCGTGGTCAGCAGTCCTGGGCCAGTGACATCAGAAAGCAACTCACCGGACTTCCCTGGTGGTGCAGTGGTTAAGAATCCACCTGCCAGTGCAGGAGACAAGGGTTCGAGAGCCCTGGTCCAGGAAGATCCCCCATGCCGCGGAACAACTAATCCCGTGCGCCACAACTACTGAGCCTGTGCTCTAGATCCTGCGTGCCACAACTACTGAAGCCCGTGCGCCTAGAGCCCGTGCTACACAACAAGAAAAGCCACCACAATGAGAAGCCGGTGCACCGCAATGAAGAGTAGCCCCCGCTCACCGCAACTAGAGAAAGCCCGCGCACGGCAACGAAGACATAATGCAGCCAAATAAGTAAATAAATTTATTTAAAAAAAAAAAAAAGAAAAGAAAGAAAGAAAGCAACTCACTTCTCCACTCCACCCCAGAGGCCACAGAATGAAGCTGGGGAGGGGTGAGGTGTCCCCACTACCTTGCGGCCCGGTGTGTGAGACCAGGCTGGTGGCCGTGGAGGCCATGCACTAGGAGAACACGGGAGAAATTCTATACAGCATACTAAAGCTCTTGTCCTGGAATTAATCCCAGTCTAGGCATGTAATAATATTAAAGCTGGGTTATGGACTTTGTAAAATGGAACTTTGTTTAAGCCAAAAATGTGCATACACAGTATTTTTCAGATTTAATGGGCTCTGGAGTTCTACACATGTGCAGGCTGAAGCCACCACGTACCACCCTGTTCTCTTTGCGATGTCACTGTCTCTACATGGGCACACACTGTGAGCCAGGCACTGCTCTCAGTGTGTTTAATCCCCATCAACACACTTGGAGAGGTGACGTGACGTGCCGGAGGTCCTACAGCTAGAAAGAGTCCACACAACGCTGGGGCTGGAACCCAGGACTGTCCGTCTCGAAGCCTGCTCCTGTGTCCACCTGAGATACAGAGGATGCTGTCCAGAATCCTAGCAACTCAAGACTGGAAAGCAGCAACCCCAACCTGCCCCTCAGAAGGCAGGTACACAGCATGCCGGGTGGCCGAGCTGGGAGAGGAAAAAGCAGGTTGGCTTGTGGTCAGACACCGGCTTCAAACCCCGATTCTGCCTCTAATTATATGACCTCGAGCAAACTGTTTAACCTCTAGGCTTCAGTTCTCCCATCTCAAACACGGAGGTAAAAATGGTACCTCAGCCACAGCGTTCTTGGGAAGATTCAATGGGATGACGGCTGTCATCCACTGGAACAGTGGCTCAAGCACCCAGGTGGGTTTGGTGCCAGGGCTGGAACAGCTCTGGGAATTAACAAGTCCTGCTCTGCGTGACTCTGACCCTCTTTATTGTCCACCCGTGATCTTACACCAGCCCCCCCATAGAGCCTCAGAGAACATGTTTTCTTTCAACCCTCAGAAACAGCTCGCCCAAGAGGGCACATCCACGTCACTGAGCAGAGGCCAAGGAATGCTAACCAAGGGCCTCTCTTTCCCAAGTTTGCATTCTGAGAGTAGAAACTCGGCATTAAGACAATGAAATGCAGAGACGATCTGGGTCGGGACCAAAGCTATTGTTTGACTCAGCTCGTTACAGCTGGGGTGGGGCTTTCAAACATGCAGCTTCGTAACTAGGAATGGAGCCCTCGAGGCAGGCAAAACTGATTTACTCCCCAAGCTGATTCCAGCCAGACAGCCTCCGAAACACAGGCGGGTAACGCCTAAAGCGATCGGAAGCAGGCTGTGCATGAAAGGAGTAGTCGTGAGCAGCCTTCAGGGCCACACCTGAAAATCAGTTTCCTTCCCATGTCATCGTTTACTTACTTTAAAATGTAATATATATATTGCTTCTGTTGAGAGGTTGCTGCCAATTTGTAAGGTCATCATGCTACCATTTCATAGGACACTGTCAACAAGATCTGTGTGGGTACCTAGGACCAAGACATGATGCACAGCCCTAGTTCTCCCTTTGCCCTCGACGTACTCCAGGTATCAGGGCAAAAGTCCCCACACTTGGGTCCACTCAGTTCTTTGGTTGGGAAGGGTGACCTTCCAAGTCGTTGAACCGGAGGATGTCCCTAAGATGCCAAATCCTTCCCTCCCTAAGATTTGGCTTCAGCCATTATGGGAAGGAGAATGAGAAAACATCTGCTATTCCGGAGCTCTTGGGAGCATTCAAGGCTCTGTTTCCTGGGACGATAAGACTGCAGAGGTGGGAAGAGGAAGAGGGCGACCCGACGCCGCCGGCTGGGGAATTCCAAAGTGACAGACATGATTACAGGCAAACGGCCACATCACACACCACCATCCCCAGAACCACGTCCCTCACAGCGAGGGCCAACTCGCCTAGTGACATGGGCACAAATGCACTTTCTTACAACTGCTGGCATTCACCCCACTGACATCCCATCCCCTGGCCCACATTATGTTTTTTGAAGGTATAAACACTCCTGATGAGAAAGAGTGACGCCCAACCGCCCACCATAACCATCACGAGGCCCTGTGCTACCCGACCCTGAACGTGAGCAGGCTCTCCTCCCCTCCAGGCGGCCTCTTCTGTCCAGGCTGGCCTCTTCAACAATAAGATAACTGGCAAGGGCAGCAGGCAGAGAGCAAGGAAGGCCTCCCCTACAGCTGGAGCCAGGCACTTGCTGGGGGGCCGGAGCCGTCCCCAAAGCGGAATTCTGCTGCAGAGGCACGATGAACACCGAGGGGTGAGCATCTCAGAGAAAACTTGATCAGCACAATGGCCAATACGGACAACACCCTAAGGGGCTGCCCAGGCAGCCAGGGAGCTAGGGGCTTTCTGGGGACTCCCCCAGACTCCACCTCTAACTTTTTAATTTATAAGATACTTGGCACCACTGAGGCCAAAGTACACACCCCCGCCGTGCCCAGCCTCAAGGGGAGCACAGGGAGATCCACTCCTGTGAATGATGGGCGTTGTAAGCACAGGGTGGGTGCACAAGGCCATATGTACACAAAGGGAGGGCGCGTGGGGACAAGTGTATACACATGGGGAAGGGGCACAGAGTGAGTGTGAACACACAGGGTAGGGGTGCAGCAGCAAACGAGGGGATACGTGACAAAGTGTGTATGAAAGGAATGGAGGTGCAGGGCCTATGTTCCCATGGAAGAGTGCACAAAGCGTATTCACCATGGTTCCTGGGGTGTGTTAAGAAAGATTCTGAGGCTCTCTCAGGGCATCAGACAGATCAGAACTCTGTGTTCTCTCTCTACTCTGGGATCACATGTTGTGATGGCTGACTGCCCCATGGGTGTATACACCTGTGAGCCCCACCAGATGCTGTCTGCCCAACTCAGCAGTGGGCTCATAAGCGACCACAACCCCCTTACTCTGGGAGTACCCATAGCTTGCCCGTCTATGCACCAGGATGACCTTGCCACCATCAATGAGATGCCAGTGAGATCCAAAGCCTGTGTGCTGGGCCTCTGGACTTACAGACCCTCCAGCAGGGGCAGGTGGTGCTAGGTGAGCACCTGTATAAGCCACCTCCCCAGTGCCACTTGCTCCTGGCCTGGGGAGGAGTATCCTCTCCTCGGGGCTCCCCATTACCTTGAAAACGCAGAGCAGATGGACCTGCGGAAGGGAAAAGAAAGGGGAGGCAAGGGGCTGAGGTGGGAGGCTGGAAACGGGGCCCTAGGACCAGGGCAGGACTGGGGCCGCACATGGAGGTTGATCAAAGTCAGGCAGGATCTGGGTTGACAGACAAGGTGTAGGTTCGAGGCAGGAAAGCTCAAGCACAAGTGCTAAGGCAGACGGTGTCAGGAGGTGAACGAGAGAGACAAACAGAGGCAGGCATCGGTCCGAGGATCAGAGGAGGCCTCCAGCAGGGCAGCAGGGCCCCCAAAGCCCCCTTCCCTACCGCAAAACCCACAACAGGCCAGCTGCTCAGCCTGTCTTCAAGGATCTGCGAAGGCCCTGCTCCTGGATGTAAGCCTCTGGACATGTGTGCAGCGAGGCCCTTCTCTGGGGAAAGGATCCATAGTTCTCATCAAAAAGATCTAGAATCTGCCCCTCCAAAAAGGGCTTTATTTGAGGAGTCTTCTCAGCTGGCCCCACCTCTGGCTGGTGGTCCCAGGGTCTGAAGGGACCACTCCATGCTTTGCTGGTTTTTGTCCCAGGGATCATCTTACCCTTAGGGAAGGGTTGCACCTACCCTGGCCTGACAGAGGCTCCCTAGAGGCATCCCTGCCCCAGCAGAGGTGGTGATCCTGGCAAGGGGCACATGGCTGCTCTCCTTGGCTCAGCCTTGGGGAAACGCTCTCATCCACACCAGGCCAGGGCCCAGGAGAGTAAAGGACACATTGAGAGCCCAGACTCATTGTCAAGCGTGAAATGGAGCATCACTTCTGACTTAGTACTAAGCAAACTCAAGGAACGAAAAAGTGTAAAGCAGGAAAGACTATTGTGTACGTATGTGCAGGTTGTGCACTGCACAAGAGGCCCAGCAGAGGTAGTGAGAGAGGGTTGAAATTTAGCCCACAGTCTATCTGTTCTGGTGCAAGGCTATGAATGTCCAGAGGAAGGGGTACCCATTGTTTTTGCAGAAAGGCACAGCTGGCCTTTTTTCTAATTCACACAGATGTGCTATGAAGCATAGCCCATGACCATCTCTGGCATCAGGCTTCAGGGCAAAATGACCAGGGTCGGGGGCAAACTCAACCAGTGGGCCCACACTTTCAAGGCTTCCTCTCTGGTGGGGATGGGGGACAGGCAGTGGATGGGGTTGGGAGAGTCATGGCATGGAAGAGTACAGGCCCTCTGCAGCCAAAGCTAAAACTACCCAAGCCCCCCAACGCCAGCCCCCTCACACCAAGCTCAGACCCTCAGAGGAACCAAGACCTTGCGACAGGGTCACATCACAAACCCATTAATTTAACTCCACGATTCCCCGGCCATTTGCTGAAAAGAGAGGAAACTAACACTTTAAATGATGCAGGTAAGACCACCTGCCATTCTCCTCCATGCACACCTGCCCAGAGCCAGGGTGCGAGAAGGGCTGAGACTCTATGTACCCTCCCATCAATCTGTCCACACCCCTGTCACCTGAGCACCTCACCACCAGGAAGATGGGTCTAGGATTTAAAGCAATCTATTTTTGGACAACATCGCTCCTCACCAGAAGCCTTCTGCCATCAGATCTAGTGCTTTTAAACACACACACACACACACACACACAATGGCGGTATGTCCCAAAGTTGGAGGAAAAACTGTTACCTAGACTTACTAAGAGATAGTGGGTGGGTCCACAAGTCGGCTGCTTCGTAATATATTTTTACAGCAATTTTGGTAATATTTAACTTTCCCCTTAAATGCGTACTTTAGAACCAGCACCTATGAAAACATGAAAGGTTACTGAAAATTTTTCATAAATTGTTCCCCTGGCCTATCTTGGGCAGAGGGGTAGGAAGCCTAGATCTCACTCGGCCACTGTCTTCCCTTTCTCTCCTTGCCTTGCTTATCTACAACACAGGGAGCACACAGGGTTCTAGGAGTAGTCCAAGAACTCCAGAATAGAAGTTGTTCCATCCTCACCAGGAAAGTGACATTTCCAGAAGTCATCCACGGAGCTCACCCTAGCAGGACAGATGAGTGGGATGAGGGTATCTGGAGAGAAGCTATAGAATGAAGGGATTCGGGGAGTGGGCCCTGAAATAGGGCTCCCCAGGACCATCCCTAGCTCTGCCACTTACAGGCCGTCAGATCTGGGGCAGGATGCTTGACCCGCTCTGACCTTTGGTTGCCTCCTGTGTAAAATGGGGGTAACACTAGTACCCACATCACAGGAATGTCGAGAAGACTAAATGCAGCGGTATTCCTGAAGCACATGGCTCAAGGCGAACACGCGGTCAATATTAGCGTTACTGCGATAACTCAAGCTGCCCCTTCACCCCCTGCGGTGGCTGGCCAGGTTTCACTCTGCAGGTAAAGAGGGAGGGCTCGAACAGTGAGATCAATTTTCCCACCGAGATCCACCCCTACCCCCCGCAGGAAGGGCTCAGTGAGGGCCATGGATCTTTCGGCATCACCGCCTTCTCGTCCCTGCCACGGTGCAGGGAAGGTGTCCCTAAGTGTGGGACCATCTGGAGATCACAGCCAAGGGCTCAGCTTCTGTGCCAGCTCATCTCCCTCTCCCTCCCGGGTCCCCCCGTCTGCACCCCACACACCCCAAAGGAGAACTGGGAGATATCTGCAGAAGGAATGGAAGCTACAAGGTCAGCAGAATCTATATTTTGGGGAACCCTGCAGAAATTTGATTCCTTTCCCCCACCCTTCCCTAATAAAATGAAAATGAGGGTGATGATAATGATGGTGATGATGGAAAACATAGGGTAATAAATGTGAAACATTTCAAGTTTTCTTTAAGTCCTCGTAAAATGGGTTTTTCACTAGACCGGGGATAGAACACAAGTGGCACAGCTGCCCCAGCTCCCCTGTCCTGCACCCGTGGCAGGCACTGCTGATGAGTCAAGGCACTCCTTCTCACGAGGCACAGATGCAGCTTCAAAAGGCTCAACAAACTGGGTTAAAAATCGATTGGCGGGCTTCCCTGGTGGCGCAGTGGTTGAGAGTCCGCCTGCCGATGCAGGGGACACGGGTTCGTGCCCCGGTCCGGGAAGATCCCACATGCCACGGAGTGGCTGGGCCCATGAGCCATGGCCGCTGAGCCTGCGTGTCCGGAGCCTGTGCTCCGCAACGGGAGAGGCCACAACACTGAGAGGCCCGCGTACCGCAAAAAAAAAAAAAAAAAAAAATCGATTGGCCTTCTCTGTCCCGGTCCATAGCTTCCCTTCCGTTCAAACAGCTCTTCACGGCACACACATACCACACACATTCACACACACACACCTTACACTACTCTTGGGGTGTGTCCAACTGGAGTAGATCTAGGCCAGAGCCAGGACTCTCCCCCAGAAGAGCAACCTCCCCTGAGCCCCAGTGGCCCCAGGCGTCACGCCGAGCATCCCACCTACAGGCTCCCATTGAATCCTCCCCGCCGCCGCCTAAGGGAGGCCTCAAATCCCCCCATTTCTGATGAGGCAATAAAGCCCGGGGAGCCCAAACATTCGTCCAGAAGTCGGCCCATGGGCTCACAAGGCCAGAGCGATGTTTCCAAGTGTAGCTTTAGCTCAAAGCCACAAACACCCAGCACCAGAGGGCGCTTACAGGTATTTCCTCAGCTGCTACCTGAAAGTCAAGGCTTTACTCACCCATTTCACAGAAGGGGAAAGAAAAGTCCCAGAGAAGAGAAACAGCTCACCCAGGGGGGCAGACAAGGTAACAAAAGTCCTGAACTCGAATACTCTAGCTCCCAAGCCCTGGAGTCCTCATAGACAATGCTCCCTACCACATGGTTCTTCTAGGAATAAGCAGCTACGTGTTGCTGAGCTCTCAACAGTGCTGTGATGAGCACTTTGTACACTTTCAATTGCCCAGAGCAGTGCTTCTCTGAATGTAGTCCCCAGACCTGCAACAGTAGCATCACCTGGAAGAATCTCTGGGAGTGGGGCCTGGCGATCTGTATTTTTACAAGCATTCCAGGTGATTCTGATGCCTGCTAGAGTTTGAGAACCACTGGCCTACACAATCTTATGAGATAAGTACCTTTGTTAACCCCCTTTTACAGATGAGGAAACTAAGCAGTTTGCCAAAGGTCATGGAGAGGTGGAGCCAGGACTGGGATTATTTACCCTTTGTTTTACTTCTGCAAGCAGCAGCTCCAGTTCACATTGACTGCGGTCAGCCAATGAAAGGCTTCTGTCTCTCTCTCTCTCTCTCTCTCTCTCTCCCTCCCTCCCTCCCTCTCTCTCTCTCTCTCTCTCTCTCTCTCTCTCTCTCTCTCTCTCTCTCTCTCTCTCTCTCTTTCCCCAGGGACTGAAATTTACAGAAGCTTCGGTAAGTCCCTCTCTGTGCCAGCTCCAGGGGAACCCAAGAAGAGAATTCATCCTCTGGGGTCTCCTCCCAAGCACACAGGTCCTTGGGGAGAGAAGGAAAACCATGTGAGACAGTGGTGTGTGGTAAATCTTTAAGAAGACAGTGGTCCAGGGAGGAAAAGGGCTCTGGTGTGCAGTGTTTGCCACTTTCTATAGTGAAATACTCCCACCACAGCTACTGTCAAGCTACCGAAGAGGACGCTGCTGAACGTGGAGCTGGGAAAAGATGTGCACAGTCAGCACACCACCAGCTAAAGAAGCAGTGCCACGGAGGGGCGGGCACCAAGCTGGGGTGGGGCAGGGGCGCCTTCCTGGCTCTCCCCACCTACCCCATTTGTCTTGCTCAGGCTCAGGCCCCATGTCCCAGAATTCACTCACCATTGCCCTTCTCTTACTGTGTCCTAGATCAAGCATCTTTTTTCTTGTTATAAAAGTTTCTGAAATAAACGCTCCATGTACAATGTAGAAAAGTAGGAAATAGTGAGTGAGTTAGAATGGGGAAACTAAAAGCACAACTTTCCCTGTATAAATGCATTGTCACAACTTTATAGAAAGTTGAAACAATACATGCAATTGAACAACACAACCAGTTCTGGAACCTGCTTTCCTATCTCAGCAATATATAATGAACATCTTTTCACATCAAAACCATGGACCAACACGGATGTTATTAATGGTGGCCTGAGTCCCATCATAGGAGGCTCCAGGACTAATTTAACCAATGTCCTGTTGCTGGACACCTAGGCCACTGCTAGTTGTTTTCGGCTGTAAGAGAAGCCACGTTGCAAAGCCATCCACACACATAAAACACGGCCGCAAGCCTGCTCAATGATTTTTCTTAGAATTAGTTCCCCAAAACAGGATTACTAGGACAAAGAGTTTGCCGATTTTCAGGCTTTTGAGACATACTGCCACCGTGTATTTGGCCTTTTCCTCCTTAAATAAGCACTGAGTGCCTCAGGTGACCTAGCTCTGAGCTAGGCATTATGAGAAAGATGAGAAAACGGACTTGGACTTTGACTTACAACCTTCACACCGTGAACTCCATGGTGACAAATGTTACCACTGTTGTGCCCCTTGGGGGCTGGTACATAATGACAGCTGAGTGAATGAATGAATGGATGGATGAACAAACTACGGTATGATGGAAGATGCTAAATGAATCCCAATCTCAGAGACAAAAACAAGTGGACACAATAAGGACCCAGAGTGTAGCATGAAGGAGCGGGTCGGGGCTAGGAAAGGTGAAAGGACAGCAGGGACCAACTCCCACCCACAGCCCACAGCTCAGCGCTCTGACATGGGGTCTTCCTGTCCACAGTCATAGCTCCAGAGACGCCTAGAGCTAGGATGAGTTTCTACTCCAACTGCAGATAAAATTCTGATTTCCTTTTACACTACCATGTAAATCTTATTTTAGGAAGACTGATATTCATGGATTAAAAATTTCTGAAGTCTGTGGGTCTCTTTTTTAATGTAAATAAAACTTCCTGCTCAAAGATGAAGTTCAGGAAAATCAAATCAAACTGCATTTGCCTAAACAAGGAAATATACTGATATAAACTCGGGGGAATCTGAGGCAACCCCACCAGGCCCCACCCAGCCCTACTTTGGATTCTGCCCGTGGGTACAGGGCTTCAAGCTTCTTGCCCAAATTTCCAGGGTCAGCCTGACCACCAGCTACATAACCACCCTTCTTCCCTGGTCAGAAACACTGCCCAGAGTTCAGGCTCACCTCCTCCAAGAATCTCTCCCTGACCACCCTGGCCCTGGACTTACGTTAGCCTCCTTTGCAGCAGCGTTATTGCCAAAGAAAGACGCCTTAGGATCAAATCCCCATGTGCCATGGTTTGCTGTGTGACCCTGACCAATGAAGTAACCTCTCTGTGCATAACAATCCTGCAAGGTAGCTCTGAGGATAAAATAAGAAGGTGTTTATAAGGCACATGGTCCTGAGCCCAACACTCAGGTGCCTGGCAAAGAAAAATGATCCTACAGCATGTGTTGCCCCCAACTGTACTCTCGGCCCCTTTAGGGAGACCCCCTGTGTCTCCTCTTTCTCCAGGGTCAGCCTGACCACCAGCTCACTTGGCACAAGACTACACATATCAGTGACACTAGAAACGACAATCACTTACCGCTCTTCACACACATCATCACATTTATGTTTAATCCTCCCAGTGACCTGACAAAGGGTGATGGTGCCCATTTCACAGATGGCGAAACCAGGACCTAAATGATTTTTTTTTAACTGGGCTAAATTATACAAGCAATGGGAAGTAGAGGTCAAATTTGCAGCCAAATCTCACGTGGCCCCAAAGCTCACACGCTACCACCAACCCAACACGCCTCCCAGCCTGTGCTGAACGAATGGTAACTGACGGCCCGAGGTTCCCAGGCCTCCTGTGCTGCCTCAGAAAAGCCACAGCTGACGGGGAAGGTGGGGTTGAAATGACTCCTCTTTTTGCAACCCTCCAGAGCCCAGTCTGCAAGGTCATTGTTGGGGGTGTCAGCCTAGGTCAGTCACCCACACTCCCCAGGGCCTGGATTCGGCCTCTCAGTCATGGTCCCACATCCATAAAGTGGGGGTAATAAAATTCCCGTTTGTTTTGAAGACAAAGTGAAATAACACATGTAAAGGGCTTAGCCCAGTGCCCGGAACCTAGTGAGAACGCTAAAAAAGACTCTTGTGTCTGTGCTCCCAGCAAAACCATTCAGGGTTGGGATGTTTCCTGAAAATTCCCTTTCTGGGGACCCACCTGCCTGGGCCTTAGCACTTGGAGGGCTCCAGGCCCCCCAGGCTGCCCTCATGCTTAATCCCATCTCTCCTGAGGTTAATATCCCTGTTCATATATATATTTCATTTCATACAGTCGCCCCTGCACGGTCTCATTAACCAGAAACATGCAGCATATAAATGTGAATTTACGACGGGGTCTGGCTCCACATCCTGTTTCGATGGCAACACTGGGTTCTCACCCACCAGCTGTCCAACTCTGACGGAAGGTGACAAAGCCGAGGGCACACTCTGCCGTGCACGGAGGGGCCGAGATAACACCCCACACAAAGGGGTGCGTGGAAGCGGCCCACTGAGCGCTGGGGATGTGAAGGTGGGCACCAGGGCCACGGGGTCAGGGAACATCGGCCTGGGGCCCCCGCCCCTCACTCGGGGGAGAAGGGAACGGCATCTGCCCAGTTCTGTTTGCTGTTTAGGGCGGGAAGAAAGGAGCGGGTGAGACCAGAATCCCACTCTCTTGCCTTTTTTCCACTTTCACTTAAAGAATAGCACCATAAAGTAGAGACTAGTATTTTTTTACGACCCCTTAACAACTTATCCTCTGTGCTAACATACTATAAATAAACGTCAGTACCTTGTTATACATGTGGTTTATCTTAGACACAAGCAAAGAGGAAACCGAGTCTGTTACTGAAAACTGGTGTGTGTGTACATGTGCGTGTGTGCATGCGCGCGGGTGTGTGTTAGTGTTTTCATTACATTCTGGAAACACAGACCAGCCTCCATCTCTTTCTTCATATCAAAAGCCCCAAGTCTTCCACAGGAATGAACTGTAATGACCGTTTCCTAACATGCTGTAATTCCACAGGGATGTCCCTGGGGTAGGGGCAATCATAATGCTTTGCAGTTTAAAGAGTCAATACTTTAAATAAGTCTGATTTGGGAGGGGGACACTTCATTGGCGCAGATGTGCCCCTCAGCTCAGCGCCGCTGCCCACCCACCGTGGTTAGAATGCACATGGAGGCCTTCAGGGGGCCCTGAGCACCTCCATCTGGCAGCTGATCTCCCCAAGGCGGGCCTTACATCATCCAAACTTGCCCAAAGTTCCTGAGAGGATGACCATCTCGGGGTAGGGCAGGAGTCCCCCTGGGCTCGCCCTCCTGAGCCGTCTGGTCCCCAGAGCCGGCAGGGCCTCCCCAGACCTCCCCTGGGAGCTTGGCCAAGTCACACCACCTGTCACACCGAGTGTGACGGATGCTTTTCTTCATATCAACCCCCTTCTTTTATTTAAATACCTTATCTTCCAGCCTCCTTCTAGGCAGCGCTACTCACAAAATCACACATTTGGTGTGCTAGGAACAAATTTCTAATAGCTATTAGAATAAATATATAAAGTAACATTTTCCTAATCGTGGAATAAATATGTAAGTATGGACGAAAAAGACTCATTCACCTATCAAACACCTGTATCACCACAGGACTCAGGAATGCAGAATGTCACATTCTGAGGACCACAGGCATGCACAGTGCTGGGCGACTTTGATAAATAAATGAAGGGGGGGCACACCTGTTCATTTCCTCCCACCCCAAAAGTGCATTGCAGTTGTCCTACGTGGAACCCCAGAAATCCACCCAGCCCATTTAAGCTCATTTAAGGGTCATGCTGAGCAGACGGTGGCAGGGGATACGCCAACTACAAACTCTCCCCCAGCTTTTAGCTCGTGGGCCCACCACGGCTTGGAGTGGGGGACGGAAAATCTGGACAAGGAAGCTGCTTCCCAAGTGTGCCCGGTCACTCCCTGCACCAGGCAGAGCCCGAGCACGTGGGCCACACCAGCCTGAGGCCACTTCCCAGTGCAAGCACCCAGCTGGGCCAGGGAACACCAGCCTCAGGAAGACGCAGGGAGAGCCCCACCAAAGGCAAGGCCCCAGAAAGGGCCAGGTGGACAGCAAAGGATGCAGCAAAGCATGAAGGCAAGCGGCCTGCAGCCCCCAGGCCCCGAGGCTGGCACAGAGCCCTGGAAAAAGGCTCATGGCTGGGTAGAGGGTATACTGAGCCCTTCCTACCCGCAACCACATCTGTCTCATCCCACAGTCCTGAGAGGCCCAACACTTGCCAGATGTGGCCGCCCATGGGGACCGAGTTCATTTTCCTCCCGTCCTGTGATAATACTTGGCTGTGTTTATTTAACTTTCTGCTTTGGATGGAGGAGAGATGGGCCAGGAAAATCAGTTTGGCTCCCTTGGATCAAAACATAGCAGCCCACACATCATGCGAGGACACCCACGCAGAGAAGCTCCCCCGCCCCACCCGAAAAAGCACATCTGGCCCACTGCTGGCAGGGGCCGGCCCGGACCCTCGGGCGGCTGCTCCGTGCAACTCAGGGTAGGCTGAGCTGTTGCACACGCCCCACGTGCCCTGCCAGGGCCAGGCTCCTCGCAGTGTCCCAAGCAGCTCTCTCAACCAGGCCAAGAAGCTCAGAGAGCTTTCAGGTGACACATGGTGCAGCTCGTGGGTAGTGGAACCAAAATTCACAGCCAGGTCTCCCCACCCCCAGACCCTGAGGAAGGTGAGAGAAGGATGGATGGCAGGAAGAAAGGAACGTCCATGAGAAAGGCTCCCGAGGCCCCAGGTCTCCATCCTGCACCTGCGCGTACAGATGTGACTACTTCTCCTGCCTCCGCACGCGCCCTGGCTCCTGGGTGGGAAAGGGGCCCCTCTTGGTGGGTTCATACAGCCAGAGAAAACCATCCACGCTCCCTGTTCTTGTGGACTAATTTCAGTGCCTCTACCAAGGCCCATGGCCCCTGAAGCATGCTCCCAAGGCCGGCAGTAAGGTCCAGGAATCTGGAGCAGGACTGGCCACCAGGGCCTCACAGCAGGGCAAACACAGGAGCTCCCCACTGCCCGTCAGGCAGGCTCAGCCGTCCCGCTGGCAGGACCCGGCCGGCCCTTCACTCGGGCCCCCTCTCACATTCGCCCACAGCCCACAGCCCACCCCCTTCTCTTCCACCCGCAGCTCCGTCCCTCGCTGAGAGAGGCACCCACAGGTCCAAACCCTGCCCGGGTCCCACCCCCTTCCTTACCCCCTCGTTGACCCTGGGGATGTGCACCCTGAAGGCCCCCTTCAACCCCAGGGGAAACAAACACGGGAAGAGTCCCACGGATGCCCAGGGCAGCCTGGGGCCACTCGGGCAGGGGGAGTCCTGGGGACCTGCAGAGTAGTCTGGAAGCGGGGGCACGTCCGCTTGCTCGCAGGCTCCTCGCCCCACTGTGGACGGCCACTGAGGGGCCTCTACAGCACAGAGCTCGGCCCGAGGGCCCCCGGTCCTGCCCTGCCACACCCAGCTCTCTGGTCTAGGTGCCTCGGTTTCCATTCTTATTCATGCTTCTGCAGGAAGCTCATCGCTGTATTTGGCCTGTGAGGTCTCCCCACCGGGAAACTCCAGTCGTTGAGAGCACAGGGTTGGTAATCGGGCGGACCCTGGCTCCGAGGCCTGGCTCTACCACTAACGAGCTGGGGTAGAACCCAGCAGCGGTTTACGGCTCTTCTCGGTCTTCTCACAGGTCAGATGGGGTGGTGCGACTATCAAGCCCTCAGAGGTACTGCAAGGCGATGAGATGACACAAGACGACGCAGAGCATGGCATCAGATGTTCAGTAAAAGCCCAATAGATGGTGCCCACCAAGGGGCAGGGGTGGTGGTGGTCTTAGCTTAAGAGACCTCGCCACCGGGTCTCTCCACAAACAAAGCCGTGGCGTTCGCGTGGAGGTTTACTGCATTCGACACACCTTCACACCGTGAAGGAATCACATTTTCTTCTCGAGGGTGTTGGGCCAGGATGGGCAACCCCGTGTGTCACATGTCACAGAGGAGAAAGCTGAGGCCCAGGGAGTGGAGAGCCTGCGGGTCACACGCGGGTGTCCCGCCCAGCCCGGACTCCAAGGCTGGGCTCTTTCCAGGGACCTGCCAGAGCGCCCTTGCTGTTAGCATTGCCCACTGTGCTAGTCACGGCTGACCACTCGCTCCGGTTTCGGGGTTGTGGAGGAACAGGCAGCGCTCCGAGAAGCTAATGCAGCCGGCGCTTCCTTACTGGAATGGAGAATTGGGCAGTGGTCATTTCAACGGTCCCCCGGGCCCCTCTTCAGACCTGGAGGCCCCAGAGCACCCCCAGGACAGGGAAATCACCCTGAAGCCCAGCCCGGCCCTGCCAAAGAGATGAACGTACCCAGGCCAGATGGGCACCAAAAGACCTGAGGGCCAGGCAAAACAGAAGCCTGCAGCCCCTCTTCCCAATATTCCAGCCCAGGGAGCCCCCCATGGGAGCCGAGGTCAAGACTCCAACTTACCTGCCCATGACGGATGCTTGAGCTGCTAACAGAAGATGCTGCCAGTTCTCCACATGGCCAGGTACCCACCAACAGACCCCACACCCGCCCTGCAGCCCCTCCTCATTAGGTTAAAAAGAGTTCTCTGGAAACCAGATGCTCTGGAAAGGCATCTGGGCCAGGCACAAACCCCAAGACAGGCAGCCCACCCCCTAACCTTCTGAGAGGGGGCAGTGTAGTGGAAAGAGCCCAGACGTGGAACCCAGCAGGCCTAGGTGTAGGTCCTGCACCTCTGACTCAGTGTACACATCTGTAAAATGGGAGAAATACCAGCCCCTACTCATCATCGACAGTTATAAGCATGATAAGCTCAGTATAAGGCTTAAGAGCACCCAGAAGCCCGCTGAAGACCCGTGATAGGTAGAGAGCAGAATATCATCAGGGCGCCCCAGGTGCCAGGCACAAGGCTAAGCACTTTGGGGGCAATCGTCTGTTTAATCCTCATAGCCCCCTTATCCTGTTTCCCATGAGAAAACCGAGGCTTAAGAATCGTAAATGACTTGTCCAAGGTCACACAGCTGCAGATGAGGAAAGCCAGCAGCCCAGCTCTGTCTCCAGAGACAGCACACCGCAGCTATTCCAATCATCACCACTCTTGCCGTCGTGCTGTCCCCTTCAGAACAACCTTCAGAGTCCTCTGTCTGCATCCAGGGCCTGCCACCAGCCGGCCCCAGTCCCTCTGCCCCTAAAGACCCTTCCCTAGCTTATGCATCCACGCTCCAGCCCATGCATCCACACGCCTTCCTGCTCCCATCACCTAAAACGCCCCCCTCCACGTTGGAGGCCCCACCTGACCTCTACTATCCAAGAGGCCTTTCCAGACCCCTGGGTAAATAGACCCCCGTCCTCCCTCCACCCCTCCTCCTCTGGTTCCCCCAGTCCTCTCTCGCCACACTCAGCTGGGGTACTTGAGCACGCGAGGTTGCCCTAGGTTGTGAGCTCCTCCAAGCCAGGGCCCCATCCTGCCTCCTTCTCTGTCCTCACCCCCAGCCAGGGCCTTGCCTCGGCAGGCAATCACTACCAGCTGGTTAAAGTGAAGTCACCCCAAGCCCTTAGCTTTTTACCCTTTTAACTCCCCAGATTGTAGGGGAAAAAAATTTAAAGACACGTGGGCGTACAAAGAAAAATAAAACTGTCCCAGGATGCCCCTCCTTGCAAACGTTGCAGGTATTCTGGGGCGGCTGGCCTTATGGAACACTTTCTATGCATTACATTTCCCTTTTTTTAAAAATAGAAGTGGAACCCCAGTTGTGTCCTCACAGCCCTCGGCTGTGCAGGGTGGCTCTGGAAAGCCAGCTGCAAGAAGTCCACGGGCCCACGGGGAGGTGGCCAAAGAGGGGCGCCAGGGTAATGGGGGGTCTTGAAACCACATTTTAGGAGACAAAGTGAAGGAACAGACACTGTTCAGCCCAGAGGGGCAGGCGCAGGGGGACCCCAGAGCTGTCTTCAGGCAACTGAAGCGCTGTCACAGGGAAGAGGGACAGAGCTTGCCATGTGGCCTCGAGGGGTCAAACCGGCACCAACCAGCAGAAGTCACTACAGGGAGACTTCAAGAAGGAACAGATAGGATTCTTACAGCAGAGGCTACGAGGGAAGGTCTGCTCAGGAGGTAATGAGGCCGCTGGCATGGGAGGGGGTCAAGCAGATAGAGAGACCCCCGGGGAATTTAAGGCTCAGATAGGAGAGGAGGTTAGAGATGACCTTGACCAGCTTTTCTAGACAAGGATCTCAAATGGCCACAGGGGGACCAGAGGTGACTATTGGGGGGCGGGGGGAGAGTTGGGTTGTGGATGACCCACCTCCCAGCCAATCAAAGCTGCCACCCAGAGTATGCTCAGTGGGTCAGATCTTCTGGCCTTTCTGGGAAGGCCAGAGATCTGAATGTTTATATGAATCACTGCAAATTTTCCAACAGGCCCAATAAACTTCCCACAGGCCAGACAGCATCCTTGCACTGCATGCTGGAGACCCCTGGTCTAACAAGGAACTCACAGGGCACATGAGGCAGTTGAAAGGAAGGGGCCTGGAAGAGCAGCCGTCCCCAGAGGAACAGAACGGGTTAAGGCCTGGTTTGGCTCTCTGCTCCACTCCAGGGCTGCAGCTGGCCTCCTTGCTCTGTCAGCTGCCCAGCCCCCGCCCAACCTGCCTGCCTTAGCCACCCAGCCTGGAACCCCAGATCTGGGAACAGGACAGCTGCCCTGGGGCCGGCTGGCCACAGCCAGGGAGAGATTCCGTTCCCCAGGCCCCGCTGAGAACCATTTGTTCATTTGGGATGGATGCCACAGGGGCAGTGGACCTCTGTCCCCGCTCTCCTCTCCCTCTTCCCCTGCAGCTCCTAGCCTGAGAACAGGGAGAAGACCTCCCTGTGGCACAGTCACTGAAACTGTGACAAGCATGACTGTTCACTGAGCATGAACACCAAGGACTGGACTGGGTGTTTAACACACAGTGGGCTCGTATAATCCTCACAGTAACCCTTCGGGGAAGTTTTTAACCATCCTCACTTCACAAGTGAGGAAACCTACGCTCAGAGAGGTCAAAACACTTATCCACGGTCACACAGCCAACAAGTGGCAGAGCTAGGATTCAAACCAGGCTTACTGGACCCTCTAAAACCCCACACCACACCACTGGGTCAGAGGGTCCTGGCTCCCAGGCATCCACGTACCCCCTCCACGTGGTTCTGTTCTACAGGGTCCAAGTACCCAGTGCCTGACTGGGAGAGGACAGAGCAAATGTACTGGTATAGACTGGGACGTACTAGGCTAAGATGTTAAGCTACTTCCCTCAGTTTCCCTGCCTGTCCTACGGGGGCTTCCAGACCAGATGACCAATGTCTCGTAGGAAATGGGTGGGGGGGCCCGCTGGGGTTAAGGGCAGCAGCTGGAGGAGACAAGGCCCCCATGGCCCCAGGGTAACCTCAGGCTTGTCCCATCATCACTCCTGGAATTGAGCACCCCAGTGATTCTGATGTCTCCCCAAGTCAAGGGCCTTGGTCCAGCACAAGACTCTTCATCCAAAGCAATAATACCTGGGAAATCTCAAGTTGGATGGGCTGGTTTAGTTTTTTCAAAAACACATTAAAATAAATACACAGGTATTCAAACCTAAAATGTCCGTGTGAGGATGCCCGTTACCCTAGGTGCCCAAGGGGGCATGGGGGCAGGGGACAGGCTCCAGGGAGCTGGCCAGGTTGCTTCCTGATCTGATGCTGGTTACACAGATATGCTCACATTATGAAACTTCACTGAGCTGAGCACTTATGACTGGTATGTGAAACTTTAACAATAAAAAGCTAACTTAAAAAGCACTGAGGAAGCACTAAATTAACTGATTTGGAATCACATCTAACAGATTGGTGAGAAAAGTTGAGGAGCTGTATAGTGTGCTTCTATTTGCATAGAGGAGGAGAGAGAAAATGCATACATTGCTCACATGTGTGCACATACATGGAACTGCACCTGAACTAGACACAAGAACCTAGTAACATGAGTGGCCTCCAAGGAGGGGAAGTGGGTGGCTTGGGGTGTATTTAACTTTGTGCCTTGTGCATTCATTAACAATTAGGTTTTTTTCATGTTTATATGTATTCTACTTAAAGTCCCTTGCCACACCACCGGGGGTACCCAGACGCACTTTGGGAAGCAATGCTGTGTCATCCCCTCTTGGTCGCCTCCCCAGGTCTGGCCTTGCTAGGCTGTGGGACTTTGGGGAAACTCCTGTCCTTCTTGGCTTCTCTGTCCCTTTGTGCACTGCTACACGGAGTTTCCCCCAGGGGCCCTCCCATCCTGATGCCCTAGACATCATGACTGGGTGAATCCGACCCCATGACCCAAAGCCAGCCTAATGGGCAACCGCCCACTCCGCCCTCAGCCCACCCTGACCCTGATCCCGGACTGCTATACCTTCCAAGACAGCAGGACAACCTACCAGGGCCACATGAAGTCAGGCAGGGTGCTGCCCACTAGGTACCTACTGCCCCAGCCTCTAATTCGGCATGCTTCTTATGCCCTGAGGAGCCATCTCTCACCCACTTGGACCTCGATGGACTGTCGGTCAAAATGCCCTGCCTTCCCCTGGGACACAGCCAGGCTAGATGCTCAGATCTTCTCAGAGACGGATCCTTGAGCAAAACAGCACTGGAGATGGAGCCAGGGGAGGCTCTTTGACCGCAGGGGCCGTTCCCTGAAGAGAACAGCCATCCCATCTTGCTCGGCTCATCTCCGAGGCTACCCTGCCTGGGTCCTGTTTCTCCTTCTGTTCATTCCCCTTATCCTCCCATTCAAGTCCCTTCTGACCTGAGCTGTCCAGAGTTCATTTCTGTCCCGGCAGCCACTGAACCCTGATGGCCAGGAAAGCATCACAGTAGCTGAGGTCATCGGGATGGTCCCACCAACGTCCCCCACCCAGAAACCCACCCCCAGAAAGACCAAGCGCTCTCTAGACAGGAACCAGGGCTCTGCACGCCTCGTACCCACCTAAACGACTTGGAAAGTCCAGAGGAGGCCTCACTTGGGCTTCCCCGGAGGAAGCTGAAGGAAGCAAGCAAACACCTCCTCGGACTCGAGGACATCAGCAGGGGTAGCTGAAGGCCCGCCACCTCCTCCCGGAAACCCCGGAGGACGCAGGACGCAACACTACCAGGAAAGGTGAGAGGCTGCGCCCATGGTCTAGCTGAAGGCTGCCAGGGGCCGAGATCTGGGGCAGAGAGGCCCTGGCCCATGTCACAGCCTGACCCTCAGCAGCTGTGGGGCCTCGGGCCAGCCTCGTAACCCAGCCCTTTGAAGCACCACCTGTAACCTGGACGTGACTAATCTGCCTCCCCATGGTGTAAATGAAGGGCCCAGCATGTCGTGAGCCCTGCTAAGTTATACTTAAATTCTGCCAACCGTGGTGCAGGGTCTGGAGGGCAAACAAGGACAGAGGCATGATTTTCCCTCTCTCGGGTGGGCAGCCTAAGGTTCAGGCAGGAAACGAGTGGTCCTGAGAACTACCAGAACCTCCCCCCAGACCTCCATTTTTCTCAACAACCAATTTAACTGGCTTGGCTATACAATTTGATCCAGACAGTTTTGTAAGCCAATATTTTAAAATAAACACACACACACACAAGAGCTCACAGACTGACAGGCTCAGTACCCCATTTCTCCACCCACTTTGAACCCAGGAGCATGGCCCAAGACGGGGCTCTGACGGAAGGAGGCATGGTGTGTGAGCAGGGAGCCAGGAGGAGGCCAGACTTCCCTGGGAGTGTGGATGGCCAGGGAGAGGGATGGGGCAGGAGGCGCCTGGGTCTCTTACGAAGCAGCCACAGAGCAGTGGTCTCCATTCTGCGGCTGGGCATCTCTCTTTCACGTGTACAGAACGCCCCCTCCCCAGCCAATGCAGGTAGAGCAGCACGCGGTCAGGGCCTCAGGGTCTGGAATGAAACAAACCCAGGCCCACAGCCGGGTGACCTCTGGCAAGTTATCCAACCTCTCTTAACCTCAGTTTCCTCATCTGCAAGACTGGGGAAGAGAACCTACCTTGGTGGGAGAATAACGTTGCTTAGTAAAGGTAGCCATTATTATTTTTCTTAAATTAATTTTTATTGGAGTATAGTTGATTTACAATGTTGTGTTAGTTTCTGCTGTATGGCAAAGTGAATCAGTTATATCAATACATATACGTATATCCACTTTTTTTAGGTTCTTTTCCCATACAGGTATTGTTAGTAAAACTATTATTATCCCTTCCCTGCCCTGACACCTCTGACCACTCCTGGAAAAAAAATAAGAAGAAGCCCCTGGGCAACAACTGGACAAAGACAGACCCTGATACAGAGTCAGAACAGGAAGTACTCTGGGAGTTTCCCAACCTTTGTTAAGCAATGGAGCTCCCTGACCTTTCCAGGAGACGGCTAATGCATAACCTTAATTCATAAAAGAGGAAAGAGAACTGGGGGCCCAGCACCCCACTTCTCAGCCTCTGTCTGGCTAGTTCATCCAGGAACAGTGGGAAACCACTGATCCAGTCTAATGTCCCACTGGACAGATGGGCAAGCTAAGGCACAGAGAGATGGTGTAACTGGGACAAAGTCACACAGCAAATAGGAAGCAAGGTTGGACCAGGAGCTGTCATTGCCACAGTTCATTTAACCCTTAGAGTGCTGGCACTGCCTGAGGCCTCCAGGGCCAAACAGGTAACAGAGAGGGATGAAGAGGGCTCACTGTGATACAACAGGGAGCAGTGGGAACTGTGGCCTTCTACAGCACACGTGACCTTGTGGAAACGCGCAGAGCCAGCCAACCCCTGCTGTGCAGAAACCAGAGCCAGTGCTGCCAGATCTTTTGATTACTTTGAAGAAATACCCTAAATCTGGATTTTTGTACAAACTTTCCTGAATTTTAAGTGTTACGTTCTAATTCCAAACAAATATTAAACCTGAGCAGCCAATAAAACAAAATATTCTGGCCCTGGATGTGGTCCTTGGATAACCAGTTTGCAACCTCCATTCCAGCATTTCAGCGTTGGTCCTGAGTATGTTTTTCGGCATTGAGTCAAATGACATGAGAGGACTTCCCTGGTGGCACATTGGTTAAGAATCCGCCTGCCAATGCAGGGGACATGGGTTCGAGCCCTGGTCCAGGAAGATCCCACATGCCGCTGGAGCACCTAAGCCTGTGCGCCACAACTACTAAGCCTGCGCTCTAGAGCCCACGAGCCACAACTACTGAAGCCCGCGTGCCGAGAGCCCGTGCTCCAGAACAAGAGAAGCCACCGCAATAAGTCCGTGCACTGCAACGAAGAGTAGGCCCTGCTCACCACAACTAGAGAAAGCCCACGCACAGCAATGAAGACCCAACGTAGCCAAAAAGAAAATAAATAAATTTTTTTAAATAAATATATTTTTAAAAGATAGCTTATCCATGATACTGCTGGGAATTGATTTTCACATTCTTTAAAAAAAAAAAATGACATGAGAAGCGCTTGGAAGGTATCTTCCCCTACAAATCAATGTCATACCCAGGTGGTTAAAATTCTACCATTAGCTATTCATTCCTTTGAGTCAACAGTGCTCTCCCAGGATATTCTTTTAAAGAAGATTCCAAACAGTTCATTGTAAATGTCTTTGTCTAGAGGAGAGACCTGAGCAACATTTCAGTCCTGGAAAAACAGAAATTAATAATAACCACAACAATAGTAAAAAACAACAACAGCAATAACTAACCAAAACTGAGCAATAACTACGCTCAAGGCACTCTCCCAAGTGCTGGGGGACACAGTTGTCTGGAAAGGTTTCTGAGAGGGAAGAAAAGCACATGTGTATTTTAGATAAGAAGCTGCTAAGGTCCCCCCAAAATACCATCCCCTCGCTGAGATCAGACATTTGGTGTCTTTCCAAAAGCGAAGCATCCACCACATTTGTGATCTCGAAATAAGTCTGGCATCTTCCAGGGACAAAACTTTCAGCTGCCAAATAGCTGGGGCTCGGCTAAGGCTCCAGCCACCTGACGTTCTGTGCGGGGAGGGTGCATGGAGTCCTGGCCGTGGGGAGGGGAGGGCAGGGGAGGCAGGGGAAAGTTTATCTCAACACTTTTCCCTAAAATGCTGATCTTAGGTCTAGACAACAGAAAAGATGCTGCTAAAATTACTATGAAGTCTTTCCCCCAAAGGCATTTGGTTACATCTGATTTTAAAACACACTTGCAGAAGTCCACTCTCTTGGCCCATCCTGGGCTTCCAGATGAGGGCTCTGGTAGGAGCCTCCAAGATTACCAACTCAATAAAGAGAAGCGGAGGCCTGGAGAGGATTTCCCAGGAGGCAGAGCAGGAATTGGAACGTGGATCCCCGACCCCGAACCAGGGTGTGGGCCCCAGAGCCACAGGGACCACCACGTGCCTTAGCCTGAACGAGAAGAGCTGGGTAGAGCCATGTTGGCAGGGAAGGAGATTCTCAGGCTGAGCTATGACCCTGGAGGTAGGAGAACTGGGGAAAGAGTAGTTCAAGAACAAGAGAAAATAAATTTAAAAGAAGACCACCAAGGGACTTCCCTGGTGGCGCAGTGGTTGAGAATCCGCCTGCCAATGCAGGGGACACGGGTTCAAACCCTAGTTCAGGAGGATCCCACATGCCGTGGAGCAACTAAGCTCATGCACCACAACTACTGAGCCTGCGCTCTAGAACCCGAGAGCCACAACTACTGAAGCCCGCGCACCTAGAGCCCGTGCTCCGCAACAAGAGAAGCCACCGCAATGAGAAGCCCGCGCACCGCCACAAAGAGTAGCCCCCGCTCACTGCAACTAGAGAAAGCCCACGAGCAGCAACGAAGAACCAACACAGCAAAAAAAAAGAAGACCATCCACTTATCCCGGTGGTTGTTATCTGCACATGAAGTTTTAACCCAACTGTCCTCTAACCCTATTAGATAAGTACATAGCGAAGCATGGTTATCTCCATTTTTATCAAGGTTCAGAGAGGTTAAGACACTAGTCCAGGATCACACAGCTGGTAGTACCAGCTCTTCTATCCGCCAGCCTCTCTAACCTCAGTTCACAAACCTCCCTTCTCTGTGCTCCAACACACTGGTCTTTCCTGAGTTCATCAAATGTGCCAAGCCCTCCTGGGGGTGATGAATTGTACACCACTATCAACATGACTAACACCCTCCCACATGCCAGGCCCACCATCTCCACCAAGTTACTCACAGTTCGCTCTCAGCTCTATCATCCCGTTTCCTGGGAAGTCTTCTATTAATTTGAAGTCCAATTCCACTACTCCATGACATACCCTCCCCTGAATCGCATCGTAGCGTCATATCCACAGCCACCTTCCCTCTACAGCAAGGCTGCATAAAAGTCACCTGGGGGCATTGTTAAAACTCAGAGTCTTGGGCTCCACTCACAGAGATTCCCGATTCAGCAGGTCTGGGGTAGGGCCTGGGAGTCTGCATTTCTAACAAGTTCCCAGGTGACGCTGCTGCTGATCCCGTGCTATCCAGGCCAGAAGCCACAAGCCTCGAGCGGCTATTTAAATTAAAGTTAATTAAAATTAAATAAAATTTAAAACAGTAGTTCTTCAGTCATACTAGGCACATTTCAGGTGCTCAATACTCATGGCTACCATACTGGACAGCACAGACCTAGAACATTTCTTTCAAAAGTTCTGTTGCACGGTGCTGGTCTAGACACCAAAGAGCAGGCCCTGTTGTTAATCACAGGCTCATCTGTGTGAGTATTTGATTACCGGTATCTCTTCCATAAGACTACATTCCACGAGGACAGGGCCTAATATTGGATGAAGGGTGGATGGATGACGGATGGGTGGTGAGGACCCTGGCCCGCCCCCCCCCAGTGGCCTAACCCCACTCTGGGGGGCAGGCTCCATCAGCTGATGGAATGGGGAAGCTTTACACTCCACCACCCCGACTGTCCTGCTAGAGCATACACCCTCCGCTCAATCCCACAGCCCACGTCCCTCAATGTGGGCAGCAGCGGACGGTCCCCCAGGTGCCAGATAACCATGCCTAACTGAGAGCAAAGCTGTATTGGAAAAGCAAGGCAGCTCTTAGCTGCCCTGACTATTTTGAGTTCTTCGATGCCTAGCAAACAAGCGCCGACAATCTGCCTTTAATAGCCCCAGTTCTGAGCGTCTTCAAGACATTTCTTTCCAACTAAGTAACCCAAATAAATCTAGCGACTTTTTTTATAAGGAGAAATAATTAAAGAACAGATGGTGTTGCTTACTTTGAAATTTTTGCTCTAAAATAGATTTTGTGGGCACCTTGGTTGGAGTTCAACTCCCCCCGCTTCATCCGTGTGTCAGAAAAGAAGATCAGCTCACTAATTACCTGGCTGTCTTTTCTCTACAAGATCCCAATTTAAGAATCTCGTTTCATTCTAAGAAAATTAATTCAAAATGCCAAATAATTTAAAAATGTATTAAGATTCCCCTTAGACTAGAAAGAGGAAAGGAGCTTTCATTTGTCTGCTAAAAATCACCTTGGGTAGTCGGAGCGAAGTTGAGCTCTTAAGACTTGATCCCCAGAATTGAGATTTTTGGCAACGCTATTGGTTCCATACGTCCACAAAATGTTTCATTTAAAATATATGTGCTTTTAAATCGGTCTCTGACCATTTCTATGCCACGGTCTCTAACCGCCCCACGCATTCTCCCAACCCTTGGAGTCTTGTTGTCCTCGGAAGCTAGACTCTTTTATTTGCGTTGGAGGTAACCTATTTCCAACATGCCAAAACCTGTTCACTTTCAAAGCCACTTTTGGAGATTTTAGAGCCTGAAATGGAATAAAATTTAAATTTAATAAAATTTGAGACCCGAACCAAAAAAAAAAAAAAAAAAATGAACTGGTTTAAAAGCCAGTTACCCAGACGTTGAGGAAAATATTCTGAGAAAGCCCCACAGGGCGGAGGGGGAGAAAACCAGACCATCGTTAGCCTGCCAAATGTCATTTGGGGCTGATTTTAGAGGAGAACCAGAGCTGGGGATGCAATGCAATTATTTAAATCCAGAAAGAAAAATGTTTGCTCCAAAATTTGGCACCAGCTGACTGCCTCTGATTCTTCTCGTTTTCAACCAATTCCGCGCACGGGTGGGGAAGTTTCCAGCCAGAAGGGCATACCGGACAAGGCTGTTACACCTGGCCTGGACACGCAGCTTGCAAGCTGCAAGGTCCTGGTATTTTTTTATCGGATGGAATGAGTTTCGCGCTAAAGCATTGTGGGGTAGCGAATCACATTTTTCTTTAACTCACAGGTTGTAACAAGAGGGGATTTTCTCCCTTCCTTTGTTTCTCTCCGTCTCTGCCTTTGTCCCTGGCTGGCAGCCCCCCTCTGCCCCTACCGCGCGCTCTCTCTCTTTCCCTCCCCCTGGCTGCCGGTGTGTGAAGCCCTCGTCTGGCTGTCACTCAGGCCCCTTTGTGGGCTCCACAGGCCTCAGGGTATTACAACCTCCCACAGCCCCAGGCCCTCTGCAGCCTCGGAGGCTGTGCTCAAAAGACACGCTGCGCTCCAAAGCCGCAGGCCGGCCAGGAGTTTGCTTTGACACCCACAAAAGGGCTCTGGAGGACGCACCAAACGCCCTCGGATGGTTTCCTCCTGCCCCAGAGATGGTTCCGTGCAGAAAACCAATCAGCACCTGTCCTATTAGGGAGAGAGCTGGGAAAGAAGGGCAAGACAGAGCGCTCCAGCACTTCCTGGCTGGCAAGCGGATACATTAATTCCAACAAGAGTGTGGCAGAAACTCTGGGGTGGGGGGCCAGCACCCGATACACAGAATCATGGGTGCATTTGGGCTGAAAGGTCATTCGGTGGTCTAGGTCATCCTTGCAGGAATTTTTGAAGACGAGTTAGTTCAGGCCAAGAGGCTGCTGCTGCCTCATCTTCTCTCCTGCTTGGCCCCCTGCTAGGTCAGAAGGGATGAGACCCACACTGTTAGTGAGCACAGCTTTTCTAGCACCTTCCATCTCCCTGCTTCCCTTGCTCTCACCCCTCAGCCCAAAGCTCTGCCCTGCTCTCCTTTCTTCTCAGCTCTCCACGTCTTTCTTCGTTTAGAGGGTCAGAGCCTTCCTTCTCCAGGAAGTTTGCCTGGGAGAATAACAGTAGGATTGTTTGCTGCAGGCTAGTAATCCTGTTCCGGCTCACGGCCTCCTCAAAGCAGCCTTCGGAGATGAGATACTACTGCTACCCCATTTAGCAAATGAGAAAACTGAGGCTCAGATGGGTTAAATGACTTGCCCAGCTAGTCAGCTGCAGAGCCAGGATTTAACTGTTTCTCCAGAAACGTGAAAGGATCCTCAATCCCTCTGGATGACCGACACTGTGGACCCTCTGCCAGCAAGGCCTTGCCCTGGGGTGTGGCCCAGAAGAGGGGACCGGCAGCACTGAGTTACCCCCACTCTCTCATCAGGCCACCCCGGTGACTAATGACTCGGCAAAGCAGAGAGGCCCCCGTGGGGGACAAGGCCTGTGATCGACCTTGAACTTAAGAGGCTCCAAGCTCTGACCAGCATCACTAATGGGCCGGGAGTAACCTGAGCCAGCCCTTGGATGGAAACTCCGGGCACTATGGCTGGCTGGCCTGCCGGCGGCTGGCAACACTACCTAGATAAGAGCCTCACTTCTCCATTTCACGGGGCCTCTGTTCAGCGCTACCTTTTCTCATACAACAAAGCAGCTCCCGTTTATCAAGCGCTGACTGAGTGCCAGCACTCTGCTAAGCACTTTACACACATTATCTTGTTTAATCTTCACTACTGTGCAGAAGAACCGTGCTAATGCGGCATTCTAGGCAAGGAAACTGAGGCTCAGGAAGGACAAGGGCACACGGCTAATGAGCCCCGGGCCGGTATTTGAAGAGTCCTGTGTTCTGCGCCACAGTCCCGTGCTACCTTTGGAAGGAGATTATGGTTGATTGATCTTCCTTTCATTTTAATATATTTTCACAGCACTCTGCATCATGCCAAAAGGGAAAAAAAAGTTGTAACTTGATAGGAAGAGAAGAGGGGGAGCAACAAAAAAGGTTTGGAAGAGTGTTAATATTTTATTTGATGGGAAAACTTCACACACACATGTACAAGCACATGTGCATACATGTACCCAGACAGACACAACACAGGCACGATAGCCTTAATCTGCTGTTTATTTGGGATTTCGTGATTGTCAAAAATTAAAAATCTCAAACGCTCATTTTTCGCCTCTAGTAGATCATCAGTTTCAAACTGCGCAAAAGGACCCAGACACAAATTCTTCCCTATCACGCTTCTAAGCTACCCAAGAGGCTTCTGAGCAGACAGCGAGGCACCATAGCCCTGGCCCAACATTATACAGGCTCCTTCACGTGTTTCTTCAGAGCCCTAGCATTGGTCCTGGAGGTGGAGATTAGAGGCCCCCTTTCCCAGATGAGGACCCTGAGCCTCCCAGGGGGTGAGGACCATGCCCACTGTCACTCAGCCTACAGGCGGCAGAGCCAGGTTCCCAACCCAGGTCCACCTGCCTCCAAAGCACTTCTAACCTGCTTCCAACGTCCACTCATTCCAGTCCTAAAGGAGGGCGGCTGCTGGGTGGTCCTGGGATCATCTGCAGAGATGTCCACCCAGCACCCGAGTGATGGGAGAGCATCACTGAAGTCCTCAGCCCCGGTCAGATTTCAGGGAGGCCAGAGCACTGGGCTGGGAGACCTGGGCTCAAGGATAAACCTAGGAGGCTCACTTCCCCTCTCCGAGCCTTTCTAGTCATCAGATCTTACATTTTCCTACAGAACAGGAGCTTTTCTGGGTCTGCTACACAGAAGGAAACCTGACCCCTTGCTCTCTCTCCCTGGACCCCATCTCTCCAGCAGACACCGAGATGCCTAGAAAAGGACCACGTTCTAGGTGCCCTGTAGCAGAGGCCACGAAACTCCGTCAGGCAGGCACCCTCACCCACCAGCAGCTGGCCCCCTCCTTGATGGAAAAGAAACTCATGGGCGGGTTTTTAAGGCTCGAAATAAAGTTTAAGTATTACGTGGAAATTACTAAACAAATCAAATCACTGTTAAGTGGATGTCATGGGCTTCCTCTAGACAATACGTTTAATGAAAATTATTGTCCTCTTGGTTATAGTTTTAGATTTGCATTTTATTACCAGAGAACCACTTATGCATTACTCTAGGATTTTCATTAGGTAAATAAATTTTTATGTGGATTTCATTATATTCCCTTGGCTGAAATCCTGATCACTTAACAGCAAGAATGCTGCTCTGACATCCTGTGTGTCAATCAGGATGTAACTGTTTCCTCTGGTTGTTGAAAGTACTTTTTAAAAAATCTGGTGTTGATGGCAAAAGGAAAAGGGACAGGGTCGGAACTCAGGGTAGAGTCTGTGTCCAAGTTCTTTCACTGAAACATACACACACAACTAAAAAGGAATTTTCTGTTTAAAGAGATATGTGCACATATCAAGAGATATATATATATATATATGTATATATATATGATATATATAAACTTCATATTAAAGTGTTTTAGACATAAAATATATATACATCTCATATACAATATTTTTCTGGTGTCTTCTTCACCCTGCTTTGGCCTGTCCAACGTGAACTGCTGCTATAGCACCGAGACTAACAGGACTGAGGTGTAGGCCAGTCCTGGAGAAATGAAGTTGAAAGGAACAAGCTTGGGAGAAGGCAGGAAGGAAGACAGTGGGGGTAGACATTCCTGGAACCGCAGCCATCAGCAGGAAAAAAAATCTTTTCTAAGAAGTCTAATATGAAGCAATTAAGCTAATTGGAATCTAGATTGTACCGGGTGCCTCCGGAAACTTGAGACCAGGGGAATCTCCTTGCTGGAAAAAAAAAAAAAAAAAAAATCACACCACTATATGAATGAATGAGGGAATGAATGAATGAAGAGGTTAAAAACTGACCCTAACATCCAGGTCTCATCCACCAGGCCCTTGAGACATAGGGGTCTCCAGGTTCTCCTTTTCTAAGGCCCAACAGGGTTTTAGAAGAATTTGCTAATAATAAAAAACTCAGCTTATTAAAAAGGGCCGCCACGTGCCAGGGACTGGGCTGAACTGATGTGCATGACGGCATCCACCTCTGGTCCATCCAGCCCAAAGGACCAAGAGAGAACCTTCCAAGATGCCTTTCCTGAAAGGACAGCAGAGACGCAAACATCTCGAAGTGGCCCAGGGAAGAACAGCAGCAGGGGCCACAAAGCAAGCCTGAGGGAGGGTGGACGAGTCAGGCTTCTTGCTATGAGGATGCCCCGAATACCTTCACGCGGGTTTTCATGAGGATGGCCTTGTGGCATCTTGAACCTTAACTCCTGCCCAGAATCGGGATTCAAACGTTGAGGTTCCATTATCAGCTCTGATTATCTATGTGATTTGGGGAAAGCCAGTAACTTCCCTGATTCTCAGTTTCTTGTCAGTGAAAATAACGGCACCAACTTCATAGAGGTATTTTTGAGAGTAAAAGAAAATTGACACAGACTGAAAGAAAATATTTGCAAATCATATGTCCAGGCTATATGGAGAACTCCGAAAATTCAACAACAAAAAAACAAACAGTCCAATTCAAAACTGGGTAAAGGACGTCAACAGACATTTCTTCAAAGAAGACCTACGAATGGCCAATAGGCACATGAAAAGATGCTCAACATCACTTATCATTAGGGAAATGTAAATCAAAACTACAATGAGATACTGCCTCATACAACAGGATGACTACTATCCAAAAAAAAACAGAAAATAACAAGTGTTGGTAAGGACGTGGAGAAATTGGAACTCTTGTGCACTGTCGGTGGGAATATAAATTGGTGCAGCAGGGCTTCCCTGGTGGCGCAGTGGTTGAGAGTCCGCCTGCCGATGCAGGGGACATGGGTTCGTGCCCCGGTCCGGGAAGATCCCACATGCCGCGGAGCGGCTGCGCCCGTGAGCCATGGCCGCTGAGCCTGCGCGTCCGGAGCCTGCGCTCCGCAATGGGAGAGGCCACAGCAGTGAGAGGCCCGCGTACCGCAAAAAAAAAAAAAAAAAAAAAAAAATGGTGCAACCACTATAGAAAATGGTATAGCCATTCTCAAAAAATTAAAAGTAGAATTACTATGTGATCCAGCTGTTCCACTTCTGGGTATATATTCAAAAGAATAGATAGCAGGGTCCTAAAGAGATACTCATACAGCCATGTTTACAGCAGCATTATTCACAATAGCCAAGAGATGGAAACAACCTAGTATGTATCGACAGGTGAATGGATAAACAAAACATGGTAACTATACAGTGGACTATTATTCAGCCTTTAAAAGGAAAGCAATTCTGCAATGTGTTACAGCATGGATGAACCTTGAGGACGTTACGCTAAAGACAAATACTGTATGATTCCATTTTTATATGAGGTACCTAGGTCAAATCCACTGAGACAGAAAGGAAAGTGGTAGTTATTACCAGGGGCTTGGAGGAGGAGGGAGGTGGGGGTATTGTTTAACGGGTAGAGAGTTTCAGTTTTAAAAGATGGAAGAGTTATGGAGATGGATGGTGGTGACGGCTGCACAACAATACGAATGCACCTATTACCTTGAACCGTACACTCAAAAATGGTTAAAATAGTAAGTTTTATGTGTTTTTTACCACAGTAAAAGCATTGGAAAAAATAAGAGAAGTGAACAAAAACTACTTATGTCTAGTGCCACTGAATGTTGTCTCCACAAAACCATCGGCCCTCCAAAGGCGCCCTTTGCAACAATTTTTTCAGCTGTTGAAAACCACCTAAAACTACCTGCACTCCAATTTCAAGTTTTTTAAGGGCACAGCAAAGCCTCCTTAATCTTCAATCCCAAAACTAGTCACCTGTGATACTCAAGCAGGGGTTTGACTGAGCATTTCTCAATGACCTTCACAAAGGCTGGGAGGAAAGAAGTTAAAGGATGTGATAAAATGAGGAGGACTGAAGTGAGAGTCCCCCAAATGAAACAGTGGCCCCCTGCAGGGGGAACTTTGGGGAATTTTATTTTCTTCTCTATATTTTTGTGTATTATCCATGCCATCTGCCATTGAGCAAGTGTTGCAAAATGTTAAAGTCTTTTTCATCCTATGAACTAAAGGAAATAGCTAAGGAAATAGGAGAGGACAAGCATCTCAGAAGCATCTTCGTGCATATAATAAAAGACATGATTACATTTCCCCGCCCTCCAATCAGCTGCTGAAAGTCATCACTCACATCTCCCCATCACCTGCTCAGCCCCAGGCACACAGGCCTCCTCACTTTCCTTGGACCCCAGGGCACTCTTCTGCGCAGGGCCTTTGCACGTGCTGTGCCTGCTGCCTGGAGAGTCATATCACCTCCTTCACATCTTCGCTCACAGTCGCCTCCTCAGGGAAGCCTTCCGTGACCCAATCTAAAACTGCACATGCCCAGCCAGGCTCCCGGCCCTCTCCCCCTTCATTGTCTCCCTGAGCCCTGATCGCTAACACACCACACACTGTGCGCCCACGTACCATGTACACTGCCTCCCCGCCACCAACAAAAACTAGAGGTGGGCTGCAGGGGGGCATGGATGTTGGCATTTTATTGGCTGCCACACCCAGAGCCCTACTCCGGCACCATCGGGTGCTCAGCATGAATAGATTGGAGGAAAGAGTGAATGAATGAAGGCTGACTTTGAATTATTCTTACCTACTTATTAAAGCAGCCCCAAGACTCTCTTTTGTCCACACTTTCTTAGTAACCCTAGTACAAACTGCTGAAAGAGCTTGACTCTTCTCTGATTCAGACTTTTCACGAATTCAGAGTGGCCTCCTGCCCACAGACTTTAATAAGAGCACCACGAGATGGACCATCTCCAGGGTCCTGACCCCACATTCCAAGTCCGGGGCATTTTTCTTGAAGAGCATTTATCACTCAATCAAGCCACCCACCCTGCCAACACTGCTGAACACCACTTACAAGAGGCTCGGCCATCACTGCTTCAAATCTCACTTGTCCTCAAATATCTCCTGTTTATCTTGGGAACGGTCTACATGAATAGTCCGTTTGTTGGAAGAACATAATATTTTCCTTGGCTTTTAGGCAACAGTCTGGCAAATGAGCTTTCCCCGTGTAACTTTCTGACGGCTTTATGCGAGCAGTTAATTAGAATTATACAGACATGTTTAGAGAGGTTTAAATGAAGCATAGTTCGAATTTGTGAAAATATATATAATTACTCACACCGACACTTCCCACTGAAAAAGCAAAGGCAACGTAAGCAAGATCCCTTTTGCAACAGCAGGCGCTAGGAAAGCCTCCGCCAGCTTCAATGGCTCCACTTTGGGGGCCTTGGGGAGACCAAACCCTGGCGGGGAACCTGCAGCCCCACCACCTAACACTTTCCTCATCAGGCTCAAACTGCAGCCAATGTGTTCCCAAAAGGGTCCCTGGGGTGGTCGCCAGGACCCAGGCGAGGCTCGCGTGGACACGTGGACACAAGCTGGGTCCCGCCCACGCACGGGAGCAAGGCTATGATTTGTCATACAACCAGCTATGCAGAAGAGGTCTGCAGACCCAGGGAGGTTCTTTCTCTGCCCTGCGGGAGAGACCTCAGCACTGAGCAACGTCTTCTGTAGCCTGAGGACTTAAACAAGGGAGAGCTTCGAGGCGGGCTCGCCTAATCTGGTTCCATCCATCTTCCAGCCGATTCCCCCATCCCACCTGTGCCCCGGCTCACCCCAGTGTTACCCAACCTGGCCAGGGCTTGCCCTTTTCTCTCCCCCTGCCCAGTCCCATGGTGACAGCGTGGCAGTGTCCACAGCATGTGGGTGTGTCCCAGAATCCACTTCATCTGACCCCTGTCAACAGTCAACCTGACTACTCGGGTCAAAGAATTCCTCAAAATTACTCAGATTCCTTGTCTTTAAACTTCAAAGAACTACAGCCAACCTTCTTCACCTTCGTGTTGCCTAAAATAACCAGCTGGCTCCCATGCCAGCCTTACGATTTAGCATCAGCAAAACTGATAACTGAATGGCTTTCCCAGGAAGGGGGTGGGCTTGACAGCCACCCCCCATCCCCCACAAAGGGGTTGACCCCGCTGCCCCACGGGCAGAGGGAGTTCCCAGCCATGAAGAAGAAATGTCCTTGGGGCAAAGCGACTGGGCATGCGTGGGCAAGGGTCAGATCCAGACGTCCAGACGTGCATCCATGCTGCCTGCTGGTTTCAACCACTAGGCCAACCGGCCACGCAGGCTGGCCCACAGCTCCACCCTCAGCCCGCCCCCCACAGGCTCTCCACTGTGTGACCCACTCCAGATTCAGATGCTTCCACAGAACCAGCCCTTGGAGAAGCCCTCCCTGCCAGCAATCCCGTCACTGTGAAGAGAAAAGGGTCCACAGACTCATGGAGGTATTTTGTCCCTCCTCTTTCCTCAAAGAGCTAAGAACACAGGAAGGGATTGGGGGCCCAGGGGAGAGGGAGAGAGAAGCAGGTGAGGCAGAGGAAAGAGACAAGGAATTCAGGTAGGTCCTCCAATCAGTGCATATTTACTAAATGCCTGCTCCATGCCACGCACCTGCTGAATCCCTCCTCCTCCCCTCTCGTCTTTCTCGGAAAGCCTAGGGACACAGGAGTGGACAAGTCAAACCCGGTCCCTGTCCAGATAGAGCTGAGAGTCCAGTACAGAAGGAAGACTGTAAACAAGTAAACACACAAATAAAGTCCTACTGAGAATAACTAACATGACATTAAAAAAAAAATAGAGACCAATAGCAGTGGGCCCACTTTGGGGGGAAAGTAGGCAGGAAAGGTGACACTGAGCTGAGTCCAGAAGGATGAGAAGGAGCCAGCCAGGCAGGAAAGTGGGGAGAGTGATTCCGTCAGAGGGAAAGACGGACAAAGGAATGGTGTAGTCCTAGAAAAGGAAGCGAGGAAAGAGGGACTAGGAAGATTAGGATATGGGAGAGGGCCCTAATGAGATGAGGGAGGTGTTTCGGAACCTTGTGTGGGAAGAGATACAGACACTGGCACAGACCTCCTAGAGCCTGCCTATCCCCAAACAGCACTAGGTACCTCCCCAGCATCCATTTCTTTCTTGCTGACCAAACTTAAAATTTGTTAATATCCCCAGGAGCCACTAAATCTAAGGAAAGCTGGGGCTCTCTAGAGCCCCAGGAGTGATGCTCCATACCCTAGCCTGTGTTGGTCTAGGATGTGCACAGGAGGCCATTCTCACCAATGAGACACAAGGGAGGGACCAGAAGGCCATTTAGGAAAGGTATCCTTCCTCTGAAGACAGACCCATGTAAGGGAGCTTCTCTCTCCTGGTTTTGGGACATTGATGTGTGGGGATGTGATGTCTGGCACCACAGCAGCTATTTCTTCACCATGAGGAGACAAAGCTGAGGGCAAGAGCCAATGTGTTAAGCAGGACAGAGCATAAAGATGGAAGGCACCCAAGTTGCTGCTGATGGTGTTGACTGCCTCACTAAGTACTCTGAAGCCACACTTGCTCCAGACTTCTTGTCCTATGAGATATTACATCCCCTCATGCTTGTTTTGAACTTGGATTTCATGTCTTCCATCCCAACTGACAGGATCCCTTGTCAGCCAGCCAGTTCTATCAAAACTGGATGTCTGGCCTAGCTGCTTGCTCTTCCACTTTCCAGAAGACCATTTAGGTTTTTCCGCGCCATTCCCTGCCCCAACCAGTCAGAGGTACAATCCTCTCTCTAGGGGAAATTCACAACCTCAGGATCTTGGAGAAAAATTCTATCCAGAGCAGTGAAATGTTCAAAAAATAGACCATAAAGATCAGGGGAGGGAGAAAAGGGGAGAAAGCATTATGCTTAATGACACCGTCCAATAATAGTTAAAAAAAAAAGAACCTCACCATGCCTGAGTCCGTGTTCCTGCTCTAATCAGTAGAGGTTAGAGGTCACAATGAAACCTTTCTTAGGTCATTTTATCCTTGTAATACTCCTAGGAGGTGGGGACATTTTCGCTATTTTATAGTTGGAGAAACTATATATATATATATATATATATATATATAGAGAGAGAGAGAGAGAGAGAGAGAGAGAGAGAGAGAGAGAGAGAGAGAGAGAGGGAGAGAGGGAGAGGGATCTAGAGCCAGGAGGCCTATGTTCAAATCTTGACTCCTCCTTTCACCAGCTGTGTGACCTTGGGCCTCAGAGCCTCAGTTTCCTCATCTATAAAATGGGGATAACATAACTGCCTCTTAGAGCTGCTGTGAGGATAACATGAGACACTATATAAAGGACACCAGAGCCCTGTCTATAGTTTCCAACCAGGGCTGTACATGATGAAGGCCTGGAGGCACGCTGGGATTCACAAGAGCTGTTTTCATAAGCAGTGCTCAAGATACCCAGGCTGGGACTTCCCTGGTGGCGCAGTGGTTAAGAATCCGCCTGCCAATGCAGGGGACACAGGTTAGAGCCCTGGTCCGGGAAGTCCCACATGCCGCAGAGCAACTAAGCCCGTGCGCCACAACTACTGAGCCTGTGCTCTAGAGCCCGCAAGCTACAACCACTGCAGCCCATGCGCCTACAGCCCGCGCTCTGCAACAAGAGAAGCCACCGTAATGAGAAGCCCACGCACCTCAACAAAGACCCAATGCAGCCAAAAATTAATTAATTAATTAAAGACAGGAAAAAAAAAAAGATACCCAGGTTATGGGACAGAGCTCTGCAGAGTGAAGAAGTTGCTGGCATTCATCAGTTTCACTCACTTTCTTTGTTACTTCTGACTTTTCCTCCTACAATGTGCAGGAGGGTCCAGAAAAGCCACCGAACATCTGAGGGCTCTGCTGCTGAGGCCAGGTCATCGGGGGGGTGGGGCAGGCACCATTCCTCAGCTGTAAATCCAACTCCAGCCCAGATCCTTTGTCAGACTGTTTGCAACTATACAGGTACTATTCTGGGCCCACCCAACACAAGTAGATTTAAAATATATTAGAATCAGCTAAAAAGTCATTTGGGTCAAGCCTGCTGACCAAGCTGGGCAATGCTGCTTGAGTCTGAAAAACAGAGTGAGATCATGAAACACCTGTCTTCTGGGGGCAATAGGCTCTAAAGGGAGCCACTGAGGAGGAGGCCAGGAATGTTCTGAGTGAAGGCAAGCTCCTGGGAATAAGGAGTGTGACCTCCCAAAGTGACTCCTTTTCCAGATCTCTGCCCCTGGCCAATAAGGACATCAGGAGGCCTGGAACCCAGAGCCCCTAGGGCAGAGCCAGGGGGCCCAGGGGAAGCTCCTCAAATAGGCAGAGCCTGAGCAGACATCTCGTAACAGATCAGCAGGGACCCAGAGGGCATCCCAGTGAAACACTGAGCCTCGAGCTTGCAGGACACCGGGTAAACAGACCTACTGCAGTCAGGATCCCAAGTCCCCCAGGGCCGGCAGGCACGTAAGTGGGCGACCTGCGCAGAGGGGCCCTGATGAATATATCCCACCCGCTGGAGCAGCCTCCGCCCCTCACCACCAGGACTGTCACCAGGCAGGACAACGGGCCTAGCAGTCCCAATTCTGCCCACTTGTTACGAGAGAGAAGCAAGAAACCTGAATGAATGCTTCTGTGCAATCTCCACATTTTTAAATGTTGGTTTATTTCTTTTAAACACAGCATAACCCAATCAAAACAGATCTGTGGGCAACACTGGGCCTCGGGCCACCAGTTTGCAACCTTAATCAAAAAGGCTGAAAGAGTAACACAAAGGAGTAGATACTGGAGTCTGGAGATTTCCTTATGCTCACCTCGGCCCTCCCCGGGCCCGAGCCCCTGACCTGAATGGGGTCCACAGGCTCCACCCACCAGGCAATACCCACAGCCCTGGAAACACCTTTCCACCAAGAAAAGCTTCCGCACGTAGCTCTTCCTAGAGCCTGAGTTTCCTCCCCGAACTGGACGGACGGATTTCCATGTGGGAAGAAAGGCCTGCGCATGCACCCAGCTCCAGACCCCAGTATTTATACAGTTTCATAAACTGCAAGCGATCATTTTGTTTCATAAGAACAATCACTATGCAAATGAAACCTCCAGCTAATACAAACAGGGCTGTTAAATTCACTTGCCAATGTTTATGAAAAGAAACTCAGTGCAGCCCTGACCAAGCTTGCTAAGAAAATGTTTAATCACAACATACATTTAAGCGAGGAAATTAGGCAAATAAGAAAAGATGTGCTGACTTGCTCCCAGAGCCCCACGACTACCACCCACCCCCTCCTCTATTCAGCAAGACAATGAAATGAAAAGGTTTCCAGAGGACGGACAGATGTCAAGACTCAAGGAGGAAAAGACAGAAAAGGCAGAGATTAGAGAAGCACGGTTCCCAAATTCAAAGAGCACCCTCAGGGTCTGCCCCCCGTTTTTTACATTTGTTTTTTGACAGGGCTGTGGGAAGGGAGAATGGGAGAGCGTGCAGGGGGTTCCACGGGACTGGGCTGGTGGTCACGCGGGGCGGGCGTGAGGAATTTCCCGCTGGCTCATGGCTCCTACAGTTGGCAGCCAGGACATGGCCTGTACTCAGGAGTGATCACACGTGGGGCCAGGCCCCTGGACCACAGAGCTAGGACTCGGGATGGAGTGAGTTCCCAGTTGGCGGGGCATCCTGGGGCTGTGGCTTCCGCAGCCTGTTGCAGGGCAGGGGGACCCATGCAACACCCGAGCAGGATAGAGTGATGGGGGACTCAGGCAGGACCCCTGGTGGAGGGTCTCAAGTCCTTAGACAGCCATGTGGTAGTCCAGGAAGAGTTAACAGCCCCGGGTATCAGGATGGATTCTAGAATGTTAGGGCAACGAAAATTCATCTCATCAGCCTGTGTGACTTCAAGCAAGTTACTTTCCCTTTCTGTGCCACAGTTGCCTTATCTTTAAAATAGAGATTAGGAAAGCATGCCTCACGACATCATTGTGACAATACCATGAGATCATAAATATAGAACGCTTAGCTGAGTCCTTGAAACATAGTAAATGCTCAGTAAAGGTTAGCTATCTGGTCTAAATCCTGCGTCCCATAGATAAGGCCCTGAGAAGGTTGGTGGATTTCTCCAACTCACACAAATCAACAGCAGACACGGAACTTGACCCCAGCTCCAGTCTCCCCAGCAGAGATTTAGAAGAATGGGTGGAGGCTAGGGCCTGGCCCTGCCCCACGTCCCCTCAGGGAAGTGCGCTCGGCCAGGAGACAGTGGTAGGAGGGACCTCTGGAGCAGCAGCTCCCTGGGGCTGGGGGAAACCAGAGCCTGGCCCTGGCAGGGCCTCCCAGGGGCCCGGGCAGGGGCAGCTGTCCAGAACTGTCTGTCCATGGAGGGGGCAGGGAGGCTGCCACTCGGAGCACACCGTGTGCCAGTCCCTGGGGCCGGGCCGGCTCAGCCTGCTGGCTCCATCCAGAGCCCGCCCCAAGGGATGCTGGGGGAGGCATCCAGGATCAGAGCCTCCGGCTGCACACTCCCCTCCCCCAGCAACAGGGGACTAAAGTGGGTCAAGGAGGAAGGAGGGGGCCCAGGAGGACTGGGGGAGGGGCCCGAGGAACTCGGAAGGCACCCAGAGGGAGGGGACCAGGGGAGGATGCCTGCAAAAGCAAAACCATGTGTGCGGTGGGCCTTCGGGGAGCCAGGGCAGAGCTGCCAAGGACCTGGGCTCTCAAAATCGCCTCAAAGTTAACTCCAAGGGGCTTTAGCCCAGGCTCCCGCCCCCAGACGTCTTTGCCTTTCTGCTACCCGCTGGCCCCGGGGGCTCTGTTTTCCCCCACCCCCTCAGCTTCTTCCAGAGCCCCACCTCCCCACCAGCCCGCAGCCAAGGGGTCTGTGAGGAGCCCTCTCAGTCAGCTCCGACCCCCTCCCTGGCTCAGAGCAGAAGGTGGGCCCAGCTTGGCGCAGCAGCCCTGCCAGGAGGTACAGCCTGGGGAAAAGCAATCTAGCTGACCTCATCCTGGGCCTGACCTCAGCAGCACTGTGGCGTTACCAGGTCAAGTCAGGCCCCAGTCACCAGGGAGAGCCGCTAGAGTGGGCCTCACCACCTCGCAGGGGCGTCCTTGGGGAGCCCGGAGCAAAATGCAAGGGAGGGAGGCAGGAAATGCCAGACAGGGCTGGTCCCAGCTCGGAGGGGAGGCCGGGCTTCGGGCTCCTCAGAGGTAGGGGCTGGGCAGCACAGCTCGACCTTGGGAAACACGGACTCTAGTCGGCCTCCACCCCTGGCTGGCCCTGGCCCAATCACCGGCTTCTCTCCCAGCGCCTCCACCCTGCATGGCCCAAAAAAAAAGGAAACCACCACCCAGGCAACTCGATATGGTCCAGAAACCTCCAGGGTCCCTGGGTTCCAGGAAGCCTGCGCAGGAGGGGGTGGAGGGCAGGGAATGCAGAGGGTCGGTGCCCAGGGAGAGGGACTTCAGGAGGGAGGGGAAGAGCTGCTGCTCCTGGGCCTCTTGGCCAAGATGGGCGTCAGCTGAAGGGCTGCCTGGAAACCCAGCCCTAGAGGGGCTCCTGCCCTGGGTTCAAACCCAAGCTTCAGGGAAAATGTTGGTGGGCAGGAAGATGCAGGCTCACCGGCCACGTCCTGGGCTTAAGGGGCAGTTTGCGTGGAAACAGAGCGAGGCCCAGATGACAGGGCCCTTTAAATCTTTGAGTTCCCTCCGCAAGGCCACCCACCCCAAACCACCACATCCAAGATTCCTGGGCTGAGCCAGCTGGACTCTTGGGGCCTGGGGGTGGGGTGGGGGACAGTAGAAGGGAGGACTCCCCACCCTAAATGCATCAAGTAAGCACCTCCCACCTAGCAGAACAGAGGGGCTGGCCTGGCTGTGCAGTTCCTAAGAACCCAGGAAGCAGGTACAGCTCTGTCCGCCAGCCACCCCGAATGTCCCAAGGGCCTGGCCTCGTCCTCCCACCCCAGCCTGTCCAAGCTGCTTCTCCCCCAGCTGAACTTGAGGAGTAGGCCCAGGCAGGCAGGAGGAGGGGAGGGGAGTGGGGGAGTGCGGACTTGGCCACCGGCTGGGTCCTCAGGGGGAACATGGTGTTACCAGCCTCAGAGTTCATCACTGTTTATGGGTCTGTCTCCCAGCCTGGCTCCTGGGGGAGGGGAGGCCGTTTGTCTACTAGGAGTCCAGAAGGTGGCTCTGGGAGTGACTTGGGCAGGCACATGGTGTCAGGCAGCCTGGTTGTGACATGTGACCTTGGACCTCAGGCTGACCCTCGATGCTTCCTCACCTGAAGGATGGCAAGTGTATGGTACCAGCCTCACAGGGCCGTTGAGGGGATTCATGAGAAAACATGCGCAAAGCACTCAGCAAGCCTCAGTAAATGTGACCCCCTCCTGCCACCCCTGTGGCCCGGGCCACACCTTTGTCCACAGAGCAGAGCAGACTTGGAACTCTCCTAACAAAACAACAAAATGAACAGAGAGGTCTGAGGATAGGCCAAGCCTTACCCAAAGCTCAGACCCGGAACCTACAACAAGCCTTGAGCTCCCAGGGCAAGCCTGAGCAATGGGTATTTTGAGGCCATGGAGACACGAAATTCAGAATAAAGCCCATTCCGATACCCAGTTCAGACTGAACTGTGGATACGGTAGGCGCTTGAGGGCTGCTGTCTTCTCACTGGCCTGACTGGAGGTCAGAGGGACGGGGATAGCTCAGGGATTTGGGTGCCAGTGACGGGGCATCAGGGCCTACCCTCCACCTCCAACCCTAACGGTGTGCAGAGGAAGCCCTAGGCCCTAGTGAGCCAGGACCTGGGGGTCAGGACCCCTGTCTATGGGACGTGGGGACCCTGGAAATGAGAAGCCTAACAAGTAGACACCAACTCTGCTACGTATGTGCAGTGTGAACCAAGGCCAGGCTGTGGGCTTCTCTGGGTTCCCCTTTCTCATCTGGAAAATGAGGAGGGAACCCCCCCAACCTACTCCCTGGGTACTTGGAGGTGCCCGTGAGAACCTCTGGAACCACTCTGCGCTCAGAGGTTGTGCAAACCTCCAGGGTTTTCAAGTTTAAGGTCCAGGGGCTGCCCCAGGACTCCCCAGAAGGGACCTGTGGGCCACCCCACCTGCACGGTAGTGTAACAGTTCACTATTGTCAGGCTCGCTACCCTGCCCGCGACTAAACTTCAAGCTCCGTGAAGGCAGGGACGCAGCTTTTTTCGCTTGTCACTGTGCACCCAACAATAAGATCGAGCACAGAATGGGAAATACACATCCAGGGAATGGATGAAGTCGGGAAGTATCCATTCAGTGAATGAATGAGTGAGTGAATTTTAAGTGGCAAACCCAGAATCACTAGATCTGTTTGTAAATCTTCCGTCTGTAATTTCTTGAGCATATACAGATACAAATAAACTCAGAATTGCACTCCCACGCCCATAATCCCCATACATGTGCGCCTGGGCGCCAAGCAGGGGCAAAGCGCGACTCCGGGGTCACAGTGTCTGCGTTCAAAACCTCTCTGGTCCCAACTGTGAGACACTGAGCAATTCGTTTTGCCACCGTGTGCCTCAGTTTCCTCCTCTGTGAAACGGGGATAATCACAGTACCTACCTCATAGGGCTGCTGTGAAGCTTAAATGTGAAGTGCTCAAAAGCAATCGAGGACATTTATTTTGTATGTGTATCCACTCAGGGACCGGCCCTACTGTGGTCAACTGCCCTCTCCCAGCCCCGCCCCAAAGCTGCGGGCTAATCACCGCTCCAGTCGGCACCGGTCTCCCCTCCCAAGGCGCACATCTGGCCAGCGGGGGCCGCAGCCCACCCACCGGCCGGCACCCGGCTGTGGGCTAGACGCAGCCGCCGCCTCCTGCCCGGTCCCCGCCCCCCGCCCCCCGGCTCTGGGCCGAGGACTCAGGAGTTCTGGGGGCGCCAGCTGGGCCCGTTCAGCCCCAGACTCCGAGGGGCGGGCGGCGAGGCGGCCCGCGGTGCAGAACAAGCCCCGGCCCCACCCGGGCAGCGCAAGCGAGCGCCGCAGCCCGAGCCTTCCCAGCCAGCCCCCCGCCGCGGCCGCTTTGTGCCCGAACCTGGGCCTGAGTTATTGCGCCGCAGCCATGGAGCCCTCCCGGGCGGGGGGCGGCCCGACGCGTTCCCAGGACAGCCGCCTCAAAGGGGTCCTGGGGCCGCCCCGCGGGGCAGGCAGACGAGGGCCCGGGAAGGGGCTGCGTTCCCAAGCGCCCGGCCGGCCGGCCTGGCTCGCTGGGCAGGACGGGCCCCAAGGTCCCTCCCCCATGCCCCCTCCCTATCTGTTCTCCCGCCGCTTCCCCAACCCCGGATCTCCCGGATGGCCTCGCCCTCTCCCACTGACCTTGACCTCTTCCCCCTTCCCCACCACTTCTCCGTTCCCCTTCGGTCACCTCCTGGGACCCAGATCACACCGGGCAACTCTGCAGACATACCCCAGGAGGGTCCTTGAGGACCCCAAATCCCACCTCCCGTCCTAGAAGTTTCTGCACTCCCCACCCCATCAGCCTCGGGTCACAGCCCTGGCTTGGAAAAGCGCTGGATTCTGGGCTGGGCCTCTGAGGGAATGGGCTGTGGGAGCCTCCTGGCCTCATTTTCCCATCTGTCAGATGGGGATGGGAATGTGGGTCCGGTGCCAGGCACTGGGGACCCGGCAGTGACCGGGACAGGCAGGGGCTCTGCCAGGTGGTGCTCAGAAAGCACCCCATGAGACTGACTCACCACCCGGAGAAGCATCTCTCTGCGCCCTGACTGTGCTATAGAAACCACAGAGGGCTGGGCCAGTGGTGTGCCCTCCCAGCTGAGAAGGCAGAAGCCCAGGGAAGGACCCCCACCTCCCACATAGCCCAGCCCCTCCAAAGCACCAACTGCAAAGGCTTCCAGCCCGCAGCTCCCCTCATGACCAATCCCCCATCACCCTGGGCTTAAGTGTCACATCCCAGATGGCCCGGGCTGGACAGCCTTCCCCACCACTCCCTGCCTATCCCAGGACCTGCTTTGTTTCTCAGAAATTATGTTATTGACTCATGTACTTGTAGATGGCCTCTCTCCACCACTAGAATAAACTTCTGTCTGTTCACTGTTGTGGCTTCAGCACCTCGAAGAGTGCCTGGCACATAGTAGGTGCTCAATAAACGTATGAGATGAATAAATAAACATATGAATGAATGAGCAAACCAGTAATGATAGTAGACCTTCAAAGGCTAGAAACCTGAACTGTACCCAGGTCATAGGATTCCCTGACAAGTGATCAAGTAAGTTTGAAAATCAGAAACTATTAACAGGTCTGAGAGAATCCCATATTAGCATCTGAAAGACTCTGAGAAGCCCTGTAAGTTTTAAAAACTTGTAACTCTGTTTAACACAGTGGTTGCCAAATGTGTTTGGCCACAGAAAATATTTTTTATTCTTTTGGTGGAACATCAACGAAATCCTGGAATACATTTTGGGAAACAAGAATATAAATTCATTTCTCACCCTCACAGTCATGACTTTACAGATGTCAACTGAATCTTAGCACGGAGAAAGGACTTGCTTCTTTGTTTTAGCAAAGTCAAGTCTAGCATAGTGCTTGGTGTGTAGTAGGTGCTCCAAAATTATCTCAATGAATGGATATAAACTAAATTCACAAAGTCTACCATCCATGTGCATTTTCTCTACCCGCCTACTGATGGTCTGAATCATGCAAGCAATGACAAGAGCCTCTTCCCATGGAGGCTGGCGCTCACACACGTACATCCGTGCACAGGCACACGTGCACGCATACATGTGCACACGCAGACGAACTCGAGCTCATACACACATGCACAGACTCACATATGTATGCACATAGGCACACATACACACACATTCACACCCATCTGGGGCATACACCAGCCCACACAATCCCCTTCCCTGTGCCTGGCCAGTGCGCCCCCCTTTAGAAAGACAGCTGTCCTTGGTGAGGTGGGGAGAATGAGGGATGCAGAAACCTCTTGCACAACCTGGCACCTCGGGGCGGGGGGGTAGGGCCATCCCAGCAGGTGACAGATTAAAAGCTAGGTTTTTCCCAAGCATTGTCCTCTGGCACTGCATTCAAAGCACAAATGTACAGGTGAGAGAGAGAGAGAGAGAACGGCAAAGTCAGGTCAGGCTGCTCCGAAGTGTGAGCAGCCCAAGCCTCCGGATGGCCGTTTCAGTTTTACAAAGCTCTTTCTCACACCTCTCCTGGGAGGGGAGCCCCCATTTCATAGAACATGAAACTGAGGCTCACCGGTAACATGAGGAGGAAGTGGGTGGGTAAGAAATGGGAGTCCAGGGCTTCCCTGGTGGCGCAGTGGTTGAGAGTCTGCCTGCCGATGCGGGGGACACGGGTTCATGCCCTGGTCCGGGAAGATCCCACATGCCGCGGAGCGGCTGCGCCCGTGAGCCATGGCCGCTGAGCCTGCGCGCCTGCGCGTCCGGAGCCTGTGCTCCGCAACGGGAGAGGCCACAGCAGTGAGAGGCCCACGTACCGCAAAAAAAAAAAAAAAAAAGTGGGAGTCCAGGTCTGCCTGCTCAGAATCCCCCCACACAACCCCACAGCTTGGGGGGTCCAGGATGTTCCCAAGGCAGACCCTGGCCAGGGTCAGTGGCAGCAGCAAGATCCCCCCAACTCAACCTTGCCCTGCCCCCAGGCACAATTCTGCCACAAGGTCATCACATGACCTTGGACATCTGATTTGCCCTTCTGGGAAAGTCTGACCATTCACATGACAAGGGAGTTCAACTAAGGATTCTCTAAGATCTGTTATTTCTTGTGGGGGAAAAAAAAAAGTCTAAGGCCCCCACCTGAGCAGTGAGAAGTGAGTGTCGAGATGAGATACTGCCTGAAAAATGCACACTCCAGTGCCTGCATACAGGGGGAGCTCATTAAATGTTAGCTGCTCTGGGTGTTGTGATTCTATCTTTCTGGACAAAATCAAACATTACCCCCTCTTCCAGACCTTGCCTGATTCCCCCTATCAAGGGAACCCCTCCAACCTCTCTCAGCCTTCAACCTGCACCTCTATCTTGGGCCCTGTGGTTAGGGTTGTATGTCCTCTCCAGACTGTGGGCTTCCTGAGGGCATGGCCTCCCTTTGGTTCATCTCTACATCCTCCTTGGAGCCCAGGCGAAGATACTTACCTGGGTAAGATACTCAGGATATGGATGGATGGATGGAAAGGAAGGAAAGGAAGGAAAGGAAGGAAAGGGAAGGGAGAAGAGGGGAGGGAGAAGAGGGGAAGGGAGAGAAGGATGGATGAACGACAGATGGATGGATGGATAGATGATGAATGACGGATGGACAGGTCATCAATGGAGGACAGATGATGGATAGATGATAGATGGGTGAATGGATGGATGATGGATGGAAGGGAGAAGAGCATGACTAAAGGACTAGTTGAGGGAAAGTATCGCCCACACCCCCAAGCTCCACATTCAGAGTGCAGTTCAGTTCCCCTTTCTAAAGAAGAAATAAAAATGTTCTATAAAGATAAGAAAAATGGTCAACCTCACCAGCAATCAGGAAAGTACAAATTAAAACAATGAGCTGTTTCTTGCCTGCCAGATTGGCAAAAAGGAAAAGGGGGGAAAGAAGAAGGAGGAGGAGGAAAAGGGGAAGAAAAGAGAAAAGGAATGCATCACGTGGGCAAGGATTGGGGAAACATGCATTCACACACTATTACTGAAGGTACACCCTTTGTGCAGGGCAATTTGGAAATATCCTTCAAATTTTATGTGTCTACCCTTTGACCTAATAACTCCACTTCTAGGAATCTAGCCTAAGAAACACAAAGATTTATAAACAAGGACGCTCCCTGCATCCTTGTGTATAACAGTGAATAACTAAATGTCCGTCAGTAGAGGACTGTGTATAAATGCTGATACACCCGTTCTACAGCATTATGGCTATTGAAGTGGAGTCGTCTGTAACACTAACATGATGATGTCTCCTACACTAATGGTTCTTAACCCTGGCTGCACAGTCGAAGTACCCGGGAAGCTTTAAAAAAAAAAAAAAAACTCACCTAGGGCCCCATCCTCAAAGAGTTTGGATTATTTGGTCCATGGTGGGGCCCAGGTAATGTTATTTCTTTAAGTGCTAAGATGATACTAATGTGTAACCAAGATGGGAAACACTCTTTTATGAAAATAGCAAATAAGAGAAAGTGTAGTCAAGCACTATACGATATTATCTAGGTTTAAAATTATGTATGCATGGATGTCTATACATATGTTTTTGTGTAAGTCCACCACAGAAGAGGTCTGGGAGGAAAATAACTGTGGATAACAGTGCTCATCCCCGGGGGAGAAGGGGGAGAGATTAAATTATTTTTTAAGATGTGTAAATCGTTTTTTTTAAGATGCGGATATGGACAGCCCAAAAGGAGAACACAGATGGGTGGTGGAGCAGGACAGACCTCCTGGGCCTTCACTTGTGATCCTCTCTCCCAGCCCAGAGTCCAGGCACTCCTCCAGCCCCTGGAGAGAGCATGAGTTTCTCTGTTATCTTTTCGGGTCCCTTGGGCTGTTATAGGTAAAGGGAATGGCTATTGACTCAGGCTCCGGAGTTGGACCAGCCCTGGGCTAATCCCAGCTCTGCCCCTCCAGACATGTGACTTTGGCCAAGGTACTTCTGGGCCTCAGTGTGTGCATCCATGAAACTGAGGCCCAGAAGATAAGTCAGAGATCTGTTGTGAGAACTGACGGGGGGGGGGGGGGGGGGGGCAGGTGGGAGGAGCTGAAGGCAGGGCCTGGCACAGGTGAGTGCTTGCTCACTAACCCCCCACATCCTCCCCACAATCAGGGCCGGCCACGATGGCGACTCTGGATGGGCGTATGTAGGACCTGGACATTCTCCACCCACGTTGCCCCTGGATTAGAGGAGCATCGGGGGGCTTGCTCCAAGGATGCTTGGCAAAGGCCCTGGGGCCAAAAGAGCCAGGGGCACCTCAGACTGAACTGTCAGACACATGAAAAGATACCGACATCACAGTCAAGCCCTTGACATGTTTTCTCTTACCCAATGCTCCCCTCAATCCTCAAAAGGGCTGGGGGAGCCAGGGAGGATCCAGCTGCCCTGCTGGCGGATCCCCCACATCTGTCACTTCCGTGTTCTCACTCTGCAGACCTGTCACTTTAAAAAGTACCTTGAAAATATCTGACAACATCTTTCTAGTCTGTATTATTTTAAAGCCAAAGTATCTTGTGCTTTCCCATTCCTATGTTCCAGGAATGAACATCTTAACCCATCTAAGACAGAGAGCCAACCCAACCAGTTCCATCCCATTTCACAGACAGGAAAACCGAGGCCCACAGTGGAAGCTGTCCTGCCCAAGATCACAGAGCATGCTTCCTCCAAACCGCAACCCTCCCGTTCCAGAGAAATAAATCAATGTTGACTCAGACCTTCAGTGAGTAGGGGGTCTTTCTTTTTTACACTGAGTTTTATTTTATTGGCGGTTTTCCCCACAAACACATCCCATTTTTCTCCTTCCTCCTTGCTTCTCCCAACCCATCCCTCACTCCTAGTGCTATTGAAGGGCAAACCATCCCTGAAAGATGCAGAAGGTCCTGAAGGTCGCTTAATGGAGGCTGGACTGCAGAGTCCTGGCCAGCACCAAGCTGGGTCAAATATGTCCACTTTGAAGCCCCCTCGGGATTGTGGGAGGAAGGGGGGAGAGGAAGGGACTTTACTCAATTGAAAGTTCTGTTTTATTTAAAGTTAGTATGAAAATCTCATATTGCTTTTATCATTTGAAAACAATGTTTTACAATCCAGCACAACGCTTGGCACGGTAGCTTCAATAAACTAGCTACAATCTCATAGCAGAGAGTACTACACACACCCCTGCCCCTATCTGGGCTGAGGATAAAGGGGGAGAATGGGTGCAAAGCATGCCAACCCCAAGGGGCATGAGGGTTCCCAGTCCTCCAGAGAGAGCATGTCCCACCTCCTGAACAGAATAGAGACTGGGGGAGGGGAAGGGGGGGCAGGAGAGACCACCAGAGATGTCAGCTGTGAGCCCAAGTCACCCACAAAGATGATCTGTGCTCCCTATCAGTTCACCCACTCACTCATCGACTCATTCATCTAGGAATTCATCCAGTCATTAACCCATCATTTGTTCACTATTCACTCATTCACTTGTCCACCCGTTCATTTATTCCCTCAACAGTTTACACACTTACTCATTCACCTAACAAATCCTTTTTCAACACAGGGACCCAGAAGCCCAAGTCAAGGTCATCTGCAAATGAGGGTGGCGTCCTGGAAGCCCACCAGGCTGACTGCATCCTATATAAAGAAACCCTCCCCCTGAACAAGAAGAGCAAGGCCAGTTTTGCCAACTCTCAACAGGGCTGCTCTGAGGACTGGAGATTTGAGTTACTCCCTGTTGCCCCAGGAGGCAGACCCAGAACCAATGCACCTCAATTACAGGAGGCGGACGGCAGCTTCACAGAAAGACGAACACGTGAAATTCAAACTGAAAATGCACAGGTGTGCCACAGAGGTCGTGAGCTCCCTGAGACAGAAAGTGTGTGAGTCCAGGCTGGATGGAAACAAGGATGCCATAAACACACTCCAAGAAGTCTGAAGAAAGTGGCCTCCAAGGTTTCTCTTCAACGTGGGATTTTCAGGATCCCGAGAAGTTCAAAGGCAAAAATAGTAGAGTCTTCCCAACATGCGTGCCAGGCCCCTAGCTGGTCCCTCTCTCCCTGAGGGGATAGGGGACAGGGACACGGCTCCCCAGAGAACCCAGCGCTCTCTGCAGCCTCCATCCCAGGCGACAGGAGCCTGCCCCCTCTTTCCATCCCCCTGCCCTGGGAGCCTGCCTCTCCTCCCTCACCCTCTCCCTGGGGACTCCCTGGAGCTGGTGATTGTCTTTCCTCTCCCCAAGTTCAGACCTGCAGCCCCATGGGGCTAGGGACAAAGCAATATCTCAGGTTCAGGAACCAGAAATATGCTGTATGTTGCTGGTGGCCATGAGGTCCTGCAGTCCCCAGGCCAAGGGGGTACACCCAGCCAGGATATGACAGCCACTACCATCCCAGCTCCCTTATCCAGCCATGCCCTGCTCCCTAACCAAGCCCAGATGGCCATCACTCTGTCTCAGGCAGGTAGAATTCAGTGCAACAGAAGTTAGGTGGACAGTATGTTTTATTTAATTAGGATCAACAGAAGAGATAAACCTCACAGCAGGATAGGGAATGACAACGCTGCAAAAAATAATTCATGCCCGGGTAACGAAAGGGCAAATTTCAATTTCAGGAAAAAAAAAAAAACAACAGGGGAGAAAAAGGCACCTGGCACCTCCAAGGAGAACAGTATAAGCGTCTGCAGCACCCAGACCTGCGGGCCAGAGGTGGTGGGCAAACTGCGACTGGGAATCAAGGCAACAACGTGACCATTTCCCAACAGCTGTCCCTCCCCTTCCCCATCACAGACAAACCAGCCTGAAGTGTGCAGGGCTGGGTAGGTCAGAGGGGCTATCTGGGTCCTGGCAGGCAGGTGTGAGGGCCACAGGGCAACCTCACACCTGCCAGTCTCAGTCTCCAGAGGAACGGTGCCCCTCAGGGAGACAGAACAAATGTTCTCATCCTCAGAGTGGTCACCAGATGACTCAACAGCTCCTAAGCACCCCTCCTGCCCAGCCCCCAGCCCACCAGCCCTGATGGAGCCTTCATCTGCCCTGCCCGGACTTCGGGCACTCCAGTCTCCCCTCTCTCACCAGAGCTAGGAAAAGCATCACCAGCTCTCCCAATCACTTCATCTTCGGAGCCTCTGTTTCTCATCTCTCCCTAGAAAACGGAGGCCTTGAACTGGATGGCCTCCTCCGAGAATGATGGGCTAAGACCACGCCCAACCCACCACTACCTGGGCGTTGGCTAAAAATGAAAGTTCACAGTGGTGACGGCTGCACAACTACGCGAACGTACTTAATGCCACTGAACTGGACACTTAAAAATGGTTAAGATGGTAAATTTTACAGTATGTATACCTTACCTCAATTTTTTTAAAGGGAAAAAAAAATGAAGAGTTCTGAACCCCTCCCCAGACCAGCTGGGTGAGTATCTCCAGGATCTGGACCCAGGAATCTGCAATTTTAACCAGCTTCACTCCAGGTGAAGGTAACGAACCCAGCGCCGAGGATCCTCTAACCTGTAGGAATCCACTCTCTTCCCAAACCAAGGTTCCCTCACCTTTTCCAGCATAAAGCCTTGAATCATCTCAATAAATATCTCTTGCACGAATGAGTATTCAAATTAACGAATTCTCCAGGTTTCATAGCCCCAGGAAATACTTTTATTTACCCTGCTCTCCCTCCAAAACGAATGCTCCCGCCACCTCAGACAGTACAACTGGTACAGCCGATGCTCTCATCTCCCAACCCCGGCCTCAGGTAGCGTCAGCCCAACACCCCCATTAGCTGCGAGAGGGAAATTACTGTTAAATTAGTGAGCCCATCTACAGAGCCCCATTTTATATCCCAATTCAGAAGATGACATGAACATCTGCTTTCACTTCAAGACATTAATTTTCAATTATTGGAGAAAAACAAAATTAGTCCTGACAAATTGCTGGCGAACACGGGCTCTTGTCTGGCAGTTCATAATAACAACTTTGGGGGCCCACAATTAGTGTCCTCGGCCGGAGTTTCCTGAAGCGTCCTTGTCATCTGGAGTCAGTGGCAGAAGTCTCCTTGCCCCGAGTTCCGTCCGCTCTCAGGTGGCTGCCTCTTTGGCAGCCAGGTTCAGAGAACTAAGGAATTTCTGGTTTTCTCTTCCTGGAGAAGGCAGGGATGGAGGGGGAGGGACATGAATAAAAACACCCACCCTGACCATTTTCAGTTTTGGACATGTCAAGCTTGCCTCCCCTTCGGCAGCAGGATTTCACACACTTAAGACAGGAATGAAAATCACTCCTGAGTTCAAGGGCACCCAGTAAAGGTACCTTAGAGAGCCTTATAATTTCGCATTGGCTGTCTGCAGTGGGAGAAGGGTGGGTTACAAGGTCCTCTTATGAGACCCTTCTATCCCTACCATGATGTCATCCAAGATTCTAAGTCTAAAACTCACCAGGCCTGGCCTCTGAGATTAGAATGTTTATAAATCTTCTGCAGCAAAGAACTATTTGCTGGGGGTACCATCAACCCAGGAACTTGGTTCAGCCCGGGTCAGGAAAAAAAAAGAAAGAAAACCTGGAATTTGCCAACCTTACGGACCCCAAATCCAGAGCAACCCACTTGATAAGAGATTATCAACACCGTAATCTCATTCGATGGGTTTTTTATGTATCTTGGCTGCTGTAGTCACTATATCAATAAGAAGCCACTGAAATGTGAATGAGCAGAAGAATTCTGAGATAATGATGTAGCAGCCTTTGAATCTGACTTGCCACGATTGAAACCAGAGTGTGTTTGCCTAGCTAACACGTTCTGACTCTTAGGGGGCAGAGGCGGTGGTCACCAGAGGGAAGCAGGTCAAAAAAGAGAGAGAAAAAGAAAACAAAACAACAACAACAAAGGTAAATTATATCTTTAAGAAGAGAATGAAAAGACATTGCTAGTTCCAAAGTCAACTCGTAACTGAGCTCTGACATTGTGTAATTGACTTCGCAAGTAGAACAACAGCAATGTAACAAAGAAAATGTCAGTGTTTTCACAGCACTAATCTAAAACACTGGGAGGCCCTCCCGCTGTCAGCCAGGGCTGACAATACAATAGCTTTCAAAGGGATATTACCATCATGCTTTTATTCCTGACAGCAATCAAGACAAAGAGAATCCTTTTCACAAGACATTAAAAATCAAACCTTTGTAAAAGAAGATAGGTAAAACAGCGTTCTCCTTAAAGACAGCCACACGGAGCAATCAGCTAATTGGCGCTCCTTGAAAGAGGTAAAGTATTTTTATTTACTGAGTGTACAACCCCCCCCCATCCCCGGCAGGTAAGCGATGTATCAAAAGTTTCCACCAGCATTTCCCCCGCTCCACTCCACCCTACCCTCTCCCACAGTCAGAGGGAGCTGACGGCGCCAAAAACTTCAATTGGAATATAACCAATCCAGGCTTAATTAGTCCATTTTGGGTGCAAAACTACTCTGATTACCAACTAACATGCAGGAATTTGCAGAAACTGTCAAATCCACCAACCAAGGTGTATCAAGGTTTTCCCCGGCTACCCACAGTAACGGGGAGCCCACTAACAGTTTTCAAGGCATTCTGTTGTAATTACCCTGGACCCTCAGATCAGAAAGGAACCCTGATATCTATTGCAAACATTTTCGAGACGTGAAGATAATATTCTTTGCAAATACCAGTGTACCATGGACAAGGTCCAGGAAAGGTAAGTCCATTTTAACCTCGGGCAAACAAAGAGTTAACTAAACCCACCCATCCACCTCCGTTAAAAAAAAAAGAGAGGGCCAAGATAGGGCTAGCCTTCCTCTGCTTGCCCACCATCAAGACAGTTTTAGATGCCTGCATGTCAGAAGTTAGTGACGCTTACAGAAACCTGCAGGTCCAGGAGCAGCGAGTTAAGAGGTGCTAACGTTTGCGACCTACCCACTCTCCAAGCCACTGAAGTCACATGGCCCACCAGTTGCCAAGGGGTCCAAAATACCATGTCCCCACACCTCTTCAGGGCTTGACAGAGCCACTGTGGTCTAGGTGACCCCAGGCCTCTAGGAGGGGGAGAGAGAACTAACTCCATTTCTGGCAAGAGGTCCCTCTGGAACTCGGAGCCAAGGTGTTTTGTGACTTTTCCCTCTGGTACCTAACAGACCATCTGCCGAAAATACGCAAGTGAGTCCCGTCACTCGAAGACAGAAACATTACTCTATACACATCTGCAGAAGAGGATGCTTCTACTTTTCAGACAGAACTGGACACCGTTGTTTATTTTTAAACAGTATCTGAAAAACTGGTGCTATTCACTTTACTGCAAAATGGGCTGAAATTTTAAAAGAAGAGGGAACTGGCCCCAACACTGCCTTGAAATATCCATTCTCCTACCACCACCTCCTAAATCAGCCTTGTTCCAAGAGCCAGGCGGCCCGTCTCCATCGGTGGCAGGTTTCTTTCGTTTACACATCCAAATGAACAGTTAAGAGAAATCAATGCATCTAATTGCCAGACTATTAAATCCTACATCAGGGGAAGAATTCCAGAGCCACCAGCTTAAGAGCTGGCTACCGATATAGCAATGATTGCAACTTTCTATTAGACTGAACCAGACCTGCAGTTTTAGTCTCCAGCTAGGAACGCTGTATCAGATGCTGCACTCCACTTTCCCCCTCCCTCTCCCCCTCCCCTGTTAACATGCTGTAGCAGGCCACAACAGTGCCAGGATGGTTCTACGCAATTACTTCATGACTGTAAAGTCACCAGCATTTTGCACCTTTCGTGCGATGCACACTCAGCACCTTATGGTTAAATGTTTAGCAGGGTCCTCCTGTCCAACACACATAGTTTATCTTATTGCTTATTAAGTTTTTGCAAGGAAACAAGTGGAAGAATCTAAACAGTAATTACTAGACATAAAGGATGTTTTCTAGAGTGAGACAGGTCCTCCCAAAGCTGGGAGTTGGTGACTTAATTGAGGAAGGGGGGATTAAATGTTAGCTGCCCCAATCCACATAGAAAGCTAAAGAACCTATAAAGGATTTGTTTTGCCCTTCCTACAAGCTCATGTACGTTTAGCCAAACAAATCTGGACAATTTACACCTGTATGTGGTCTCAGCTGAATCAAGAAACCTGTAACCTCAGATGCCTCTTTTTATTACAACTCAATTATTTCCATGGAAACACGAGCAGTGGCAAACTACACCGCTTCCAAGTCCCTAGACCAACAAATTTATAAGATGGACTTTGGAGGAGCTATGGGCTGGCAGGAGAGGAAGACAGAGAAGGGGAGGGGAGCACAGAGAAGTCACTGGGGGTAGTTTTGGGATGTTGTGGTTGTCGGGTCCATGGACACAGCCTGAGTGCTAATTAACATTAAGAAGTGTAATTAACAGGCAGTTGCTGGATGGAGGAAATCAACAGTATTACCAATTATTCAAAAGTTTTAAGCTGAGCCTGGGAAAAAAGATGTATTAATTTTCCATATAAATGGAGGGGCTGTTTTGTGGATCTGAGGAGGCAGTGTGGGTAAAGGGAGTAGGTTAACAAACCACCTGATATCATTGGCCAAAATAACATCAGTGAGATGTGATGGGAACAACCCCGGAGAATGAGGCCGAGATTATCAAAGGGAACAAATCATCTCACAACAGCCACACCACACCACCAGGAAACAGAAAGGGAGAGGATGGTGTCGGGAGGGAGAAATCGGTCAGAAAATGTGACTTTTGTAACACTGATATTTTTTTTGGTGTGTGTGGTTCTTTTTTTTTTAAATCACAGGGCTTCTGACGACCAACGAGGCTATTCTCCCCGCTGCCCTACTGCCTAGCACTCTTCTCTATTTGTTGGGTGTCCACCCTGGGAGCTGGGTTTTCCAAAGAAAGACAAACATCCAGGGGGGACAAGTGACCCCACTCCAGAAGGGAGGTTGTGTCTCTGAGTGGGAGGTGCGACGTCCCCACTAAGACCTGTCATGCCCTGCTTGCAAATCACACTTTCTGAGCATCCACTAGAAATTGTTACACTTCTGTCTTTCCTTCCTGCTATGGGCTTTCACATTTGCTAGATCAATTACGAGCTATACAGCCAAGCAACTTTCACAACATATAATGTGCGGACTGGGGAAGTCCACAATGCCTCGACGTTAGCCCTGACACACAGCAGCGGAGGCCAAATAAAATAAAATTCAAAAGGTACCACTGTTCCTTAAGAAGCATCTTTAAAGGTGAAGACCTTGTCATTTTAAACACTTGATAAGGAGCTGTCCACACTCAAGCACACTTTTGAATATTGCTTGAGAAAGGGGGGGAGGGGAGGCAGTTCTTGAAAAGCAATAAATCCATCACCTGCTGTAACTCTTATCTATTCAAATTATCTTCTCTCTTAATTCCTCCCCCTTAAGGGGCGGCATCTCCACCCTGTTCACCCCAGTAAACTGAATAAATGGCAAAATGGTGAGAGACAAGGGCTGGAGCTGCTTTTGGAAAATGCAGAGTCGCGAGAAGAAACAGAGGATCTCACACTCCAAGGGCCGAAAGGCAAGGCGCTGTGTGGTTGATATTTACAACGCTTCTCAAAATGCCTACACTAGTCTTGTTCCCACTTTGCTGTCTTCCCCCCATCAATTAGTTTGAATTCTCTGCTATACATGTACATATACACATTGAGAGAGACAGACATTCATTAAAAATCATGTCCAAGCTCATTCCATGAAAGGTTGAAGACAGACTCTTGAGTCTTTCTCAGTGATACACAGAGTGGTTTTAGAATTAGGTTCCAGCAACTCTGAAACACCCACCCATCTGTTCCCGGCAAATTGCTCCACCTTTGCTTTCTGTGCCTCGACTTCTAAAAGAAAGAGGTATGGAGGCATGGGTTTGAGTTAGAGGTAGGTAAGCTCTGCATCTTCCTCTATGAAAAATCTGTTTCTATACGTAGATTTAACTCAAAATCAACTGCCCAAGTTGGATAAAACTGTTTTTCCAACCAGAGACTCCAATTGTACATTTTCCTCTGGGCCACCTTAAGTGGCTCTTGAAGGAGTGAGCAGTGAGCCAAGGAAAGAGAAAAGAAATCAAACATTATTTCAAACCGAGAACCCTTCTATTCAGCAAAAGGACAAACATCTAGCGTTTTCCTGTCCCCTTATTGAGGTCTCCATTTTGGTTTCAACCAGAACACCCTCTAGACCCTCCAGTTCTGTGGAACAGGTCAGGCTATCCAGGACCGGGATGCCTGCCAGAGTGAGGGGAACAACACCAACTTATCTCAAGGAAAAAGAGGAAAGGGAGCAAGCGGGTTGCTGAGTTTGGACTGAGTTGGTCCGCTGCTAAGATGACAGGGAGAATCTCTGCTGAACCGAGTGCCCGCGATCTCCTGGGACTTTGGAAGGAGAGCAATGGCGGGTGTCTCAAGACCCTCCTTGCCAGATGCAGCCCCAGCCATTCCAGCCAGGAGCAGGGCTGGCAGGAAGGGAGCAGGGGCCCCTGCGCCTTCCCGCGCAGGCCTCCAGGAAATGAACTTTTCAGAGCAGAACTGGGCTCGGGCCAGAGGTCATCAAGGGAATTGGGAGAGGACAAGGGCCTCGGGACTTTTGGCTCCAGAGACGTAGCGGCTCTCATCCTGTCCCTCCTCTGTCATCTCCCAGCGCGGGGGACGGGGGAGGCCGGGCACCCACCCGGGGGAGACTGGAATGGGGACAAAGCAGCAGACGAGGCCAGGAGAGGGCAGCGGGTGGGGAGAGGACAGGGGAGGGGCTCAGTTGCCTTCATGCGGCATCTCCCCGGGGCCTCTGCTCTCCAGGGCCCCGCTCGGCCCGCGGGCGCTCGGTAGAAATAGAATGCGAGACAAGGACAAGAAGAGGGGGATGTGGGGCTGTGTGTCCTCACAAACGTGTGCACTCCGGGGACCTGAAACGGGAAGCCAGCCTAGGTGACGAGGGTGTGGGTGCCCGGGGTCGGGTCGCGGGAGCTCTCCGCGGAGGGGCGCGCAAGGCAGCCGCTGCGCTCCCCTGGGGACCAGCGTCCCGCCGGCGCTGCGCAGACAATGAACTCCTGACGGAGGCTCCCGGCCCGGTTGGCCTCGGTGGAGGAGGCAGGAAGTATGGGGGCCCGTGCCGGGAGGGCGGCCTGGGCAGGGGGCGGGGAGGGGGCGCCCGGCGGCCAGGGCCGGGGCCCGGGGCGCGCGCAAGCAACGCCCACCGCCCTCGGCTTCCCGGGGCGACAAGGCGTGGACAGAGGAAAGGCGGCAAGGCCCGGGGCCCAGCGAGAGCGGCCTCGGAGCTACCGGCCTCCTGGGCGCCCATCCTCACCGCCTCTTCCTTCCTCCCGCTGCCCGCCCGCCGCCGCCGCCGCCGAGATTCGCAATCCCCGCCAAGTCGGGCCCGCACCCCTTGATTGGCCACGTGGGCCCGGGGCCCGCAAAGAGGGAGCAGCGAGGGCTCCTCAGCGGCGCCCCCAGGCCCGAGTCCCCCGCGGGCGGCGGCGCCGGGCCCGGAGAGGGTCCGGGCGGGTAGGGTGTCCGCGGTATGCCCCCCTCCACCTCCACTGCCTCCGCCTCCGGCTCGCGGCTTCCTCCTCCCCCTCCTCTTCCTCCTCCTCCGCCTCCGCCTCCTCCGCCTCCTCCTCCTCCTCTCCGCTCGCTCGCTCGGGTCCCAGGCCGCCCGCCCGCTCGCCGGTCCCTCCTCCCTCGCTCCCTCCCTCCTTGCTCGCTCGCGCCTCCGCCGGGCCTCGCTCGCTCACCTTTCACCGAGCGCGGCTTCGCCTGCTTCCGCCTGGACATGTCCGGGGCTCCCGGCGCTCCGTCGCCCTCCGCGGCCGGCTCCCCCCGCCGCCCCCCGCCGCTCCGGGCTACCCTTCTCCCCCTTCTCCTCCTCCTGCCTCTCGGAAACTTTTTTTTTTGCAGCCGGGTCGGCAGCTGTGGGGAGCGGATCGCAGGTCCGGGGCGGCCTCCCTGGGGGGGGGCGGCCCGGGCCGGCCGAGGCCGCTCCGGGGCGGGGGGAGGCCCGGGGGGCGCGCCGGGGCCCTGCCTGTTGCAATGCGGCAGCCGGGGGCTCTCGGTCCCAGCAGCGGTCCCAGCGGCGCGGGGAGTCCGGAGGCCACTCGGCCGAGCCGAGTTATGCAAAAAAAAAAAAAAAAAAAGCCGCCCCCCTCCTCCTCCCCACCCCCCGCCGGCCCCCGGCCCCTGCGGCCCCCTCCCTCCCTCCCTCCCCCACCCCACCGCCACCCTCACCCTCCTCCTCCTTCTCCTCCTCCGCCCCTTGCCGGATTTTTGTGCAAAGTTTGCAGGCGTCCGGCTACGCAACCCGGTGCGGAGCTCACAATGAACCCATCTGAGGAGGGGGGACGGGGCTGGAGTCGAGGGGGTCTCGGGGGGGAGGAGACCGGGAGGCGGTCGGGAGCGCGGAAGCTCAGCACCCCTCGAAAAAAAAAAAAGCCTTCAGATTACCCCCTGCTGCACAAAAAATAATAATAAATATTAATGGTTTTTAAGTGCCCAAACGCCTGGTTTGGAAATTATGATGGATGGGGAAGGGTATCCCTCAACTCAGCCTACTTGGGGGGTTCGAAACGGCCGCAGCCGCTCGGAAGCCGCAGCTCGGGGCCCCTGGCTCACGCCCCCTTCTCTGGCTCTCGGCTCGGTCCGGCGCCGGCCCCCCGGAGGAGGAAGGGGCGCGCGCGGGCGCTCAGGCGGCGGCGGGCAGGCGCGCCCGTGCCCCGGGCATTGCTCAGCCCGTGCGCCGGGCCGCCGCTGCCTGCCCTCGGGCTACGGTGCTCAGCGCGCGGCGCGCAGCGGATCCCCAGGCCGGTGCCAATTCGCCGGCCCCGCTAGCTGCCTCCATGGGCCAGGGGCTCGGAGAGGGGGGAGGCAGCGGCCGCGGCGGCGGAGGAGGAGGACGAGCAGGCGGCGGCCGGGCTCCCGTCCTCCCGGGCAGCGGCGGCGGCGGCTGCGCCCCGGCTCCTCCGCGCTCCAGCCGGCGCCGGCCCGCCCGCCAGCCTCCCTTGCGCTCCTGTCTTCTTTGTGGTCGCTGGCTCTCCTCCTCCCGATCCGGCTGCTGGGGCTGCACTGCAGAGACACATAATAAAGCCAGGCTTGGCTGGAAATGTAGCCGGGTCCCAGCAGGAGGATGTGAGGAGCGGAGTCCCGGCGGGGGAGCGCTCTGATCCCGTGGGGCGCCCCGCACTGCTCCGGCTCGGATCAGACGGAGAGAGGGCCAACAGCACCGAGCGATGGACAGCGCTGGAAATACAGCTCCGGCCGCCCGCAAAACCCGGACCGCGGCGGCAGGCACGGCGCGGGCGCGGGCACCGCACCCGCACGCGGGGCCCCGATTCCGGCGCTGACGGCCCCGGGGACGGGAGGAGGGAACAGACACAGGGCCCACGAGTACTGTCAAGCTCGCCAAGGTACATTTGCATCACAAACTGCAAAAAGTGAGGGGATTGGGGGGAGGGGGACAAACTGCGGTGAACTGCCCAGGCACTGCCACCTCCGCAAATTATGCCCCACACATATGCATATCCCTGAACCTGGGTTTTCCCTCTCGGATTCTGCCCAGCGGTCCGTGTTTGAAGACCATTCCTGCCCCACATCCAGAAACTCTTCCACGGCTGGGCTAAATCTGTTCGCCCCCAACACCTGAATCAGTGGGGTTCCCGCGCCTGGTTGCACGCTTCTTAGCTAAGACTATAAAAGAAACACCCTAGCCCCAAAATTTTGCAGTAGCACCGCCTCCCCCCACGACTGACATATAAACCAGCTCCTACTTGACACAAAGTTTTGCCCCAGCCACCAGGGGGCGCCTCGGGTCCTTGCAGCGGTTGAACCAGTTGAGGCTTGGGTCTCGGAGCCGGCAGGCCAACGGCTCAGACTTAGGAAAACTCTTCCCCAGGCGGCTCCCCTAAACAGTTCCTTTGCCTCCCCATCCCCCACCAGCTGCAGGAGGCCAGGTCCAGAGAGGGGAAAGGGACCCGACATCACCCGCCCACCCCGCCCTTCCCTGGGCAAGTGGCGCCACCTTGGGCCGGCTAGCCCCAGAGCTGGGAGAGCGGAGCGGGTGAGCGGCGCGGCGCTGGGGGTTATCAATCTCACGGATCGATAAGTTGCCGCTTGGAGAGAGGAGGGCTGTGTCCCCTCGGAGACGAGTTACCCAGGGCAACCTTTCACGGAAAAACCTGCTGCCCGCCGAGAGCCGCGCCGGGGCCGGCCGGGCAACGGCGCCCGCCCCAAGCAGGACGCCTGCGCCCCGCCGTTTCCCAGCCCGCCCGCCAGCCCGGCCCGCGCCCCCCTCGGCTAGCTGTGCGGTCCCACTCGGCCCTGCTCGCCTCTCTGGGCCTCCGAGTTCCGACCCCGTGCTGGGCTGATAGCAGAGGTAGATGCCACCTCCGCCCCCGCACCCCCGCCCCCCGCCGCGGCTGGGGAGCAGGGATAGGCCTTGAGGCAGGGTCCGGGGAGAAGACCAAGCTAGCGCTCTCAAGGCCGTCTCCGAAGTAGAGTCGGGCGACCAGCGAAACGCGACGCCGCCGAGGCATACACCCTGCCACCTGGAGACCAAGAGCGAGTATCCCTAGAGGAGCCAGGACTAGGACAGAGACGTCCTCTAACTGGGACTCAGACCCTGAAAGCCGCCTCCTCCCCCCATTAGGGCTGCCACCCCCGGGTCACCGCCCTCCCCAGCTCCCGTGTCCGAGAGCATCCAACGTCTCGGCCTTCCCGGAGGGAAATGGGAGCCGCCTCCCGCAGCTCAGGGATAGCCGGGGTAAGGATGAGAAGGGGTGTCAAGGGCCAAAGCGAGGGCAGAGGCCGCAAGGCACCTGGGAAGGAGCCAGGAAGGAGGGGCCGAATCAGCAGCTCCCCACCCCCGCCGGCGCCTGGGATCGCGGCCCGCGGAGAGAGGCTGACAGGCGGCAGATGGCACACGCTGGGGGAGGGGGGCGATTGGCCTCGGCTCCAGGGTGCCCCCGCCGCGGGCTGCCTCTCCTAGGAGGAGGGGGCGGAGAACAGCCCCCGGCTCGCCCTCCCAGGCTCTCTGGGGGTTGGAGACTGCGGATCGGGCCCAGTCGGGAGCCGGGAGAGAGAGGGGGCGGACAAAAGGAGCACGGTGGGGAAGGGGTTGCTGGAGGATAGGAGGGGTCGCCGGGCCGGAGGGCTGGTTGGAGACCCGCAGCGCTGCCCTTTTTCCACCCTTGGGAACTGCGGAGGGCCCAGAGGCCAGAGGAGGGGGTAACAGGATGGGGGGCAGGCGATAGTCTATCCACAAGGGAACTAATCCACAAGGGCTGGGGGTCCTGGAGAAGGGCACAAAGTTTTCTGGACCCCGTCCCGAGTGTCGCCGTCGTACACGTTCGCGTCCCGACGCCCCCCCTCCCCCCGCTAAAGACCTGGCTGCCGTCTCCCAGTTCTGTGGCAGTCAGGGTGCGGAGGGAGCTCGACCTCGTCCCTGCCTCGGCCCGGCCAGCTTTCTCAGAAGCTTGTTTCATTTTTAACTCCTTCCAGAAATATGCTGTTTTAAGGAAAATTCCAGAGCAGCAAAAATCCGGTAGCTCCTACTGAAAGGGTCTCAAGGGGCACTGGGTGAGGGCAGGGCTAGCTGCCTGCCGCGTGGGCTTCGCTTCTCACCAGCCTGGCGACCTGAGACCAGAAAAAGGACATTTTCAGGTGACACTTTGTATCCCACCTGCCTACTTCCGGCAGGGGATCCAAGAGTCTGGGTCCCTCCCGCCATGAGAAAGTCCCCCGGTGGCCTCTTCTTCCTCATCTGCAAAGGGGACAGCTGCTCCTCCCCTACCCAGAGGAGAGGCTGGGAAAAACCCTTCGTAAGCTGTAGGGAGCCACCATCATAAATGCAAGAGAAATTACAAGTTAATGTAATTTTTGAAAGCAAATGAGACCTTGCTCACATAAATGGGCATCTTCCTTTCGAGTCACAACTTCACTGGAGAACAGGGCACCTCTCACCTAAGGTGTTGCCTTTTCCCATCCAATTCTGCTTGCTCCTAATGATGTATATCCCCAGACACACAGCAAGTGAGGTTCCTTTGAGTTTAAAAAGAAGCCGGCGTCGTCCAGAGCTGTCCGGTGAACGCAGAAGGGGCTGTAGGTGGCAGATAACAAGGTAGGACAATGAAGTAAAGTGAGATGGGGTTCCTTTTGTGACCTCTAAACTAGTATCCCCGAAAAGTCTCGAGAGTTGTTCAAGAGGTGCTTTTCAGGAAGTGACCAAATGACCGTCTTCTCCCCCCATACGTGCACACACACACTTACTTTAAATGACGCTTGAATATATACAATTTGGAATTTGTGATCTTTGTTTACCGTTTTAATAACTTGAGAGTCACACTCTCCACTGGGGACATTTGCATCAGCCTATAAGAAACAGTCATTTCAGGGAGGGAAGACGAACCCCCAATTTCCCCCCAGAAATAAGTTCATTCCTTTGTTATTTGTTTATTCAACCTTCATTTATTCATTGTGTGCCTACTGTGTGCCCAAACTGAGGGGAAGGCAATGAACAAGAAGGACCACAGTCCCTCCCTGCTGGGGCTTGTTCTCTGATGGGGAGGCTGACTTTTAATAAATGGCCACATAAATAATTATTTAATTACCGTTTTGAACAATCCTGAGAAGGAAAAGTATAGTGTAAATGAGGCCAAAAAACAGAGGGTCACAGTGGTGGTCTGGCTGAGAGCCTGAAGGAGGAAAGAATCGGGAAAGAGGACAAAGAACAGAGTTCCTGGCAAGGTGAACAGTGTGTGGAAAGGGCCTGAGGTGGAAAGGAGCTGAGTGATTCCGAGGGGAAGTTGTCACAGTTCCGAGCAAAGGGCCCAAGGAGGTCACCAGGCTTAGAAGCCAATCTGATCCATCTTCCAGTCCAGCCTCCCTCATTGCCTCACTGGAGAACCTCGAGAAGGGACTCTGTGAGTCCAATTTCTCATCTGCAAAATGGGAATGCAGAGAACATGCATCTCACGGGGTTGTCCTGAGGATTTCACGTTAGTTAAGTGCTGCCGGTCTGGCCCAGAGCAAGGCCACGAGGCCTGACAGCCATTATCAGACCTTCACTTCCTTCCTTCCTGTCTCTCCCTTTCACCGCCCTTCAAGGTCAAAAGTATTTCTAGAGGGAGATGCCAATCACACAATTGCAAATTCCCTCCTCGCACTGACAAGTCCCTCCTCCCCCGGGCTGCTGCTTTCCAGAAGTTTTCTAGCAGCTTTAGGTCTGTTGAGAAGGCTCTGTGTTTGAGAGGACTTGACTTTTCCTTTTGCTCTTTTGCGTTTTTGTTTCATTGTAACCACCCATCTAGTCGTGGAATCCAGGTTTTCCTGGGCACTCCTGTCCTGGGGGTACTCAGGAAGCAATGGCTGTGCCCTGTGGTTGAACCTGTCAGGAGATAACTGGCCACCACCCACCATCCAGGTCTTCCCGCCTCCACAGAGGTCTTCGCAGCATTGAGGATTCCTTTCATATGGCTTGGTCTTGAAACTTCTGAGACTTCAGAACAGGGTAAGTCAAGATAGAAGAGAGTCCCTTTCTCTGCTCTTAGTTCTCAGCCTGGTGTTTTGGGGAGGGAAATCCCTACAGATGCTCCTGCAATTCCCCAAGGGTCCCATGACCGCAACTCAAAGAGGCCAGCGGCAGGCCCAGACATCTGCGTCCCTGGAGCTGTGGGAGTACAGTGCCAAAAACAACAAGTCGGGTGTGGGAACCTCCTGTCTTCTCCAGTTTCTGTTCAGCTGGGAAAGCCATTTCTATTTTATCATCATTATTATAATTATTTAATTCTTCAAGCATCAGCAGTCTTTGCAGGGAACACCCACAAGGCAGCAAAGAAACCAACTTGGCAGAAGGGTCCCGGTGGACTCACACCCTCAGAAAGCTTGAAACTCCTGACCTGGCCCTGAGACCTCCACCCAGACCACCTCCGGGTGCCCCAGGGTGCGGCACACACAGACCTGGGGTCACTCTTAAAATGCTTCTTTTACAATGTTTGTGATTCACTTTGAAAGAAAAAAGCAAGCCAGTGTATAATGAATGTGATAGATGCCCACTTTTCTAAGCTTGAACTAGGAATGGTCCTATCAGGCAGGGGCACATTTCGGAACTGGTCACAAGGCCTTTGGCCATCGGTAACTCCAGTGGCCACCAATGTTTTGCTAATTAGCAAACAGGGTATCCCAAAAAAGTGATAGATTTAGAAATGGGCACTCACTGGTGGAATTAAAGGCATTTAAGGTACAGTTGAGCAAAATGATCTAGAGACACTCCCCACCTTGCCTGCACAGGGAGTGTAAATCTGGTGAGGCTGGGGTAGCCTGTCCCTTTAGGGCAAGCCCCTTCCCACCACCACCCCCAGGCTCTGTCCCTTCAGGGTCCTGTGTCCAGCCATCAGGTATGATTACTGACTGCATGGTGCCCAGCAGAGGACACAAAAGCCTGCCTGGCAATGTGATGGGGCTTGTCTGGAGTATATCTCTCACATGGGAAGTGGTCAGATACCCTTAAAGGACAGAATGCCAGCGCTTCGTTGACCTGACAAAACTGGTTGTAGGACCTGTTTTGTCCTTGGGGTGATCCTGCTTTCACAACTTTCTCGGTGTGAGACAGAATTTGGCCAGAGACTTGCCTTCACCATCACCTGGTAGAGAGGTTAGGCGGGAATAGCAAACGCTTACCCACCTCCAACCTCTTTTGTGACCACAATTATTTACCAAAAAGATCTAAGAGTGTGCAGGACCAAACTCACTAAGATAATTTTGCAAAAAAAAAAAAGTGATATTAGGTTGTTACCTGTGCACATACCCTTTCCCCTCCCATTCCCCCACCATCATGAACAGAACCTACAAGGCCTAAGAGAAACGCCATGAAAATTTCAGAAGAGCATGGCATGTGGGGTCCCTGTGCTGGCACATACAGTGGAGGACCCAGTGCCCACAGGCAGGTAGGCGGGAAGTGAGATCATCTGGGCTAAGCCTGCCCTGCTCCCCATTACATCTCTGGTGCCCTGCAGATGCTCAGAACTTAGTCAGGGCATCGGGAGAAAAACTGTCAACCTGTGCCGCATACAGAGGAGGTGCCCACTACACCTCTGTGCAATCAGCCATTTTCACATGGTTCATATGGTGGACAACAGAGGCCAACTGGTAAAAACCTTTGCCTACCCGGCTAGCTATCTCAGGGCAAAGCCCCAGGTTTTGACAAGTATCCCCTTCACGCCACAGTGCCCACTTCATGCCCAGTGAATGGTGGTGACTGGAGAAGCACGCTGACCCAGGAAGCCAGAGGCAGACTGTAGACAGACTGGGCCACCGCAGAACACAGAGGCCGGTCTCAGGGAAAAGGGCTCAGCCTCTCAAGCCAGACAGGCCTTGATGTGAATCCCAGGGCAAAGCAACCCCATTTATAAAACGAGGAGAATAATGCCAATGGCATAGGCGGTTGGGAGCCATAGGGTAATCTCGCTGTTGACTTGCCTCAGTCATGTGTAGGGCATGAAATGAGCAATGCTGTCACATGCCTGACACACAGCACTTGGGACACGGCAGATGCTTGATCAATGTTATGTTTTGATTGTGGTCCTTCAGTGAGTGGTATGGCCGTGACCCTGCTGAGGGGTGGGCTGACGGCGGGGAGAGCTCATTGGCAAGGCCCAGCGAAGGCAAGAAAAGAGAGCTGGTCAGGCATCTTCCCTGAGAGGGGCTCTCTTTTATCTGCCAGTTCCCTGGATTCATTACCAGGTCCTTCCATACTGTACGTGCTTAATAAACGTCAGCTATTGTTAATATTCATAGGCAAAGCACACACAACAGCCACTCAATAAGTTTAGGTTCTCTGAGTGGCCTCAGACGAACCCTCTGTCTGCCTCAGTCTCCCCATTTGTGAAATCTCTCTGGTTCTCTGACTAAATGAAGAAGCAGATCTGGGTTTACTCCCATCCTCTGGCCCCACCAGCACCCGGCCAGCCATCAAAGCCAGAGGAAGCAGAGGAAATTCAGGTGAAAGGGCACCAACAGGAGGTGGTGGGTCTTAGGCTGGGAGCAGAGGGAGGCCGGGCTCGGACCCCTGTGGACCAAGCCTGGGGTAGTATTTCCCAGAGCCTGCTGCTGCCTCCTCTGAGTGCCCCCTGGCCCCATCCTGGTCATGCACATTGGGACATGCCAGGGCCTGGCTTCCCAGGGGCCAGAGGGAGCTCCCGCAGGGGACTTCAAAAGCCCAAATGCCTTTCAGAAAGGAACTAAAACTTTCTGCTTAACCAAAGCCTCCACAGGAGAAGAACAGCCTAGCCCTTTTCTTTTTAAGTCTATTTTCCAGCCGGCTGGCCTGGTCATTCTCTTTTTTTCCTATTATAAACGGTCCCAGCTGCAACACACAGGGAAAAAAACCATCTCCCAGGCCTGGACAGGGGCCGGTCGCAGCCACAGCCGCCTGGCTGGCCTCCTGCGGCAGACAAAGGCGGCTCCAGCCTCCGGCACCCACTGGGAGAGGCCCTGGAGCCCCTGTCCAGAGCCAAGGCCACAGCAGGAGCAAGGGGAGGATTCGGGAAGTTTCTGCCAGCACTCCAAACCTTCTCCGGCCCCCGGGGAGCAGAGCTGCCATCCGGCCAAGCCAAGGACTTCTGAAGAGCCTGTTTGTTAGGGCAGAAAATGAAAGATCAGGCTCCCCCTTATAAAGCCACAGGATTCAGGGCTTTAGACCTGGAAGGGCCCTATGAGATGATCTAGTCCAACCACCTGGCTGGAAAGATGGGGAAACTGATGTCTTGGGGGACTTACCCAAGGTCACCTTGCCAACTAACGGCAGAGCCGACTCTTGAAGCCAAGGCTCACAATTCCAATATTAAGTAGCAAAGAAATGTTCCAGGGGGGGGGGGGGTGTCAGGAGAGGGACCTTAATATCCTGAGGTTGCCAGATGGAGTGGGGATGTCCTTTCTTTTAGTAATAAGTCAGACGGACCTGGGACAACCCAAAAACAGACAACCTGCTTTGGACTCTCCACTCCCCTGCCTCCCAGCAAGTTATTTCATTTCTCTGTGCCTCTGTTTCCTCATCTGTGAACAAATGGAGTTATGCTGGTATCTACCTTGTAGGGCTGCTGTGAGAATTAAATGAGCCAATATGTAAACCACTTAGGAGAGTACTCAGAAGTTAGCTGATTACCTATAACTGTAAAGATTTGTTTTCTTCACCCACCCAACAAAAATGTATTTGCAACCTCTGGGCTCTACTCTGTGACAGGCTCTGGACCAGATGCTGGGGATGCAGCTGGGCAAGGCAGACAGGTCTGCGGCCTACTAGAACTTCCAGTCAAGGGGAGTTAAGAAGACTGATCACTGTGGGCTGTCTAGCCCAGTGCCTGATGCAACACACCCCAGTTCCTCAGTTCTCCCAGTGGGCATGTAGCAGATGTCACAAACAGCTGTCTCCAGAGCAAAACTGACCAAGCAGATGAGGCCAGGAGACTGGAGAACCCAAGGGGGCTCCAAGGAGAACACCCTTGCCAAGAGGTGAGAAGCTACCACGCAGCTTTTTGTGCCCTGATGTTGACAATTACTTTTAAGTATTCTAATTATGTTTTTAAGTGGGATTGGGCCCAAGGTGGATAGTTAGCGACCTCCCCAGCCTGGTGGGTCTGGTTCATCCTCAGAAGAGCCCGGGCCCCCCGCTGCCTGCCTGGGGTACCACGGAGGCAGAGGTGGTGCACAAGCAAGAGGGAGCCCCGGTTCTGTACCCTTAGCTCATGCTCCATGCCGGGGTGGGGCCCTGGAGCCCGCCGCAGCGCTCAGCTCCCCACCTCCTCGCCATGGCCCGTGCGTAACCTGCCTCCCGGGACGGGTTGGGGCGCCAACCCACCTTCAAAAATCCAACATCCAACTGTCCTCCTCCTTTGCCCTCCAAACCCCAAGGATTTCCCAGAATCTCGGCCTCAGGTCGAAGGAGTGGGGGTGGGGGGCGCAGAACCACGCTCCCCTTGGCCTGAGGCAGGAATAAGCTCCCCCTCTTCCGCACCTTTCTCCCCAGTGCCCCATCCCCAAGGCCCAGCCCGATATCCTGCAGAGAGCTCTTCCTACAGCACCTAAGCTGATGCCCACGCGCTGTGATTATCTTCATTTTACAGGTGAGAACAGAGGCTCCCAGAGGCTGTGTCACTCACTGGTCTAAGGTCACACGGACCTTAAGGGATGGAGCCAGGATGGAAATTAAGGTGGACGCCCCTCCAAAGCTGGAAATTTTCCCCCGCCCAGTCAGTTAATTTCAGTTTCTACACCTTGCCTGAAGCATAGTGTTGATGTATTGATTTTAGATTGATGGTTTATAAAGACATGGATAGGCAGATATAGAGATAAAGATGGTATTTGGGAACCACAGATAATTGTATCAGGTGTCAAGTTTGTGGAGAGGGATAGCCTTCCCCCAAATCTCCATCAACTCTCAAATTCTTTTGTTTTAATTTTTAACTAGGGAAGATTTCAAACAAGCAGAAAATAATATAGCAGATCCCCATAGGCCCCCAATACTTGTTAAAAATTTACCACATTTGGCGGGGGGGCTGTCTTTGATAGGGACAAGTGATGTTCTTTCAATCTTACTCAAATGTAGCTTCAAGTCAAATGTCCTAGGTACCCTCTACCCTCTACAACTAGACCCAAGCCCCTCCTGTTTTCCACTTCAGGAGGGAAGCTCCAGGGGCTTTAACTGAAATATTGTATCTTGAACACTTCAATCACCATTTGACCCTGGGGGAAGGGCCCCGTGAACAGGCAGTGCAGGTGGCAAGGGTTGCATTTTACAGGGATGCCATCTGAAGCTCAAGGCCAAAGTTCTGCCCTCTCTTGCCCCTCCCTGGCCCTGCCTCCCTGTTTACGTGCTGCTCTCCTTGGAAGAGTGGGTGCAGAAAGGAAGGGGTGCCTTCAGAGGGAGGGGCTGCGAAGCCAAAGCTCCTGGTAAGGGGGAAGGAGCCAGGCTGTGCCCACCTCCCAGGGTGAGGGCTGCAGGGCCCTGGGTGGTCAGCTACCCTGCCCGCTCCACAGGGGCCACAGGGTGCTTGTTGGGCCCCTGCAGAGAGTGAGCAGAGACAGCCAGTAGGGCATCTGGGAGTTGAAAGGGAGGGATCTTAGGTCACCTTGGGGGTGACAGGCATCGAATCAGGCAGGTTTGTATCTCCAGGCATGATGCAGGGCTCACCTGTCATGGAGGACCGTCCACCAGGTCAGGTGGTAGATGCTGGCTCTTGTACTTAGGTGTCTTTCAACATCCAGAAACATGCACAGAAAAACACACACCTTTTGGGGACCTTCCTCATGCAAATGTATCTATCAAGCTAATCCCAAGGTTTGGAGAAATCTAAAGCCAGAAATGCTGTGTCTCTTCTTGGGCAGGTCCTTGGCCTCACTTGGGCTTTCAGCAAAGTCACAGAATAGAAGCAGTGAGATATAATAACAATAACAACAGTATATTTGGTTTTGTTTAATGTCTGTCTTTTCCACTAGATTAGAAGCCCCGTGAGGACAGGGAACTTTTGTATCTCATTAGCTGCCTGTCCCCAATGCCTAAGGCAAGCCTAGAAGAGCCTAGCCGCTAAAATAATTACTTTTTGCAAAGAATGCAACTTTACCCTCCCAGAAGTAGGGAATGGATGTGTGGGGTGGGTAGACAGTTGTTCTCACTCCCTGACAAGCTCAATTTTTAGCCAGTTTCCCAACAATGAAGGATGTCCCATCTTATCTCTTTTCTGAAGCTCTGTTCAAACCCCTGAACTTCCCATCCCCCAGACAGAATTAACTGCCCAGTTTGCAGCTGGGGATAATGTTGCTATTACATGATCTTTCTCTATTTTTGAAAGACTGAATAAGAAGCACTATAATTGAAACTACAGGAATGCAGAAAGAAAATTACCCACAGACCCACCCAAGATTAAAACAATGTTTTCCTTTGCCCGTGACATTAGCTTCTCATTGCCCATCTACAAATTTGCTCTCACAGATTTACCATAGTACCCCACATAAACATTAGGTCACATATTTTCCGTCAACATTATGCAGGGCACACCCTCCTGGTTTTGCTGTTAACCAAGTTAACTTCTCTTTCTTATCTAGCTCTTTCCCAGTCCCCACTTCCAAAGATGGCTGGTGCGTAGCCTTCCAGAGGGATTCTCCATGTTCACAGGTCATATACAAGCAAAAAGTACTTAGACGGGAAGGGGCAGGGCTGGTATTAGTGTTAAAAGGTGCATCACATTACAGACATTGGACATTTGTGCACCTCTGGCTCTCCTTACTTGACCATATATCATGGAAGCACTCCAGGGCACTTAGAATAAAACATTTTTCATGGTCCCATACTGTCATATGTGTAGACGTATCACAATTTGACCTTTCCTCTTGGAGGTAAATGTTTCCAGGTTTTTATCACTTCAAAAAACATTTCCGTAAGTATCCTTGTATATTTATCCTCAGGTCCCAGGATGGAATCTCAGGAGTGTGGTTGCTGGACAGAGGCTATGTTTTCTGTTTTGTTTTGTTTACATTTTAATATATATTGCCAAATTTCTTTTCCCTCAAAACTGTAACAACTCACATTTCCACCAACTACATAGGAGCCTGCCTCCCCTCTCCAACCCCTTATCAACCAAAACAAAGTGACATCACCCATTTTTTAAAAATATTTATTTATTTGTTTGGCTGCGCTGGGTCCTAGTCACCGCTTGCAGGACCTTTAGTTGAGGCATGTGGGATCTAGTTCCCTGACCTGAGCCTGACCTAGTTCCCACACCTGAGCCCCCTCCACTGGGAGCATGGAGTCTTAGCCACTGGACCACCAGGGAAGTCTCCACCCATTTTTAATTTTGCTCATCTGATGGGCATAAAAAAGGCATTTCATCTGGCTCTCATTTGCATTTTTCTAGACCAGGAGTCAAATTTCTTTTTCTAGACCAGATACAAACTTCTTTACATGTGTTTTTGGCTGTTTCGGTTTCCTCTTCTGTGACATGTCTAGCTGTATCCTTACCCTTTTCGAGGGGCCCTGTGATCACGCACTTATCTCAGTGCATCATAATTACTTATGTTCCAGCATGCTGTGAGCTCCACCGGGGAAGGCCTGAATCTTATTCTTGGCAACATCACCAGCACCTAGCACACAGTAGGGCTTCAGAAAACACTGAGCGAAGGAAGCAGCCCCTACCAGCCCTGGGAGACTGCATTATGCAGCCCTCAGGCCCAGTCACCTGGGCAGCCTGGTGTGTCCTCCTGATAGGAGGACCTGTGCAGGTTCTCACACTGGGCTATTTGTTTATTTCTCTCAGCTCACTGTCACAGGAACTCTTCACCTGGAATTATTTTTTTTCCTGCATCGGGTCTCAGCTGTGGAGTGCGGGCTTCTCTCTAGATGCAGTGTGCGGGCTCAGTTACGGTGCGCAGTCTTAGCTGTCCCGCGGCATGTGGGATCTTAGTTCCCCGACCAGGGATCGAACCCCCCGTCCCCTGCATGGGAAGGCGTATTCTTAACCACTGGACCACCAGGGATGTCCCTCACCTGGACTTTTGAAGAGCTCCTTGGCAAAGCCAAGTGGAATCACATCCTAAACACTCCCGAAGAGCAGAGGGCCTTGGCTGCCTCCTTTCTCCTCCTTCCCCCAGAGGACGAAGGTCCATCCCGCCCCCCCTACAACTCCTTGTGGAACGTGTGGCCCAGGAGTGTCAAGTTCTTCTCCTGCAGGAAGCCATTCTCACACTCCTGCTCACTGTGAGTGAGAGGGTCAGAGGAGGAGGAAAGGTATGGGGACCCCCACCAGAAATGACCCCAAGTTGCCTTTCTCGGGGGGCGGGGGGCGGGGGCCTGCTCACGTGGTTTGGCTGCATAAAAAGAGCCCACTTGAACCAGGTATGTGAGTGCCTTACCTAAAGTAAGACTTACATGGGCAGCAGGTTTTTTTCCCAGCAGCCAGTCTGATTCCTTGGTTCCCCTCTGAGAAGCACGGTGGTGGAGGGGACAACTGCCCCTTCTGATCTCCAAAGGAACATCTGCTTAAATTACTCTGGACCCCCATGTCTAGTTTAGGAATGTTGGAGCCCTACCCCACCATTGCCTACGGCCATATTCATTCATGTAACGTATAGGGCACCTGTTATGTTCCAGTCACTAGGGAAACACTAATGATCAAACAGGTAAAAATCCCTGCACCTGTGGCGCTGACATTGTCACAACTGCTTAACTACTTTGTAGTGTGAAAGCAGCCCTAGACGATATGAAAATGAATGGGCGTGGCTGTGTTCCAAGAAAACTCTATTTATGGACACTGAAACTTGTATCCCATATAATTTTCAAGCATCCTGAAATATTAGTCTTCTTTTGTCCCCCCTTCACCACCACGACCATTTAAAAATGTACAAACCATTCTGAACTCGAGGGAGGGCCATGTAAAAACAGGTGGTACCATCCCCTGTTCTAGATAATAAAAACTGAAACTCACACAGCCCATATATGTGGCAGGAGTGTTCTAGTGCTTATGTAAATTAACTCATTTCATCCTCATGATAACCCTGGAAGATATGTCACTGCCATTGGCTCCACTTCACAGAGAAAGAAAGAGGCACACGGAAGCGGGTAAGTTGTACAATTGCGGGGTCAGGATTTGAATCCAGAATCCAAAGTGTATGCCCTTCTACACTATTCTATACCTCCGCCTGCAAACCCCCAACAAATATACAGTTGTCTTTGTACCTACTATGCATACAAAGAAAGGTGTAGCCACTAAATGTACAATAAAGGAATTTTAAACTCCAACCTTTATGAGACAGGTGTTAGCATCCCCACTTGGAGGGGGTGTGCTTGCCGTGACGGCCCTCACTCTGCTCCCTTTGCTATCAGCTTCTTCCCTTTGCCCACCTTCCCCTCCAGACACCCTCCGATGGCACTGCTCCTCAGCCTTCCCCACACACTGGCCACAGTGCAACTTGAATTCCGCAGCCAGAGTGACGCTGGCATCATTTCCCATATACTTGAGGGGGTAAGATTCAGAGTTAAACAGCCACAGGACAGAGACAGACCGGGGAGCTTGGGGTCCCAAGAAAGCCTTTTGGGGGAAGGGATATGAAGGGCTGGGGGCATGGGGTGGACCTCAGAAAGAACCTTCTCCTCAATGCAAGGAAACCTCAGTCTACCTCCACTCCCAACAGAAAGAGCCTCTGCCACCAGGTCTTTAAGGAGGAGAGGGAAGCAGGTGAGTATTCCGTGACTCCCAGAGAGCGTAGGGGAGATGCTTCTGGCATTAAACAAAGCCTTTTTATATTTAAACTACCAGCCCAGGGTTTTCAGAAAAGTTTCCCCAAGTGTCACTGAGGGTGTGTGCACAAAAAATTATACACCGGTGTATAAACACAGTGGGATGCAGAAACACGTGTGCACGTGAAAACACCCCAGCTAGGTCTAGACACGGCCACGACCGCCACGGGCCACTTGCCCCACGGCGCCACAGCGCCCGCGCAGCACACTTCGCGGGCTTTTGCGCGCCGGGGGCAGGGCCGGCCGGGGGAGTAGGTTCCACCAGGAATTCCAGAGCCACGGATGGTGGGAGGAGGAGGAAGCCGCCGCAGTAGGGGTGGAGGCGGGTGGAGGCGGGGAGGGGCGGGCGCCCCTGAGCTGGGAGAGCAGGGCGCGGGGCTAGGGGGCCGGGGTGGGTAGAGGTCGCGGAGGAGGGGCGGGAGAGCGAGGCCCCGACCCCCCACTGAGGGGCCGCCCAGCTGGCGGGGTGGGGGAGGGAGGACCTGGCGGCGGGAGGCCGGGGCCAGATCCCAGGGTCGAGGGGCCAGCGCAGCGGGCGGGAGGTGGGCGGGGGCGGGCGGGGGCTGAGCGGGGGAAGGGGAGAGGCCTGGGTGCGGCCTGGCCCGCGAGGGGCGGGGACGGCTGCCCGGGGTCGTTGGGACGAGGGGCCCAGAGACCCAATCTTGTGTCTCAGGGCAGGCGGCTGGAGATGCGGGGAGCGATGACCAACGGTCAGTGCGCTGGTCGGGGCGCCCTGCGCCGCCGGGTCCCTGGGCGGTCACTCCGCAGGCCCTTGGGTTCCTTTCTCTCTTCCTGGGGTCGGAGAAACCAACCAATCGAGAGCACGCTGGCCAGGTTCGCTGGGGCTACGAGGCTCGTCAGCCCCGGGCCTCATTAGCCAGGAGACTTGTGTACGGTTTTTTGTTTGTTTTAATGTGAGTCTGGGAGTCTGGTCCCTTTAGTTTAGGGGAGCAAAGAAGTGCGACAGTCGAGCCCTAGTTAAAAAAGAGCTCGGAAAAGCCTGATTAGAGATTGGTCTTGGAGAGAATCTTTGGCAACTCCTGGCACACCCTGACTATAAACGTAGCCCTTCTCTCTGTTGCTTGCCTATCAGTCCAGCCCCTGCCGGCATCTCCCACCCTAATCTTGGGAGTCAGATGCGCTTAGGTCCTGGGTTCCAAACTAGCTCTGCACCTCCCAGCCTGTGTCTCTCTGAGGGAGTCATACTACCTGACCCTCAGTTTCCTCACCAGTCAAATGGGCCGATTATACCTACTCTCTAAAACTGCCTGAGGATTCCCTCCACACACATGGAAGTTTTGATTTGTGTCAGTCCATGCCCCACCCTCAAATCAGTTTGGAGTGAATCTTTGGCATTTGCAATGAAAAGAGAGCCTTGGCCGACACATTGCTCAAGAAAGTAGGTGGGGCTTCCCTGGTGGCGCAGTGGTTAAGAATCCGCCTGCCAATGCGGGGGACACGGGTTCAAGCCCTGGTTCAGGAAGATCCCACATGCAGCAGAGCAACTACGCCCGTGCATCACAGCTACTGAACCTGCGCTCTAGAGCCCACGAGCCACAACTACTGAGCCTGCGTACCACAACTACTGAAACCCGCGCGCCTAGAGAAGCCACCACAGTGAGAAGCCCGCGCACCGCTCACGGTTGTGCAAAGAGTAGCTCCGTCTCACCGCAACTAGAGAAAGCCCGCGTGCAGCAACAAAGACCCAACGCAGCCAAAAATAAATAAATATATATATTTAAAAAAAAAAAAAAAGTAGGTAATGCCAAGCTCCAGGAACCTCTCCCCAGACTCCACAGCTGGCCAGAGGTGGAGCTGGGACCCTTGTCCCACAACCTCCAACCCTGGGCAGTTTTCCATTGTCTCAGTTTTGAAAGCAAGATGGACTTGTTTTCCAAGGCCAAGCTACTAAGTCAAAAGCAGCTACCAATTGCTTTTTCACCTTAATTCACTGCACACCATTTATGTGCCAAGACCTTTCCATGAATGAATCCTTCCTGCATTGTCCACAAGTCCCATTGGTCAGATCTGTAAGAGGAGGCTCAGTGGTGATGTGATGTAACTTACCCAAGTCACCCAGCCCATCCACGGCACAGACAGGATTCAGCCCTTCACCTGGTGCCTTGTGTTCACCAGGGTGCCTCACCCCAGACCTTAAATCAGAATCTCTTGAGACTTCCCTTGTGGTCCAGTGGTTAAGACCTCGCCTTCTAATGCGGGGGGTTGCGGGTTCGATCCCTGGTCAGGGAGCTAAGATCCCACATGCCTTGCGGCCAAAAAACCAAAACATAAAACAGAAGCAATATTGCAACAAATTCAATAAAGACTTTAAAAATGGTTCACATCCAAAGAAAAAATCTTAAAAAAAAAAAACACCTCTAGAAGGAGTGGTGGTGGGGCGGGGCGGTGTGGGCCTGAGCTTTTTCCTAATCCGCAGGTGATTTTAGTGTGTAACCCAGATGGGAACCACAGCACTAAATGTCAGGAAATTCTCCAGTCCAAAGCTAGCAAGCAAGGATCCCTGGCATGTTTTCTTTGGCCCTACAGTGTTTTATAAAATTTTGAATTCTTTGCTAGCAGGTAAAAATCAGGAAATTTCACACCAAAATCCAGATTTTTTTACTCCTTCAATAGTTGGAAAATCAGACCACATCGATGTATTTACACAAGGTAGCCACCTACAGTTGACTGGAGCAGAGAGACAGTGTGGAGCTGCTGTAGGGCTGGCACAAGCCACCAGTTCATCAGGGCCCCGTCCACTCCACCACACCGGCTATGTTTCCTATCTGACTTCGCTCGTTGCACAAATGGGGAAACTGATGTCAGAGGGGCAGAGGATTGTCCAGATACCCACAGGTCAGGTTCAAGGGATAGAACTGGGACTGGGAAGAAACCAGTTCTCCCAGCTTTCAGTCCTGTGCTCATCTCTGACCCTACACAACTGTCTTGGAGTCATTTTAAGAGGAGGTCACTCTGTGTGTGGAAGACACCCGTTAACCCCTGGGAAGCAGGAGGCATGCACCTGTACATCAGCCTGGGAAGGCCCTGCTCCCAGCCAACCCCTCAGCCTCTGCTGCCGGGTGCCCATTTCGTGACCCAGAAGCTTGCAGGACTGTGTAACTCAGAGGCTCCAGCAAATGAGTCCACATCTACGTAGATAATTTAAATATTCTGATAATTACAGGGGGGTACATTATAAGCTGGATTCAGCTACCTGTTGGGAGCTGTCAGGGGTCCGAGTGGAAATCCATAACTGGAAGGTAATGTTCTGGGGTGGGAGCTGGGTCAGACCTGGAGGAAACAGAGGCCTAGGTGAAGATGGACAATCTGATTCACATTTTCAGCCGCTCAGAATGAGGGAGTAGGCAGAGGTCTCCTCTCCCATCCTACGGAAGGGCAAACTGAGGCTGGAACTGACTTAGAAAGCAGCAGGTGAGAGCTGGGAGACACCTTGGGACCTGAACACATTCACGGGCGGCAGATGAGTTTCGTCTCACGTGCCATCTGTGATTGATGGGTACTGTTCCCCGGGGCATGGGGTCTCCAGGTGGGCCCAGCAGGAAAGAAGGCCAAGATCTGTGGGTATGTCTGCCCCTGGCTGGGTATGGGGAAAGGGGCAGGGAGATGACAGAAGTGTTTTAAGCTAACAGGATATGCCAAGACCTGCAGGGCCCGTAGAGAGTAGCATGCGTAAGCTGTTGGGGACCAGATTACACAGGCCATGGGGCCAGTTAAGAAGCTTCCATTCATCAAACCCCTTTAAAGGATTTTAGAGGGAAATGACCAACTGAGGCCAGAGAGCTCTCTCACGCAGGCTTCCAGAAAGGCCAAGACCCATGAAGAGGCTGTCCCAGCTCTTCAGGCCAAAGATGATGCTGCGAAGGCAAGGGCAGGGTGGGCAAGGAGACCCAGAGACGCCCCCTCACCACAGCACAGGCCAGATTACAGATCTGTGGGTGGTCATCTGGGAGTGATGTCTTCCATCTTTGCAGGTCAGCCTGGGAGCTGCTCAACCCTTTCTTGGTCCCCAGCTCTCTTTCAAGGAAAAACAAAGACACAGCACTCAGGATGCCAAAGGCCCAGGATGCCCAAGGCCAATGTGGGTAAGGAGGCAAGAAGCACACGAGGAACACTCAGGCCCGATTCAGTCTGTGGTCCAGGGAACCCTGTCCCCACCTTGCAGGCCTTAGTGGGTGGAAGGCTGGCTGTGGGCCCTCCAAGCAGGCTAGATTTGCTGAATTTTCTCATCTCTACCATAAACCACTGAACTCAGAGCAGAGGTTACAGTTAGGCCCTGCAAAAGGATGCAGGAAATGTGGTCTGGACCACTCCTTACCAGGTGAAGAGATAGATCAAGTTCACCTCTTGAGTTTCTGGACACAAGTCTCTCCAGCGAGGGCCGCAGATCCTCTGATAGGTCCCTTGAAGCCCTCCTCGTCTTGCGGGTCTCTGAGCTCACAGGCCTGTGATACCCCTGGCTGGTACAGGCATTTCGGGGTGCTGGTACAGGCCAATGCCCAGGACAGCAGACCACTCAGGGTCAAGAGGCTTTGTCCCCTCCCGGGACCCCAGACACAGTCTCACCTCCTTGTGGGGGTGCCTGGTACGGTGAACCAGGGATGGGATGTGGGGCTGTAGGAAGAGCAGAGCTCTCCTCCCATTCTTTCTGCTTCCCTGCTGCGTGTCCTTGGACAAGTTGCTCTCCTCTCGGGTCGTCACTTCCCCTGCCCCGCCCACTGCACAGGGCTGCAGTGGGGCCCAGGAGCCCAGAGACTGAGATCTTAGGCTGCGTGCCACTTGAGTCTGGTTCCCAAATATCCTCAGAGGCCTGTGTTCAGAGCTGGGATGCTCCAGCACACGAGATAAGGCCCAGCCCCAAAGACATACTCAGTGTGGCAGGGGAGGTAAACCCCAAACAGATGGTTTTCGTAGTGTGGCAAGACTAACTTCCGGTAGTGTGGCCGACTGAGTCGCAGACGTGGGCGTTGTGCTCTCTGGGCCGCAGGGGGTAGTAGAGTTCGCTCAGGGTCCGCTTCGTCTGGATTCGAATCTTCGCCCCACCACTTGCTCGCTGTGCAACCTTGGGCAAGTTACTTCACCTCTCAGAACCTCCATTTTTACATCTGTAAAACGAGAAGAACGATAATAGCCAGCATTTTGTGAGCACCAACTACGTTCCTGGAACTGGTCTAAATCATTTCTTAAAACCAACCTTGGATGTAGGTACTATTCCAGCACCAGTGGACAGACAAGGAGACTAAAGCCCAGAGAGGCAAAGCAAGTCACATGAGATCACACAGCTGGTAGGTGGCAGAGCCAGGCCGCTCCAACAAGGTCCCTGATCTCTACCTTCCAGGGTTAGTGAGGAATAAGAGTGACGACACATGGGTCAGGCTTGACACCGTGCCTGGCACACCATAAGCTCACCACAGTGTGTGTTCATTGCTGTGAATGCTGTCATGGTAGGTACATTAGTTTGCTAGGGCTGCCGTAACAAAGTACCATAGACTGCATGGTTTAAACAACAGAAATTTATTTTCTCACAGTTCCGGAGGCTAGAAATCTAAGATCAAGGTGTCGGCAGGGTTGGTTGCTTCTGAGTTGTCTCCTTGGATTGTAGATGGCTGTCTTCTTCATGTATCTTCACCCCACCTTCCCTCTGCATGTGTCTGTGTCCAAATTTCCTTTTTTATTATGACTCTTTTTAACTTAATTACCTCTTTAAGACCCCATCTCCAAGTACAGTCACTTTCTGAGGTCCTGGGGGTTAGGACTTCAACATATGAAATTTGAGGGGACCCAATTCAGCCCATCCCAGTAGGACATATAGTGGCCTGTCACCATGGCAGCGGCAGAGAAGGAACAGGCTGGACGAGAGATGGTGGCTGCCCAGATGGCCCCTGGCCCTGTCAGTCTGGCTGTCAGCTCCCCAGAGCCCTGGTCAGTGGTACGAGGGTCAGGGCAGGCTTGGGCCCTGGACACAGTGTCAGGGGTCCCTCCTTGAGGATGGAGCCTACAGGGTGGGGTCCCCTCCCTCAGGCTTCACACACACAGCCCCTCACATGGAAGTTGGTGCCCCAGCACCGCGGATGGCACTCTACGGACCCTGCCCTGACGAGGGCATCATCTCCAGGGCCAGAAAGGACATCTGGGCCCCAATTACCACCTGGACAGCTCACCAATCCTCCCTCCTCCTGCCCAGATGCACCGCAGACCAACAACATGCTCACAGGCCAGGAAGCTTCTTCCAGCTCTCGCTCTTCCTCAGGAAGGCTTTCTTAAACTTCGTTGGGAATCATGCCTGCAATAAAAGATGACAACGAAGAAAGATCCCTTAACCTCACTCCGGGATTCATGATTTTTCAGCATTATTTGGCCTTGCACTTGGCTGGGTTAGGCCAGGCCTGGACAGTGGGCTGAGTGCAGCCCCAGGTGTCAGCCTTAAAGCCTTTGGGAGGCAAATCCTGAAGCCACGACCACAGCCATGTCTGGGTTCATTCTGGGTGAGGGGGCTTCCCACCGGCTGTCAGCTGCCCCCTCTTCTCCCAAAGATGTCCCCTCCTCTCCAGCTCATTGTCACCACTCTAGTGCCGGCCACCATCTCTCTCACCTGAACAGCTATTTCCCCTCCTAGGTGGTCTCCTGCTTTGTTCGCTGCCAATCCATGAGCCACAAAACAGCCAGAGCTGCCTTCTCATACATAAATCTGATGATTATCAACTTAAATGCAGTTAGGAAAGTCCAGCTCCTTCCTGACCGGATGTTGACCCTGGCCTCCTTCTCCCCGCCAGCCTTTGCCCTTGCCCTTCTCTGCCTAGAATGCTGGGCGCTAAGCATGCCCTCACTCGCTGTCAGCCCCCTTGGGCTCCCACGAGCCCTGCCTTCTCCAAGGGCTTTGAACTTCTCTGTTTTCTGAGGTCCCACTGCATGGCCGACCCTGGGCCGGCATGCCCACGCTCCTAGCATCCTCTGCAGCTAGGGCTGGGGTCGGTGTGGCTCAGGTGGTGGAGAATGCCTGCCTCTTGCATTCACCTTAGGACTGCAAAGAACTAGGGAATAGTTTGTTCTGCCCGGATATCTGTGAGCTCCAGGACCTCCCATCTCCCAGCTGCCCCTGTGACCTTGGGACTATTTCAGCCAGAGCCTGGTGGCTGAGCCTGGGGCAGGGGACAGGGGAGTGGACACTGCCAGGGTTCCACCTGCTCTGACTCAGTCTGCCCCAGCTGCCCCTGGACACCCTACAGCCTCGCTGGCCTCAGACATACCTTCCAAATGGGCTTGGGTCGGTCAAGGTCACCTGTATCAGTTTCCTACAGTTGCTATAACAAATCACCACAAACTTAGTGGCTTAAAACAACAAACATGTATTATCTTACAGACTTGGAGGTCAGAGTCTGAAGTGGGGCAAAATCATTTGGGTAAAATCAAGGTGTTAACAGGGCTGTGCTTCTGAAAGCTCTAAGGAAGAACCTGTTTGCTTGTCTTTTACCTGCATTCCTTGGTTGTGGCCCCTTCTTCCATCTTCAGATCCAGCAACATAACATCTTCAAATTTCCACTGCCTCTCTCTTCCACTTTCAGGGACCCTTGTGATTGTATTGGGCCCACCCTGATAACCAAGGATAATCTCTTTATTTTAAGGTCAGCTGATAGCAATCTTAATTCCATCTGCAAACTCAATTCCCCCCTGCCATCTTATGTACCATCTTCACAGATTCCAGGTATTTGACATGAACAGTTTTGGTTTTTTTTTTGGAGTTGGGGAGAGTGCATTATTCTGCCTACCACAGGGAAGGGCATCATGGCCCAAAGAGAGAAAATGCAGAGGTGGCAGTTCAGCAAGCTAGCCCTGGAGGCAACCACCTGGGTTCAAGCTCACTGCTTACCAGCCAAGTGACCTTGGGCAAGTCACTTCACTTTTCTCAACCTGAGTCTCCTCATCCAAATGGGGGATGATGTGATACCTGTACACAGTGGGGTACTACCCAGCAACGAAAAGGAAAGGACTATCAATACACACAGCAAGGGGGATGAATAGCAAAATTATTACAAGTGAATGAAACCAGACCAAAAAAGTACATACTGTATGATTTTGTATAACATTCAAGAAAATGCAGGGGCTTCCCTGGTAGTCCAGTAGCTAAGACTCCACGCTCCCAAAGCAGGGAGCCTGGGTTCAATCCCTGGTCAGGGAACTAGATCCCACATGCCGCAACTAAGAGTTCACATGCCAGGACTTACCTAGTGGTCCGGTGGTTAAGAATCCGCCTTCCAATACAGGGGTTGCGGGTTTGATCTCTGGTTGGGGAACTAAGATCCCACATGCCTCAGGGCAACTCAGCCCGCACACTCTAGAGCCCACGCACCACAACTAGAGAGCCTGAGCACTGCAACTTCTGAGCCGACGTCTGGCGCCACAACTAGAGAGAAGCTCACGCACTGCAACAAAAGATCCCACGTGTGGCAACTAAGACCTGATGCAGCCAAATAAAAAATAATTAATTAATTAATTTTTAAAAAAAGAAAATGCAAACCCATGTAGTGACAGAAAGCAGATCTGTGGCTACTTGTGGACAGAGGGAACCGGCGAAGGGCAGGAGGGAGGAGTTACAAGGGAGCACGAGGACACATTTGGGAGAGATGACTATGTTCCCTGTCTTGTTTGTGCTGATGTATGTGTGTGTGTCAAAATATCAAATTATATACTTTAAAAGGTATAATTTATTGTATGTCAATTATACCTCAATAAAGCTGTTAAAGTGGGAGATGATTATAGTCTCTCCCCATAGTGTGTTCGGGTCGAGTAAATGAATTAATTCACGAAAAAACATAGGACAACCCCTGGCACATAGTAAGTACTCAAAAAGCCTTAGCCAGGGCTTCCCTGGTGATGCAGTGAATAAGAATCAGCCTGCCAATGCAGGGGACACAGGTTCGAGCCCTGGTCTGGGAAGATCCCACGTGCCGTGGAGCAACTAAGCCCGTGAGCCACAACTACTGAGCCTGCGTGCCACAACTACTGAAACACGCGTGCCTAGAGCCCATGCTCTGCAACAAGAGAAGCCACCACAATGAGAAGCCCGCGCACTGCAACGAAGAGTAGCCCCCGCTTACTGCAACTAGAGAAAGCCCACACGCAGCAAGAAAGACCCAACACAGCCAAATATAAATAAATGAAAAACAAATGATAGGCATACATTAAAAAAAAAAAAGCCTTAGCCAGCATCATCACTAATGTTGTTGTCATGGTTAAACAGCAGTGCTTTTCCACCCTGGCTGCCTGTTAGAATCACCTGGAAAGTATTTTTAAAGCACCAATACCTGGGCCTCCCCTGCACAGAGTGTGATTCAGCTGACCTGGGGTGGGACCTGTGGCTGGACATTTTTAAAGCTCCCCAGGTGATTATATAAGATTTGAATAAGTCAGGATTTTTCTTCACTATACCAATATTTATGTAGTCCCACAGTGTGGAAATTATGCCAATCTCTTCCAGATAGTTCTGCCATGCAGGTCAACTCCTGTGGAGAAAGAGCTCTGGCCTCATTTATTCATTCATTCAGCAAATGTAACCCACTAGATAAATGTGGACCTAAGTTCCTGCCCTTCAGGATGCCTGATCTAATGATAGAGATGGATGAGAAAACAGATTCACACAGTGAGGAAAGGGTGGGGAGGAATCAGAGAAGCCTTCACAGAGAAGATGACATTTTTTTTAGGGTCCTGAAGAATGTGCAGGAGTTTGCCAAGGGGAAAAGAAGAGCATTATGTGTGTATTGGCTATCTATTTCTGTGTAATAAATTATGCCAAAATTTAGCAGCTTAAAACAACCATTTTATTATGTTCGTAGCCAGTAGGTTGGGAATTCAGACAGGGCAGAGCGTCTCTGCACCTCAGTGTCTGGGGCCTCAGCTGGAAAACTTCAGGCTGGAGCAACTCAGAGTCGGGGGTGGAAATTGTCTGAAGCCTCATTTATTCACATGTCTGGCACTGGACCAAGGTGACTCAAAGACTAGGGCTGCCAGCCAGAGTGCCTGCACGTGGCCTGTCTACGCAGTTTGGGCTTCCTCACATCATGGCCACCTCAGGGTAGTCAGACTCGAAGATCAGGGCTCTAATAATGACTATTTTGGGGAAAAGATAGAAGCTGCACCACCTTGTATAACCCAGCCTCAGGAGTCACAAACCATCATTCCCACTTCATTCTACTGGTTGAAACAATCTTAAGTTGACCCAGATTCAAGGGGAGGAGCCATGGACCCTGGGTCTTGATGGGAAGGCATGTTTTAAAACTGCTCCAGTGGGCTTCCCTGGTAGCGCAGTCATTAAGAATCCGCCTGCCTTGGGCTTCCCTGGTGGCGCAGTGGTTGAGAGTCCGCCTGCCAATGCAGGGGACACGGGTTCGTGCCCCGGTCCGGGAAGATCCCATATGCCGCGGAGCGGCTGGGCCCGTGAGCCATGGCCGCTGAGCCTGCGCGTCTGGAGCCTGTGCTCCGCAATGGGAGAGGCCACAGCAGTGAGAGGCCCGCGTACCACACACAAAAAAAAGAATCCGCCTGCCAGTGCAGGGGACACGGGTTCGATCCATGGCCCAGGATCCCACATGCCGTGGAGCAACTGAGCCCATGCGCCACTATTGCTGAGCCCCTGCACCCAGAGCCCATGCTCTACAAGAGAAGCCACCACAATGAGAAGCCCACGCACAGCAACAAAGGGTAGCCCCCGCTCGCCACAACTAGAGAGAGCCCGCACACAGCAACGAAGACCCAATGCAGCCAAAAACAATTAATTAAAAAAAAATTGCTCTGGTGTGTTTGGGGAGTAATAATAATGATGATGATGGTAATACCTTATAGACATACTGAGCAGTCATGACGCTCCAAGGACCGTTCCAAATCCTCTTCATGCACTAACTCAGAGTCCCCCCACCCCGAGGCACATCATTACCCATGTTTTCCAGGTGGAGAAACTTGTGCAAAGTCAGAGAGTTGACAAGTAGGAGAGCTGTGACGTGAACGCAGGCAGACTGGCTATAGTGCTCAAGCGCTAACCACTACATACACTGCCTCCCATCAGCAGAACCAGTGTGGCTGGACCTGTGATGCCTGTAGGGAGAGGCTGGAGCTGAATCTGGAGAAGAGGAGGCAGCACAGCTTGCAGGCCCTTGCCAGACATATAGAAGAGTCTGGGGTTCATCCCAAGAATAGTGGGGAACCATTGAAGGGTCTTAAGCAGGAAAATAACATGACAAGATCTATGTCACAGAATGGTCCCTCCAGAGACTGATAGAGGATGGACTGGAGGAGGTAAAGCCACAGATGGGAGGTGAACCAGCAAGTTGGTACAAGGGGTCAGATGAAGGCTGTGTGGGAAGAACAGGGAATGGTTGCAAGAAGTCAGTAAATGTCAGTCCTTGGGATGTTCCACGGCCATTCAATAGCATGATTTTGAAGACTATGAAGCAACTTGGAAAAATTCTTACAATAAGCAATTTTAAGTTTAGATTAAAACAAAGAGAATTCAAAATCATATAAGAATATGACCTCAGATTGTTTTAAGGGTACCTGTCTACTGTGCTATTGACTTTCCATTTGCCCCCCTCTACGTACACTCTCCACCCTTCTCCTCCCTCTAAATCCTGGGTCTAACAACTACAGCCTGCATCACCACAGCTTCCCACCAGCTGATTTCCTGTGGTTCATTCAATGGGGGGGCACCAGGGGAAATCAGAGGGTGGGAGAAGAGGAGGCCAGGGTGTTTATTTCTCTGGCTCCCTCTCTGTCTCTCTATGGTTCTGTCAGTGGCTCAGTTGAAGGCCACAGTTCCTGGCAGCCCTCCTCCCACTGCTCCAGCACTTGGTGGGTCCTGGCAACACCACTCCTTCCCCCACCTGATAATACAGCTGTACACAGAGAAAAGCCTGCATGGAAATGCCCCAAATTGTAAGATTATTTTAGTGGTAGGATTGGAGCTGTTTTCCCTTCTTTCTACTTTTCTATATTTTCTTAATTGTTTGCAGTAAATCTGTATTAACTTTTATAATTTAAAAAAAACATGTTAATCAATGGGATTTGAGACTAGTCAGATGTCGAAAGGACAGATGTGGCAAGAAAGTATCTGCAGTGATTTAAAATATGTCCATTAGCCCTTTGACATTTCTCCCTCCAAAAGGTGGAGGCTAGCTCCCTCCCTTTGAGTGCAGGTTTTCCTTAGTGGCTTGCTTCCAATGAATTGAATATGGTAAAAGGGATGGTGAATGTCTAGGTCATAAAAGGCATCACAGCTGTCTCCTTGCTCTCTCTTGGAACACTGGCTCTGGAGAAATCCAGTTGCCATGTCATGCGGACACTCAAGCAGGCTTCTGGAGAGATCCACAAGTGAGGAACTGAGGCCTCCTGCCAACAGCCATGTGTGTGAGCACCTTGGAAGCAAACCCTCCAGCTCCAGTCAAACCTTCAGGTGACTGCAGTCCTGTCCAGCATCTTGAATGCAGCCCCAAAATATGTGTGAGATGGTAAATGTTTATTCTGTTAATGGTGCTAAGTTTTATGGTGATTTGTTACACAGCACTAGATAACTAATACAGCATTAGGACGGTTCCCTGGATTCCAGCTTGGATATTAGAAGAGATGAGACACAAGCTAGGGAGCTGTCACAGGGGAAGAGGGTACTCTCCATCTGGGAGATGTTGAGCTTGGGGATCCTGGGTGGAGGTAGCCCAGGTGCACCACGCATAAAGTTTTCGGAGGAAGATCTAGATAGAGGAGAGAGATCTAGAATCATCAGCAGAGGAGGAAGTGAAAGAAGAAATTTCAGGAGTGGGAAGATGACCCAAGAAGAACATGAAGAGTGAAAATGGTAGAGAGCTAGGTTGGGGCCAAGGGGAAGACCACCATGGGAGAGGTGTCCCGAGTGGGGAGTCTGAGGAGGAGCCATCAGAGAGGTGGGAGGAGACCAGGGGAGAAAGCAGCGTTTGGAAGGCCAAGAAAGAGGGAGAGCTTTCCAAGGCCACAGGAAACCGGATGAGGACTGTGACGGAGCCCCTTGGCGTGGCTAGGTGCCCTCAGCAGCCTTGCCAGGAGGGAGAGGTTTTCTGGCTTCAGTCCTGAGTCCCTCCAGCTGAGGGTTTCCACATTCCTGCAAAGGTTGGGAACAGCACAGCCCCATCCTGGCCAAGCTTGTTCACTCAAGTCCTCCAAGCTTGAGACACCAGTCACCAAGAGCTGATGGGAGGGGGACCCTCATGGCTGCGGTCCAGCTCCTAGGGCTTACTCTGCTGAGAGTGGGTGGGGTTTTTTTGTTCCTTTTTTTTTTTTCCGGTACGCGGGCCTCTCACTGTTGTGGCCTGTCCCGTTGCGGAGCACAGGCTCCGGACGGGCAGGCCCAGAGGCCATGGCTCACGGGCCCAGCCGCTCCACGGCATGTGGGATCTTCCTGGACCGGGGCACGAACCCGTGTCCCCTGCATCGGCAGGCGGACTCTCAACCACTGCGCTACCTGGGAAGCCTTTTCGTTCCTTTTGAATACTTAGTTTCCCCCTTCTTGCTCCACTCTCCTGTCAGGAGACCAAAGTGCATACACTTGACAGAAACACACTCAGAAGTCTGTACTTTCAGACTGGGGAGGTTCCTCTTAAGATCCCGTGTCTTCTCAAGTAATTTCAGTGGCAGCAGCTTCAAGGCGAGGAAAAGGCTCCTTAAACACCCTACACAGCGTCCATGTGGGACTCACTCCGCTTCCCCAGGTTCTCAAAGCCCAATTTAATCCAAGCTTATTAACACATAACATTTTAATTTGCCTTTTCAATATGCTCTGCACTGTATAAGCGTAACAAATTTAATAACATCAGAAGTAAGGATTTTGTATGTTAATTACAATGTTTCCATTTCTTTGAGAAGCTCTATCCGGTTGGGGTAACCCCTGTGGAAAACAGACCGCTGGAAATCGAGGCAATTTCTAGTCCTCTCCCCAACCGACCCCCATCCCAATTGCTGTATTGAAAGCAATCAAAAAGGAAAAATAGGTTTCCCAGGCATGGAAAATTAGCGGAAATCTAATGTTTTCCAGTGTCTTAGGTTATGTTCCTCCAGACGCAGAGGCTAGACAAGGGTTCTGTTGTAAGTTGTTTACTTGGGCGGAGGTCTCAGGAAGTACCCGTGGAAGAGGAGGTGTAGATGGGGAGGGGACAGAAACTAGCAAAGGGTGTGTTTATCAAGCCTGTTACCACTGAGGCTCAGTCTTGCTGGGCGGCCCTGGAAGCCAGCGTGGACCGTGCACCACCTCAGAATTATCCTACCCGAGGGCCGAGGGGGATGGGGCATTTATCTACCAACTCTGTCAGTCATCGGGTAAAAGCTATTTCCAGGGGCTATTACTTTTCTGGCACTTCCAGTCTGCAGTGTGGGCTGCAAAATGGGCTCAAGTGCCCCGAGGAAGCCAGCAGGCAAAGGAACGCAGCGGCTGGCAGCTGGAGGTCAGGCTGAGAACACACTGAAGGGGTAAGGGTGAGGGAACATGGGCGGGGGCAGGCGGTGATGATATAAGCAGGCTCCAGGGGCCCAGGAGGTACCCCAAGTCTCAGCACAAGTTGGTGGGAATGTGAGTTCCAGGATTGTGCGAGTTGTTGAGGGAACACAGCTCTGGCTTCTCCTGGCCCCCAGACCTATAGCAACCAGCAAACAATTTTGAGCATCTCTAAGGCACCAGGCACTGGCTAGACCTGGAGACTCAGCAATGGATGAAGCCTGGTTTTGTGCTGTAAATGCTCACAATGTTGCCCAGAGTAGCTTGTGAACCCCTGGTGGCAGGCAGCGTCACTTCAGGTGGTCCCAGACACTTTTCTTTCTTTAAATTTATTTATTTTATTATTTCTTTGGCTGTGTTGGGTCTTAGTTGCAGCACACAGGATCTTCGTTGCGGCACGTGGGCCCTTCGTTGCAGCACGCGGGCTTCTCTCTAGTTGTGGCGTGCCGGCTCCAGAGCGCATGGGCTCAGTAGTTGTGGAACACAGGCTTCTCTCTACTTGTGGCGTGCCGGCTCTGGAGTGCGTGGGCTCAGTAGTTGCGGCACACAGGCTTAGTTGCCCCGCGGCATGTGGGATCTTAGTTCCCCGACCAGGGATTGAACCTGCGCCCCCTGCATTGGGAGCGTGGAGTCTTAGCCGCTGGACCACCAGGGAAGTCCCCACTTTTATTTTCTTATTTTGTTAGTTATGGATTTATTTCATAGGTATTCAAAGCAAAGTTTACCATCCAACTCTTGCTTTCATGGATATTATTGCTTAGGACTTAGTCGAGTTTAAAAAGTAAGCCAACCCAAATGTCCATCAACAGATACATGGGTAAGCAAATGTCGTATACACATACAGTGGAGTGGTAGTTAGTCATAAAAAAGTTAAATTATGACACATGCTACAATATGGACGAACCCTGAAAACATACTAAGTGAAACAAGCCAGACACAGAACAAATATTATATGATGCCATTTATATGAGGCACCTAGAATAGGGAAGTTCACAGAGACAGAAAGCAGAATAGAAGTTACCAGGGGCAGGGGAGAGGGGCATGCGGAATTACCGCTTAATGGGTGCAGAATTTCAGTTTGGGATGATGGAAACGTTCTGGAGGTGGATGGTGGTGATGTTTGCACAACTGAATGCCACCGAATTGCACACTTAAAATGGCTTAAAATAGTAAATTTTGTTACATATATTTTACCGCAGTTTATAAAAACTGAGCTGATTAAAACGTTGATTTAAATTAAAATATCATGGAAGTAATAGCACACCCTGAATCCACTGGTGACAGAGGGAGAGTGAGAAACTGTCAGGTGTGTTTAAGGGAAAAGAGACAGGCTGCCGGTCCAGGAAGCAGAGCCAGGAAGTTTGCCAAGGGGAGGAAGTGGGGAAAGACATTCCAGGCGGGAGGGGTGTGGCAGGCAGTGAGAAGAACTAGGTGAGACTTGAGGAGGCAAAGCTAAGCTAGTGGACCCAGGAAATGGGTGCAGGAAGTCCGGGGCTCCGGCTGAGCCCCCACCTGTGCCCATCCTCGTCTGCTCTTCTCCCAACAGGTCGGGGAGGGGGTCTCCCCACTGCTGCTGCTACTGGCTCTCCACCAACCACTGTCGCCAGTGCACAGCCCCACGGCATGGTTGGGGACATGCCGCATTGTACTTGTGGCACTTAACACTTCACTTACTTCACGAGACTCATGGTGCAGGGCGGAGGGAGGGTTTTTGTTCTTTGCTTTTTGTAATTTCCTACTAGTATTTGGGTAACTTTGGGGGTCGGGGAGGGAAATGCGGGGGCAGGCGAAACATCATTGCAGTGACTTTTTTGATATTCATTAGAAACAATACATCCTTTCTGAAATATTTACAGTATTATTAAAGAATGAAGGCTTCCCTGATGGCGCAGTGGTTGGGAGTCCGCCTGCCGATGCAGGGGACGCGGGTTTGTGCCCTGGTCCAGGAAGATTCCACATGCCGCGGAGCGGCTGGGCCCGTGAGCCATGGCCACTGAGTCTGCGCGTCTGGAGCCTGTGCTCCGCAACGGGAGAGGCCACGGCAGTGAGAGGCCCGCGTACCACAAAAAATAAAAATAAATAAAATAAAAGATGAAAAAGGTTGTACTGTTTTGCATAATGAACGTTTTTATTGGGTATTCAAAGGGTACACGATTGTACCCTTTAATTTAAAAATTAAAGTGAACAAACTCTCTGTGGCTGTTCCTGGCAAAAAAAAAAAAAAAGACGAACAGTGCACCTCCTGGTCATGAGCTGTTTTAGTCTGGGTCCCGCTCCCACTCCCCCAAGGAGGTTCCAAGCTGAGGATTCCAGGGCAGGTAGATTATTTAGGAGGCAATGCCAAGAAGCACTTACAGGAGTGGGGAAGTGAGGCAGGGAAGAGACAGCAGCCTCTAAAGCATGCGTTATTGTGCCGGTGACCACTGCGGGCACCCGCGGGGGCCCCTGGGAGGCAACTGCAATGCTGGTCCTTCTACCTGAGAGTCCAGGAGGCTGGCCACGCACTGCTGCCGGGAGTGCGACCATCGTCTTCCTACCTGCTGGCCTGGCACCCTGAGGCACTCGGTAAATATCCATCAAATACATGAACGAAGCACCCACATACAAGGCATGCGCTGTGCGCACAGCACCGAAGCAAGCGCCGTGTGAGCATTCTCTCATTCACTCTCACAATCACCCTAGGAGACAGGGCTTCTTACTTATTTTTTTTTTCAACAGGATTGCTATTATTATCCCAATTTTACAGATGAAGCAACTGAGGCTTGGGCTAAGTAACTTGCTGCAGCAGACACTTGGGTATTCCACCCATATCTCGCCGTATAACTTCAGTGCCTGAAGGTTCGACTTCCAACGGCCAGCACCTCTATCTCTGCCTGAGGTCACCTACACTGACTCTGCCCAGGCACAAGGTGGACCTGAGTGCTGCAGAGTTAGTGTCCCTAGGAGCCGCCCTCAACCAATGGTGATGAGAGTCAGTGTATAAATACCCCAGCTCCACCTCTCTCGGGCACACGCTGTACACTGATTCCCAGGGTGCCTCAGAGGGGATGAGCGCGAGTTGCTCAAAAGCCCACTCTTTATTGGCTTCTTCCCCTTCCCTGCCTCATCTCCGCCCTCCCCTCCTGTGCTCACTAAATAAACATTTGCACTCCAGCCCTTGTCTCTGAGTCTGCTTCTGACTGAGCAGCTCTTCAGTGTCAGATTCAAACACAGGAGTGCCCTGCTCAGCATACACACTTCTCATCTCGATGCTGCTCTGAGTCCATTCATGACCCTCAGGTTTCTCCAGCCAGAAGCTTGCAGGGCTGGCTGACATCTCCAACCTGCCTCGAGAATGCAGAAGCCAGAGTTTTAAGCAAATGTAAAGCGGCTCTTTGTTACTCTATCCCTATTTTCCCAGAGCCTTTGGAAAAACGAAGGCTTGGCCTATCCCTCACCTTTTCCAACCTTCTCCCTCTCCAGCTATTTCTCTGCCTCTCGCCAGATCTAATCTGAGATCTCCCCTTTAGAATTCACAACCCATAACTGAAGAGAGATGGGACCATCCTGGTGATGGTCTGGAGTCTGGGATGAGCTGTTGCCCCAAGTGCGTCCCTCAGAGAGGATTATTTTTTTTTATAAATTTATTTATTTATTTTTGGCTGCGTTGGGTCTTCGTTGCTGTGTGTGGGCTTTCTCTAGTTGCGGTGAGCGGGGGCTACTCTTCATCGCGGTATGCGTGCTTCTCATTGCAGTGGCTTTTCTTGTTGCGGAGCCCGGGCTCTAGGCACGTGGGCTTCAGTAGTTGTGGCACACGGGCTTCAGTAGTTGTGGCTCATGAGCTCTAGAGCGCAGGCTCAGTAGCTGTGGTCCATGGGCTTAGCTCCTCTGCAGCATGTGAGATCTTCCCGGACCAGGGATCAAACCCGTGTCCCCTGCATTGGCAGGTAGATTCTTAACCACTGCACCACCAGGCAAGTCCCCCTCAGAGAAGATTATTAGTGGTGAGAATAAAGATCATAGCAGCAAGCTTCCATCTCATTGGGTGCTGGCCCAGCTAAGTGCCCCCTTTCCACTCTGCAGGGCCGTGGGGAGATCAGCCTATATGCTGCCTTCACTGGGCCTTGCCCCGGGGTTGGGGCCCATCGTGCGCCCACTGACCAGCTGCTAGACCTTGGCCTGACCTTCTCCAGCCAGAGGTGAACTCTTGTTCCTTCTTGTTCCTCACATTCTGGAACCTTTTTTTAAAATAATTAATTAATTAATTTTACATCTTTATTGGAGTATAATTGCTTTACAATGGTGTGTTCATTTCTGCTGTATAACAAAGCGAATCAGCTATATGTATACATATATCCCCATATCCCCTCCCTCTTGCGTCTCCCTCCCACCCTCCCTATCCCACCCCGCTGGGTGGTCACAAAGCACCGAGCTGATCTCCCTGTGCTATGCGGCTGCTTCCCACTAGCTATCTATTTTACGTTTGGTAGTGTATATATGTCCATGCCACTCTCTCACTTTGTCACAGCTTCCCCTTACCCCTCCCCATATCCTCAAGTCCATTCTCTAATAGGTCTGTGTCTTTATTCCTGTCTTACCCCTAGGTTCTTCTTGACATTTTTTCCCTTAAATTCCATATATATGTGTTAGCATACGGTATTTGTCTTTCTCTTTCTGACTTACTTCACTCTGTATGACAGACTCTAGGTCCATCCACCTCATCACAAATAGCTCAATTTCGTTTCTTTTTATGGCTAATATTCCATTGTATATATGTGCCACATCTTCTTTATCCATTCATCTGATGATGGACACTTAGGTTGTTTCCATCTCCTGGCTATTGTAAATAGAGCTGCAATGAACATTTTGGTACATGACTCTTTTTGAATTATGGTTTTCTCAGAGTATATGCCCAGTAGTGGGATTGCTGGGTCATATGGTAATTCTATTTGTAGTTTTTTAAGGAACTTCCATACTGTTCTCCATAGTGGCTGTACCAATTCACATTCCCACCAGCAGTGCAAGAGTGTTCCCTTTTCTCCACACCTTCTCCAGCATTTATTGTTTCTAGATTTTTTGGTGATGGCCATTCTGACCAGTGTGAGATGATATCTCATTGTAGTTTTGATTTGCATTTCTCTAATGATTAATGATGTTGAGCATTCTTTCATGTGTTTGTTGGCAATCTGTATATCTTCTTTGGAGAAATGTCTATTTAGGTCTTCTGTCCATTTCTGGATTGGGTTGTTTGTTTTTTTGATATTGAACTGCATGAGCTGCTTGTAAATCTTGGAGATTAATCTTTGTCAGTTGCTTCATTTACAGATATTTTCTCCCATTCTGAGGGTTGTCTTTTGGTCTTGTTTATGGTTTCCTTTGCTGTGCAAAAGCTTTGAAGTTTCATTAGGTCCCATTTGTTTATTTTTGTTTTTATTTCCATTTCTCTAGAAGGTGGGTCAAAAAGGATCTTGCTGTGATTTATGTCATAGAGTGTTCTGCCTATGTTTTCCTCTAAGAGTTTGATAGTGTCTGGCCTTACATTTAGGTCTTTAATCCATTTTGAGCTTATTTTTGTGTATGGTGTTAGGAACTGATCTAATCTCATACTTTTACATGTACCTGTCCAGTTTTCCCATCACCACTTATTGAAGAGGCTGTCCTTTCTCCACTGTACATTCCTGCCTCCTTTATCAAAGATAAGGTGACCATACGTGCGTGGGTTTATCTCTGGGCTTTCCCTCCTGTTCCATTGATCTATATTTCTGTTTTTGTGCCTGTACCATACTGTCTTGATTACTGTAGCTTTGTAGTATAGTCTGAAGTCAGGTAGCCTGATTCCTCCAGCTCCGTTTTTCATTCTGAAGATTGCTTTGGCTATTTGGGGTCTTTTGTGTTTCCAGACAAATTGCGAAATTTTTTGTTCTAGTTCTGTGAAAAATGCCAGTGGTAGTTTGATAGGAATTGCATTGAATCTGTAGATTGCTCTGGGTAGTAGAGTCATTTTTACAATGTTGATTCTTCCAATCCAAGAACATGGTATATCTCTCCATCTATTTGTATCATCTTTAATTTCTTCCATCAGTGTCTTATAATTTTCTGCATACAGGTCCTTTTTTTCAGTAATTGCCTTGGCCCCTCTTCTAACCCTACAATGGCCACAAATAGTAAATTAAAATGCACGGTGAACCCCAGTTGCAAACAATTTCACAGGTGGCACTTTTGTTACCTTAAAGACTGAAATGGAAACCCAAGCCTTGCTCCGAGCACCTAGAGAAACTCAAGGTTCCCAGGGAGCCCCCCAACCCATCCTCCACCCTAACAGGTCTCCCCCAAACCTCTTGCCCCCCAAACTGTTCTCCTTGTAGCCTCCAGAACAATGTTCTCCAAATGCAGAGCTGACACCAGTCCCCCACTAAACCTTTCCAGTGGCTCCTCTGATGCTTAGAATAAAAGTCAACTTGCACCCACAGACAGCCTGGCCCAGCATGACAGGGCCCTGCTGACCTCAGCTTGCAGCTGCCCTCTCACCCTCCCCCACTTCCTGCCTTGGGGTCTTTGCCCTTGCGTGGGACCCCAGTGTACCCACGCCATTTCATATTCCCGCACCTCATCACTTGCTGTCAAATCATTCTGATTCACTGTCACCACAGCCCTTATCACTTTCAGAAGGCGTTTCATTTGTCTGTTATTCACCTGCTCACTGGCTGTCGGCTCCTTGAGATCAGGGACCCTGTCCCCTTGCTCAGCACTGTACCCCTGGCTCCTGGCACCTGCCTGGCCCAGGAGGTGCTCAGTAAACCTGTACTGAGTGAATGACCCGGTGATTGGACTCCATGTGGTGAGACCACCAAGAGGAGGTGGGAGAAGCAGAGGAAAGAGTTGCATGTGGGGGGCAGAGGCTCCCTTCTTCCGCTTGGAAATCCAAATAACCACACGTGTGTTTAGGAGGCGCTGTAAGGTATTTCTGGAGGGTCCTTCTCCCATCTGTAGCTACTTGCATATTTCATTTTCCACCCAGGCCTCTCAGGGCCCAGGGGAGGCCCCACCCTCCAAGAGTGCGGGGAAAGCGAGGGCCTGGCAACCGGGTCCAGGAGCACCAGATCCTCGGGGTTTTCTCCAGGCTTCTCTCGGTCCCCAGAGCCTTTGGTGGCCTCTGCTCAGCAACCTGGGCCCTGGCCTGGGAGGGAACAGGTCCCTGAGCGAAAGGACTGGAAAGAGAGGCTGCGGGGTTAGGGGCCTCCTGGGAAAGGGCCCTGAGGGGCGTGTGGTTTGCTTGGGAGTTGCCAGGCTCCAATCACCCACAGCCCCCTCCCCAGGTCTGCACCCATGGGAGACAGAGCCCAGAGAAGCAGGAGGCCAAGTCCTCCGAGGAAGCCTCCTGCCATTGGAAAGTTGCTTGGAAAAGTGCCAGTTCTCTCGCTCTCCCCTAGGTGTGCTCTGGGCCCCCTGCTGCTCTGGGGAACACGGGGACGTGGATCCCAGGAGGCCTAATGCCTGGCTGGCCTCACTCTTTCCGAGGCGGGTCCCCAGAGCCAGGAGCTCATGGAGAGTCAGACTCTGGGCCCAAGAGACCTCAGATCTCACCGGTTCCAGGCCCTGCTTTCCAGCGTGACCACATCTAACCTGCCCAGAACAGTGTTTTATCATCTATAGTCAAGAATTGCTTTCTTAGGTCTGACTGCATCTCTCTCCTGCTTTCATGTAAAAGCATATTCTGAGAACACAGCATCTAAAGGAAGCACCATAAAGACCACACATCTGAAGACCCAGCATTTGGAGGAAAGGAAGCATCAGGGGACTGGGAAGGAGCTGTCTTCTTCCTTCTCATCTTCCTACTTGAGCAAGACTGAGCAGGATATGTGAGGCCCAAGACCTTGGGCTCCGACGTCAAACAGATGTGGGTACCAGTCCCACTCTGCTCCTTGCCCTGTGACTTCCGGAAGGGGCAAGAGCTCTCTGAACCTCCTGGCCCACATCTCTAATGCAGGTGGAATCCAGGTACCCACCTCAAGGGTAGGATTACTGGAGACGAGGCATGAACATTGAGCCTAGTGCTAGCTGCCATTACCACCACCGTCAGCACATCCTGCAGAGCGTGCTGGGGACAACCCTCCCGCGGTCTCCTCCTCTAGACTTGCAGACCCTGAACGTCCATATTCTGCCCTGTTAGATTGGAAGGTGTGGAGCCTGGGGCAAGAATGAGCATCAGCCCTCTCTCCTCCTCCCCCACGTGGTGGGTGCTTATTCATTCAACAAACACCACTGCAGGCAGCCCGTGTCCAAGGCGCCAAGGCTGGGAGCCACTGGCAAGTGGTTCACAGCCAAGGGGGCCACCAGCAAGTCACCAGGTCATCGTGTGAGTAACGCTAAGAAGGGAGTACTGGTGAGGGGAGGGGGCTGCCTGCAGGAGCCTAGTGAGGTGGGGTCAGGGAGGAGGAGATGGGGAGCTGAGTCTGGGGATCAAAGAGAACCTCTCTAGATCAGGGAGGAGCCCTAGGCTCCAGGACCCCAGTGGCTTCTGTCCCAAGGCCCACTTTTTTATGTCATTTATTTCATTATGTATTATCTTACTTAATTTTTAAAACTGGTATGGCTTACGGTAACATGACCCCGTCTTTGTTATACAGCTCAGTGAATTTTACACACGTTTACACCCATGTAACAACCTCCCAGGTGTAGACATAGGACACCTCCAGCACCCAGCAGGCCCCTCGTGCTACTCCTGGTCTGTGACTCCAGCCTAAGTTCCTGGTTCTGATTTCTGTCACCACCTGTGATGAAAGCCGCCTTCTATAACATGTATTTTGGGGTTTTTTTTGTTTTCCCTTTTTTTTTTGGCCGCACTGTGTGGCTTGCAGGATCTCAGTTTCCCGACCAGGGATTGAACCCTGGCCACAGCAGTGAAAGCACCGAATCCTAACCATTAGACCACCAAGGAACTACCTATATGTATTTTGTAACAACCCTTTTACTCCCCTAACATTAAATCCACAGGTAAGCGCTAACCTAAATTTAGGTGAAAAATAAAGTATAACATAAGCATATGTATTTATAGTAAAACAGCCAAGTAGAGTGGTGTAGGATGCAAACGTTCCCGTAGGAATATCCCAGATATAAACCTTCCCAAGGGGACACTTAGGTCCTGGAGAACTACGCCCTAGATTGTCAGGGCTCCAGGGACTTGAAACACTCAACCAACTCTCCCTGGGGTCAGAAGGAACTCCAAGCAGGACATATCCAAAGTCACAGAGTTGGTTACTGGCAGAGCCAGGGCGGAACCAGGGTCTGAGGGATGGTATCATGCAGGGTTCAACAGCATGAGCTGCAGAGTCAGACATGAGATTTCAATCCTCAGACAGTTTAGTTGTCTCCCTGATGACAGAGGAGCTTACACAGGTTAGATGAGATAATACACACAGAGTGCTCAAGATTAGTACAGATACTCACATTCGTTCATCTGACAGATATTCACTGTGTACTTGCTATGTTCCAGGCACTGGGCTGGGTATGGGAGGGGACAAGGAGGGAAAAGCTTCAGGAAGCTTACACTCTGGTGGAGGAGACACAATACATGCACAAGAAAGCTGCGGATGGTGAAATATTATAAGCAGATATTAACATAAGAAGTAATTTAGGGTTTCATAGATGGAGGGGCTCAAGGAAGTCCTCTCTGAGGGGGAGGCACTTGCGCCGAGACAGGATGGGACGTTACCAAGGGGAAAATGGGAGTAAATGGCATTCTAGGTGGAGTAGCAGCAAGTGCAAAGGCCCTGGGACAGGAACTGGCTTGAGTCCTAGGAAAGGAAAGATGGTATAGAGAGCAAGAATGTTAGGATATGAAGTTGGCCAGGAACATGGAGTCAGATCGTGTAGGGCCTTGCAGAGTTATATTCTGGTGGCAAGGGAAGGCTGTAGAGGTTTTAACCAGAGATATAGCATAATCTGATCTACATTTTTTTTAACATCTTTATTGGAGTATAATTGCTTTACAATGGTGTGTGAGTTTCTGCTTTATAACAAAGTGAATCAGCTATTGCCTTACCCCTGCTGCTGTGTGGAGAAAAGATTGAGGGGGCAAGAGTGAAAGGAAGGAAACCAGTGAAGAGGTCACTGTGGGCGTGCAGGACAAAGGCCCTGGAGGCTTGAGTCTGGGAGGTGGTGGGTGGACAGAAGTGGACTGATGGAGACTGCACATAACTCGATCAACAGCAGGGCGATCAATATTTCCATCCAGTGCTCTTCCTGTTGTGCATTCAACAAACATTATCCTAGTGCATTTCAATACTGCCTTGCTTATTCCGTGCAATCGTTATTTATTCGGGACCTACTGTGTGCAAGGCTCGGCACTACACTGAGCCGAAAGGAGGTGGCAGAGGCCGCTTCCACCCAGCCTGCTAGCAGACACCAAAGCAGCGGAGCCCCAGGTCAAGGGCGGCTACGATTCCTAGCCCCTCCTCTGCCTGCAGCTTTCTCATTTTGCGGCGGAGCTTCCGCCTCTGTTGCACCACAGGGCTCCCCCAAACCACCACCACCACCTCCTCCAGAAGGCCCTCCAATCAGCAGTTCACGGTCCATCTGCCTCCAGCCCAGCAGGGATGCCGCAGGACACACTGCTTCCTCCACGGCCACCAGGCCTCCAACTACCCTCTTGGCAGTGGCCTCCTTCCTCTTGGGCAGACCAGGGACAACATCTTGGCCTGAACACTTTTTTTTTTTTTTTTTTTTTGCTCACGCCACATGTGGGACCTTATTTCCCTAACCAGGGAATAAACCCGTGCCCCCTGCAGTGGAAACATGGAGTCTTGACCACTGGACCGCTGAGCACCCTTAATAAAACAAGTACAGTAGCTCTTGTGGAATCTCTGGTAGAGCAGAGCAGACTCGTCAGAGAGGCAGCAGGCACACCCAGCCCCAGCTCCTTCCAGCTCACGGCCCCTGCATCTGTAATAATGGTAGCACCCCACCGACTGCACACGCAGTCTATGCCACCCACTTAACTTTCACAGCTCTGAGACGTTGGGCCCCACTGCCTCCATTTTACAGATGGGGAGGTAAAGGCCAGGAGTCACACAATCACCTGTCAGAAGAGACCTGAGCTTACACTGCCCCCATGTGGACGTCCAGTTCTCCTCTGGCCTCGACCACCAACAGTCCCTCCCTGGGTGTTGTTCCAGACTCTGGTTCCACGAGAGGACCCTGACTCTTTGGATCCCACCTCCCTTTCCACACCCCTCCCCACCACAGTGTGCCGGGCAGAACCTGTGCCAATCACTCATCCCCACCCACACACATCTGTGGAGAAACGCCCTGCAGTCCAGCCGCAAACGCAGCTTCACAATCCACCTAGAATTCCACCACTTACCCCGACTCTGTCCCCTGGCTCAGCTGCCATCCCCTCTCACCTGGGTTAGGCCATGGCCTCCCAAGTGTCTCCCAGTTTCTGCCCTTGACCTGTACTGTCTAGAACAGTGCTGTCCAATAGAAATAGAATATGAGGCCATGTATGGAGTTTTGCCTTTTCTCGTAGTCACATTTTAAAAACTAAAAAGAAATGGATTAAATTGTAATAATAGATATTTTAAACACATATATCCAAAGTATTATCATTTCAATTTGTAATCAGTGTTTTAAAAATGAGACAGTTTCTCTCTTTCATAGTAAGTCTTCACCGTCCGGGTGTGTACGTACACATGCAGCGCATCTCGAATCAGACTGGCCACATTTTAAGCACTCGACCGCCACGTGGCCAGTGGCTTCACTGGTGGACAGCAGCTCTATTCTCAACACAGCAGTCAGGGCAGTCCTTTAAAAAGTAGGCCAGTGCACACCACTCCTCTGCAGGCAGGCCGACGGCAGCACCCACGTCTCAGAGTCAATTCAAAGTCCTTGGAAGGGTGAGCAGGCCTGCGCAGCGTCCCTTCCTCCACCACCTCCCCCAGGGCCCTTGCACTCACTCTTTTTCTTCTACTTGGAACACTTCCACCCAGACAGCTTCATGGCTTGCTCCCCGGCCTCCTTCAAATCTTTGCTCACCTGCCACTTTCTCAAGGAGGCCTGCCCCTACCCTCTCCTTCCTGTCTCATCTCCCATCCCAAATTAGTTTTTCTCCAAAGCACTTATTGCCTTCTAATATACTGCATGGTGTTCTTATTTATCGTGTTCATTATCTCTGTCTCCCTTGTTAAAATGTCAGCCCGAGGAAGGAAGGACTTTTTGTCTGTTTTGCTCACAGCTCTATGTGCACAGAGGTGGCAGACCAACTGGCAAGAATAAAGAAAGACCACCCCTGCAGGACACAGGAATTAAACATTGTTTCTAAACACTGTGATCACCTTCTGAAGAGCACAATTGCATTGTGTGCTATTTTTAGAATGTGTTAAAAGCATTAGTTTGTTCAGTGCAAAACTTTTAAATACACCACAATTTTTAAAAGCCTACTTGGGCATTTCTCTACTTGTTTTCATCTATCAGGAGACTCAAAAACAACAGTGTCTGCATCTCTTGAGACTGGCAGAGGACCCAGGTGCAGAGTCTGAGCCTGAGCAGACTCCTGGGTCCACAGACACTTGGTAGGTACTCAACTAATAGTGTTTGGTTGGATGGATGGATGGATGGATGGATGGATGGATGGATGGATGGATACAGATCCGCTACATACCAGGCAGCTGGAGTGGGTGGAAAGCCATTATTTGCAAAGCCCTGCAACCCGGGAGAACAGGTCAACCTCTTGCTTCCTCTTGCTGCAGCAGGCCCTCCAGCTCTGCTAGGCACAGTGGCCACCTTTCCTGGAGGACCCCAGATGCAACAAGAGGGGCCACAGGGGTGGGTTGCTGCCTGGGCCACCCTCTGGAAGTTTATTTCCTCAGGCCATTTTCTCGTGGTCTGGGAGGTTTTAAAATAGCCGGTGATTTAAAAACAGAAAATCTCCCAGTCTGCTCAATTAATGCTCACAGCTCATTGTTTGTAATTGCACATAAAATTTTATAACAGGAAATTACAAGAATCCTCTTTGAAGACTTCCCCCAAGGAACGGACTTGGGAAGAAAAATCTCATTTCTGCTTTCAAGGGATAGGTCCTATTAGCAGAGCTCTGCAACCTTCCCAAGAGATGAGCTTATGGGGACAGAGGGGTGGTGTAGAAGGAACAGGAGCCTTGGCGTAGGATCCTGGCTCTGTGGATGAAGCAGCAGCCCGCAGGGCTGAGCACTGCACACGGTCATCCTCAGCTCAGCCCTCTGGTGTACAAAAGAGGGTACCCATATTTTAGATCAGAAAACTGAGGCTCAGAGGGTTTCTGACCTGGGCCTGCCACAGGGAGGCCGTGCAGCCTTTGCCTCCCACCCACAACAACACAACTGCAGAGGAGGAAGTGTCTCCTAATGGGCCTGCATAGAGTCACAGAGACCAACTGGCAGGAATAAAGAAAGACCACCCCTGCAGGACACAGGAATTAAACATTGTTTCTAAACACTGTGATCACCTTCTGAAGAGCACAATTGCATTGTGTGCTATTTTTAGAATGTGTTAAAAGCATTAGTTTGTTCAGTGCAAAACTTTTAAATACACCACAATTTTTAAAAGCCTACTTGGGCATTTCTCTACTGTTTTCATCTATCTGGAGACTCAAAAACAACAGTGTCTGCATCTCTTGAGACTGGCAGAGGACCGGGGTGCTGAGTCTGAGCCCGGGCAGACTCCTTCCATAGACACTTGCTGTGGCCCAGGCTCCACTCTGAGTCTCAGTTTCCCGATCTCAGCTCTGACATGCTCAGATTCTCGCTGCTGCCATGAGGACGCTATGGGGGTGATGAAAGGGGATACCCCAGGCTTCACCTGGAGCCCACCCAGCCCAGTGGCCTCTCCTCACAGGGTCTTACCAGTGCTGTCCCTGCACTGGTGGCTTTGCAAATCATTCTACATTTGGATGCTTTGTGCCACCCTGTAACCAGCAGACATTTCTGCAGCCTCAGAACGAGCAGCCAGGCCTCACCCCCATCTGACATTTAGCGGGCAGCTGTGCCAGCGCCCCCTCCCCTTCTGCCATGCCTCCCTCTCAGAGAACCTCCTTCCCAGCACCCTTCCTCTCAAAAGTCTCCTCTGGGTCAGTCACCTGGATATGTCACTTTTCACTCATTCTTTAAATAATTATTGAGCACCTACTAAGTGCAGACTATGAGGGTACAGCCGTGAACAGGTTAGGTCTCTTCCCTCATGGAGCTTAACTGCTAGGGGTAATAGACACAAAAGCAGAAAAGTAAACAAGCTGATTCTAGAGGGACATGAGTGCTATGAAAACAGGGTCACAAGTGACCAGGGAGGCTACTTGGAGGAGGTGACTAAGAGCTGGAGAATAAGAAGGAGAACTATGAACACCTGGGGCAGAAGCAGCAGAGCAAAGGCCGGGGCAGGGTCACTGAGCTTCTGGGTGGACTCACAGGGGTTTGCGCTTGTAGCTCCTGCTTTTGACGTGGTAGAGGGATAGAAAGGAGTGTGGCGTGGGAAGGGGAGAGGGTGCAGACCACGCGATGCCTTGCATGCAGCCATTGTTTATCCAAGGTCCTAGGCTGTTTCACTACAAAACTCATCATCTGGGCAGACCAAGGAAGGGGCAATCAGAGAGGCCATAGGGCACTGGTGAAGTTGGGTTTTGGAGCCAGCTAGACAGGGGTTCAAATCCAGTCTCTCTCTACCAACAAGCCAAGCGGCACAAGTTACCGAACTCTGTGTGCCTCAGTTTGCTCGTCTGTAAAATAGGAGCAGAGCCCGCATCATAGGCTCTCACTGAAAGTATGCCTCACGGGGAGGGTTGAGCGGCCTCCAGAGACTGGCTTGGGCTGCTTGTACTCCTTCTCCAAGTTCCCCCAACTCCGAGTCACTGCAGTTTCAGATCAGAGAAGCGGAATGGTAAGACAAAGGAGTTGGGACTTTAAGACAGAGGCTGCAAACTCGTGGCCCTGCAAACTCGTTCCCCTGCAGGGAACTGAGTGATGACGCAGCCCGCTACACCCCTTCCCACCACTGCCCTCTTTACAAAGAGGTACTCCTACCACACACACAAAAAAAGCGTGTCCTTTCCCTCTTGAAATCTTCTCTCTGTCCCTCTTTCTTATTTCATTAGTCACAAGAAGAGATATTTCACTTTCCCACTAACTCCATTCTAAGCAAAACGGAGTGCAAACCCAATTATAAATGGCAACTAACAGTTGGCTTCCAGGCCAGAGAGGCAATAGGGAACAGTAGGGTCTGCAGCAAATTGGGGTATGCGCCTCTATCTTGAAAGGCCAGCGGCTACTTCTTGATTCCAGCCAATCCATGCCAACAAAAGCGCAAGGTCGTGTAACAAGATGGTCTGATCTTCCAACAGAAGATGTCCTGAATGCATGGGAAATCTCCCGATTTCTTAATGTTGGCAGCCAGTTCAGACGTTTTACAGTTATTGCTCAGGCCAAAGAAAACACGTTGGTAGGCAGGATTGGGCCAGCATGCCACCCTAAGCAAGTGGGGCAGACATACCGTTCCAGAGCACAGAAAGGTGAGTTCCCTGGGGCCTCCCGGGGAAGACTCAGGCTGGAAACAAGGGTCAAGGCAGAGACCATAGCTGGTGAGATGTGGTGCTGGGAGATGGGAACCAGCTGAGCAAAGGCCTCGTGGCCAGACCGTGTCTTTTGTGGCCAGGGCTAGCCAGCTGGCCATCGTGTGGCTGGGACAGTGACTGCCAGTCCAGAACTGGCTCCAAAGATAGGCCCAGGAATCCAGAATGTACTCTGCCGAGCTTCTGCCTTCCCTGGGAGGGTTCCTAAATCTTTAGGTTTTCGGAGAAACAGCCTCACAGACTTCTGCTAAATCCTCAGCCATGCCCCTCCTTCCTCCACCAGAAATTCAGGCGCCCCCTCCCTCTGGTAATCGCCACAGCTCACTCATAAATTATGAGCGCCTTCATTTGCATGTCAGAAGCTCGGCCAGGAAATTAGATAAAATTGATCTGCCACAATTTATTCTCTCTATTTTTCCAAGAAATGGCCTCCCTCCCATGTTTTATTCATGGAGACACCCAGCTCTCTCTTTTATCTCCAACCCTCAGTAACATTTTCAATTTACTCAATTTATAGCTGCAAGACGCCCTTGGGTGGGGCAGGAGGGAGGCCACCCAGAACGGGCCACAGCACTCCGGGCGGCTCACACAGCACCTGGGTCATCACCGCCAGGCAGGCGCTCAAGAGAGACGGAAGGTGGGTCCATCAAGATCTCAGCCCAGCCTTGGGCTCGGGAGAAAGGCTCCTGGGGGCAGCCTGCAGAGACAGCTCTGAGCGCTAAGGAGGGGCCTCTGCTCCGAGGTGAGCCGAGGGGGCTCAGGGCCCGGCTGAATGGGGAGGAGCTTCCAGCAGCTGCTCTTGCCTGGGAGAGGTAGGACCACCTTTGGCCTGGGTGGTGTGAGGCAACAGGGCTTGGTGGGGACTGTGGCAAACTGGAGAAGGGTTCCTTCTAGAGAGACAGCTGCTTCTCTAACCGACTGCTGCCACAACGATGTGAAGCAGGTCTGGTGTTGCCAGAGCTTCAAACGCTTCAAGAGACTCCAAAATTCCAGACCATATGTGAATTCTCCTAAGTTTCAACAATGGCATTTTTTTTCTTTTTAAATACTCTGTTGCCAAAACAACTAATAACTATGAGAGCCATTTCAGCTGCGGTCCACCATCCACTCTAGACTGTTGGCTCCTGAGGGTAAGGACCATGTCTTATTTATCTCTTTATGGCACAACCCAGCCCTGTGCCTGGCATACTCTATCTGCCCCATATACAATGGACTATTACTCAGCCATAAAAAGAAATGAAATTGAGTTATTTGTAGTGAGGTGGATGGACCTAAAGTCTGTCATACAGAGTGAAGTCAGAAAGAGAAAAACAAATACCGTATGCTAACACATATATATGGAATCTAAAAAAAAAAAAAGGCTCTGATGAACATAGGGGCAGGACAGGAATAAAGACGCAGATGTAGAGAATGGATTTGAGGACATGAAGAGGGCGAAGGGTAAGCTGGGACGAAGTGAGATAGTTGCACTGACATATATACACTACCAAATGTAAAATAGCTAGTGGGAAGCAGCTGCATAGCACAGGGAGATCAGCTCGCTGCTTTGTGACCACCTAGAGGGGTGGGATAGGGAGGGTGGGAGGGAGACTCAAGAGGGAGGGGATATGGGGACATATGTATATGTACAGCTGCTTCACTTTGTTATACAGCAGAAACTAACACAACATTGTAAAGCAATTATACTCCAATAAAGATGTTAAAAAAGAATAAGTGTTGACCTACGATGTACATTGAACTCCTTGTGGCAGAAGCTGCCCTTTACTATCTCCAACATCCACTCTTCCTTTCCTCTTTGAAGTTATCAAACCTTGATTTTTAGCTGATCATATTGTTCCCTGGCATAAAAGATGCAATTCTCAGCTTCCCTTGCAGCCAGGGACTATGTTCCAATGAGAAGTGAGTAACTGTTGAGTGGGACTTCTGGGAAGGAGGTTTAAAGGGAACTGACAAAGTTGAGAGCAGCCCTTTTTTGCTCTTCTGCATTTCTGCCTTTCTGTGATCCTGGTCATGATGGTTGGAGCTCTGGCAGCCATCCTGGGCCATGCATTGTTCTTGAGGATAGAAGCCAATGCTGAGCTTGGTGGGACACGAAAGAGAAGGAACTTGGATCAGTGATGGTGACAGAGCTGCTTACCACCCTGGGCTATCTACATCTGGACTTGTTTTATAAGACAGAAATAAGCTTTATCTTTCTTAAGCCACTATTATTTTGAGGTTTTCTATTATATACAGCTGAACCTAATCCTAGCTTATGTACCCTCTTCCAAGGCATGACTGTTCAGTACCCTGTTTACCATTCCCCACCTGGAAAAAGAAGGGGAGATTCATTAGACTTACCCTTTTCAAGTAAATCCATCGAATGGGCTGAAGGGAAGGAGACTAAGGACTGTTTGTCCGGGACCCTTCTGGGTTCTTTGTTCACAGGAGGCCCAGGGAAGCCACTGTCTTTGGTGGGAATGCTAGGGTGACCTCGACTGACTATTGATCAGCCTGGTGTGATTTAGATATGCACCTACATGGGGGAAGGGGGATGCACCAAATGGCTCTGGATGGTCCAGACTTGATACAAATGGAGGGACACTTGTCGAAGGAGACTGTCTTCATATGTGGTGTTCCCCCAAGGCCTAGGACAGAAGCCATTGCATGGATCCCTTTCCCCAATGGGAAAATCAGTGTCCCCAGAGGAAGCTGGGCCAGTTTTCCAGAGTCTGACCCTTCCCCCAGACACACCCAGGGCTGTGGGCAGTGCTTGAGAACTGCCCCAAGATGCAGCACAGAGCCTGTGTTTCTCTCTATTCCCTGCTGGGCTCTGTGCATGATAAAGCTCCCAGTGGCCTGGGACTGGAGAGCAGGAGGCTTCAATCACACGCTCTGAAAGGTAGCAAAGGCCCACAAAGGCATTGCGAAGAGGCTCAGACCCAGAGTCTGAGGGTCCTGCCCAGGTCTCAGCTCCACCACTTTCTAGCTGAGTGATCCTGGGCTTGTTAGTGATTTTGGCCACAAGTAACAGAAGACGCAATCCAAAATGGCTTACGTGATGAGAACTTTTTTTTCCTCGAATAACCAAAAGGTAGGGCAGTTCCAAGCTTGGTTATTTCAGCCACTCAACCACATCATAAAGGAGATTTCTTTCATCTTTCTGCCCTGCTATCTGCAATAGCTTGGAACAGTGGCCCCATTCTTTACCCCATGATCCATTCCCTCTGCCCTGTGACTCTGCAGTGCCCACACCCCCAGAGGATTCACAGGCTCTGTCCCCTTTGACCCTGGGCTCAGCCATGTGTTTTTGTTTTTGTTTTTTAATTTACTTATTTACTTTTGGCTGCATTGGGTCTTCGTTGCTGTGCGTGGGCTTTCTCTAGTTGTGGAAAGCGGAGGCTACTCTTCGTTGTGGTGCGTGGGCTTCTCATTCTGGTGGCTTCTCTTGTTGCGGAGCACAGGCTCTAGAGCACAGGCTCAGTAGTTGTGGCGCACAGGCTTAGTTGCTCCGCGGCATGTGGGATCTTCCCGGACCAGGGCTCGAACCCGTGTCCCCGGCATTGGCAGGCAGATTCTTAACCACTGTGCCACCAGGGAAGCCCCATGTGGTTTGTTTTGATTTATGTGATGTTAACCCAAGGATGCAGGCAGAGGCTTATAATGGGCACGCACCCGGGGCTTGTCCTTTGCACTTCTGCCATCACCTGAGAACCTGCCAGAGGATGATGGGGCAGATCTGAGCCAGACTAGATGAGCCGACTCCAGTCAAATGAGCAATAAATGCTTCTTGCCGAATGCCTTTAAGGTTTTGAGGGGTTTTTTTTTCTTGTTGTTATGTAGCATTGTTGTGGCCAAAGATAACTGATACACGTCTTCAGCACACTGACTCTTAAGACAGACTCTCTTCATGGCTCCAACGGCTACCAGTTCTAGAAATTACATGTAGCCAACAATGACTAGATGCAAAAACGTAAAAGGGAGTATCCCTAACTTGGGTCCTTTTACCAAAGTAAGGACAACTTCCCCACCAGCCCCCAGCAGACTTCTCAGCCAGCAGTGCATTTCATGCCCACACGTCCCCAGTAAGTGGAGGAGATCAATATGGTTTGGTCAGTCAAAAATCACCCCCTGGGCTGTGGAATGGCCCACTTCTCCTGGAAGGAAAAGGACAAGAAAAATGAGGGTGGGGAATTCCCTGGCGGTCCAGCGGTTAGGACTCTGCGCTTCCACTGCAGGGGGCACAGGTTCGATCTCTGGTCAGGGAACTAAGATCCTGCAAGACCCGCATGACGTGGCCAACAAAAAAAAAAGAAAAGAAAAATGGGGGTGAAGAAGGGTATGGTGTGTGATGGGTGGATATGGCTGTGGGGCAGGCAACCAACCATCTCCCACACTCAGCTCCCCCAACTGTCAAGTGGAAACGATTCTATCCACTTCCCCCAGTGAAATGAGAAAGTACAGAAAACAACATAGCAGATATTACGATTGTGTGACTGTAATACAAACAGCCTATGTGTCTATCAAATATTAGTCACATCTCCTGAAAGAGGCCTCCACTGGATCCTAATGGGGACTAGAAACTGTACTAGACTCTCTCCCCAGCTCTCCCCCAGTCCCCAGTGGTGAGGGCTCTTGTCTGGTGACCATCTGGTTGAGCTGGGCTCTGTTGCAGTTTGTTCAGCAGGACCCATGGGGTAAGGCCACACCCCCGGTAGCCAGGCAGTTCTCCTTTGACCAGACCCACCTCTCTGTCAATCATCCGCAGAAGAGGCAGGGCCCAGGGAGGCACCAGGAACCGCCTGGCCTTGGCTGGTTGGGACAGGGCCACAGCTGGGGGAAGGGGGGTAGTGCCTGTTCCTGAAGAGGGGGCAGTGGTGGGGCGAGCCCCTGGGGGAGCCCTTATGAACCAAGCACTCTCCTCGGCTATCTATGTCATCAAGAGGTTCCAGGGCTTCCCTGGTGGCGCGGTGGTTGAGAGTCCGCCTGCCAATGCAGGGGATAGGGGTTCGTGCCCCGGTCCGGGAAGATCCCACATGCCGCGGAGCGGCTGGGCCCGTGAGCCATGGCCGCTGAGCCTGCGCGTCCGGAGCCCGCGCGTCCGGAGCCCGTGCTCCGCAACAGGAAAGGCCACAACAGTGAGAGGCCCGCGTACCAAAAAAAAAAAAAAAAAGAGGTTCCAAAGGAGAGGGAATCTCAGGGCACAACAGGCTCTTTAGGGTCTAGCAGTCCTGACCACTCTCCCTCCAGTGTGGACTCTTGGGAATCTAGAAGTTTCTTCACTCAGGGTTCTGGCAGAAAGTCCTCATAGATGTTCCTCCAGGCTAAAGGCTGGATGTCTGTAAAACTCATTTTTGTATGTGGTTCAGCTCATACCACAGACTGGTGCAAAATAAAGTTTGGGCTGTGGAAGAAGGTTCGTGAATAAAGTCAGCAAAGCCAAACCCTGAAACCATTGTTACAGGTCCCGGTCTCCCCAATCCCTGGCCCCAACCTCCCCTTCACTGTGGTTTAAGTCAGGGACAAAAGCATAGACTTTTCAGGCTAAGAGGGCTGTTTTGCAGGTCCCTGACCTAACACCTGAGTTTACCTGGTACCTTCCACTCTCCAAGCACTTGCACACACGGACCGACACTGTTTGCCACTCTCAGATATCCGAGGGTGGGGACGGCCTCACAGAGCTTGGAGCGTCCACACAATGGATTTTTTTTTTCAGTAAGTAATAGCTGCTGTTATTATTATTATTCACAGTATAGTGTAAGGTTCCCCTTCCTCTCCTCCCAACTCTCAAGGATTTGTCTGTTTCTTCATCCTCTCCGATCCACCTTGCCCCTTCCTTTCACCCCCCAGATCACACCTTTTCCGTGCCTCCCACTAGCCCTGCCTCGGCACCTTCGAAGGGCAGGAAGCTCACAGTGTAGTTTTGTGGGGTGGTGGCGAAGCGTGTTTGGGGGCACGCACCAAAAAGGAGGAAACCACTCTCTAGGAACGGACATTGAAACGCTCCGAGGTGTAGGGCTAACAGGAAAAAAAAGCCAAGCCCAGAACAGCGCATGCGTGTGCGTGCAAGGACCGCCTCTGGAAGGACACGCTCAAACAGCTGAGTGGCTGCCTCTAGGGAGAGGAAAGGAAGAGCAGGGGTCCCAGGGCAGGAAGGAAACTTACACTGTATCTTAGAGCTTTTTGTACTGTTTGAAAGTTTTCGTCACGTGAAGTTTTTCCCTGTTTAAAAGTGTTTTAACTACCCCTCCTCCGATCTCATTTAACCCTCCCTGTGGGTAGGTGTAGTTACCCCCACTTCAAAGAAGGCTGAGTCCCAGAGAGGCAGAGGGACTGGACCATGGTCCCTGGAAGATTCCAGCCAGGCCTGGACCGGCACCAGCCTCCTCGCTGTCGATCCGGAAGGGATTCCAGAGTCAGCAAGGCAGTCACCTCGAGGGTGAAACCCTCTCTGGTTGGCTTCCCCGACTGCCAGCAGCCTGGCCTGCAGGCGCCCTCCAGTCTGGGCATCCGGGGCTGTGATGCTGCGCCGGAGACAGTGGAGCCCCTAGGAGGCTCCACATCAGAGCTTACTGACGGGGCTCAGCGGCCAGGAGGCCTCATCCTTTCCGCCAGCCCTGTTCCCAGCGCAGTGCATTGCTTGTAAAATACGTTCTTAAAACGCCTGTCATATTTGATCTGATGTTTAAAATTGATTTTCTTTTTGGATGACACACAGTATGAGCCGGCTGCTCGACGATCTCTTACCAACCAGACTCCAGCATGACACATCCGCCACGTGTGGACACTGGGAGCAGGCCCGGACGCAGCGTTCCAGGAAGCCTCCAAACCTGGTGAGAGTGTGGGGCTGGGGAGCCGCCCAGAGGGTTTTCTAAATGCTCACGGCAGCTGCTGGAACGTTGAAACATTCACGCAAGACAGGCAACGCAAAGCCCTAGGAGAAAACAAATCCAAACACATGTTGAGCAGCTGCAAGCTGGGGTCTACACTTGGTGTTGTCACTGTGTCACCTCCTTCACTTTGCGTTAACAGCCGGTGAGGTCGGGCTTTAATGTATTTCTTCTGATTACCAGAATGTGTCTCCCTGAAATGGGGACAAGTCACGTGGTGGTCGAGAGGGATAGTGGGGGCGGAGGGGCGGGACATCGTGGACAAGGGAGATAAGGGAGATGGACTCTCGTGGGAACTCACTGGTTTCTTCAGCAAATATTTGGTGGGAGTCTATGATGCGTCAGACACCACTCTGCGTGCTGTGGATACAACAGAGAACAAAATGCAGAAAAAAAAAAATCTGCCCTGAGGCACTGGGCACTTTAAACAAAGTGATCAAAGGAGGCTTCAGCAAGGAGGTACCATCAGATCTGAAGGACAAAAGGGCCGGACCTGGAAGGACCAGGGGTATGAAGAGTGGGGATGGGGTGACCCAAGGCAGTATTGGCCCCAAGTCACAGCAAAAATTGTTGCCATCCTGGGATTGGCTGCCCTGGGTCAGGTGCCCACCCCTGGTTCAGTCAGCGGTGTCCAGGGGTCATGTGGCCTCTGGGCGGAGCTGATTCATTGGGAGGGGCTGTGGGCCCCCCCCCCGCCCCCCCCCCCGCCCCCGCCATCCCAGCCAAGAAATAGCAACTTTATTTTACAGTAAGAACCCTCCAAGGGCTTAAATCCCAGACTGCCCTGTCGAATATGGCCCACAGAAACATTTTGACTTGTTAGTGTGTTGTTTTAATTGAGCCAATTCTTAAAATAGGAAATCTTCTATAACAACTCAGAGTTTTAAAAATCTTCTTGAAAACGATCATCAGGTCTGAAAACTCTGGCACCTCGTTTTTCTGCCAGGTACCAGTGGGCTGGAGTAACCAACCCTTCAGGTGAGACTCTCCCTACTCCACACAAGGGGACTCATTTATGCTGCTGCCTGGCCCCTGCGGCCATTTGACTGCAACACTGATCTAACGGTTCGTCCAGAGTCACAGAGGGGCTGGTGGGAGCCAGGCAGGGCCTCCTAAGTCCAGGAGCGCTGCCTTGCTGCTGTTGCCTGCAACTGCTCCCTGTTAGCTCTGGCAGCCAGTCCGAGGGTGCCCTGCCTCTGTCCTGCCACCAAAGGACTCCCTGAGCAGACAGCAGAAGGGTGGGCTCCCAGGGGCTCTGCTCTCCCACCTCTGCTGGTGACACGTCATTCTCACTGCCTTAGAGTTGCTCTGAGTCCTTCCCATGAGCCACTAACATTTATTTTTTCAAAAGATTTTCCTGAGCAGAAAGGATGAGAACTCCAGGGATAAGCTTGGGTTTGGGAAGCAGGGCTATGATTATTTCTCTTGGTGTCCCCCAAATGTGAGCACTGTGTGTGGCTCAAAGGACCCATCTGAATGGTGACTGAGTAATGGGCCAAATGCTGCACGCCAAGTCCCAAGGCCTCACAGAGGGACCTGGGCCTTGTCCTGAAGGGACACATTTCCCTCTGGCCAGTGGGCTTCCGGCGATAGGCTAGAGGTGAGGGTTCAGGCGAACGGTGGGGCCGGGGCCTCTGCCTTCCCAGGCAGGTGGGCACAGGGACGGGGGTTGAGGAGGGTGGAGTCTGAGAAGCAGAGCCTCATCGTTCGGGCAGGCTCTGGACTATTGACCATGGCTGCTCCCTGCCTGGGAGTTTGCAGGCAGCCAGATCAGCTCGGTTCCTGCGGGAGGCCCTAGATCTGTGATAAATGAGGAAGGTTCATTTCCAGGGAGGGAAAGGAGCAAGTCACGGGCAGGTGGGAGGCCTCAGGTACAGTTCAGATGCCCGTCTGCATGCCCTCGGCTTTAGAGCCAAGCCCCACCTTCAGCATGTCTCTCCTTGAGGGAGCAGATGCCGTGGGCTCATAGCTGCCACCCCCATTCCTTCCTGCCTGCCTTTTCTGAGCACCTACTGTGTGCCTGGCACTGAGTTGGACTGCAGGGCTCAGAAGGTAGCCCGTGACCAGTAGTGACACAAAGTAATGATACGATTTACGACAGCACAGAGCTGGGGGACGGGACTGACCGTCCTGGTGGTCAGGGAAGGCCTCGTGTTAGAAGACACACATTGAAGCTGACGCTTGAAGGATGGAGAGGAGTTGGCCGCACACAATAGAGGAGGGTCGAGGCAGAGGCAGAGCAAAGCATGATGGTCCAAAGGTAAGCCAAGGGTTCAAGAGACTGGAAGCAGTCCCTGAGGCTGGCAGCGCATGGCAGGGAAGACCGGGGAAGCAGGTGACCAGTAGGCAGGAAAGGTGGGCGGGGCTTCCCTGAGGCAGGTAAAGACCTGGCCTCTGTCCTGAGGCAGCAGGGTCACGCAAAGACTTTTAAGCAGGGGGATTTGGTGGGACTTGTGCTGGGAGAAGGCAATTCTGCTGCAGAGGGAGGGCAAGGTGGAGTCGGGACACTCGGCACAGAAACAGGTCCAGGACTCCGACGTCTGTGCCACCGCCTGGGGCAGCGCGTGCCCACCCCCTCACAGCTCCAGCAACAAAGTGAGGCCTGTCCCAGCGGGTGACTCTGCGTGGTGAGGCTTTTCTTAATTCTTCTGTGAAAATCCATCTTCACCCCAGGAAATCAAGTGCCCTTCAAAGGCCCAAGCTGGAGTTCGCCTTAATCTGGGCAGACACAATCTCGCGGCTGCATGTCCAGCTTGTGTCACTTTAAAATTCTCTTTGCTTGAGCCATGTGAGAGCCGGGGCGGCTGGGCTCAGAGAATCCACAAAGGACCCAATCTGGGCAGGGACTGAGGTCCGGGAAGCTGGCCGCCAGGCCCAAGGAGAACCCACCACTGAAGGCCGGCCCACGAGGAAAACCTAGCACACCACCGGCCCTCGGCATCCTGCTGACCACCAGCACTAGTGGCGGCGACTGTGGAGCAGCGGGCCGGGTGTCAGGGAGTGGAGGGGGCCCCCCGTCGCCCAGCACTGCCCGCTGGAGCCACGATACACAGGGCCTTTCGGAGGTTTGCCTCTGTGCCTTCCACACAGGGCAGTGTGGGGGTCTGGAGGTTTCTGAGGCCTGAAGGGTTTCCGTGAGCAGCGGTCAGGCCTAGGGGTGGCTTAAACCCACCCCAAATCTCCCTCCAGCCACCCCAAGTAAATACACAATCAGGTAAAGATGGTGTGTCTGTTTTTCAGCTGCAAGACAAGCCCCCAGCCCCAAATCCCAGCCAGGCTGCCAACCCCCGAGCTGTCCTGGCTGCCTCTGCTCGGTGACCTGATGCCAGGTTGGGCTGGGGTGCTGGGAGCCAGGCCCAGCCTACGAGGCCCAGCTTGCCCCGATGTGGCTGTCCCGGCACCTCCGACCCCTCCCGCCTTCCTCCTCACAGAACCATTGTGTCCCGGCTTCACAGGTACAGTCTGCCCCCTTCTGGTAGCTGGAAATTCTCAGGAAGACACCGGCTGGCAGAAACTCCAGCGCAGATGATGGGGGTGAAGGTGCCAGGCTGAACCCGCCTTGGCATGGCCTCCTGGGTGCCCCTCCCAAGCCCTGACTGAGGTGGGCCCAGCCTCCCTTCCACAACAAGGGCCTCAAATGCATGCCTTTGACCTTCCCTCCAAATGGCATTATGCAAGGGTCACAGGAACAGGATGGAAAGGAGTGACACTCTCCATCTTGAAACTGGTGTCCCATTACCAGGCCAGGCTGCCTTCAGTGACCTATAAATTAAATTTGAAAAAGTAAAATGCTAATTACCCTGCCACAGTTAAATTTCACTGTTGTGTGTGCATTGGGAGCATTTGTTTGTTGTATCTTCATGTTAAGTATACAACAATGGTAGAAATTTGTTTCAATGCTTCTTCACTTTTTAACATATGGAAGCTTCAAAACTGGAAATGGCCTGGCCTTGCACACCACCCAGGACCAGATACCAACTGAGACATGAGGATGGAGGGCCTTCATCTCAGGGAGGTCTGGAGCCTGGCATAGGTTCTGGGTTGCCTCTGCATTCTCAGATACAGCAGAGCCTAAAAGCTAAGACCAAGGGCTCTGGGGTCAGCAGATCTGGGCTGTAGCGCAGCCTTCTCCACTGACCAGCTGTGAGGCACTGGGCAAGTGCCTTCACCTCACTGTGCCTCCGTTTCCTCATCTGTAAAATGGGGCTAATAACGCTGCCTTCCCCATCTAGTAGCAGAGTGGATTAAGTGAGATTGCACACGTATAGTATGTAGCCCAGTGAACAGGGGCCTGTTTTAGCCCCACCTGCTGGCCGCAGGAGTTGCTTTCACAGACACTCCAGGGCCCAGCTCATTATCTACCTGCCGTGGGTAGAGGCAGCTGGAGCTCAAGGAGGCCTAAGCAAATCACTGAATAACTGCAGTGCCATCACGCCTTCCTTTATTTCTGGACTCCAAGTCCAGGGCTCTTCCCTTGTCCCACGCCTGCCCGTGTCCAGATTTGCAGGTGAGTGGTCTCATGTTGGGCTGCTTTCCTTTCTCCATTCGGTTCACTGAGCACCTCGTAAGTGGCAGGCAGGATGCCAGAGCCTGCAGGGGAGGGAGGGCCAGACTGGGCTCCAGCGCCGGCGGGTCTCACATTCTCTTGGAGGAGACAGACGGACGCCCAAGCAGCGGCATAGCGGGTAGGTGCTGGTCAGTGCTACCACGGGACAGGGCTGCAGGCAGGTAACGGGGCTCAGAGGGATTCACAAGTCAGCCCCAGGTATGAGTGTTAGGGAGTTAGAAGGGAGTTCGGAGGAAGACTTGTGTTCTAGGAAAGAGTGAAAGGCGTGGTCCCAGATTCTTTCCTCAGAGTCTGGAGTCCAGAACGAGGTCTGCTGCATACAGCCCTCTGCAGTGTTCTTAGGGGATGTCTGTTTAGGCTCTTTCAAACATCACTCAAACTGGATTAAATATAAATGGGGATTTATTGGCTCACGTCACTGGAAATGCCAGGGCATGGCTGCTTCCAGTACAGTATGACTCAGAGCCTCAGACAACCATATCACACCCCAGTTTCTCTCCCACCTCCTGTCTGTGCTCTCCTCTGTGGTGCCTTCATTGCAGGTAGGCTCCCCAGCCCCTCCCCAAGGTGCCTCCCTCCCAATTCCAGCTCTAGGATGACACCCTGAGTTTGGCAACCCCACTAGAAAGGGCATGCATGCAGGGGTCCAAGGACGTTCTAGCAAAAGTCCTGAGGAGGACTCTCATTGGACCAGCTGGAGACCCAGGCCCATCCTTGAACCAATTACAGAGGCCAAGCCAATGGGATTACTGATTGGTCAAGCCAAAGTCACGTGACCACCTCTGCTGCCCTAGGCTTGAGAAGTCTGTTCCTTGGGCTGAGAGTTGGGAAAGGATAGCTCTTCCAAGGGATATCAAGACAGTGTGAGCCAAAGATCACCCCAGGTGAAAACAACAGGTCTGTACTGCAAAAATGGATGTTTTGGATAGCCTCAGGTGTTTTTCGGGGAGGGTTTTTTGGCTGTTTCGTGTCTGGAAGCTTCTATTTTATGCCAAACAAACACAGAGTAAAGGTACTAGCACCAGTCTGCAGGCCTGTGGACTGGAGAGTCCTATGGGCCCTGCCCTGGCTGCTAGGAAAAGACCCAGGGTGGAGAGGAGCTGCCACTGCTGACTCTCCAGTCCCAGAACACCAGTCTTTTGCCTCAAGAAGATATGGGGTAGCCCTGACACCCACAGCTCCCCAGACAGCCAAGGTCTTAGCTCCCAGCACCCTACCCCTGGCAACCTGTGACCACCAAGCTCCAACAGAGATACATCTTCTATTCCAAGAAGCAGTTCAAGGTGCACTGAGTTTCTAAGAAAAAGAATGACCTAAGGTGCGTATTTTCTTCCAAGATATCTTAAGTATATTGAACTAGTATGTGTTTCACAAATATCGTGCACTTCCATGGGGGTGATGGGTCTTTCCGTCCTCAGACCCTCCTCTCCCAACAGTATTTCTCAACAGGTGAGAGAGATGAGAGCTTAGGAGCAAAGTAGGGTATAATTTTTTAAAAGTGATTGTTATGATTGTCTATGTGGAAAACCAAAAGAATTGACAAGGAAAAAAAAAAACTCCTGGAACTAATAAGCAATTATAACAAGGTTGTAGGATATAAGGTTAATATACAAGCCAATTACTTTCCTCTATACCAGCAATGAACAAGTGGAATTTGAAATTAAAAGCACAATACCATTTACGTTAGCAACTCCCCCCAAAAGAAATACTTGATATGAATCTAAAACAATATGTATAAGATCTATATGAGAAAATCTATAAAACTCTGATGAGAGAAATCAAAGAAGAACTAAATAAATGGGGAGACATTCTGTGTTCATAGACAGAAAGACTAATATTGTCCATATGTCAGTTCTTCCCAATTTGATCTACATATTCAATACAATCCCAATCAAATCCCAGGAAGAATTTTGTGGATATCAACCAACTGATCCTAAAGTTTATATGAAGAGGCAAAAGACCCAGAATAGCCAACTTAGTATCAAAGGAAGAAGAATAAAATTGGAGGACGGACACTACTCAACTTGAAGATGTACTATAAAGCAATAGTAACAGTGTGGTACTTGCAAAAGAATAGACAAATAGATCAATGGAACAGAATAGAGAGCCCAGAAATGTACCCACATAAATACAGTCAACTGAGCTTTGATGAAGGAGCAATACAGTGAAGAAAAGACAGTCTTTTCAACAAATGGTTCTGGAACAACTGGATATCCACATGCAAAAAAAAAAAAAAAAGAATCGAGATACAGATCTTTCTTAAGTCCTTCACAAAGATTAACTCCAAATGGATCACAGGGGCTTCCCTGGTGGCGCAGTGGTTGAGAGTCCGCCTGCCGATGCAGGGGACACGGGTTCGTGCCCTGGTCTGGGAAGATCCCACATGCCGCGGAGCGGCTAGACCCGTGAGCCATGGCCACTGAGCCTGCGCGTCCGGAGCCTGTGCTCCGCAACGGGAGAGGCCACAACAGTGAGAGGCCTGCATACCGCAAAAAAAAAAAAAAAAAAAAAAATGGATCACAGACTTAAATGTAAAATGCTAAACTATAAAACTTCTAGAAGAAAACAGGAGAAAATCTTGATGACCTTGGGTATGGTGATGACTTTTTAGATACAACATCAAAGGTACAATTCATGAAAGAAAGAATTCATAAACTGAATTTCATTAAAATTAAAAACTTCTGCTCTGCAAAAGATAATGTCAACAGAATGAAAAAACAAGCCACAGAGTGAGAGAAATATTTACAAAAGACACAGCTCATAAAGGACAGTTATCCAATATGTACCAAGAACTCTTAAATCTCAAAACCAAGAAAATAAACAACTCAATTAAAAAATGGGCCAAAGACCTTAACAGACACCTCAGTAAAGAAAATATACAAATGGGAAATAAATACATGAAAAGATGTCTATCATACTTCCTGATTTTAAACTGTGTTACAAAGCTACAGTAATCAAAACAGTATGGTACTGGAATAAAAGCAGACATATAGACCAATGGAACAGACTCAAGAGCCCCAAAATAAATCCATGCATATACTAATATTTGACAAAGGAACCAAGACTACTCAATGGAAAAAGGATAGTCTCTTCAATAAATAAGGTTCAGACTGGATAGTCACATGCAAAAAAGAATGAAATCAGACCCGTGTATTACACCCCTCACAAAAAATTAACTCAAAATGGATTAAAGACTTGTAAGACTATGTAAGACCTAAAATCATAAAATTCCTAGAAGGAAACATAGAGAAAAAACTCCTTGACATTGGTCTTGGCAATGATTTTTTGGACATGACAGCAAAAGCAAAGAAATGAAAGCAAAAACAAACAAGTGGAACAACATCAAACTAAAAAGCTTCTGCCCATCAAAAGAAACAATCAATGGAATGAAAAGGCAAACTATGGAATGGGTGAAAATATTTGCAAATCATATCTGCACCCCCATGTTCGCTGCAGCATTATTCACAATAACCAAAACATGAAAACAACCTAAGTGTCTATCAATGGGTAAATGGATAAAGAAAATGTGATATAGATGAATTTTTCCACATATATCAGAATATTCCATATGCATAACGGAATATTACTCTGCCATAAAAAATGAAGGAAAAACCTGCCATTTGCAATAATATGGATGACCCTTGAGGATATTATGCTAAATGAAATAAGTCAGAGAAAGACAAGTACTGTATGATGTCACTTATACAGGCATACTTCAGAGATATTGCACGTTTCATTCCAGACCACCACAATAAACTGAATGTTACAATAACACAAGTCACAGGAAAATTTTGGTTTCCCAGTGCATATAAAAATTATGTTTACATTCTACTGTAGTGTAGTAAGTGTGCAATAATAGCATGAAGTCTTAAAAGATGAACATACCTTAATTTAAAAGTACTTTATTGCTAAAAAATACTTACCATCATCTGAGCCTTCCACAAATCATAGTAGTAATATCAAAGATCACTGATCACATATCACCATATCAAATACAGTAATAATGAAAAAGTTGGAAATACTGCAAGAATTACCAATATGTGACACAGATACACTGAGTAAACACTTTTGGAAAAATGGCACTGATCGCTTGATGCAGGGTTGCCACAGACCTTCAATTCGTAAAAAATGCAATATCTGCAAAGGGCAATAAAGTGAAGCACAATAAAATGAGGTGTGCCTGTATGTGGAATCCAAAGAAACCAAACTTACAGAAAGAGAGAGTAGACTGGTGATTGCCAGGGCCTGGGGGTTGGGGGAAATGGAGAGACAGTGGTCAAAGGGTACAAACTTCCAGTTATAAGATGAATAAGTTCTGAGGATCTGATGTATTGCATGGTGACTATAATTAACCATATTGTAATATATACTTGAAAGTTGCTAAAAGAGTAGATCTTAAATGTTCTCACCACATACACACACACACACACACACATACCAAGGTAACTACGTGAGGTGATGAATGTGTCAACTGACCTTACTGTGGTAACCATTTCACAGTATATACATAATCAAATCATCACCTTAAACGTACACAATGTTATCGGTCAATTATGTCTCAATAAAGCTGGAAAAAAAGAAAAGATGCTCTACATCATATGTCATCAGGAAAATGAGAAATAAACCAATGAGATACCACAGCACACTGGTTAGAATGGCCAAAACACCGTTGAGCAACAGGAACTCTCATTCATTGCTGGTGGGGATGCAAAATGGTACAGCCACTTTGGAAGACAGTTTGGTGTCATCTTACGAAACTAAACATACTCTTACCATACGATCCAGCAATAACATTCCTTGGTATTTATCAAAGGAATTGAAAACTCTTCTCCACAATCTAAAACAACAACAACAAAAATGGTACTGACGAACCTAGAGGCAGGGCAGGAATAAAGACGCAGACATAGAGAATGGACTTGAGGACACGGGGTGGGAGGGGGAAGCTGGGGCGAAGTGAGAGTAGCATCGACATATATACACTACCAAATGTAAAACAGTTGGCTAGTGGGAAGCAGCGGCACAGCACAGGGAGATCAGCTCGGTGCTTTGTGATGACCTAGAGACGTGGGATAGGGAGGGTGGGAGGGAGGCTCAAGAGGGAGGGGATGTGGGGACTTGTGTATGCATATGGCTGATTCGCTTTGTTGTGAAACAGAAACTAACACAGTATTGTGAAACAATTATACTTCGATAAAGATCTATTACAAAAAAAAAACACCACACATGGATGTTCATGGCAGTTCTATTCATATTTGCCAAAACTTGAAGCAACCAAGATGTCCTTCAGCAGGTAAATGAATAAATCAACATCCAGACAATGGAATATCATTTAGCACTAATAAGAAATGAGCTATCAAGACATGAAAAGACATGAAGGAAACTTAAAGCATATTACTAGGTGAAAGAGGCCAGTCCGAAAAGGCTACATATGTACTGTATGATTCCAACCATATGACATTCTAGAAAAGGCAAAACTATGGAGACAATAAAAGGATGAGGGGCTGCATGGAGGGAGGGATGAACAGCCATAGCACAGGTGATCTCTAGGGCAGTGAAACTATTCTGGATAATATTATAATGGTGGATACATGTTGTTATACATTTGTCCAAACTCGTTTAATATACAACACCAAGAGTGAACTGTAATGTAAACTCTGGACTTTGGATGATAATTGTGTCAATATAGGCTCATCACTTGTAACAAATGTACCACTCTGGTTCAGGATTTTGAGAGGGGGGAGGCTGTATTACATGGGAGGAAGGGGTATATGGGAAATGTACCTTCTGCTCAATTTTGCTATTAACCTAAAACTGCCTGGAAATATAAAGTCTATTAAACAACAACAGCAATCATTTGTGTTACCTATCACGGTTCTGGGGCTTGACTGGGCTCCACTAGGCAGTTCTCACTCAGGGTCTCCAACACGGAGATGGGGACTGGGGCTGGAGTCACCTCCAAGGCTTCCTCACTCACATGTGATGCCTTAGGTTCGCTGGGACCTCAGCAGGGGCTGTCAGCCCACACATCTCCACGTGGCCTCTCCACGTGCCCTGGGCTTCCTTGAAGCATGGCGGTTGTGTTCTAAGGGCGAATATGCCAGACGGGGAGGCAGGAAGGACAGGAGGGGAGCCGGCGGAAGTTTCATGACCTACCTCCAGAAGGCATGGAGAGTGTCAAGGTCATATTACGAGAGAACACATAGGATGGGAGACAGTCATGACTCTCTAGAAAATACAATCTGCCCCACTGACCTGCCTTCTGGTGTGGCCGAGGCCAAGGTGCCAGCTGGGACGTGGTCACGGGTTTGTTTCCCGTTCTCCTGGGAACTGTGCACCTCCTGTCTATCTGACGCTGGCCCAGGTGCTTCAGGCCATTAGCCCTGCTCCCCAGGAACTCCCCAAGGAGAGCAGGATGAATTCCCCTTTTCCAGATACGAAAACTAGAGCATGCCCTGGGTCTCGGAGGTTGGGACTGTTTGCTGCAGAGGAAAGCTGGGCCCCTGAGCCCGAGGCCACGCCCTCCTCTAACTGCTGGGCCACTCTCTGCCTCGCCTGCCCATGTGACCATGGTGCCAGCCACCCCACGACCCCTTGTTCCTCTGCCACCTCCCTGGTGCTGCCTCCCCTGGCCCATGTGACCCCTTCAGCCTTCCTTGGGCTCCCCGACGTCCCCGCTCAGTCTCCATCCAGGGCCTGGTACCCTCAGCCCCTCGCTCAGAGATGGGGAGCAGCACCCAGGCTTATTTATGGTCCAGCACTCCCTCTCTGGTCAAGTGCGGGCCTGTGCTATGCCTCAGCCCTCGTGCGGAGGCCCCACGGTCTCCTCGCCACGGTCAGCTGCTACGTCCTCCCAAAAGCTCCTCCGCCCATGACAACAGGTCGCCAGGCCCATGACGCGTGGTAAACCTGCGGTAGGCATCCACACGCAGCCATGTCCTCATGGCGGACTAACTTCAGGGGACAAGGACATCCCTCGTCTCCTCCCACATCCCCTGGCACACAGGTGCACTCATCTACTGAATGAGTGGGTGAATGGATGAACGGACAAGGTCTTAAAGAGTGGAGCCGGTCCACTCGTCAAGGGTACTAAGAGTTACTGCCACTCCCAGCCACACCGCCCACAGGTCGCTCCCAGCTGGGCCCAAACCTGCCGGCCGCTTTCTTCAAGGCTTACCATTGCGGACTTGGTGGAGCTGCCCGCCGCCCCTTCCCCCTTGCCAACCCCACCCGTCTCCACCCCACCCCCAATTATCTCCCCACTTGGCCACAGCGCAGCCACATGATGATCAAGTCACCTCGCAGCCAGGATTTTTAAAGTTAGTGTTTGCTCCTTAGGCATGCATAGACTGAGCACTTCAAAATATAAAAAGAAGACAAGACGACAGAATGAAATTTACCCATATGGCTCTGAGATAATTACTATGAACATTTCTGTATATTTTCTTTCAGCATTTTTCAAAGCATACATATTTAACACAGTTAAAACCACCCTGCATATGTACATTGTAACCTATTTTTTCAAATCATTCGAGTATAAATCCTATCATTTGCTCCATAAATTTAACATATGTTTTAGTGGTTGTATAATCTATTTTCATGAATAAGCCACAATTTAAGCCATTCTTCCAGAGCTGGTCATTTGTTCGCTTCTCACTTCTTCATGTGATGCTGTGAGGAAGTCATGGGCTTCAAGTCTTTGCCCGCCCAGCATTCACCCTTCTTTCGGCAGAAGCATCCCAAGTATCCCCAGGGAGCCCCTCCTGCCTCACAGTGTGGTCCAGGTGGAGATGGCCTTATTCCCCAGCACTGGGAGGGGGTGTGTGACCAAGGTTCAACCAATCAGCTTCTTCCATCCCTCTGGCAATAGGGATGGGGTCCAGGACAGGCATGTGGCCCTCTCAGAGCCAGAGACTCAACAATAGGACAGATGTGACCTCTTGTGAAGAGAGGCCTTCTGATCCTGTCCACTGGTGTCCTGGTAGGTTAAGATGAAAGCTTGGAGCTGCCGGTATGTATCTTGCCACCAAGAGAAGAGCAAACAGCAGCACGTGATCCCTGAATCCAGCTATGCCTAACGCTGGGCTCCTTGACTTTTTATGTCACAGGAGCTAATAAATTCTCATGTTTACTTCAGTCAGTTTGAGCTGGGTTTCTGACCTTAAGTCCTATTCTGATTTATCAGAGCCATTTTCTTTCTTTTTTTTTTTTTCAGAAACATTTTCATCCACACTGCAAATCCTTCATTTCCTTAAGAGATGGACCCAAAAGTGGAAATTGTGGATCAAAGCAGAATGTTTTTAAAGCTGCTAATATGTACCGATGGAAGTCTATGACTATTGATCCTCCCTTATGGGTAGGGAGAGATGCCACACTGTGCTCCCAGCATGCCCCCTGCGTGTTTGGAAACAACCAGGCTGAACACTGCAGCTGAAAGAGGCTTCGGCAAGAAACTCAGTGTCCAAATGCCCAGCGTGCCGGTGATGATGCAGTGTAGAGTAGACACGTGGGGCTGGGAGAGGACAGACCAGGCAGCCCTGGAGGCTGCTTCCAGGTGGATGTTGAAGCAACGCCTGGATCATGAGTAGAGTAAGGGAGACTTGAAAGGCAGGCGGGTCGGAACCAGGAAGTGACAGTCCCCAGAAACCACTCAGCAAGTCACTCTGTGCTGCAATCACAAACTGCAGCCTTCCAACATGGTCATTCCTCCTCTGCTAAGCTCTCTTGCTCGAGTTTTTGGAGTGGCCCAGAATCCTTCTCTCCCTGGAATTGAGAGCCTAAGATGAATTCTCGGTGAGCGAGGACATTTATTTCTAGGGAAACTCGAGATGCAGTAGTCATTCAGCCAAATTCCTCCTGAAGGAGAGGCTGCCAGGAGACGTTGAAATGTGATTCAGGATCATCAGAACCATCCACAGGAGTCACAGGAGGGCTGAGCCTGCCCGCTTCTCTGCCTATTTTGAACAGAAAAGCCTGGGATGTGGGATGCCTGCCGCTCCCCCAAGCCCGTGGCTGGCAGCAGGGGGCTTCTTCCTGCTGTATCCCCATTCAGCAGGTGACTGTCGGTTATGTAACTGCACTCCTCCCTCAGAGGACAGGCCACGAGCCCGGCAAAATCCCTTTGCTGGTTACTGTTTGCCCCCCTGCACACACCAGCCTGCTCTGTGCCGGGAGTGAACACACCGCACCCCCCGGATTTCCAACCGCCCAGCCGTCATTCCTGGGTGGTGCGATGTGGAGCAGACACGCTGGGGCCGGGTGGAGGCCGGGGCCACTTTCGGTTCTGGCAGGGGCTGCCTCCCTCTGTCGAAGGCCACAGCTCCCAGCGACCCCGCCCCCGCGGCTCCCGCTTTCGCTGAGCTCCACTAACTCCACTGCCTCTCCGGGTCCCTCCAGGCCCAGTGGTGGCAACAGCTGTGCGTTGTTCACAATCCCCAAGCACCTACCATCCTTTGTGGGGTTCTCACATCTCTGGAATGAGTCCCTTCATTAGACTATCTTCAGTTAAAACCCTTTGAGTGTGCCGTGTGTGTCCTGACATCAAAACAGCTCAAACGTTCCAGAATTCTAACATGCAGAACTCGACATCTTAGAGATGATGTAATCCTTTCTCATGGTTCAGATGGGAAAACTGAGAACCAGAGGAAAAGGGACTGTCCCGCGATCACACAGGATAGCTTACAGGCAAAGCCAAAGTGAGACATGCACCCACCCGCCGGGGTCCTCCTGTTCATGGCACCGGAGTCACACTGCGGGGTTTGCAGTTCGGTTACTTATTAGCTGTGTGATCTTGCCCAAGGGACCTAACCTCTCTGAGGTGATAACATGTACCCACGTCAGAAGGCAATTGGGATGATTAAATAAAATGATATACATGAGCACTTAATGCGGTTTATACACGACTAGGAGCTGTCATCATCTTAGGAGCTTGGTATTGAGGTCTGTCGGTGGCAGGGTGAGAATGACTGGCATGGGGTGCCCCTTTTGGCAATGAAACTGGCCACTTAGAAAACAAATAGACAGGGAATTCCCTTGGGGCTCCAGTGGTTAGGATTCGGTGCTTTCACTGCCACGGCCCGGGTTCAATCCCCGGTCGAGGAACTAATAAGATCCAGCGAGCCTCCTGCTGCGGCCAAAACAAAAAACAAACAAAAAAACAAATAGACAAACAAAACAATGGAGACGCATAAACCAGGCAGCTTGCCACGGAGAAAGAAGAGCACGGGCTCTGAGAAGGCCTTCCTCTTCTCTTCTCTCCCTGGATCTGTCCGTGACTAGGAACTCCGCGAGGTCAGGGACCACTGTCCCAGCAATACCCGCGTCTCCTGGCTGAAGAGTGACTCCACATGTGCATGCTAGCTCCTCTTTCTGACGATACAACTTGGAAATGTGTATATTTAAAAGCCTTTAAAAGCGAGCACCCCCATCAACCCCAGCTATAGGAATTTATTACAAGGAGATAACCAGCAAGAGCACAAGACGGGAGAAAACGCACACACAAACGCACAGTCTTATAATGGAACACTGCACAGCCACTAAAGAGAGTAACTAGATCCATATTCATTCATATGCAGAGTGGCTTGTTAAGTGAAAAAGTAGATGATGAAATAATAGCAAAGCACTTGCTACGCGCCAGGGGCTATTCTAAGCTCTTTACCCAGAGTGATTTATTTCATTTTTTATTACAACTTTACTTTCACTGTCCTCATTTTGTAGATGAGAGATGAGGCAAGGAGAGCTAAGGTCTTGGCCAGGCCACATAACTGCTAAGTGGTGGAACGGGACTCAGAGCCCAGGCAGTGTGGCTCCAAAGCCCGCGTTCTTACCGGCTTCCCAATGCAGATGATATGATACCATCCACAGCAAAGCAGAAAGGAACTTTAAAGGACAGTCACCCAGCTATTCACATTGATTATGGGACTGGAGATTAAGCTTTAATTTGCCACGTGAATGACACTTACTAAATCTATCTCTTCTTATTTTGGTGCTTACAAAATGTACATTCTCTTTGATTGACTCAAGAATTCTATTTCTCAGAATTTATCCTCAGCAAATTATAAAAGAGATGCCAGCAAAGACGCATGAAGAAAAATGTTTATCACAAGATACTATAATAACAGAAAATTAAAGCCACAGTAAATGTCCAACAAGGGATTGGTTCAGTAAAATGTGCTATCTACACATGGTAAAGGAATAAAGACTGACATGGTGAGATGTTTATGCTCTGCTGAGGAGTGACAGAAACAGTAAGCCACATTCGTAAAGTAAAGCCATAAATGTACAGAGGGAACGTGTGAAAGGAGATGTAAGAGGCACAGGCGGCACCTCAGGGTTTGAAATCGTGCGTTTTTTATTTGTGATCTTTCTGAATCTTCCGGGTTTTCTGCCTTGAGTGTATATTACTCCTATACTAGTAAAAAAACTATTATTTTTATAAAACAGTTGTCACTCTTACCCTGCTCAGGTATCGGATCTGAGACAACAGAATCCCCGGGGGTTACAAGGCGCTTCATCGTGATTCTTAGGAGAGATGATGCAGGGTTCTACTAGCAAGAAAACCTCCCATTAAATTAATCTCTACCTAACAGTCAGCCTCTGCCAGAGGAATATGAGGAAACAGTCCAGATGCAGAGAGCAGCTAAGGTGCCTTCTTAAGGGAGTAGCTTGAAGTCTCTCCTGCGGCCACCGGCAGCACGCCAGCCAGGCGGCCCCTCTCTGGTCCAGCAGACAGAGCGGGGAGTGCAAAAGGTCAATCAAATAAGGATGCGCAATTCAAACATTTACTTTTCAAACATCTTCAGAAAGTTTATCATACACAAACAAGCACAGGAGAGAGAAGAGGGTTCAAGTTCAAGCCAATTCATTTGCCCAGCGGCCCCGGGGAACACAGGCATCATAGAGTGCGTGGACCACAGAGGCCGAGGGGGTGGTTCCCTTTGGCAGCCAAATAGCCTGGCTGGCAGGGCAGGTTCAGAAGCTTTGGGGGGTTGGCTATGAAAAGTACTATGGAATAAGTATAACCAGAGACATCACAAGAAAAGTTACGATGCCAAATGAGCACAAGAGTAGCCTACACTGGGGAAATAATTCAAGGAAAATTTCAATGTTTCCAGAATAGTCCATAAGCAACTCATGCAATGTACTTCAACAAATACTCCGATGATACAGCCAAGAGAGGCAGGCATTATGGAAAACTGCAAAAGACTGTGCCAGCAATGCTTCTTTGGAATCTTAATTGACAGTTCCGATTTTTTTTTTCTTTTACAAAACATTTTCCCATAAGGGAAGAAAATTACCCTCGATCTCAGTCTTGAGCAGAGAAATCAGGAAATGTTAACTGAGCATCTAGTATACACATGACAGAATGCCAGACAATCACTCAGAGCAGCAAATCTCCCAGCTCTTTAGGACATATGATCAAGGCTATCGAGGGAAGAGAGTTCAAAGGCTCCTTGGCTTAGATAAAATCATGTGACAAGTGTCCATTAGGCACCTGTTGGGTTCCAGGCAGAAAAAGGCAGACAGCATAGTCCTGTCAGCTGGGGGCTCATAGTCTGCCAGGGAGACAGACACGCGGACCCTTGATGGCATCGATGAGATAAATGCTGTTACCGAGGGCATTCCAGGAACTACAGAAACTAGGGAGGACATGTCACCTTGGGTAAAGTCTGAGAAAACTTCCAGGTGGATAGGACATTGAGTTGCATCTGAAGAGGCGAAGAGGAATTCAGTGGGTACACTGAGGACTGAGGGTGTGGGGGTCAGGGAGGAAGCTGTAGCACAGGACTCACATGGACAGAGGTAAGACCCGCGGCTAGAGGGGTGAACACGAGCCTGAGCATGGAGGTCTCTGGAAGCTGGGCTTAGGAGTACAACTTTGGCCCCTGGCCCAGGGCTTCTCAAAGCTGCAAATTCACACACACACACACACACACACGCACACACACAGAAATGAGAAACACACCACATGCACAGTTAAATCACTATCACTTTGGTTGTTCTGTCACCATAGCAAACCAAACAGAAATGCTGGCACTGGAATCACCCAACAGGATCAGTTAAAAGTAGTGATCCAGTATAAGCTTACATTAAAAATGTCTTGAAGCTTATCATTAAAACTGAAACACACACACACACACACACACACACACACACACACAAACAAAAAACTGAAACACAAGATCAAAAGATCCTTGTAGAACTCATCACTTTGAAACAATTCCGAAGACTCCCAGGGGTCTGTGCCCCTAATCGGAGAAACACTCCTGTGGGCAATGCAAGGTTTTAAGTGTATATTTGGGGTAGGGGGAGCACAAGGGTGACTGAATTAGATTTACACCGTCTGCAGAACACTAAATCAGTGTTATAGAAAAATGACACTGACAGGAGTCAGGAGGACTTGGAGTGAGGGCACCAGTGAAGGGATAACTCTAACCGTGGTGCAGGCCTGACAGGCAATACGGAGAGGGAAGGGAGGCTGCCCTTCCTGGACATCCTGTACGCTCAAGGCCAGGAGCTCCATGCCGTGGAGACTGAGGACAGTGGGGCCCCGCCCTCCTACAACCTGGAGTCTAGCTGGAGACCTAAGACATGCGGCTCACCAAAGAAAAGATTTAATAAATCATTCCAAAAAACAACTTCAATGTCCATCAGTGAGCATATGCATAAAGAAAATGTGGTTATACACATACACATTTTTTCCCTTAAAAAAGCAGGAAATCTTGCCATTTGCTACCACGTGCATGAACTTGCTAAGTAAGTCAGACAAAAGAATATGTGCTACATGATCCCACTTATATGAGAAATCTAAAATAGTCAAACTCACGGAAGCAGAAAGTAGAATGGCAGTTATCAGGGGCTGGGGGGAGGGGGAATCGGGGAGGTGTTGATCATAAGGTACATCATTTCACTTGTGCAAGATGAATAATTCCTGAAGATCTACTGTACAGCATAGTGCCTGTAGTTAACACTGTATTGTATACTTAAAAATGTTCAAGAGGGTAGATCTTATGTTTAATGTTCATATCAAAACAAAAAAAAGAGGGAAGGAGGAAACTTCTAGAGCTATGGATAAGTTCAGAGAATTGCATATGGTGATCATTTCATGGGTGTACACTTACCTTCAAACTCCTTAAGACATATACATTAAATATATACAGGGCTTCCCTGGTGGCACAGTGGTTGAGAGTCTGCCTGCCGATGCAGGGGACACGGGGTCTGTGCCCCGGTCCGGGAAGATCCCACGTGCCGCGGTGCAGCTGGGCCCGTGAGTCATGGCCGCTGAGCCTGCGTGTTCGGAGCCTGTGCTCCGCGACGGGAGAGGCCACAACAGTGAGAGGCCCGCGTACCAAAAAAAAAAAGGGAGCAACCAGTATATAAAAGCTAGAAGTTTTCATTGGTTTTTAACATACATATAATTGAACAACTTCAAGATTCAAAGTCTACAACAATGACCTTCCACAAACATCCAGTTTGGCACAAAAAGACTCCAAACGTGAAAAAAGCATCAATGGGACCATGTATGGGACAGAAGGGATGCCATGTTTGTACTGACTGCCTGGACATCAGTGCTGCAAGCCAGACAGGGGCCTTGGTCCTTGGAGGGGAGTGAGGCTGCTGTCTGGGTGCAGCTACCTTGTTCTCCTGGCTCAGAGAAGCTTTCCTTAGTTCAGCAAAGACACGGGTTGAACTGTCTGCTTGTGCAGCGCCGACTGCAAAAGAACTACAAAGAGGAGGAATACAGCAGTGTTGATTTATGTCCCTTCCCTGGTCTGCAGAGCACCCAGCTTGGCCAGAGTCCTCTAGTCACACCCACCTTTGCAGGCTGGATCAGATTAACCAAGCTGCAGCATCAGCAGACAGCTGTGCAGTTCTTGGGAGTGTCCAAAAGATTTTCATTCACATTATCTCATTTAATCCTGGTGACAACCCTCATTTTACAAAGGAGAAATAGGGGACACCTAGCCCCACCCCACCTGCACTGAGTCATAAACACTTTTCACCTGAAGGTCCCTCTCTACTGGGAGATTCCAGTGCCTCCCCCCAGCCCCCAGGCACCCAAATACTTGATTTCCTCCAAGGCCAGCTCTTCCATTAGGCCTCTGGGGCTACACCTGAGACCTACGTTACCTGCAGTCACTCGATCCCCTCTGAATTTCTAAAGGCCTTACACTGTGACGAATCAGAACAGGTAAGAGATGTGAAAACGCTTTAGGCCTTTTGTCAAAGGGGGCTGTGGATGGAAGAATGTGGCTGAAATCCAAGCAAAAACATGCAATTTTTTGAAAGCAACCTCAATTTGATACTGTTCATGTGCTGCTGGGATTGTGTGGTGGTGAAGAGCGCAGAGTGTGGTGTCACACAGCTGGTGTGCAGTCTCGGTTCCGCCAGGTACCACCGTGTGACCTTGGGCAGGTTAACCACCCTCTGATCCCTGGGTGACTCATCAGCAAACAGAGATAATCACAGTACCTAGCTCGCAGGGTTGTTTCAGGACTAAATGAAATTATCTCAATGCCTGGCACGTAACGAGAACCATGGTAACTATTACTGGTATACCTTGTACAGGCAAGGTTCTTATTTTCATTTTTGTTTTTTATTTTTATTTTTTTGCGGTATGCGGGCCTCTCACTGCTGTGGCCTCTCCCGTTGCGGAGCACAGGCTCCGGACGCGCAGGCTCAGCGGCCATGGCTCACAGGCCAAGCCGCTCCACGGCATGTGGGATCTTCCTGGACCGGGTCACAAACCCATGTCCCCTGCATCGGCAGGCGGACTTTCAACCACTGCGCCACCAGGGAAGCCCTCATTTTTGTTTTTTAAAAGAGCTTTCTCCAACTATTAATGCTTGAATCTGGGCTGAGAGGGCCCTCGGAAGCCATAAAGGGCCATCTTATGGGTGAGGAAAGTTCTCCAAATTTCAAAAAAACATGGTCTGTCAGAGGAGGATCTTCAGAATGAGACAGGTTATCTGGGTTCTCAGGAAGGTGGGAGTCACCGACCTATGTTTGTTCCAGGTCTTGCCACCATCATGTAAATGTACCTCCTTCACACCACAACCACAGCAGTACCTATCTCAAAGGCTAAAAAGTAGAGGGCTGAAATGTTAAAGCGGCATTACCATGAAAAATGTTCATTGCATGGAGAACGAAGAGAGACAAAGGCCCACCTTCGTAACAGCTGGGGCTTTAGCCCCAAATCTCAAAGCGAGTGAGCTAAGAGCAGTGCCTTTATCTCGGCTTAGTAAGCCCGAATGACTAGCAACGAAGTCAGCAAAACGCCTGTTTGGCCGTCTTCTAGTCCAAGCCAGAGCGCAGTCTTAGCTCTTGCCACTGCCCTGGCAGGCCTGCCCTGATGCCTTGGTGAGTCTGGGGGCAGCCTGGAAGCCTCCGGCCTCATCTCCCCAAGCCATGCAGGAGCGAAGGCAACATCAAAGAAGATGAGAGCTGGCCAGGGCTGCCCTGGGAAGGGAGAGAGAGAAAAAAGCCTGTATTGCTGTGCAGGCTCTGAGCCAGGGCTGGGTATCAGTTAGTACTTTAAATATGGTAGATCAGATCCCCATCCTCCTGCCAGGCAGGGAAGGCGCTGTGCTCCTCCCCGAGCCCAAAGCAGGAACAAGGCACGTACTCCAAACGACATCAGAGACGCGCGAGTGTGCAATTAAATGACATTCAACCTCACAGAAAGATCCTCCCTTTGCCAACATCCTGCAATCCTTCTGAATCATCAAGGAGAGAGTTTCCAGTATTCTTGGTGCCCCGCTAACACCTCCCTGACCCTTGGTAATCCCCTTTCTTTTTCAGGGAGGGAGCAAGCCTTAAGCTTAGAAACTGAGGCAGGCAATAGGAACAGGCAGGAACTTAGTGACACTGTTTTGTGTTCTTTTTTATTTATGATGACCTCCTATTCTACAGCAATTGACAATGATATCCATTCATGGGAGAGATATAATACTTCCCTTTTTAAGTACATTTTCAGCTTTAAAAAAGGGAAGGGAGGGAGAAAAAGACTAAGAAATAATAGATTTCTACATGGTAAAAACAGCACACTTTCCTACCTATTGCTACACCTTCCTGATACCTCCAACAGCCCAGAACCGTGCTCACCATTCCACAGTAGCCACCAGCCACATGAGACTATTATGTAATTACTATGTTACTAGAGTCATGTAAATTAATTAAAAATTCAGTTAGTCAGTCAGACTAGCCACATCTCAAGCGCTCAACAGCCACATGTGGCTGACAGCTACCGTACTGGACGGCACAGCTATAGAACATTTCTCCCACCGCACAAAGTTCTATTGGTCAGCATGGGCCTAGAATGCCACTCACTGCTCACCTGCCTACTCACCTGGTGGTGGTGCTAAAAGGCCTGGTTTCTCCCCCAAGTAACAGACGCTCTGCAGGCTTGGGAGGGAGGCATCCCAAAGGAACAGGCCTCTTGGAAGGGGCTGCCAGAAGTGGGGGAGGGGAAACAGACCTTTTGGGTTGACCGATCCTGCAGAGAAAGAAACCCAAAACATAAAGATGCCTGATGAACCGTTCCAGCTGCTTGCCCCAAAGGGACCTTTCCTAATCTTCAGAAAGGGGCTGAGCAGGGAGCTCCTGCCACGCACACCAGGCCCACCCCCAGCTCCTCAAAGCTCTACCAAGTCCTCTCTGGGCCCAGACTGCACCTCAGTGATCGTCCAGGGGTCAGCAAACTAGAGTGTGGGGATCAAATCCAGCCTGCTGTCTGTGCTGGTGTGGCCTGCCAGGTAGAATGTTTTTTTTTAAATAGTTACATTTTAAATGGTTACATTAGTATGTACATAATATCCTTAATTTTGCTTCTTAGCCCCCAAAGCCTCAAATAAAATATTTACTGTCTGGCCCTTTAAAAAGAAGCTTGCAAACCCTTGGTCTAAGTCCATGCCTTTCCTGACATCCTGGTCCTCCACCGTCACCTTCTCACAAATGGATTTTGTTCCAAACGTTCTGTTGTGATACTTGGAATACATTTTCTCAAATATCCAAAGTAGGGAGGTTCTCCGACAGGTCACAAAGGCAGACCCATAACACACCTGAAGCTCTCTGTTCCTCAGAATCTAACATCCGTCTACCCAGAACATTAGTGGTGAGACACACGGTCCAGCACCCCGTCACCTGTCTCGGTGAGAGTCTGCTGGGCACAGTCCTCACCCTGCTGAACAGGACACTTTCTCACAATTCTAAAGCAAGCACCTAGCCCTTTTGAAGGCCTGGAAGAGTTTTGTTTTTAAACTAATGGCAAGGATGGGAAGCAATTCAGGGCAAGAAGATTTCTTCCTAAGCCCTCCTGCCTTTCATTCACTCACTTCTCACAGAAAAAGACCAGATGATAAGAACAGGCCTGTGGCTGAGGCCCAGGGAAGCGTGGAGAGCACAGTAAAAGGAAGGGAAGGAACAAAGACATGGCAGCAAGAAAGCACAGGCTGTGCTGGGAACAGAGAAGATGCTAAACTGATACACTCTCACTCACCCCGAAGTCAACAGGGCACAAAGGGAGGGGGGCGCAGAAATGTTCGTCTCGAGGGCTGTGGAGCTTCAATACACTGACCCTGTCAATAAAAGACGTGTACACTACAGCTCCCAGAGCAAGCAGACACATTCCCTCGGTTACGATCCACCAAAAGAGTCAAGGTGGAAATACTGTGCTCCTAGGAAATATCTTTGGCTAAAATAATCCCTGTTCACAAAAGAGGCCAAACTAATATGTGATTCTCATGAACAAATGCATCTCCAGGTCTAAATTTTAGTTAAGGCCCAGGTGAAAAGCCACCTTCTCATGAAGACTTCACTGACAACTTCCTCTTTAACACGGAAGACTGAAAACATGCTCTCATCCGGTTCCTTCTCCGCTCCCGCTGCCGACACACAAGGAGGACAGGAGAGGAGACAGACGGCATGAACAGGTATTTAGAAGAGGAGGAGCAGAGGGAAGGGTGACTAAGGGTGGAAGCTGCAGCCTAGGTGCCTGAGCTCTTTCCCTTCGAGAGCCAGGGAAGGCTCCGACACTGGGCACACCAGGAACCACGGAGGCTGGCCCCCGGGCTTGACCGGGAGTCTGTACCCACCCAGCTCTTCTCCCAGAAGGAAGAGATGGCTGTCTGATGAACCCACATGAGCAGTAGGATCCAGTCTGGCCTGAAGTTAGCCAATTCAGGATTTCCAGTTATATAAGCCAACCCAGTCCCCTTGTTTTAAGGTAACTTGAGCTGGGTTCCACGTCACTGGCAATGGGAGAAGTCCACAGTAGTACCATGCATTTTAGGCAGATGTCAGATACTATTCAGCACGAGCTACTCAGAACAGAAACCTCAGAAAGACTACTGAGTTCAGAGTGCTTATTATGACAACTTTCAGGCTCTAACTGTGGCCACCTAACTTGGTTGAAGAGCTTCTCTAAACTTCTCCCTGTATTAAAACTTAAGGCAACTCTTCAAGAGAAATAGCACCCACTGAACCTCAAAGCGCCTCTCCTCACCTTCTGAAATCTTAATATTCATTAAAAATATGACAACAGGGCTTCCCTGGTGGCGCAGTGGTTGAGAGTCTGCCTGCTGATGCAGGGGACACGGGTTCGTGCCCCGGTCCGGGAAGATCCCACATGCCGCGGTGCGGCTGGGCCCGTGAGCCATGGCCGCTGAGCCTGCACGCCCAGAGCCTGTGCTCCGCAACGAGAGAGGCCACAACAGTGAGAGGCCCACGTACTGCAAAAAAAAAAAAAAGACAACAAACACTGCAATTGCCCTAAACTGTCCTGCTTCCTCAGGAGAACTCCTGTGGAAGCATGAGAGCTACAGCTAACATTGTACTCCTGGTGGGAAGCACTGACCTGGCTGCAGAAGGAGACTTCCTGTCCTCTCACCTATCAAAGGGGACTTGGACTTGGCAGGAACCGGGGGAGGAGGGCCTGGGAAGGATCTCTTTCTGGGGGTTGGAAGGAGTGGAGGCGGCTTGCCCATGATGGGGGTATTCCTGCCTTGAAATGAGGAATGAGCGCTCCTGGCCAAAGGATTTGGCATCTCCAAACCTGGAAAAATGAAGAAAACAAATGGAAAGCAGAAGCCTGCTGCAGAGCCCAGCAAGCTGCACAAAGGACAACTCAGGCATTTCCAGGAAGACCTTCCCTTCTTCTGACTGAGAAGTTTCTATAATCAAAAGGCAGCAGGATGTTAGCTAGACTTACTGCGATGCACACCACACAATATATACAAATACTGAATCATTATGTTGTACACCTGAAACTAATATATGTTATGTGTCAATTAAATCTCAATTAAAATAAATTTTAAAATAAATAAAATAAGCACTCAGGAAAAAGAAACAAAGAAACAAAACTGTTATGTTTTAAGCTTATGGGTCCCCTCCCCACCCTGAGAAAGTGAGTTCAATAAAAGTGTACAAAAATAAAACACATGCTGCATTTTATAAGCATAATAATTTATTTAAAGCTTTAACATGGTCCTGCGACTTCAGCTACTTTTCCCTACAAGGGACAAGTGATTATTTTCTTCTCACCTACTTAACTCAAAACAAGCAATCTGAAAAGTCACTACTTCAAAGACTCCACTTGTAGCTAGAGTGCTCTTTAAAATCAGCGAGATTAGGAACTGCTTATTCACATTCACCATACACTTCCAAGTACTCTTAAAAATGTCTCAACAAACAACAAACTTAGAATCAGAAAAATAAACTGATAGGGAACTGGAACTATTTCCTCCGTGTCCATCTATATAGAGAGGTCATCCTATTTATGTATTAAAAATCTGGTTCAAGAGAAAATTTAGCTACAGAAGAAGCACTTTCGTCTATAAAGGTTAAACATTACAACAGTATATTCTGGGCTTCCCTGGTGGCGCAGTGCTTAAGAATCCGCCTGCCAATGCAGGGGACACAGGTTTGAGCCCTGGTCCAGGAAGATCTCACAAGCCGCAGGGCAACTAAGCCTGTGTGCCACAACTACCGAGCCTGCTCTCTAGAGCCCGCAAGCCACAGCTACTGAAGCCCGTACACCTAGAGCCCGTGCTCCTCAACAAGAGAAGCCACCACAATGAGAAGCCCGAGCACCGCAATGAAGAGTAGCCCCCGTTCACCGCAACTAGAGAAAGCCCGTGTGCAGCAACAAAGACGTAACTCAGCCATAAATAAATTATTTTTTTTAAAAAATGAATAAGATAAAAAACAACAACAGTGTATTCTCAACTGGAACACATTCAAATCAGACACCTTTGTATTACACAGGTATATTCTCTCAACTGAATGAAAAGCTTTTAGTTTTCTTTTATACATGGATTCGTAGAAACGGATCTTCTGGGGTTTAAAATGGGGAAGGAAAGGGGACAGTGCCAAATACCTTCCAGTTGTCCTTTCCTGGTCTTCAGGTAGTCAATGAGCAGGTTCAGTTCATTCTTGTACAAATGTCTGCCCTCATTCAACAGGAAGAGAAGATGCTGAACGCCCGAAGGGACACAGTAGCTGGTAAGGCACTCCCTGGCCAAGAAGTCATCTACCAGATCACCAGCCCTCAGAGAAATGCCAGTGTGTTCCTGCTGCTCCTGTTTAGCGAAAAATCTCCTATATTCTTTAGCCTCCAGCATGAGGGCGTCCTCCAGAGGCATATGATGATCTACTAGGGATAAGAAAGAGCCTGCTTTACATCAAATGGGTGCCCTGATTGCTTTAAAATCACATTTACAAAAAGACAAGAGGAAAAGCAATCAGAAAAGAACATAGTTAATCTAATGACATGTTATTTAAACTGTTTCAGCTTTCAGTACAGATGTGACTATCTACTGATTCAAGAAAGAGATTGGCACCCTCAACAGCAGGTGCTCTGTCGGATTTCAAAATCAAACATTACATTCTGTTTCAAAATTATAACATGTGACAGCTCGATGTACTGTTTCAATACAAACCCTGATTTCACAATTGGATAGCTTCGTGCTAAGCTAACGAGAGAGAAAGAGAAAGAGAGTGAGGGAGAGGGAGAGAGGGAGGAATAGGTGGCATGTATGTCAACGGGAATTCTTATGGATAAACAAACAGCCTAAAAATAAGACAGGATGCAACTTTAACCATCGCTGGCTATTGGAAAAGCTAAAAAAAAAAAAAAAAAAGGTGAAGGTTTTCATTTGGTTCCAGCAATGAGAGTGTATGACTTGAGTGTGATTCACAGAACAAACAACCAGGACCTGAGAATGGCAGCCTTTAGATGGTAGAGTAGGGTGAAAAATGAGTCAAGCAGGGACTGCTGTGTTTCATTATGAACCTTTTAGTGTTTATCTTTTAACTTTGTATATGCAGTACTTTGAGAAAAGGTGGACAGACACGCTGTGCAGGGCTTCTAGGTTCTGTCAGTGTAGCATGAGGAGTAACGCACATCCTTTACGTGGCTCCAGTCTTTGGCTCAGGTCTATGAGATCTTAAACCGTACTGAAAGCCTTTCCAGGTCAGGTCAGGAGTGCTCTAAATATTACATAAAAAATAAATTCTATGTACATTGTAGATATGATATGTCTCTACCTCTGTGTGGTATTATCAAAATTAATTTGTAAAAGAGCTCCATTTAATTGACATAAAAGTAAGCAATTATAAAAAAATAAAATAAATAAATAAATTCTAGACACCAAGAGCAGCTTTTACATAACGTCATGACTGTAGTCAATGCAAGGTATCTTCTGATCTCTGCAAGGTTTATCTACTGAGAATAAGACTTAATAAAAGTTTAATTTTAAATGGGAGGCCCTTATGCTATCTTGCCATATATCACCTGCTTCTGAACAAATTTAGGACCCAAGGGACACCACAGAGCTACAGTGGAGATCAGTATCTGGCTAAATCTTAAATCATGTTTATTAAGGTTACATTTAGGAAGAAATATGAATATGTATTTGTCTTCAGGTGCTGAAGTTTCATTGTTTGACTATTTTACATATTTGTCTCCGCACAGAAGCAGCTCCACACGCTTTTGAATGACAGCTGCATGCAAGGTATGGAGCAAACTGTTGGCTATAAAGCATTGTGAAAGACAGCCCAGCTAATAATCTTGCTGAAATAGATGTAGCTTATAGGAGAAAACAGAGTGTTCTTTTTACTTATGATCTGAGTTCAATAATTAAATTCATGGATGAGAAATGAAACATTTACCTATTAATACTATTCTGGACATGAAAAAGAAACTATCTTCTTGAAGTAGTGCGGGTTTTAAGTACTTTAGTATTCGACAAATTATTCAACCTACTTACTTGAGTGAGAATTTTCTAAAGATCTTGCATGAACATAACAAGTAAGTAATCAGATGTGATTAGTCTTTTGTACAACCTGTTCAAGCCATACTGCTGCCCACCCTCAGCCCAGGAGATTGGGATTTGTAATTTTTGAAAACATGCATTTTCAGAACTTATGTATGATGTAAATATGGTTTAGTCTTATTATTTCTTTAAAATACATTAGACATTTTCTATGCTTAGAAAAACTGCAATTTCATACTCTTGAGTGTTGAGCAAGAGGTGGCCAGGTGGGTGGGGTGACTACAAGGAGGTAAAGCAAATGGAATGGTCAGAATAAAAGCATCGCAGCACCCCCAAGAAGATGGAGAGCAAGTGTTCCTCACGTTTGCTTTTTCAGACCCAGTATTATAGCTGGATTATAGAACATCAGTCCTACACTGACCTCTCCGCAGGCTCCAGGAGCTATAAGCAGTATATAAATCCAGCTACTTACTAGCGCTTCACAAGGTCTCTGCCCAAAGGAAGGATCATCTGACTTAGCAATGAAAATCCTACCCTGCTAAGGAGACTCGAGCTGGGATGGACATTCCAGGGCCAGCTTGAGAAGTGTGCCTGGCTGCTGCTCACTCAGACAGAGGAAGGAAGCAGGGGGAGCCTGACATCCTGGAGAGTGCCTGGCACACAGGAGGAACTCAAGAACAGAGCAGTACCAAGATGAGAGGACTAGAAAACCCACACTTGTCTGCGTAAGACTCTAGTCAAGCTGCTAAGGGCCCTCCACAAGGCAGCCCGCTCCGCTCTTGAAGCAGCAGCTCTGACCAGGAGGGAGAGGCTGAGGGTGGTCTAGGATGGGTGCATCTGCCGAAGACTGGGTATTTTAGGGAGGAAAAGAGAGTTCATTTTTGTGAACTCTCATAAGCCTAAGAATAGTTAAATGTTTGAGATATCCTGGAGAAAGCAAAGTTGGCAAGAAAGGTCGTGTAAGAGATGGGGCTTCCCTGGTGGCGCAGTGGTTGAGAGTCCACCTGCTGATGCAGGGGACACGGGTTCGTGCCCCAGTCCGGGAAGATCCCGCATCCCGCGGAGCGGCTGGGCCCGTGAGCCATGGAAGCTGAGCCTGCGCGTCTGGAGCCTGTGCTCCGCAACGGGAGAGGCCACAACAGTGAGAGGCCCGCGTACCGGAAAAAAAAAAAAGAGAATGCAGGGGATGATGAACGGGGGATGACGAACAGGGGATGATGAACAGGGAGACTTACGATCACCAATTGTAGAAAAAATGATGGTGGGATCTGTTCAAAAGTTCTATCGACACATAAGAGAACTGAATTGGTTACATAATATTTTGGATGAGATATTTTTGATTCTTAAATAAGAAGCAATAAAGACAATTTAAGTCTCAGTTGTCTCTAATACACCAAAGAGTACTCTGTGATAACTATTCAAGTAATTTTTCCTAACTGAATTCAGTTTAGCTACTGACAAATGTGAACCTTCAAAGTGTACCAGCATACAAAGAAAAAATATTACATTTCTAAAGGAGGATCTATTTTAAATGATTGTTCTATACTGAGCTAAACTTACTTTTGATAGACTCATGAAGCATAACTACGGCGCAAGAGACTGTTCAGCAAGAATACAAAATGGGGACCCATCGTCTCTAACTTCCTGGAGTGCTTGAGAGAGGCCTGACTCTGAGGCAAGGTGAATCATTTCCACCACGAGACCATGATCCTGCAACCGATTACCTACGACTGTTGCATATTCCCTTAAAATACACACACACACACACACACACACACACACACACACACACATACACGCAAGAAAAAGGTGGGTTACTTTCAATCAAACAACCGGAAAAAAAAACTATGTCACCAAGCAGTTGTTCCACAGATACTTTGATGCACCACAAATTTAAGTAAGTGAGGGGCAAGATACTATATTTTTATTGTGCTTAGATAAGTGACGTGGAAGATGCCATATTTTCCCAAAAATCATGCATGCCCTACAACTTGTTTTTGTTCTCAGGCATGCTGAAAACATTCTAGGGTTTGTTATCCATCTGATGGAATCAGTTAAGAGGACTGGAGGCAACTCCAACCAAAACAAAACTCACTTTTTTGAAAACGTAGTGTCCTCATATGGTTGATTATGTACATGATTTTATAAAGAAAGCAGAGTATGTCAAAGCCTTGTTTTTGTGGGGCATGACGTCCTGGGTAAGCACCATGAATGTGGCCAGCGTTTTTCAAAATGGAATCATTCAAGTGTTATTTGATGAAGTCATTTCAATTTAAAGACCATGAAAGAAAACGTAAAATTGTATCTTCAGAAAAATGAGAGAATGCTCATTTACACTTAGTTCCCAGGATAGACCAGTACCTGTTGAGGTTACTACCACTGAGACAATCCCTTGCTGAAGAGTAAACGGATGATACTGGAGTTAACCATCTCAGTCAACATCAGCAACCCCAGAACTAACCTTGGATCAAAGCCCAGTCATCTCATCACCTATTTCCTTAGCCTCGGTCCTCAAGTCCTGAAGAATCCTAGACCTCTCCTTTGGGTTTATGCTTCCACTCCTCCCCAGTACTTGCTTAGAAACCTGCAACGGCCTCCTACCACATCTTTTAGCCTCGATTCTTTTCCCCACTCCAATCCACCCTACATGTCAGTCTGAGTAATCCCATGAAAAGTACTGCTTTCAAAAATGCCACAATAGGGGCTTCCTAGAGGACTAGAAAACCCACACTTGTCTGGGTAAGACTCCAGGCGAGTCTTAAGAGTCCGCCTGCCCATGCAGGGGACACGGGTTCGATCCCCGGTCCGGGAAGATCCCACATGCTGCGGAGCAACTAAGCCCGTGCACCACAACTACTGAGCCTGCACGTCACAACTACTGAAGCCCATGCACCCTAAAGCCCATGCTCTGCAACAAGAGAAGCCACCGCAATGAGAAGCCAGCGCACCGCAACGAAGAGTAGCCCCCACTCACCACAACTAGAGAAAGCCCACGTGTAGCAATGAAGACCCAATGTGGCCAAAAATAAATCAATTTTTTTAAAATTTTGTTTATTTTTTTATACAGCAGGTTCTTATTAATTACCCATTTTATACATATTAGTGTATATATGTCAATCCCAATCTCCCAATTCATCACAGCACCACCATCCCACTCTGCTGCTTTGCTCCCTTGGTGTCCATACGTTTGTTCTCTACATCTGTGTCTCCATTTCTGCCTTGCAAACCGGTTCATCTGTACCATCTTCCTAGGTTCCACATATATGCATTAATATACGATATTTGTTTTTCTTTTTGTGACTTACTTCACTCTGTGGGACAGTCTCTAGATTCATCCACGTCTCTACAAATGACCCAATTTCGTTCCTTTTTATGTCTGAGTAATATCCCATTGTACATATGTACCACATCTCTTTATCCATTTGTCTGTCGATGGGCATTTAGGTTGCTTCCATGAAAAAATGCCACAGTAACTGTTCAGCATCCTAAACTTCTTACCCTAGCTTCCAAAGTCCTGGCAAGACATGGCTCCAACCTATCTTGAGAGGTCTTGTAACCCACTGAGCTTCAAACATCCTGTTTCTCTTCCCAAATTTAATTTCTTGTGATCTCAGGACAATCAACTCTCCCCACACTTTTTCCAGCTGTGCTTTCCCTGCCATTCTGTTGCTAGACTCTAAGCAGTTCTCACCTCAAAGGCCCAGCTCAAATGATATTATTCCCTGAAACCTCCTTGATCCAACTCATTGGCCCTCACAATGGTAATCTACTCTTCCCTATGTGTATACTCTGCTTAGAGTACATTCCATCTTGTACTTGTTATTTGTGCACATTTTATCTTATTAGACTGCATGTGGTCCAAATAGGGATTGTTGCTTAATTATCTTTATGTTTCTCTCTGTGCCCAGCACAAAGCTTTCCATGTAACAGTGCACAAAATGTATATTTTGTGAATGAAAAATTAATATGATGGAAGGAAAAATGCTTTTCTTGGCAATTTAGGAGAGTATGGATGATTTCAGAAAATAAATTCAAGAGGAAAACAAGAAAAACATGACACGATTCATATTTACAGAGTGACAGCCCATGAGTCAAAATTATCATACAAAAAGATCACCACAAAAATAATTCACATTAGGGCCTTCCCTACTAAGCCCGTGCGCCACAACTACTGAGCCTGCACTCTAGAGCCCACAAGCCACAACTACTGAGCCCATGTGCCACAACTACTGAAGCCCGTGCCCCTAGAGCCCGTGCTCTGCTGCAAGAGAGGCCACTGTGATGACAAGCCCGTGCACTGCAATGAAGAGTAGCCCCCGCTCACTGCAACTAGAGAAAGCCCGCACGCAGCAATGAAGACCCAACGCAGCCAAAAATAAAATAAATAAATTTTTTAAAAATAAATAAGAAATTCACATTAGATGATATGATCTGAAAATTAATTACCATTTTGGGATATAAAGGAATGAATTAGCTGACGAATCGATCACTCCAAGTCTTTCCGACGTTGAAGAGACAAGACAGCTGGCAGCACAGCCTAGTTCACAAGTTGCCTGGCAGATGCAGATCCCACACAGCAGAGTTTCTAAGCTGCATCCACCAGGATCCTAATCCATGGCTAAATGCCAGACCTGCGGAATGCCAGGCAGAGGAGTGACCGCCACTCCAGATGGAGCGGGGAGAAGACCAATCTCCAGGACTCCTCCCCACCACAAAACTCTGCACTCAATACCAGTCAGCCTGGCTCCAGAGATGAGAAGGTGGCAAGGGTATCAGGGTCGTGCATGTCGAATGGCAGCTGGAGTCACTCACAATTCTGAAAGAAGTGCAAGATGCTACAAGACGGGTGTGATTCTTGTTACAAGTTTTGAGAAAGCTAATGTAGTTGAAGATTAATGTAGTTTCCCTGGCTGGTGCAGAGTATGGTAGCAAAGTTGCCAAATGCTGAGGGAAAACAAAGCTACTAGGCATGCTGAGTCTTTACTGCCTCTGGGTTCAAAATTAGTTTGAATTACTACATGATCAACTTAATCCAGGGCACGCCTGGGTGTCGTCCAATTATTAAAGGGAAATGCCATAATTTCCTAATGTAAAGGGAACTGGCCTCTCCCACCCTCCCCATGCTATGACTGACCTCATTTCTTCTAGCGTGCTGTCTCCCAAGGTCCAACCCAAATAATCCTCCAAACAAAATGGAGCTACAATTTTGCTTCACAAACTCAGAGTAAAGCTGCTATCTACAAATAAAGTAGATTTCCATAAAGGAGATATCACAGAATAAAAATTCTGAGTCAATTTTAAATTGCATATTTTCATATTAAAAAAAGTGAGAAATCCAATGCTGCCTTAATGCTGGATTATGTTTTGTATATGCCTGGTCTCCTATTCAGGAATAATTAGTTATCATGTCTGGGTCTTCAGTATCACTCACTAAGTACCTAGCCTGGAGTAACTATACAAACCTCCAGCCAACCATTTGTCTACGTGCCAGGCTGTCTGCCAAGCACTATGAAACCCGACATAACCCAGAGACACAGTTATCATCACATATTAAGTCCCCATTTGCCCTCAAGTGCCAGCCAATGGTGTGCAGGGCACTACATGAGCCCAAAGTACGAGCTGGACACTGACCAGGCTGCAATTGCGCTTAAGCGGCCCACATGAGTTAGGCAGGCGGAGAAGAGGGAACGGCACCCCATGTTGAAGCAAGAACAGCACAAAGGCTGAGGGGAACTCAACAAGCAGTTAAGAAATGAGGGGACCCTTCTCTGAAGATCAGTGAGAGCGACTTTTTGGCACACTACACTAGATGGTCAGCACACCAGGGAAGGGGTTTGTCCGTTGTTTGCTCAAGTATCCCCCAGAGCCTAGATCTGTGGCTGGCACAGGGAACCTAACCCTAAAAATAGCTTTGGTTTTTTTTCTGATTATAAAATTAATATATGCTCACTGTAGAAAACTTGGGCAATACAGAAAAAGTGAATAAGACAGTCATCTTCAGAAATCTCCCCACCCACACAGGATGCCTCTACCACCAGTTTGGTAAACCCAACAGGATAGTCTTGTAATTCCTAAAGCAGTGCTCTAGCAGAGCATTTTGAGAGTTTCAGCTCTCAGCGACTTATGTACGTAAGGCTGAACACTTCGTTATTTGTTTTTACACAACCTCACTTGACACGCTAAAAAGAAACAAATCTACCTCTGTTCTTTGTCGACAGAAACAATAATGCAATCTGAAGGCCTCTCTTGATCACACTCTTGCTGAATCACTTGATAAAAGTGCTGGAAAAGCCCCTCTTTCTGAGCAGCCCTGACGCTGGCATCATCTGGAAAATATTGATGAATTCATGTTTTTTGCAAGGCCAAAAGCAATGCACTGGTGAGCAAAAACTCTCCAAAAGAAAGGTTTCCAGGGTTTCTTACAAAAGTGTAAATGAAAGACGACACCTCTACAAAAAATAGACAAGGAAAACATAAGATTCTCAACAAGACTCTTACCTAACTGAGGGTACTGGCACAGTGCATGGCTATCTCCATTCCCTTTTGAATAATCAGCCACCTTCCGCCATAATTCTTCAATGCTGCTGGAGGCGTGAAAATATTAATAGTTCACACAAACATGGTCTCCCTCTAAACGTGTCCCCAAAAGCCAAAAAATAAACACCAGATTACCAAGTGAAGTATATAGGCACCTAAATAAAGCCTGTGTCTATTTAAACATAAAATGACACTCAATAATCTGTTCTCATTTTAGAATACTATTAGTTTCTGGGATTTTTTTGCCCTTTTCCATTCATTTCCTCTTGTCTGTTACAACAAAAAGTTCTAAATGGTGCCATTGATCTTTGTCAGGTAAGACTCAGATACAGACAAAGAGTGAGACTCACACTTTAAGGTGTTTATTCTAAAGGAAATGAGATCATTTTATTTGAAGCGTTCATCTTTTAAAGAAGGTGACATTATCTCTGAAGGTTTTCACTGGATATGGGTACAAGATGATTCAACAAGATCTGCTCACATTACTCCTAAACATTCTAGAGCTCCTGTGAGTAAGCTATTTTCCCTTGCTAAGGGCATGCAAAATAGTGCACAGACGTGGCATAATCCATCAGCCATCTAAAGTAGTCCCCTTTGCTGTGATTTAACAAGAAACGGGGCATTCGATGCACTATGTCCCCTAAATCAGGCATTATTACTGCAGCTCCCCAGCATCCAGACACCAATGTTTCATCCACAAGGAATGTCCTGCCAGGGAAAGAACCCCTGGGCAGGCAGCAATTAGCTCTTTTCTCACTAGAGGTATCGCACTGCATGGCAAAGGGGCACAGAACACCTCAGTCAAACCATGACTACTCAGCAAGCTGCCAACGAGCATCGATCCTTTGCTCTTCCCCTGTACGATGTTCAATCAGGTCGTGTCCACATCCAACCTCCTGACAGAGCAGAGTCGCAGCTCCAGACTTTCAGATGCAAAGCTTTTGCCTGAGTCCATGCCTCCCCAACTGCCCTGAGCTACACAAGAATGCCCCCCTCCCCCAAGCAGGTTCTATCTTTTTAAGCATTTTTTTTTTAATGATTGCTTTTTTTGGGGAGGGGGTTGTTTTGTTTTGTTTTTGTTTTTTTGCAGTATGCGGGCCTCTCACTGCTGTGGCCCCTCCCGCCGCGGAGCACAGGCTCCGGACGCGCAGGCTCAGCGGCCATGGCCCACAGGCCCAGCTGCTCCGCGGCATGTGGGATCCTCCCGGACCGGGGCACGAACCCGCGTCCCCTGCGTCGGCAGGCGGACTCTCAACCACTGCGCCACCAGGGAAGCCCTTAATGATTGCTTTTTAATTAATTTATTTATTTGGCTGTGTTGGGTCTTCATTGCTACACGCGGGCTTTCTCTAGTTGCGGTGAGGGGGGGATACTTTTCGTTGTGGTGCACGGGCTTCTCATTGCGGTAGCTTCTCTTGTTGTGGAGCACGGGCTCTAGGCGCGCGGGCTTCAGTAGTTGTGGCACGCGGGCTCTAGAGTGCAGGCTCGGTAGCTGTCGTGCACGGGCTTAGCTGCTCCACGGCTTGTGGGATCTTCCCAGACCAGGGCTTGAACCCATCTCCCCTGCTCTGGCAGGCGGATTCTTAACTACTGTGCCACCAGGGAAGTCCCTCCACAGGCCATTCTTCAGGCTGCCTGCTTTCTCCAACCTTTGCTACACTGTGCTCTTGCTGGCTTTCCCTCAAACTTCATACACTTACTTTCTCTTAGTGAAGTGGCATGTAAACTCCCCACATCCCCCTAAGTAATTAGAGAGGACTGGGAGGCGCCCCAGAAGCTGGTTCAGCCAGGAAAGGCAGTGTAGTGTTGAAATTGCAACTGCCTGGGTATGAATCTCAGCTCCTTCACTTACTAACCAGGAAAGCCTGAACGAGGTACTTAACATCGTTATGCCTCAGTTTCCTCACCTATAAAATGGGGATATTAGGAGAACCTGCCCCTAAGTGTGGCTATGAATTAAATGAGTTACTACAGGTAAATCCCATAGAATGGTGCCTGATGCAGAGTGGGCCCTCAGCAGATGTAAGCCTTTATTATCCACCTCTGCCTTTAGGTTTCTTTCAGGCCCAGGGCTAAGAAAATCTCTCCTTCAGAAGATTGTCTAACAGTGCAAGCATGCTAAGTCTCCTCTTCAGGAAATACTACCTGAGAGAAGCTAACCTCCATCAATAGTCACTCCTGAAGTCTACACTGCCAAGTGCTTCCACAGTTGAGGAAAGCATTTTTCAATTTTGAATTATTAATCTAATCTGACACAAATCTCCTCTGTAATGCAGGCAAGAAAGAGACCCTGTCAAGGTTCATACATTCAAAAATCAATTCAAATACAGTTCAAGGAAGCGTGCTTTTACCACAACTACAGAGGTAGATCCAAGGCAAGAATGCTGAGCTTCCATGTTGATTTACCCATTTAGTTTCTTAGAAAAACTCCACTGCTGAATGTGGAGGACAGAGTAAACTAAATAAGATAACCTTCAAAAAAGGTTTACTTACTTTGGGATACCACACAGCAGTCAAGAACAATGAGGATGAATAATCCTCTGTGACATAATGTTGAGTGAAAGAAGTTCCAGAACAATATACCAGTGTGAGCCATTTAAGTTACAAGCAAGGGAAAAAAAATTGGGTGAGTTCTGAAAAGAGATTTTTCACTTTTTAGTACCAGACACTTTTACATCTATTTATCCATTTCTTGGGTTAAAAAAATTTTTAAGTGACTTTTCTTTATATACCGGGCTCTGGAGTACTGATCTGTTTCACAATAAAATAAATTTACATTTTTTGAGCACATACCAATAGTTAGATGGTAGCAGAGAAAAGGTGTGGAGGTGTGGAAGAAGGAAGTCTTAGAAGGGAGTCTAGGGCCTGCTACAGATAACCCCCCAAGGGGGTCGCCCAGGTGGAGTTGACTGACAAGCCCACAAAGAAAAGGCCTGGGGGGCTGAGTCCCTTCAGGCTGCAAGTCTGTTTTAGTTCCTAGAATCCAAATGTCTATGGAAAGGTGAAAGTTAAAGCAGAATGGCTTAAAATCATCAAGTTGACCTGAGGGACTTCCCAAAAAGCAAATATTAATAACATCAATTTTAACAAACACATAAGTCTGCACAGCAAGACCACATCTAAATTATTACTAAAGCTTTTAGCAAATTGAGCCACAACAATAACATTTTACCTTAGCATGTCTTCACCCTTCTTTAAGTAGCCCTCTTGGGGAGAATAAGAAGTCAGCGGAAAAGGTTTATATGGCTCACTGCTAAAAAACCAACAAAGACAAAATTACACTTAAGAAGAAATTATTTCCCATCGCCCTCACATCGGTTTCCACAGTTCTGGTACACTCAAAGGTGATTAAGTCTTCAGTTCAACTGGGTTTTAAAAACTCCAACAATGGTTTTTCTCAATACTTTTTTTTCAGAACCCTTACTTTATTCTGTAATACCTATTTCTATTTTTGTCTCATTTGTTTGCTCAACGGCTTTTGCAGAGTTGACAACTGAAGGCTCAGTTCTGTCACAAGGAAAGACCATTATAAACTCACCGACAGCAAGGAGCTCCAACACAATGAACCTGATTTGCCTGACTGAGCCGAACTAAACTTTTTAGTATGCAATGCTGGTGGTGTTTGGCAATTATGAAAAATGATAATCACTATTGTTTTTTAAAAGCTTTTCTTTGCCAGATGCTCCAACAATAACACCATAAGTTTTTGTGGATTTTCTGCCACCTTTAATGTATCTGACACTAACTCCACAATGGAGCTTATGAAAGAAAATTCCTAAATGATTCATGTGTATCAACTGCAAGTATTAAACATCCTCGATTAAGGCTACTGGGGAATTCCCTGGCAGTCCAGTGGTTAGGACTCCACGCTTCCACTGCTGAGACCCCGGGTTTGATCCCTGGTCGGGGAACTAAGATCCCACAAGCTGCACAGCATGGCCAACAAAAAGACTGCTGTTCTATTTACGTGCCAAATGCATTTTGACATACTTCCTCTTTGACACCTTCCTCCTCATTCAAAGTTATGCAGTTAGTGAATAACATAGATTTAAATCTAAGACAAGAATAAAAGGCAAAACCTAAGAAGCAAGTGCCTGCTCCAAATTGTTAGCTGGAAGAAACAAGGGGCTGAACAAGATTAACTGCTATAAATTTGGACTGAGAGGGTTAAACAGTTACTAGAAAGATTTCCATTTCCGAAAAGGATAAGGAGCACAGATGCTCCACTCGACCCTCTTCTCGATGATCCCAGCCAAGTTTGAAGGCCATGAGAAGGAATAAGCAGATGGTTCAATGTGAGTAAGTCAAAAGGAAGTTGCATTTGCCTTATCTGGCTTCCTAGCAACTAGACTGAATGATGCCAAGAAAGCCAGCCTGCTCTAAGGAGAAACGCTGCAGGATACTTGGAACCCAGCGGTCGGGCAGGGGAGAGAAGGCCTCCAGACACACCCACCTGGCACAATGAACCCCGTGCCTGCTGACACCCACACTTCCCACCTCACCGGGTCCTCCCGTTTCCCTCGAAGTACCCTCTCCAGCCTCCCTGGCCATGCTAATGTCTGGCACCCGACTACTCGAAACTCCTTTCAGGACCACCTTTCAAACTCCAGTCACATCAGATGAGTAGTTTGGCCCAGCCATCAAAGAATAACTTCCACTTCTCCGTGGGAGGGAAGGCCTCATGCACTCTTAATGCACCTCGGCCAGCTGGACAAAGGATTTCGCAGACCGAGCCAAAGCACTGAGGAAGGCGGGCACATATATCGGCTAGGGTCCCAGAGGCCTGAGAAACATCCCTCCTCAAGAGTAGAAGATAAACACTCAGGCAGGAACTGCCTTTGTGGAAGTACATAGATAGGCACGTGAAGTACATCCCCATTACAATGCAAATGGCCAGAGGAAGGCTTGAACATTATTAAATGTTGCAAGGTCACCCTGAGCCCTGGCAATGCCACCCTAGTTTGCCACGTTGTCTGTGGCCTCCCTCTAACTGGTGGCACCGATTAAACTTCAGTTCCTCTCCTACTCGCTTCGTGAATAGCAGATTAACCAGTGTCTAATAGAAAATGGAACTTACAAATGCATCCGGGAAATGCATATGGTTTCCCAGTTATTCACTGAAGATTTTCCAATGCATTATATTTAAGCCTTACAACAACCATACAAGCTGGGTAATATCAACCTCCACACACACACCTTTTAAAAACAGATGAGGAGGGAATTCCCTGGCAGTCCAGTGGTTTGGACTCGGCGCTCTCACTGCCAGGGGCCCGGGTTCAATCCCTGGCCGGGGAACTAAGATCCCGCAAGCCACACAGGGCAGCAAAAAAAAAAAAAAAAAAAAAAAATAGATGAGGAAACTGAAGCTCAGGTCTTATGACTTGCCACACAGCTAAGCTGTAAAGCCCAAATCCAAATCCAGGTGTGTGTGACTCAAAAACCAGGTTCTTTTAAATATCTCACAGTCTAGAAATTCTAGGGTTAACCCAGGAAGTCTGCAAGTGAAAAAATTAGGAAAAGCAACAAAAGAAGGACAAGTAAAAGGGATAAAGATATTGTCATCCTATATTCTTATGGAAAGTAAATTCACATTCGCAAAAAAAATTCTCACTGAAAACTTAAGGAGTATGAGGGAGGAGGGCTCCACAGGGCCTGGGGACTCCTCTCCTGGCCACGTTACAGCAGGCGAAGAGTCTTCTGCCACACATCTGGGTGGACCGCCTAAGTAAGAGCAATTCAAAATTCCAACCTCAAGAGTGATGTGGAGGAACCGGAATTCTCGTGTGCTGCCGGTGGGAATGTAAAATGGTACAGTCACCTCAACGAGCAATTGGCAGTTCCTTAAAAAGTAAAACACATAACCAGGCCAGTCCGTGCCTAGATTTTTACTCAATAAAAATGAAAGCACGTGTCTATGCAGACTTGTAGACAAATGTCCGCAGCAGCTTTATTTGTAATAGCCCAAACCTGGAAATACCCATCAAATATCCATGTGAATGAAAAAACAAATTGTAGTATATCCATACATCTTAGCCTGCTCAGGCTGCCATAACAAAATACCATAGACTGGGTGGCAAAACAACAGAAATTTACTTCATAAGAGTTCTGGAAGCTGGAAGTCTGGGATCAGGATGTCAGCAAGGTTGAGTTCTGGTGAGCCTCTGTCCCTGGCTTGCAGATGGCCACCTTCTTGCTGTGTCCTCACATCGCTCTCCTCAGTGCATGCACATAGAGAGAGATCTCTATCTCTTCCTCTTCTTATAAGGCCACCATCCTATTGGATTAGGACCCCACCCTTTTGACCTCATTTAATCTTAATCACCTCCTAAAAGCCCTGTCTCCAAATATAGTCACAATATGGGTTAAGGCTTCAACATACGAATTATACGGGAACACAATTCAGGCCACAGCACCATAAAATGGAATATTACTCAGCAATAAAGAAACAGAGCACTAATCCACCCAACGTGGAAGAAACGCAAAATAATTATGCTGAATGAAAGCAGAAGCTTCCCCTCCAAAAAAATATACAGTAGTCCCCTCTTATCTACAGGAGATACATTTCAAGACCCCCAGTGGATTCCTGGGACCTCAGATAGTGCCAAACTCTACATATACCATGTTTTTCCCGTACATACATACCTATGTTTAATTGATAAATTAGACACAGTCAGAGATTAACAATAATAATAAGATAGAAAAATTATAATACACTATAATAAAAATTACATGAATGTGGTCTCTTTCTCAAAATATCTTATTGTATTGTACTCACACTTCTTCTTGTGATGATGTGAGATGATAAAATGTCTGTGTGATGAGAGTGAGGTGAATTGTGACACAGGCCTTGTGTCATAGCATTAGGCTACTCTTGACCTTCTGATGATAAGTAAAAAGGAGAATAATCTGGGCTTCCCTGGTGGTGCAGTGGTTAAGAATCCGCCTGCTAATGCAGGGGACACAGGTTCAAGCCCTGGTTGGGGAAGATCCCACATGCCGCGGAGCAACTAAGCCCATGCGCCAAAACTACTGAGCCTGCACTCTAGAGCCCGTGATCCACAACTACTGAAGCCTGTGTGCCACAACTATTGAAGCCCGCACGCCTAGAGCCCGTGCTCTGCAACAAGAGAAGCCACCGCAATGAGAAGCCCACACACCGCAACAAAGAGTAGCCCCCGCTCTCAGCAACTAGAGAAAACCCGCGTGCAGCAGCGAAGACCAAATGCAGCCAAAAATTAAATAAATGAATAAATAAATTTATTTTTAAAAAAGGAAGATAATCTGCTTCCAGTGATCCTGGATCACCAAGACGTGACATGGTGACGGCTCGGGATCCCAGGCAGGACAGAGTGGGACGGCAAGAGATTTCATCATGCTACTCAGAATGATGCATAATTTAAAACTTACGAATGGCTTATTTCTGGAATTTTACAGAAATATTTCCATTTAATATTTTTGGACTGTGGTTGACCACAAGTAACTGAAGCTACAGAAAGCAAAACCAAAGATAAGGGGCGACTACTGTATACTGTATGATTCCATTTACATAATTTACATAAAATTATACATAATATACAAATTTATATAAAATCCTAGAAAATGCAAACTAATCTATAGTGATACAAGTAATAGACCAGTTGTTGCTTGGATAAGGGGGAATTACAAGGAGGAATGAGGAAACTTTGGAAGGTAATAGCTGTATTCGTTATCTTTATTGTTGTGCTGGTCTGACATCCATATGTAAACTCAAATTATACATTTTAAATATGTGTAGTATATTATTATACAACAATATTACACATCAGTAATTGTACATCAATAAAGCAGAAAAAATCCAAGCCTCTTTACTGTTGCTTTTTTTTTTTCCTTCTTTAACATCAATAGGTTTCAACGTGTTTCAGGTTTTAGTGCTGGTCAGAAAATCATGTAGATTCTGATGTCTTTACACGGAGAGAACCTGATGCATCTATGGAGAGAAAGTCTGTCAAAACACTTTCCTCCCAATTTCAAATTAAATGTACATGTCACTCCCAAAGCCTCCAGGAATGCTAGTACGATTATTTTTAACTTTTTACTGTTGTATCTCAATTACTCAACTTATTAGACAGCTGATCTATTAAGTTCTCAGGATAGAACCCAATGGGAATAAATTTTAAGATTAAAAAGATTTCTAAGAATCTACCTTTCGAAGTTCAATCATAATTTTAAATTTCACTGAAAAGAATTTGAATTTTAAAACTCCTCTAGAGAAATTTCAATCAAGCCTCTAGAAATAGAAAAGAGTAGTAACATGACACTGTCAAAAGTCATAGGTTCCTTCCATGATACTCTAAAGAGCAGGGGTCAGTACACAGCTAAACACAGTGTTACCATGCAATTCAGCAATCACACCCAACTGATCCGAAAATGTATGCCCACATAAAAACATACACAAAAATGCTTAGAGCAGCTTTACGCATAATTGCCCAAAACTGGATGCAACCAAGAGGCCCTTTATATGTGAATAAACAAATCACAGTATATCCACACAAATATTAAGCAATAAAGAGAAATGAGCTCACAAAAAGACTTGGATGAATCTTAAATGCATATTGCTAAGTCAAAGAAGCCAGTCTAAACAGGCTACATATTGTATGACTCTAATTATAAGACATTCTGGAAAAGGCAAAACTATAGAGATGGGGAAAGGATCAGTGGTTGCCAGGGGTTTGACAGGAAGGAGAGGAGTTAAAAAGGTGAAGCACAGACTTTTTTTTCCCCAGGCAGTGAAATTATTCTGCATGATACAGTTATGGTGGATACATGACACTTATGCATTTGTCAAAACCCACTGAATATAGCATAAAGAGTGAGCCTTAACATATGCAAGTTTTAACAGATAATTTATGAAATCAAGAGGATCCTAGGATGGAATACAGAATGTGACAAAAAATTACAAACTGTACTATGAATGTATGAAACAACCTCACTGAAGGGAGAGAGGGAAAAGGTACAGGGTCACCTTTGTACAACTTTGTACAAAAATGGGTGGGATAGAATTTGGCCCTAAAGCTGTAGTTTTCCAACCCCTGCTCTAAAGCCTAATGATGCCCTCAAGTGTTTCAAAGTCTGTGAAAGGCAGGCCACAGTGATGTGGGATCCGTGCCACAGGGAAGAAGGCCAGACCCACAGCTTTGCCCGCATCCGGCCCAGCATCTGGCCCAGAGGTGATGCCAAAGTCTTGACCAGGACTTAAAAGGTTCCGGAGGCCCAGTCCCCTCCCCCACTTGCGTCCTCCACCTGTCTGACCTAATTCCCCACCTCAACCTATTGTCTCACAGGCTCCCCCCATGGCAACCAGCAGGCCTCCTAGTTGTTCTCTCCTGCAGGGCCTTGCCCCTTGCTGTTCCCTCTGTCTTGAACACACACCCCCTGGATAGCCACGTGGCCAGCTCCCTAGCCTCCATCCAGGGCTCTGCCCAACTGTCACCTTCTCTGTAGGGCCCTCCCTCACCTTCCCCACCACCTGTGCTCCTTGCCCCTCTGACCTGGCTTTACTTTTCTTCATGTCACTCGTCAACAGTTGATATCTCTCACAGACACACACACATTTTAAAAATAAACTTTATTTTGTAACATAGTTTTAGATTTTCAGAAAAACTGTAAGGAGGGGTACCTATATAAGATAGCTCCCATGCAACCCATAGCTAGTTTCTCCTATTATTAACATCTTACACTAACATGGCACACTTGTCACAACTAATGAGCCACTATTATTAAATAAAGCCCATACTTTATTCTGATTTCCTCAGTTTTTACCTAATGTCTTTTTTCTGGTCCAGGAGCCCATTCAGGACACCACACTCCATTTAGTCCACATGTCTTCTTGGGCCCCTCTTAGCTGCAGCAGCTTCTCAGACTTCCCTTGGTTTTGATGACCCTGACAGTGTTGGACAGCACTGGTCACATACTATGTATTTTCAATTATCTGTGTATTATCTAATCCCGAGTAGGCAAGTAAGCTTCTAGAAGATAGGGATTTTTGTCCCTCTGTTCACTGTTTCAACCCCACAACTGGAACAGTTGTTTGCCACATCATAGGTGTTCAATGGATTTGAAGAATCAATGAATTTGCTAAAGTGAATTTTTTTGCTTAACTCAATAGACCTTTAGGTTTCATAGAGCCCAGCCCTTCTCCTTTAGCACACGAAGACCATTACTGGAACCAGAACTTGAACCTTCTCAACCTTCTGTGACTGCCTCATCCAGAAAACCCACATATCACCATACACCAGGACCCCTCACCCTCCACTGCTGCCACACCTCAAGCTGCCCCACAGAGAAACTTGGGAGCTAATCACCATTCTCAGGAAGCTCAACAACCTTTTCTCTGTAACAGTGTTTATTTGGTGTTTATTTGGAAATATTCACAATGTGAATATTTTATTGTATTTGCCCTTATTGTTTTATAAACATAAGTGAAAAAATAGAAGAAAGAAAATACCAGTGCCAGTAATAGGGAAAAGTCATCCAGCAGATGATGGACAGGAGTGAGATGTTTTAGGTCAAATCAGATACTTCTTAGGCCTTGGCTGATAACCTGAAACCAAGTGCTAGAAAACCCTATCAAAGGTTGTGTGTAAGTGGCCGTGACTACCCTGCCATGTTAGATTGACAGTTCTACTTTTTACTCATTCCTCTTTAGTATCTTTTCAGGAAAAGACTTTAGGGATTCCCTGATCATTATGCCTATTTGGCAACCTTTCAAAATGTGCTTTAGGGGCTTCCCTGGTGGCGCAGTGGTTAAGAATCCGTCTGCCAATACAGGGGACACAGGTTTGAGCCCTGGTCCGGGAAGATCCCACATGCCGCGGAGCAACTAAGCCCGTGCGCCACAACTACTGAGCCTGTGCTCTAGAGCCCGCGAGCCACACTACTGAAGCCCGTGCTCCACAGCAAGAGAAGCCACCGCAACGAGAAGCCCGTGCACCACAAAGAAGAGTATCCCCCGCTTGCCACACTAGAGAAAGCCCACACCCAGCAACGAAGACCCGAAACAGCCATAAATAAATAAATAAATATTTATTTTTTAAAAAAGAGACCCATCTCAGACAAAAATAAATAAATTTATTTTTTTAAAAAAGCATACAACTGAGAAAAAAAATCAAATGTACAAAGCCAACTCAGAACTTGACCTCAATTACACCATATACCATATTCAAGTGGTATTCTCAATGGGAATTAATGGCTTTCCCAAGAAACTAACACAATGGTAAAAACTGCTGTAAAGATTTTTTTTTTAATGTTTAAGAAAAAAAAAAAAGAAGTGGTTTAAACCTTTATCAGAAATGAACAATATGGAAAGCACTCAATGCCATCAGATTCCTCCTTTGTGGTAAAAAGAGCGTGACCTTAAACTTTGAGAGCTATCTCCTGCACTATCCCCTGTGCTATCACACGCAAAACACAATATGACAACAGGATATGTGACCTGAGTCTTCTGTAAGAACCTTCACTTCCTCTAAGGTAAAACAATTTCCAAGTGTCACTTTAAACATTCAGTTTACTCTGTTGTGGGTTGAATTGTGTCCTCAAAAAAGATATGTTCATGTCCTAACCCCTGGTACCTATGAATATGACCTTATTTGAAAATAGGGTCTTTGTAGGTGTGATTAAATTGAGGTCATATTAGGTCAGGGTAGGTCATAATCCAATGACTAGTGTCATTAGGATATTTGGACACAGAGGGAAATTTTCACACAGAGAGAATGCCATGTGACAATGGAGGCAGAGACTGGAGTGGTGCAGCTGAAAGCCAAGGAATGCCCAGAAATGCCAGGAGCCACCAGAAGCTAGAAGGTGTGGAACAGATTCTCCCTCAGAGCCTCCAGAAGGAACCAACCCTGCTGACACCTTGGTTTCAGACTTCTAGCTTCCAGAACTGTGGTACTTTGTTATGGCAGTCCTAGGAAACTAATATATTCTAATTCTTTCAGGGTCCTGTGGGCATCTGCAAAAAGAAACTAAGATCACATCAGAGGAAGTACTGGATCTGAGTAGTACCACATTCTTCAAATCAGTTAATATTAACAGCTGCTTGGTTTATGGAAACTACTTTTCTGAATCAATGTAATTTGAAATGTTATATATACACATAAATGTATGTGTATATATACACATCATCTACCACATTCAGATTATACTAATGAAGAAAATCTCATTTTAAGACACTGCAAAGTATTTGAGGAATACACATTAGGAAATTTATCTTGATGAACAACTTCTGATTCTGTAACTTTTGATGCCCAAAGATCTCCCCAGGAAAACTCTAATCAGTAGTTTGCAGATGGTTGGTGTTAATTTACCCATGAGGGGTAAAGACTTTGGTACAGCTCTGCACGGGTCTTCATCTTTGCAATCTCAGAAGCCTAATATTTTCCCAAATCAGGCAGGTGTGATCAGGTCCGTAAAACCAGTTCACACCAACTCAACCCACAGAGGCTGATTTTTCCAAAACAAAGGACCAACCCATTAATTTTCAACCTCACTTTCAGTGACCAGACACCCCTCTGCTACCCACAGCTTCCTCACTCCTGATAACAAGTAATCAAAGAACTGAATGGAGATCAGGAGACAGTTTGGCTAACATGTAATAAAGAGACGGTCTAAGCTAGAACCTGGAACATTCTCCTTCCTCAGCCAACACTACACTTGAATGGAGCTGGATAACCTTTCCACATCCACTAGTCCATCTGTCCTCACTACCACCATATGGGGTAGACACTGCCACCTGTATTTTACAGGTGAGTAAACTAATGCTTAGGGAGGGAAGAGGGCGGTTCATCCATTAATTCAACAAATACTAAGATAAACAACAATGTCCTACTGTATAGCACAGGGAGGTATATTCAATATCCTGTAATAAACCATAATGGAAAAGAATATATATATATATATGTATAACCGAATCACTTTGCCGTTCACCAGAAACTAACATAACATTGTAAATCAACTTTACTTCAATTAAAAAAAAAAGACAAATACTAATGAAGCCCAAGGCAACAAGGTAAATAGTAGGCAGCATGTCCTGACCTCAGTCAAATGCTCTCTTCACTATACCCCACTGCCACTTCTGGAATGTGCCTTCCCAGCAATGTAGAACACTTCTGTCTACAAGATCACGTCTCCCTTCCTCAGAAAATGCTGTATAAATAAGAGAAAACTGCTACTCCTGGTGCTTCTATTTTTCTATATATTTCACACAAACCCCAATATATTACTATATTACCAATAACCCAAACATATAACAAGTAATAAGATCAGAGCTGACCTTACACTTTGAACAGAACTGGAAGATGCTGTACTCTCTCTTTGGACAATGTGTCTCAACAGCAACACATTTACAAATCTTGCATGCCATATTGTAAGTATTTTATGTTGATCTCCTTAGCTTCAACTATAGATCTCCTCAAACTCCAGCAATACAGCCTATTAGGACTCTGCTGCCCCCTTACTTTGTAGGAAAGTAAATGTCTGACTTTACCCCATCCTGCTGTTTTGTTCTATTTCTTGTATGTGGGGATCATGCTGGTCAATGCCAGTATATGAAAACACTCCATTATTGGGGATTATGAATTGATATGCAGCCTGTGCCACATAAAACCACACATAGCCTATTCCCTCAGCAACTGCCTAGGTATCAGCATATGATCACAGGGAAATCTGACTAACAATATTGTCAGCAAAATGAAAAACACTGCCAAGCAACTACACACAGATGGCCGGGGCTTAATGGTCACCAGTCAATCCCATACCAAGAAACAATTTATACCTTTAACCTCCCCAAGGGCTAGGAAATTAATGTATTCTATTGAAATGACAAAAGAAAAGATATGACCAAAGGAAAGAACAAAATATCAGATATTAAAGTAAACACCCTTTAGATACACAGAAGTGTTCTCTGTTAAACCTATATTCTGAGATAATTTATAAACTTAAAGCATGTCAACTTACAGACTTAGGGAAATTTTTACATATGTGTTTTTACTCTATCTTGTTCCAAACAATTAATAAGGGTTTTACCTAAGAAAGGTGATTCCCATATGGCAGCATCTCATTACCCAATATTATTGGGGTACAATATAGTTCACACACACACATACATAGTGCCAAAGCTTTTCATTGCAAGCTTTTTCTAGTGCGCCTTTCTAAAATATACTAGACCCATCCCATCCTTCTTTAACAGCTGAAATAGTCTTTGATTATTTATCTGTCTTTTTGATTATTCAAGGTCAATTATGACCATCGCTACTGTTTTATTTTCAAAGGTAAGACTTACAATTTTTCTTTTTTATATCTGAAGTTAGGGCTCTTTCTTACAATTAATATGTATTTAATGTTGTATATTTTCCTCTTAAAAGCTACTATTAAGATGAATGATTTTTCTTTCCAATAGGAACTGTATCTCAGAATAACCAAACAGTTTATAAGGGGTATTATACAAGTAGTACAGTTAATAAATAGTGAGAGAATAGAATAATTGGTTGTCAACATCTTACAACACCCAATAAATTAATGGGCCTAGACAAAGATCAATAGTTGCTAACAATATAAACAGAAAGACAACTAATTAGCTACTTCTCAACAGAAGTGAACATCACCTATGGAATTATATTGCTAAAAAAGAACCTGAATCATGTCACATCTCTACACATGCATACAACATACAAGAAATAACAAGAGGCAGACAGACTGGCTAAATGACACCACAGGATGCAATTGGCACAATCTAGGCTGTGGGAAACTCTAGAGGACAGAGGATCTGCTTCAACAATAACAAAATACTAAAAAAAAAAGAAAAAAGAAAAAAGATGAGGAAACCTCATAGATTTAACAACACTTAAGAGAAATCAACCACTATATAATATTCTCCCCAACAGTAGCAGAATACACATAAATAAATACACATTTAATTGATATTTATATTACATTCCATCCAAAAACAGCAGATTACATTTTCTTTTCAAGTGCGCACGGAACATTCTCCAGGATAGATCACATCTTGGGTCACAAATCAAGCCTCAGTAAATTTAAGAAAACTGAAATCATATCAAGCATCATTTCTGACCACAACGCTATAAGATTAGAAATGAATTACAAGGAAAAAAATGTAAAAAACACAAACACATGGAGGCTAAACAATACGTTACTAAATAACCAAGAGATCACTGTAGAAATCAGAGGAAATGAAAAAATACCTAGAGACAAATGACAATGAAAACACGATGATCCAAAACCTATGGGATGCAACAAAAGCAGTTCTAAGAGGGAAGTTTATAGCTATACAAGCCTACATCAAGAAACAAGAAAACTATCAAGTAAATAATCTAACCTTACACCTGAAGGAACTAGAGGAAGAAGAACAAACAAAACCCAAAGTTAGCAGCAGGAAAGAAATCATAAAGATCAGAGCAGAAATAAATGAAATAGAAACAAAGAAAACAATAGCAAAGATCTATAAAACTAAAAGCTGGTTCTTTGAGAAGATAAACAAAATTGATAAACCTATAGCCAGGCTCACCAAGAAAAAGAGGGAGAGGACTCAAATCAATAAAATTAGAAATGAAAAAGGAGAAGTTACAACAGACACTGAAGAAATACAAAGCATCCTAAGAGACTACTATAAGCAACTCTATGCCAATAAAATGGACAACCTGGAAGAAATGGACAAATTCTTAGAAAGGTATAACCTTCCAAGACTGAACCAGGAAGAAATAGAAAATGTGAACAGACCAATCACAAGTAATGAAATTGAAACTGGGATAAAAAATCTTCCAACAAACAAAAGTCCAGGACCAGATGGCTTCACAGGTGAATTCTATCAAACATTTAGAGAAGAGCTAACACCCATCCTTCTCAAACTCTTCCAAAAAATTGCAGAGGAAGGAACACTCTCAAACCCATTCTATGAGTCCACCATCACCCTGATACCAAAACCAGTAAAGATGCCATAAAAAAAGAAAATTACAGACCAATATCACTGATGAATATAGATGCAAAAATCCTCAACAAAACACTAGCAAACAGAATCCAACAAACATTAAAAGGATCATACACCATGATCAACTGGGATTTATCCCAGGGATGCAAGGATTCTTCAATATATGCAAATCAATCAATGTGATACACCATATTAACAAATTGAAGAATAAAAACCATATGATCATCTCAATAGATGAAGAAAAAGCTTTTGACAAAATTCAACACCCATTTATGATAAAAATTCTCCAGGAAGTGGGTACAGAAGGAACCTGCCTCAACATAATAAAGGCCATATATGACAAACCCACAGCAAACATCATTCTCAATGGTGAAAAACTGAAAGCATTTCCTCTAAGATCAGGAACAAGACAAGGATGTCCACTCTCACCAGTATTATTCAACATAGTTTTGGAAGTCCTAGCCACGGCAATCAGAGAAGAAAAAGAAATAAAAGGAATACAAATTGGAAAAGAAGAAGTAAAACTGTCACTGTTTGCAGATGACATGATACTACACACAGAGAATCCTAAAAATGCCACCAGAAAACAACTAGAGCAAATCAATGAATTTGGTAAAGTTGTAGGATACAAAATTAATATCCAGAAATCTCTTGCATTCTTATACACTAATGATGAAATAAAACAAAAGGGAGACAAAAGACATGTATGCAGAAAACTATAAGACAGTGATGAAAGAAATTAAAGATGATACCAACAGATGGCGAGATATACCATATTCTTGGATTGGAAGAATCAATATTATGAAAATGACTATACTACCCAAAGCAATCTACAGATTCAATGCAATCCCTATCAAATTACCAATGGCAGTTTTTTACGGAACTAGAACAAATCATCTTAAAATTTGTATGGAGGCACAAAAGACCCCGAATAGCCAAAGCAGTCTTGAGGGAAAAAAACGGAGCTGGAAGAATCAGACTCTCTGACTTCAGACTATACTACAAAGCTACAGTAATCAAGACAATATGGTACTGGCACAATAACAAAAACATAGATCAATGGAACAAGATAGAAAGCCCAGAAATAAACCCATGCACCTATGGTCAGCTAATCTATGACAAAGGAGGCAAAGATATACAAAGGAGAAAAGACAGTCTCTTCAGTAAGTGGTGCTGGGAAAACTGGACAGCAACATGTAAAAGAATGAAATTAGAGCACTCCTCAACACCATACACAAAAATAAACTCAAAATGGATTCAAGACCTAAACATAAGACCAGACACTATAAAATTCTTAGAGGAAAACATAGGAAGAACACTCTTTGACATAAATCACAGCAAGATCTTTTTTGATCCACCTCCTAGAGTAATGGAAATAAAAACAAAAATAAACAAATGGGACCTAATGAAATTTCAAAGCTTTTGCACAGCAAAGGAAACCATAAAAAAGACGAAAAGACAACCCTCAGAATGGGAGAAAATATTTGCAAACGAATCAACAGACAAAGGATTAATCTCCAAAATATATAAACATCTCATGTAGCTCAATATTAAAGAAACAAACAACCCAATCCAAATATGGGCAGAAGACCTAAATAGACCTTTCTCCAAAGAAGACATACAGATGGCCAAGAAGCACATGAAAAGCTTCTCCACATCACTAATTATTAGAGAAATGCAAATCAAAACTACAATGAGGTATCACCTCACAGCAGTTAGAACAGGCATTATCAGAAAATGTACAAAGAACAAATGCTGGAGAGGGTGTGGAGAAAAGGGAACCGTCTTGCACTGTTGGTGCGAATATAAATTGATACAGCCACTATGGAGAACAGTATGGAGGTTCCTTAAAAAACAAAAAATAGAATTACCATATGATCCAGCAATCCCACTACTGGGCATACACCCAGAGAAAACCATAATTCAAAAAGACACATGCACCCCAACGTTCATTGCAGCACTATTTACAATAGCCAGGTCATGGAAGCAACCTAAATGCCCATCGACAGATGAATGGATATGTGGTACATATATACAATGGAATATTACTCAGCTTTAAAAAGGAATGAAATTGAGTCATTTGTTGAGATGTGGATGGATCTAGAGACTGTCATACAGAGTGAAGTAAGTCAGAAAGAGAAAAACAAATATTGTATATTAACGCATGTATGTGGAACCTAGAAAAATGGTACAGATGAACCAGTTGGCAGGGCAGAAGTTGAGACACAGATGTAGAGAACAAATGTATGGACACCAAGGGGGAAAAACCATGGCGGGGTGGGGATGGTGGGGTGCTGAATTGGGTGATTGGGATTGACATGTATACACAGATGTGTTGAAAATTGATGACTAATAGGAACCTGCAGTATAAAAAAACAAACAAACAACTAAAACTAAACTTTCTTTGGGTTATTTGTATGGAAATACATTAATATAAATATTTCAGACATTACATGAAATTTCTAAAAATCTTATATATTCTGGTATAATGTTATGTCATAATTCTAGTTATTAGTTTAAAATGTATATCTCAGAAATAACTAAATTTCCTTGTCAATTGCATTATTATGAACTTTCATCAAATCTTTAACCATGGTCATTTTTAAATCTTTTGTCATTTACAGACAGTTCTGGGTGTACTCTGATGCTTCTGCAAAAATGTTCCTATAAAAGGGTTCCATCTTCAAGGAATTCATGGAAAAGACTTTGACAAGTACAGGTTTCTGGTAACTGACTATACTGCTGAACTGAATGAATAAGCATTTTCAGAACTCTAATGGAAAACTGATGAATTCATAAAAGTGCTAACAAAAGATCAAGATGAAAAAAAAATTAATTACACGAGACTGAGTGAACTGATGAGGATGATTATAATTTTTGTGACTTTCTGTCTGAATAAAAATAAAATAAAATAAAATAACAGAAGGAAAACTGGAAAATCCACAAACATGTGGAAATACAACCAATGGGTCAAAGAAGGAATCATAAGGAAAGGTAGAAAATATCTTGAGACAAATAAAAATGAAAACACAACATACCAAAACTTATGAGATGCAGAGCAGTGCTAAGAGAAAATTTTATAGCTGTAAATGCATTAAAAAAGATCTCAAAACAACAACCTAACTTTACAACTTAAGGAACTAGAAAAAGAAGCATACCTTAAGCTAGCAAAAGGAAGGAAATAATAAAGAGTAGATCAGAGGTAAATAAAATAAAGACTAGGGGCTTCCCTGGTGGCACAGTGGTTGAGAGTCTGCCTGCTGATGCAGGGGACATGGGTTCGTGCCCCGGTCCGGGAAGATCCCACATGCCGCGGAGCGGCTGGGCCCGTGAGCCATGGCTGCTAAGGCTGCGCGTCCGGAGCCTGTGCTCCGCAACGGGAGAGGCCACAACAGTGAGAGGCCCGCGTACTGCAAAAATAAACAAATAAAAAATTTAAAAAAATAAAGACTAGAAAAGTCAATGAAACCAAGAGTTGGTTCCTCAAAAAGACCAACAAAATTGACAAACTCCTGGATTTTAAAAAAAAAAAAGAATACAAAAAACTAAAATCAAATATAAAAGAGGGGAAATTACTACCAATTTTACACAAATAAAAAAATTATGAAAGTACTATGAATAATTATATACCACAAACTCGTTAACTTACATGAAAGGGACTAACTTCAGGAAATGTACAACCTACCAAGACTGAATCATGAACAAATAAAAAATCTGAATAAACCTGTAACTGGAATGAACCAGTAATTTAAAACCTACACAAAAAACAGCCCATGACCAGATGGCTTCACTGGTGAATTCCACCAAACATTTAAAAAAGAATTAACACCAGTCTTCCCAAACTCATTCTATGAGACCAGCATTACCCTTGTACCAAAGCCAGACAAAGACACTACAAGAAAAGAAAACTATAGATCAATGTCCTTTATGAATATTGATGCAAAAATCCTCAACAAAATACAAGCAAGCAGAATTCAGCAGCACATTAAAAGGATTACACGCCATAGCCAAGTGGGACTTATTCCTTCAATGAAAGGATGGTACAACATGTGAAAATCAATGAGATACACCACAGTAACAGAATGGAGGAAAAAGCCACATAATCATCTCAACTGATGCAGAAAGCATTTGACAAAATTCAACACACTTTCATGATTAAAAAAACCACTCTACAAACTAGAAATAGAGGAAACTACCTCAACAAAATAAAGGCTATAAATGAAAGTCCCACAGCTAACACCATGTTCAATGGTAAGACTGGAAACATTTCCTCTAAGATCAGGAACAAGACAAAAATGGCCAAGATACAAAATCAACTTGCAAAAAAAAGTTGCATTTCCATACACTAACAGTGAACAATGTGAAAGGAAATTAAGAAAACAATCCCATTTACAATAATGTCAAAAAGAATAAAATACTCAGGAATAAATTTAAAGAGGTAAAACACTTGTACACTGAAAACTATAAAATGTTGCTGAAAGAAATTAAAGATGATACCAGTAAACGGAAAGATATCCCATGTTCATGAATTGGAAGACTTAATATTATTAAAATGTCAAAACAGTGCAAAGCAATCCACAGATTCAATGAAATTCCTATCAAAATCTCAATGAGGTTTTTTTTGCAAAAATTGAAAACTCCATCCCAAAATTCAGATGGAATTTCAAGGGACCCCAAATAGCCAAAGTAATCTTGAAAAAGAAGAACAAAGTTGGAGGCTTCCCACTTCTTGATTTCAAAACTTACTACAAAGCTATGGTATTCAAAACAGTGTGGTACTGGCATAAACACAGACATATAGACCAACAGAACAGAATAGAAAGCCCAGAAATATACTCTCACATATCGGGTTAAATGATTTCTGACAAAGTGTCAAGACTATTCAATAGGCAAAGAACAACCTTTTCAACAAACTGCACTGGGAAAACTGGATATCCACATGCCAAAAAAATGAAGTTGGACACTTTTATCTTATGCTATATACAAAAATTAAGTCAAAGTGAAACAAAGATCTAAATATAAGACCTGGGACTTCCCTGGTGGCGCAGTGGTTGAGAGTCCGCCTGCCGATACAGGGGACATGGGTTCGTGCCCTGGTCCGGGAAGATCCCACATGCCGCGGAGTGGCTGGGCCCGTGAGCCATGGCCGCTGAGCCTGCGCGTCCGGAGCCTGTGCTCTGCAACAGAAGCCACAGCAGTGAGAGGCCCGCGTACCGGAAAAAAAAAAAAAAGCCCACCAATTTAAATATTAATCTTATCCAAAAACATCCTCACAGAAACACCCAGAATAATGTTTGACCAAATATCTGGGCACCCCATGGCCCAGCCAAACTGATACATAAAATTAAACATCACACACACAATGGAATACTACGCAGCCTTAAAAGGAAGGAAATCCTGTCACACGCTACAGCATGGATGAACCTTCAGGACATTATGCTAAGTGAAATAAACCAGTCACAAAAGGACAAATATTGTATGAATCCACATATGTAAGGTAAATAATATAGTATAAGTTCCTGACATTAAGCTTTTGATTGCAAAGAAATCCATTTCAAAAGCCATCCATCTTGAATAAACATTGTCAGGTGTATGATATAGCTACTAGCAAAACCAGATGAGGAACTGGGTCACCCACACCCATGAAGTTCCCCTAGAAAACCCTGGGTGACCCAGATAACGGACCATCTTGAGTGACGCTGTCTCCACTCTCCCGCATCCTAATTTCCTCTCTTATATTAAAATGAGCCAGGAATGAGTGACTCCATGAAACCCCAGGCACCCCACACTCACACCCTAATAAACACAGAGCCCCAGGTGTTCTCTCTACCTTCGCCCTCACCGTCTGGCCCTTGGACATGTTGCGTACCCTCCAGGACCTGTGAGTAATAAATCTTGTTCCTCTAAGTTCCCTGATGTTTTTTTGCAGAGTTCTATCCTACAGTCATAAGAATGACAAGTGCCAGCCCAATCACAACACTGGCCCCAGTGAGGGAAATGTCAGTGGGGCTTGCTAAGAGTAATAGGGCCCGGGCGAATGCCTCAGGCATTCCTACTCAAGAACCTTAACAAAAACAGGCTGGGGGGACTTCCCTGGTGGCGCAGTGGATAAGACTCCGCACTCCCAATGCAGGGGGCCTGGGTTTGATCCCTTTTCAGGGAACTAGATCCCACATGCTTGCTGCAACTAAGGAGCTGGTGAGCTGCATCTACGGAGCCCACCTGCTGCAATTAAGACCTGGCACAACCAAATAAATAGTAAAAAAAAAAAAAAAAAAAAACAGGCTGGGAACACAACACTAAAGTAGTCAAATTCATAGAAACAGAAAGGAAAATGATGCTTATTGAGGGCTGGGGGGAGGGGGAAAGGGGAGTTACTGTTTAATAGGTATAGAGTTTTAGTTCTGCAAGATGAAAAAGTTCTGGAGATCTGTCTCATAACAATGCAAATATACTTAAACTACCGAACTGCACACTTAGAGATGGTTAAGATGGTAATTGTTTTAAAAAAGGACATTCTGATACTGGCTAGAGGAATGAGGAGTTATTATTTAATAGGCACAGAGATTCAGTCTGGAATGAAGAAGCTCTAGAGATGGATGATGATGGTTGCACAACAATATGAATGTACTTAATGTCACTAAACTGTACACTTAAAATGTATACTCAAAATGGTAATTTTGGGGCTTCCCTGGTGGCACAGTGGTTGAGAGTCCACCTGCCGATGCAGGGGACACGGGTTCGTGCCCTGGTCTGGGAAGATCCCACATGCCGCGGAGCAGCTGGGCCCGTGAACCATGGCCGCTGAGCCTGCGTGTCCGGAGCCTGTGCTCTGCAACGGGAGAGGCCACAGCAGTGAGAGGCCCGCATACCGCAGAAAGAAAAAAAAAGGTAATTCTGTGTTATATATATTTTACACAATAAGAAAAAAGAAATAAGAGACATCAACCAAATGTAATATGTAGGTTTTATTTAGATCTCAATTAAAATAAACTGTAAACAATTGGATAAGATAATCAAGAAAATATAAGAAGTGTCTAGATATTTGGTGATACTAAACCATTGATTTGGGGGAGTATTAGTAAACTGTGACTATCTTCCAGAAATAGATATTAAAATATATGTAGATTACAATATGTCCTCTGAGATTTGCTTCAAAATAATTTCAAACTGTAGTGGGAAGGGGATAGATGGCACAAGATTGGCCAAGAATCGGTATTTACTAGAATAAAATGATGGGCATGAATGGGTATATTATACTGTTTCGCTACTTCAGTTTATCTTTGAAGCTTTCCATAATAAAAAGGTTTTTTTTTTAAATTAATTTATTTATTTATTTTTGGCTGCGTTGCGTCTTCATTGCTGCACACAGGCTTTCTCTAGTTGCGGCGAGTGGGGGCTACTCTTCGTTGCAGTGCGCGGGCTTCTCATTGCAGTGGCTTCTCTTGTTGCGGAGCACGGGCTCCAGGTGCGCAGGCTTCAGTAGTTGCGGCACGTGGGCTCAGTAGTTGTGGCTCGCGGGCTCTAGAGTGCATGCTCAGTAGTTGTGGCGCACGGGCTTAGTTGCTCCGCGGCATGTGGGATCTTCCCGAACCAGGGCTCGAACCCATGTCCCCTGCATTGACAGGCGGATTCTTAACCACTGCACCACCAGGGAAGCCTAAAAAGTATTTGTTAATGAATGGTATCTTAGAATCAAAGAGAGGAACTGTGCTGGCCTATGACAGAGCAATGCTCTCAAGGACTACTGAGGCTATGAGTCCTAAATGGCCTAAAGGAGGCAGAAGAATGGCCTACAAAGACATCCACATCAGAATCGCTGGATCCTGTGACTATGCTAAATTACATGGCAAAAGGGACTCTGGAGATGCGACTGAGGCTATACACCTTGAGACAGAGGTACTGTACTGAATTATCTTGTCCAAAATCTAATCACATGAGTCCTTAAAAGTAGAGCCTTTCCAGGCTTCAATCAGAGAGGTGAATTGGAGGAGGAGAGATTTGAAACGTGATGTTGCTGGCTTTGAAGATGGAGGAAGGGGGTCTCAAGCCAAGGAATGGCCTCTAGAAGATGCAAATTGTCCTCAGCTGACAGCCAGAAATAGAGATCTCAGTCCTACAACTGCAAGGAACTGAATTCTACCAACATTCTGAATGAGCAAGGAAACAAGATTCTCTCCTACAGCTTCTCCAGAAAGGAACACAGCCTGCTGACACCTTGATTTTAGCCTGGTGAGACCCATGTTGCACTTCTGACTTACAAAACTGTTCTATAATAAATGTGTGTGTGTGTGTGTGTGTGTGTGTGTTGTTGTTGTTTTTTTGGGCCGCATCATGTGGCCTGCAGGATCTTAGTTCTCCAACCAGGGATCGAACTTATCCCCCTGCAGTGGAAGTGAGGGGTCTTAACTGCTGGACCGCCAGGGAAGTCCCCTAAATGTGTGTTCTTTTAAACAGCTAAATGTGTGATAATGTGATATGGAAATGGAAAACTAATTCATGGTCCAAAACAGCTAAGATTTTGAATGTTTCTGTCTGCCTTTTACATTTTTTTCTACCTTCCTTTGGTATAAGGCTAAGTCTATACAACTGCTGCTTATTTACCACTACAAATGGGCTATGAGAGGGAAAAGCAAATAAACATTCATTCATTCACTCAACACCAACTACCAGATATCCGAGGAGTGCCTGCTCTGTAGCAGGCAGGCAGGATGGTAGGCTAGTCACTAGGGCTGTGATGGGAGCTAACCTAAGAGCCCGGTGTGCACACTCATGTCTGTAGCAGTACCCACACTGGCTTTATTTACAGGCACCCTGACTCCAACCAACAGCAACCAGCCAAAGGGCATGTGCTGGGAGTAGCTGAGCTTAGCACAGTTTCCTAGATAACCGGTACCAGCAATTTGCTGGTGGAGGATTCTTAAAGTGGCTCCAACACCAAGAGCAGGAGTCACCTGAGCTGCATACTTAAGCAGCTCCCTGGGCCCCAGATCTTAAGAACAGCATGGATGAGGCCTGGGAAACTGAATTTTAATAAGCTTGTCAAGTGATTCTTAGGTATCCTAAGGTAGGAGAAGCAAGGCCATAGTGGGGTAGGAGGCCCAATTCCAGTTCTTTGGGAGTAACCAGGCTCTGAGTAATGACCACAGAGCCTGTAAGTAATGTATAAAAACAACAGTGAAGGGGGAAAAAAAAGTGCAAAGATCTGATGGTATCTATTTGTGTTTGCAGAGGTGAAATGCATAATAAGCATTGAAGTTTGCAGACCCTCTTCCAACAGGCAAAAATTGAGTTCACTTTGTTTACAGATTTATTTGGCAATGCAACAAAAAGCCTAAAGAAGGCATACCGAGCTGTTAATACTAGCAAATGTTCAGTGGTATGGTTACAGAGGATTTGTACTTTTTGTACTATGCATTTCAGTGTTGTCTGAATATTTTAAAACAAATTATTTACTACAATTTCCTGTGAGTGTATAATTATTCTGAAATGAAAGTTTCAAAACAAGTATTACTTGGTGGTGGGATGAACTGGGAGATTGGGATTACATATATACACTAACATGGATAAAACAGATAACTAATAAGAAAAAAAAAGTATTACTTTTGCTGTCAGAAAAGATTTAAAAGGATATAGTTTTTTTAATTATATAAACTAAAATTAAAGTGAAATCAGCAAATTCACCAAAATTAAATCTTGATATCTGCATTTATGCCCTCATCTAATTTTGCTATTTCACCCTGGGATCATCTAAAAACCAAGACACAAATTTAAAGAATATTTCACTTTACCTTTTAGCTACTGAAAGTCTTCCATATTGTCTTCTATGAAGTCTGACCAACGAAGACATCTTAAATCCTAGAAAAATAAATTGTATTCTTCTTTTAGGATTAAGAAAATCATTTTCACAATATCAATAGCACAGTGAAACTTGTAAGTGGCAACGCTTGTTTCCATCACCCACCCTGCACCACAATACACCAATTTTCAAGCAAACACAGCAATGAAGACCAGCTAATCACAGCCCACAGATACCCTCCCAACTCTATTTCTCTGCTAAAGAAAAAGTTTAAGTCAATAAAACATCTAGGGAAGACGCAGGGACACTGGCATCCCAAGGAATGGAGAAAAGGAAAGGAGGTAAGTAGGACACAGTGCAAATGTTTAATTAAACCAACAAACATGAATTTGATTTCACTGATTTCAGTTCCACTTTGGTGTCCTCTGTCTTCCTTCAGAACCACGTGCAGCTTGATAAGGAGCCATGGCAAAGCCAAACCACCACAAAGCTTCACACTGAACACAACTTGCAGGGATTCAGACCTGGCTGTCCCCACTCCAAAGGCCACGTGTGAAACGACCAGGCTGCACCGGGTCACTTCTATAGGACTGCATCGTGGGATGGAGGAACAGTTGTGATGCCAGCCCCATACCCGGCACAGAGCCACCACCAGGGAGACAAAGGTTTTTAGAATACACTTCCTAGTTATGGAAAGAAGAAAAAGTAAAGCAGCATAAGGAGAACCGCCAGCCCAGGAAGAAGAGGGAAGCATTCCATGGGAAATGATCTGCATCACGCCTGGCACAGAATAAGTGCTCGAAAAACAGCAGCCGCTTCTATTCTCGGAATGACTCAGCTGCAGACAAGGAAATCAGCCTGTCGACTCCCCAGTAGACCCCTGTCCTTGGAAGCCTCAGCAAACCACAGCGACACATCAAGGACCTTCACCGTGTGGACACAGCCTCAGGCACTTTTGAAGCTGACACACAAATCCTGCAGCTCGAGCCAGACTCATACAGTAGGGTCGAGAAGAGACAGGCCAGCTGCTCTGCTTCCCCATGAAAGGAGGCGGCTCCTGGGGCCTGAGCCATACTTCAAATCCACTGATCACATCAAACACACGCTGCTGGGGGCAGCGGGTGAGCGAGGTGTTCAGGTGCTGGAGGGCGAGGTCAGCTGCAGGGACCCATCGTTTCGGTGTTGGGGAGCCAGGGATGCTTCAGGGGTCTTAGGCAGTGGCGAAACACACATGCCTTTGCAAACACACTGAATGCGCTGCCCTTCAGGCCACCTCCTATTTTTCACCCTAATTGGCATGTTTTCCCATCTCCTCAGAAAGAGCCCTGGGAGACGTTACATAGCTCTAAAAGTGTGGTCTTTGGAGTGAGACAATCTGGGATTGCGTCCTGACTCCAGCTGCCTCCTTGGGCTCACCACTTAACCCGAGGAGCTACCCACTCCCAGCACTGAAGATTAAATGAGATAACCTTATGTGCAAACACCTTGAAAGCACAGTACCTGGTACAAGGTAATACTCATAACCCTGGCTCCTGTTATCGACTCAATTTGCAAATGAGGATACCGAGCCCCAGACAGGTTAAGCGACGGGAACTCTGACCTTGCCATCAAACCGTGGGACTTTTTTCCTCTACCACACTACCCCCAACTGATCTGCTTCTCCAACAAACCTTAAAAATCCAAGCATAAATTTTCATCTACCTGGAGGCTTGCTGACTTAACTCAAGGAGCTAACAGATCAATATTTTCAGAACACAAAGTTGGCCTTGAGACTATGTGAACTTGGGACTGGGGTTGGGTCCCTATAATTGATATAGGTAATCACTACGGAGTGATTACCACATGGTATGAACTCAGCAGATTAATTATGGTGACCAGGTCTCAAGTTCAGATCCTTACAGAGTCTGGGTTGTACTAGGATGACCATCCATCCCAGCTCGAGCACCAAGTCTCACATCCTGTGAACCTGCTCAGCACTAGGCCAAGTGGGACGGCTGGTCTCTTGGTTGTAGCATAACTGAGTGAAGGAGTAAAGAGCTGTTGCACCTCTGTCTGGGTTTTCCATTTCTGAGAAGCAGTCATGTACAGTGGGGTATGAGCTAGGGCTCTGGGGCCAGCCTCACTTGGTTTACATCCTAGCTCACTGCTCACCAGCTACAGGACCATGGGACAACTTACCCAACCTCTCCACACCTGTCTCCTCTCCTGTAAAAATGGAGCTAGTAGAGCCCCTGACCTATAGGGCAGAGGTCCTCAACACTACTGATATTTTGGACCCTTTCATTCTCTGCTGTAGGGGCGTCCTGTGCATTGTAGGATGTTTAGAAGCATCCTTGACCTGTACACTCTAGACACCAGAAGCACCAACCCCACCAAGTCATGGCAATCAGAAGTGTCTCCAGGCATTGCCAAATGTCTCCTGGGGGGCAAAATTGTCCCCAGTTGAGAATCACTGGTCCAGGCAGTGTTGTGAGGATAAGTGAGGTGATGTACACATCAGATTCTTTGCAGGGTCTGTTTCTACAGGAACAAACAGACTAAAGCCTTAGTGATAAAGCAGGAAGGTGGTAAGCCAAGAGATGAGCAAACGGGACCTGGGACAGGCCAAAGGCTGGCAGCCAAGCGACTGCTGGGTGGGACAAACCCTGCGAATGGAGCCCAAATGGCCAGCATCCTTCTCACATGAGCCTGGGCTTCTATTCCACCCCAGAGGCAAAAGGTTGAGGGGATTACTCCTTAGCTGCTGGCATAGGGCCGTCATAGAGAACAAAATCCTCTCTCACTGTACATAGTCCTTTCCTCTTGAATGTGTTCATATACTTGTGAAGTGCACCTGTTCATCAAATGTTGAGTGCTTACTGTATGTCAGGTATACAGCGGTGAAAAAACAGACAACAGTCTCTGCCCTCATGGGGCTTGAAACATATTGTGCTGGTTTGTGTGTAATGCATTTTCAACCAATAAAAATGTGTCATGATATAAACAAAAACAAAACAAACAAAAAAAAATTTCACACTTACTAGGATGGATATAATCCAAAGGAGAAGTGTTGGTGAAGATGTGAAGAAACCAAAACCCTCATATAATGCCGGTGGGGATGTAAAATGGTACAGCCTCTTTGGAAAGCTGTTTGACAGGTTCTTAAAAAGTTAAACATAAATTTATGTTTATGTTTATTTAAACATAAACATAAATTCAACCCATCTACCCAAGAGAAAGGAAACGTATGTCCACATGAAGACTCGTATGTGTATGTTCATATAAGAGTTATTCACAAAAGCCAAAAACTGGAAACAATTCAAATGTCCATCAACTGGTAAACGGATAAGAAGAAAAAAATGTGGTATATCCATACAGTGAAATACTGTTCAGCAATAAAAAGGAAGTACTGATATATGCTACTACACGAATGAACCTCAAAAACTTTATGCTAAAGTGAAGACCAGTCACAAAAGACTACATATTATATGATGATTCCATTTATATGAAATACCCAGAAAATGTGAATTCACAGAAATGGAAACCAGATCATTGGTTGCCTGGGGTAGAAAGAGGAGTGACTGAAAATGGGTGCAGGGTAATCTTTTTGGTGTCACAGAAATGTTCTAAAATTGACTGTAGTAATGGCTTATGGAGATTTACTAAAATTAATTAATTAATTAGTTTATTTATGGCTGCAGAGCGTCTTCGTTACTGCGCGTGGGCTTTCTCTAGTTGCAGCAAGCGGGGGCTACTCTTCATTGCAGTGCACGGGTTTCTCACTGCGGCGGCTTCTTTTGTTGCGGAGCACCGACTCTAGGGTGCACGGGCTCAGTAGCTGTGGCTCGTGGGCTCTAGAGGGCAGGCTCAGTAGTTGTGGCACACGGGCTCAGTTGCTCCGTGGCATGTGGGATCTTCCTGGACCAGGGCTCGAACCCGTGTCCCCTGCATTGGCAGGCGGATTCTTAACCACTGCACCACCAGGGAAGTCCCAAAAAAAATCATTAAATTTAAAATGAGTGAATTCTATGGTGTGTAAATTAAACCTCAATAAGCTGTATTTTAAAAATGAAATCAGACCTCTGGTTTGGAAAGTGAGGCCCAATTTGGCCAATCAGATGTTTTGCCGGACAATTTCCATAAACTAGTAGGCTAAATCGGCAACTCCTGGATTTTGCTCAAAATATAGTTAAAACATGCATATAATAAACACAGTAGAGAATGGTAGTAATATCCTCTGCAAAATACTTGAGCTGTCAACCTAAGTGTGCAAGGGGGAAATTAGTTTTTCCTCCATGAGCTTGGGGACAGGATCACTTGACCAGCCTGGCAAAATGACACCTCACCCTAGAAGGTAGTGGTAGCCCACCCAAAAGCAAGTGCTGGGGATTCCAGTGCATTCTCAACACTAACTGAGGGCAGCATTTGAAAGCCAACACTGAATTGCAGGTGGCCTCTTGTCTGCTCTCATTCCTCCATCACAAAAGAGTCACAGCAGGAGGCATTTACCTTGCAAAACAGTCTTGGCCTCTACTGTCCTGGGACTGGGACAAAACTGAAATACAAAGATGACCCAAAAAAGTAAATCTCAGTTTGGGGCTTTCAAGATCCAGTTCCTTCAAGGGTAATATTGACCTTAACTGATTTTCCCCAGGCACTGAGCTCCCAAACAAGACCCAACCCTGCTATACTTGCTCAAATGCCTCTTTCAGGCCGAGGGCAGAACTGTCTTGATCGCCCCTGTACCCCCAGCCTACCCAACGCTGGCTTCAGAGGCCACTAAGATACCGACCTAGATGTGAGGGTTACAGGGTGAACAAAGATAAGAGCTCTGTCTGCCTTCCGGGGAAAAATTCATTAACAAACGTTAAGCAGTCAAAACTAATTAATCACCGAAAGAAAATCACAACCGCGCGGTAATGAGCAAGGAAGCGGAGGCACGAAGCTAATGGTGCAACAGGAGGATATCTCTGCTCGAAACCTTTATCCATATTAACGTCTTTAAATATCAAAAGATCCTACAAGGTAAATTCTGTCATTATCCCATTTTAGGGATGAGAAAACGGAGGCACAGGGAGGTAAAAGAACTTAGCCAGGGTCACACGGCTCAAGTGATCCACCCACACTCATATCTCTCCTGACTCCAGAAGCCTGGTGTAACCGCCAAACTTGCTGCCTCAATAAACGTGGGAGGAAGGAATTAATGGCGCCAGCCACAGCACATTAGCAAGAGTTCTCCCAAGGAGGGAAAGGGACAGCGGGCCGAGGAGAGGCTGATCCAGACAGCCCCGACCTGCATCTGGTGAGGACTCGACAAGGCGGGAAGGCAAGGGGACCTGCCGGGAGGCTGTAAAAGGACGCAGGAGGGGCCTTGAGTGGCTGCTGGAGATTCCCGAGTTCGCTCCGAGGCAAAGTGTCCAGCCCATCTGCCCACTTCCCAGCTGGGGAAACTGAGGCCCCCAAGAAGCGAAAAGCCGAGGATGTGAGGCGTTAGCCCCGCCTGGGCCTCCCTAAGCTGCCATCCTCAAGGTCATTGAGGGCGTGGGGGCTGGGCTGCGGTGAGGCCAGGCCAGGCCCACCTGCCCTCGGGGGGCCACTTACCTGGCCGCAGCACACCTCCATAGCTTCCTTAGGCAGCCTCTGCGAACCCCTTCCCGCCAGCTTCTCCACTCCCACCTTGCCCTGCGCGCCAGCGGTCCCGCCCCCGGCAGCCCCGCACACCGAGCCCGCCTGGGCAGCAAAGCTGCCAACAGCGCCCCTGCCGGCGGGGAGGAGCAAGCCGCGCACCGCTTTGCTCTCTATTCCTTTCCACTTCTTGTGACTTTTCCTTTCCCTTTTTTTCTTCCCTCCCTCTCTTTTGTTTCCTTTGTCTTTCATTTTTTTTCAATCAGACAGCTGTTCTTTCATTCATTCTTTCATTCAACAAGTTTTTGTGTGCCAGGAACTCTTCAAAACGGTGGGGATAAGGCAGAGAAGACAAAATTTATTCTAGTAGAGGAAGACAATAAACCAATGGCTTTCGAACATTTTTACCACAGTTGCAATATATTTTACATCACTTTCCAGTAAACACAGACACATACACATGCACATATATGAAACTGAAACTCGTTTCACAAAACAATACTTATCTTGTTAGACTGGCAGCATCTCAAAAGATGACCAGGGGGTCTTCCCTGGTGGCGCAGTGGTTGAGAGTCCGCCTGCCGATGCAGGGGACGCGGGTTCGTGCCCCGGACCCTGAGGATCCCGCGTGCCGCGGAGCGGCTGGTCCCATGAGCCATGGCCGCTGGGCCTGCGCGTCCGGAGCCTGTGCTCCGCAACGGGAGAGGCCACAACAGTGAGAGGCCAGGAAACCTGCTATCAAACAAAGCTAACTTTGTTAGACTTGCTGCAGTAATGGAGAACACCACCTTGACAATCTGAGTGGGGGAAGGTGAGGAAAATAAATTTATAGGGTTGGGGTCTGGACTCAGGTGGTTCAAAGCAGGTCTTTCAAGAGAGGAGTCAATTGGGATTGGGCAACAGTCACAACATAGTATTTTAGGATTGGTGAACACAGCAAGGCAAGGGTCTTAAAGCAAGTTTCAATAAGTAAGGCTGCTGTTTGATATGCAAGCTGTTTTCCCAATGACCAATCCTGATGGAGGTCCTGATGGGAGAGCCCATCCAGGAAACCATCCAGATAAATAGGCTTGGATGAAATCCCTAAAGTAATTTATTGGTTTACAGCCTTCTCTTACTGAGCACAAATTCATTTTTGCTGTATTCTACAGGTCAAAGCAATAGCAAAGAGCACCCAGACTCAAGAGAATGGGACACAGACCCACCTCCTGATATAAGGAAGGTGAAAGAATTTGTGACCATCTTAAATCCCCCATACTTGGGTTATGTGGGAAATAAGGAGTTCTTTCTTCTAAGCTCAAGAAAGGAGAGGGATAAGGCAGACTGCGTGGATTGCCTGGGCACTGGAGTTATACTTTCCTTTTGGCACGGACACCTAAATGTAACTTTCCTTGTACTATATAGTGCCAACCTTGAGTCTCAAGGTTGAATCTAGTCTCCCTTGAGTGAGCTATTTGTAACCAGCTATTAATATTATATCCAGAAATAACCAACAAAACTCATAAACCTAGAAAAAAAGGTTAACATAAAAGCAATTCTTTCCATCTTTACATTACAGTATATGGGCAGAGAATGAAAAACAGAATGACTACAATAAGCCAACGATGATTTAAAGATCAAAATAAGGAAGGCAAGTTGAGGTTTTGACCCAAATTTTGTGTAGAAGCTACCTTTTCTGCATGTCACTTGATCTGATGGTCACAGAGTAGCTATGTTTCTTTCCTTATTGTTTGTCTTTAGAGGAATCTGAGGCTCCTCAGATGGTTGTCCAATTGTCAAAGGGTGATGAATGGATCAACAAAATGGAGTATATACATACAGTGGAATATTATTCACTCTTAAAAAGGAAGGAAATTCTGATATATGCTACAACATGGATGAACCTTGAGTTCATTATGCTGAGTAAAATGATTCAGTCACAAAAGGACCAATACTTTATGATTCCACTTACATGAGGTACCTAGAGTGGTCAAAATCATAGAGATAGAAAGTAGAATGGGGATTTCCCTGGTGGCGCAATGGTTAAGACTCCGTGCTCCCAATGCAGGGGTCCCAGGTTCAATCCCTGCTCAAGGAACTAGATCCCACATGCATGCCGCAACTAAGAGTTCGCATGCCACAACTAAGAGTTCGCATCCCACAACTAAGGGGCCCATGTGCTGCAACTAAGGAGCCCTCGAGCTGCAACAAAGGAGCCCATGAGCCACAACTAGTGAGCCCGCCTGCTGCAGCTAAAGACCCAATGCAACCAAAAAAATAAATAATTAAAAAATAAATCTAAACTATTAAAAAAAATGAAGAAAGTAGAATGGTGGTTGCCAGGAGCTAGAGGAATGTGGAGTTACTATTTTATAGGTACTGAGTTTCAGTTTGGCAAGATGAAAAGGGTTTTGGAGATGGATGGCCGCGATGTTTGCACAACAGTGAGAATATCCTTAAATGTGCCAGAATTATACACCTAAAAATGGTCAAAATAGTAAATTTTATGTATATTTTATTACAATATAAAAATCAATTTTATAAAAAACAGAAAAGGTGGCAAAGAGTCTATCCCTCATATCTTCAATGGTTTTGCCCTTCTTTTTTTTTTTTAACTTTTGAATTTTATTTTATTTATTTTTTTATACAGCAGGTTCTTATTAGTCAACAATTTTATACACATCAGTGTATACATGTCAATCCCAATCGCCAAATTCATCACACCCCAAGCCCCACCCCCCCGCTGCTTTCCCACCTTGGTGTCCATACGTTTGTTCTCTACATCTGTGTCTCAATTTCTGCCCTGCAAACTGGTTCATCTGTACCATTTTTCTAGGTTCCACATATATGTGTTAATATACGATATTTGTTTTTCTCTTTCTGACTTACTTCACTCTGTATGACAGTCTCTAGATCCATCCACATCTCAACAAATGACTCAATTTCGTTCCTTTTTATGGCTGAGTAATATTCCGTTGTATATATGTACCACATATCCATTTGTCTGTCGATGGGCATTTAGGTTGCTTCCATGACCTGGATATTGTAAATAGTGCTGCAATGAACATTGGGGTGCATGTGTCATTTTGAATTATGGTTTTCTCTGGGTATATGCCCAATAGTGGGATTGCTGGATCATATGGTAATTTTATTTTTAGTTTTTTAAGGAACCTCCATACTGTTCTCCATAGTGGCTGTATCAATTTACATTCCCAACAACAGTGCAAGAGGGTTCCCTTTTCTCCACACCCTCTCCAGCATTTGTTGTTTGTAGATTTTCTGATGACGCCCATTCTAACTGGTGTGAGCTGGTACCTCATTGTAGTTTTGATTTGCATTTCTCTAATAATTAGTGATGTGGAGAAGCTTTTCATGTGCTTCTTGGCCATCTGTATGTCTTCTTTGGAGAAAGGTCTATTTAAGTTTTCTGCCCATTTTTGGATTGGGTTGTTTGTTTCTTTAATATTGAGCTGCATGAGATGTTTATATATTTTGGAGATTAATCCTTTGTCTGTTGATTCGTTTGCAAATATTTTCTCCCATTCTGAGGGTTGTCTTTTCATCTTCTTTATGGTTTCCTTTGCTGTGCAAAATCTTTGAAGTTTCATTAGGTCCCATTTGTTTATTTTTGTTTTTATTTCCATTACTCTAGGAGGTGGATCAAAAAAGATCTTGCTGTGATTTATGTCAAAGAGTGCTCTTCCTATGTTTTCCTCTAAGAGTTTTATAGTGTCTGGTCTTACATTTAGGTCTCAAATCCATTTTGAGTTTATTTTTGTGTATGGTGTTGAGGAGTGTTCTAATTTCATTCTTTTACATGTAGCTGTCCAGTTTTCCCAGCACCACTTATTGAAGAGACTGTCTTTTCTCCATTGTATATCCTTGCTTCCTTTATCATAGATTAGCTGACCATAGGTGCGTGGGTTTATCTCTGGGCTTTCTATGTTGTTCCATTGATCTATGTTTCTGTTTTTGTGCCAGTACCATATTGTCTTGATTACTGTAGCTTTGTAGTATAGTCTGAAGTCAGGGAGTCTGATTCCTCCAGCTCCGTTTTTTTCCCTCAAGACTGCTTTGGCTATTCGGAGTCTTTTGTGCCTCCATACAAGTTTTAAGATGATTTGTTCTAGTTCCGTAAAAACTGCCATTGGTAATTTGATAGGGATTGCATTGAATCTGTAGATTGCTTTGGGTAGTATAGTCATTTTCACAGTATTGATTCTTCCAATCCAAGAACATGGTATATCTCGCCATCTGTTGCTATCATGTTTAATTTATTTCATCAGTGTCTTATAGTTTTCTGCATACAGGTCTTTTCTCTCCCTAGGTAGGTTTATTCCTAGGTATTTTATTCTTTTTGTTGCAATGGTAAATGCGAGTGTTTCCTTAATTTTTCTTTCAGATTTATCATCATTAGTGTATAGGAATGCAAGAGATTTCTGTGCATTAGTTTAGTATCCTGCAACTTTACCAAATTCATTAATTAGCTCTAGTAGTTTTCTGGTGGCATCTTTAGGATTCTCTATGTATAGTATCATGTCATCTGCAAACAGTGACAGTTTTACTTCTTCTTTTCCAATTTGTATTCCTTTTATTTCTTTTTCTTCTCTGATTGCCATGGCTAGGACTTCCAAAACTATGTTGAATAATACTGGTGAGAGTGGACGTGCTTGTCTCGTTCCTGATCTTAGAGGAAATGCTTTCAGTTTTTCACCATTGAGAATGATGTTTGCTGTGGGTTTGTCATATATGGCCTTTATTATGTTGAGGCAGGTTCCTTCTGTGCCCACTTCCTGGAGAATTTTTATCATAAATGGGTGTTGAATTTTGTCAAAAGCTTTTTCTTCATCTATTGAGATGATAATATGGTTTTTATTCTTCAATTTGTTAATATGGTGTATCACACTGATTGATTTGCATATATTGAAGAATCCTTGCGTCCCTGGGATAAATCTCACTTGATCATGGTGTATGATCCTTTTAATGTGTTGTTGGATTCTGTTTGCTAGTATTTTGTTGAGGATTTTTGCATCTATATTCATCAGTGATATTGGTCTGTAATTTTCTTTTTTTGTAGTATCTTTGTCTGGTTTTGGTATCAGGGTGATGGTGGACTCATAGAATGAGTTTCGGTGTGTTCCTTCCTCTGCAATTTTAGGGAAGCGTTTGAGAAGGATGGGTGTTAGCTCTTCTCTAAATGTTTGATAGAATTCACCTATGAAGCCATCTGGTCCTGGACTTTTGTTTGTTGGAAGATTTTTAATCACAGTTTCCATTTCATTACTTGTGATTGGTCTGTTCATATTTTGTATTTCTTCCTGGTTCAGTCTTGGAAGGTTATACCTTTCTAAGAATTTGTCCATTTCTTCCAGGTTGTCCATTTTATTGGCATAGAGTTGCTTGTATTAATCTCTTAGGATGCTTTGTATTTCTTTGGTGTCTGTTGTATCTTCTCCTTTTTTATTTCTAATTTTATTGATTTAAGTCCTCTCCCTCTTTTTCTTGGTGAGTCTGGCTAATGGTTTATCAATTTTGTTTATCTTCTCAAAGAACCAGCTTTTAGTTTTATTGATCTTTGCTCTTGTTTTCTTTGTTTCTATTTCATTTATTTCTGCTCTGATCTTTATGATTTCCTTCCTGCTGCTAACTTTGGGTTTTGTTTGTTCTTCTTCCTCTAGTTCCTTCAGGTGTAAGGTTAGATTATTTACTTGATAGTTTTCTTGTTTCTTGAGGTAGGCTTGTATAGCTATAAACTTCCCTCTTAGAACTGCTTTTGTTGCATCCCATAGGTTTTGGATCATCATCATTTGTCTCTAGGTATTTTTTCATTTCCTCTTTGATTTCTTCAGTGATCTCTTGGTTATTTAGTAACGTATTGTTTAGCCTCCATGTGTTTGTGTTTTTTCTTTTTTTTCCCCTGTAATTCATTTCTAATCTCATAGTGTTGTGTTCAGAAAAGATGCTTGATATGATTTCAGTTTTCTTAAATTTACTGAGGCTTGATTTGTGACCCAAGATGTGATCTCTCCTGGAGAATGTTCCATGCGCACTTGAGAAGAAAGTGTAATCTGCTGTTTTCTTTTTTTTGTTTTGTTTGTTTGTTTTTTGGCTGCTTTTTGGGTCTGTGTTGCTGCACGCAGGCTTTTCTCTGGTTGCGATGAGCAGGGGCTACTCTTTGTTGTAGTATGCAGGCTTCTCATTGTGGTGGCTTTTCTTGTTGCAGAGCATGGGCTCTAGGCGCACAGGCTTCAGTAGTTGTGGCATGCAGGCTTCAGTAGTTGTGGCTCGTGGGCTCTAGAGCGCAGGCTCCTTAGTTGTGGTACATGGGCTTACTTGTTCCGTGGCATATGGGATCTTCCCGGACCAGGGCTTGAATCCATGTCTCCGGCATTGGCAGGCGGATTCTTAACCACTGCACCACTAGGGAAGCCTTAATCTGCTGTTTTTGGATGGAATGTCCTATAAATATCAATTAAATCTATCTGGTTTACTGTGTCATTTAAAGCTTCTGTTTCCTTATTTATTTTCATTTTGGATGATCTGTCCATTGTTGTAAGTGAGGTGTTAAAGTCCCCCACTATTATTGTGTTACTGTCTATTTCCTCTTTTATAGCTGTTAGCAGTTGCCTTATGTATTGAGTTGCTCCTATGTTGGGTGCATATATATTTATAATTGTTATATCTTCTTCTTGGATTGATACCTTGATCATTATGTAGTGTCCTTCCTTGTCTCTTGTAACATTCTTTATTTTAAAGTCCGTCTTATCTGATAAGAGTACTGCTACTCCAGCTTTCTTTTGATTTCCATTTGCATGGAATATCTTTTTGCATCCCCTCACTTTCAGTCTGTATGTGTCCCTAGGTCTGAAGTGGGTCTCTTGTAAACAGCATATATATGAGTCTTGTTTTTGTATCCATTCAGCAAGCCTGTGTCTTTTGGTTGGAGCATTTAATCCATTCATGTTTAAGGTAATTATCGATATGTATGTTCCTATGAACATTTTCTGAATTGTTTTGGGTTTGTTTTTGTAGGTCCTTTTCTCTTGTGTTTCCCACTTAGAGCAGTTCCTTTAGCACTTGTTGTAGAGCTGGTTTGGTGGTGCTGAATTCTCTTAGCTTTTGCTTGTGAAGCTTTTGATTTCTCCATCGAATCTGAATGAGATCCTTGCCGGGTAGAGTAATCTTGGTTGTAGGTTCTTCCCTTTCATCAGTTTAGGTATATCATGCCACTCCCTTCTGGTTTGTAGAGTTTCTGCTGAGAAATCAGCTGTTAACCTTATGGGAGTTCCCTTGTATGTTATTTGTCATTTTCCCTTGCTGCTTTCAAGAATTTTTCTTTGTCTTTAATTTTTGCCAATTTGATTACTATGTGTCTCTGCGTGTTTCTCCTTGGGTTTATCCTGTATGGGACTGTCTGTGCTTCCTGGACTTGGGTGGCTATTTCCTTTCCAATGTTAGGGAAGTTTTCTACTACAATCTCTTCAAATATTTTCTCTGGTCCTTTCTCTCTCTCTTCTCCTTCTGGGACCCCTATAATGCAAATGTAGCTACGTTTAATGTTGCAGAGGTCTCTTAGGCTGTCTTCATTTCTTTTCATTCTTTTTTCTTTATTCTCTTCTGCAGCAGTGAATTCCACCATTCTGTCTTCCAGGTCACTTATCCGTTCTTCTGCCTCAGTTATTCTGCTATTGATTCCTTCTATTGTAGTTTTCATTCCAGTTATTGTATTGTTCATCTCTGTTTGTTTGTTCTTTAATTCTTCTAGGTCTTTGTTAAGCATTTCTTGCATCTTCTCGATCTTTGCCTCCATTCTTTTTCCGAGGTCCTGGGTCATCTTCACTATCATTATTCTGAATTCTTTTTATGGAAGATTGCCTATCTCCACTTCATTTAGTTGTTTTCCTGGGATTTTATCTTGTTCCTTCATCTGGTACATAGCCCTCTGCCTTTTCATCTTGTCTCTCTTTCTGTGAATGTGGTTTTTGTTCCACAGGCTGCAGGACTGTAGTTCTTCTTGCTTCTGCTCAGTTTTGCCTTTCTTGCTTGTGTGTCAGGATGTGAAGTCAATCTATTTTCACAGGAAATAGTCTCCAGAACACCTTGTCAAACATTTGCAGCTTTACAAAACCCCTCTGAATACCTATGCAATTCAGAGTCTCTTAGGTCACCCTAAGGGTCTTCCCACTATAACTTTTCTATCTAATTTTTTGCTGCCCAGCTTCTGACTAATGAATGAAGCAATTGATATACATTGTGAAGCCCTGGACTATATTTTTCTAGAACTATTATAAATTCATCTTAAGATCTCTTTTCTTTTTACAATTTTAACCTTTTATTCCTTCAGCACTCTGAATACAAGGGAATCTACATGCTTTCATTGAGTGCTTTTAAATTTTAATTTTCTGGTAAAATACCCATAACATAAAATTTACCACCTTACTCATTTTTAAGTATACAGTTCAGTGGTACTAAAAGTACATTAAAAAATAATAATGAAGAAAAAATAATTTAAAAATTTAAAAAACAAACAAAAAAGAGAAAAAAATGTATATTCATATTGTCATGCAACCATCACTTCCATCCATCTCCATAACTTTCCACTTTCTGTGTCTATGATTTTGACACCTCTAGGTACTTCATATAAGTGGAATCATACAGTGTTTGTCCTTTTGTGACTGGCTTATTTGACTTAGCATAATGTCCTCAAGGTTCATCCATGTTGTAGCATGTGTCAGAATTTCCTTCCTTTTTAAGGCTGAATAATATTCTGCTGTGTGTTAGCCTGAATGTTCATGTCCCTCCCAAATTCATATGTTGAAGCCCTGACCCCCATTGTGTCTATATTTGGAGAAAGGTCCTTTAAGGAGGTAACTGAGGCTAAATGAGGTCATAAGGGTGGGGCCCTGTTCCTATAGGATTAGTGTCCTTATGAGAAGAGATATCAGAGAACTCCCCACCCCACTTCTCTCTCTCTCCTATGCCCACCCACCCACTCTCCCTCTTTCCCCCATCACCACCCTGTACAAACACACACCTGTGCACACACACACAAGAATTGCCATGTGAAGACACAGTGAGAAGGCAGCTGTCTGCAATCTAGGCAGAGAGCTCTCACCAGGAACTGAGTCAGCTGGATCCTTGATCAGCCCTGCAGGCCAGCGTAAGAGCAGACTAATCAGATGCATATCCATCCTCTTTCTTTTGAACTTCTCTTATAGACTCACAGTGAATAAGTGATGAGAACAGATAGTAATAACACAATAACATTGTTAGTAACAAGGAAGGTTTCTGCCAAGGAGAAAAGGTTTCAAATCTGATCAGATCATCAGAGATTCCTAAAACAGTTTCCCCATTCCTGAGACAAAGTAAGCTCAACATTTAGGAACTCAACAAGAAGAAATCAGCTCCATTGTGAGACACACTGTCAAGGTTGCAATAACTCCTTAGCCGGAGGCTCCAGAGGCCTTACCTGGTTGAGAATCTAAAATTGTTGGGACGGGGGTCTCAGTTGGATCCTGGTAGAATATCAGCTCCTGAGAAAACCACCAGAAAACCACTGACCAAGCACAACTGAATGCATTAGGCCTGCTGCAGAGAGGGGTGACCACCACCTTCACAGTCTTAATGGTGCCTCAGAAAGGGGAGGTCAGGAGAGGACATGTATAGTGTTTTGAGATAAGACCTCAAGTGGTTCAAGGTGAGACTTTCAACTGGTTAGGACTGGACAAAATTCAAGACATTAAAACTGGTAACCACACAAGGCAAGGATTTTGAAGAAAGCCATGTTAACCATTGGTAAATGAGCTGTTTGCCTGTATGAACAAATTCTCTAGGTTTAGAGGAATTTCTTAAAGCAAACAGTAAAGTCACTTTTTGGTTTCCAGCCCTATCTTCCGAGACAAGATTTCCCTGGAACAAATAATTAAGCCATGTGGCCTCAGTTCTCAATCCTGATATTCAAGACTGATATGGATACAGATGATCTCTGCTCTCACCCTTATTACATGTGACAGATTCCAATATTGTCTATTCTATTTTTTGTTTGTTGTGTTTGTTTAAAAACAACAGCACAGGGGACTTCCCTGGTGGCACAGTGGATAAGACTTCAAGCTCCCAATGCAAGGGGCCTGGGTTTGATCCCTGGTCAGGGAACTAGATCCCACATGCATGCTACAACTAAGAGTTCACATGCCATAACCAAGGAGACCACAAGCCACAACTAAGGAGCCTGCCTGCCGCAACTAAGACCCAGTGCAACCAAATAAATAAATAAATGTTTTGTTTTTTTAAAAAAAAAGAAAAGTAGCTTTAAAAAAAGAAACAACAGTCTTTCAGGGAGAAGTGAATTCCAAACTGATAAGTAGCACTTGCGAAGGCACTGAAGCAGAAAAAAAGCAGAGATTTGGAGGAACATATATTCAAAGTTATTTGCCCTTATGCCTTGGCAACCTCACTCTGTTATACTTATGAAGAGAGTGTGTGTCTCTTAATCTGTACCCTCTCAGGAGCATAATGTGACTGTATCTATCTATCAACATTTAAATGGTTCATATCCCTTGAAACAGCAATTCCATTGCTTAGAAATATAGTTCATATAAAATTTATATATATACGCAAAGATCTATGTTCATGAATGTGATCGTTAATTTTGTATCAACTTAAAATGCCAAGATGCCCAGATATTTGGCTAAACATTATTCTGGATTTTTCTGTTAAAAGTTTTTGGATGAGATTTATATATTTTTTAAAATTTATTTATTTTATTTATTTATTTATTTTGGCTGCGTTGGGTCTTCATTGCTGCACAGAGGCTTTCTCTAGTTGTAGCGAGCAGGGGCTACTTTTCATTTCAGTGCATGGGTTTCTCATTGTGGTGGGTTCTCTTGTTGCAGAGCACGGGCTCTAAGCACGCGGGCTTCAGTACTTGTGGCGCATGGGCTTAGTTGCTCTGTGGCATGTCGGATCTTCCCGGTCCAGGGCTTGAACCCATGTCCCCTGCATTGGCAGGTGGATTCTTAACCACTGTGCCACCAGGGAAATCTGATTTACATTTAAATGCATAGACTTTGAGTAAAACAGATTGTCATGATAATGTGGGTGGGCCTCATCCAATCAGTGGAAAGCCTGAATAGAACAAAAGATTGCCCTCCTCTGAGCAAGAGGGAATTCTACCAGCAGATGACCTTCAGACTTTAACTGCAACGTTGGCCCTTCCCTGGGTTCCAGCGCAACGGCCTACACTGCAGATTTTGAAGCTCACAGCCTCCATAATCACATGGGCCAATTCCTTAAAATAAATCTCTCTATATATACATATCCCATTCATTCTGTATCTCTAGAAACTGGTTAACTATCTACCTGAACTGAAATGGAAAGATCTCCTTGTCACATTATTAAATGAAGAAAGCATTTCATATAGCAACTAGTAAGATGTGATTCTATTCATGATTTTAAAAAAGAAAAATAATTCTATATGTATATAGATGTATTTAGTATATATAAAAAAATATATAAGTAGATAGAAAAGATTACTATAGGGCGTTCCCTGGTGGTCCAAGTGGTAAAGAATACACCTTCTAATGCAGGGGACACGGGTTTGATACCTGGTGGGGGAACTGAGATCCCACATGCCACAGGGCAACTAAGCCCACGTGCCACAACGACTGTGCTTGCATGCCTCAGTAAGAGAGCCCGCATGCAGCAAACTACAGAGCCCACGTGCCCTGGAGCCCACGCGCCACAAATAGAGAGAGAAAACCCCCACACCACAACTAGAGAGAAGCCCACCACAACTAGAGAGACGCCTGCGTGCTATAACAAAAAGCCCACGCCACAAAAAAAAGATCCCGCACACCTCAATGAAGACCCCATGTGCTGCAACTAAGACCTGACTCAACCAAAAAAAAAAAAAAAAGAGAGAAAAGAAAAGATTACTATAAGATAACTAATAAGAACCTACTGTATAGCACAGGGAACTCTATTCAATACTCTGTAATGACCTATATGGGAAAAAACTTAAAAAGGAATCTAAAAAAATCTAAAAAGAAAAGACTCTAAAAAAAGTAGATACATGTATGTGTATAACTGATTCACTTTGGTGTACAGCAGAAACTAACACAACATTGTAAATCAACTATATGCCAATACAAATTAATTAAAAAAGAAAAGATACTATAAAGATATTTACCAAACTAGCAATAAATGATAGTTGCCAATAATGGTTACCTTTGAGACGAGGAGTGAGTTTGAAGAGGGGATGGTAAAAAGAAACTTAAACTTATATTCTTTACATTTCTGTATCATTTAAATCTTTGACCACTAGAATGCATTCTACATTACATTAACGACATAATTTTAAAAAGCTATAACTACCAAGGTCTATTACTACATTTTTAAAATCCAGCGCATTTTTACCCCTAATGTCTCTTATTTGGCTTTGCTTCTTCCCTGTCTATGGGAATCCCTTCCTCTCTTCCTCTCTTCTTCCCTTTCTTCCTTTAGCAAACATTTACTGAGTATCTATTACATGCTAAACAATGCACCAGGTGCCTTGGTGAACCAAAGAGCCAAGGTCCCTCAGGGATGTTGCAGGCTTTTAGGGGAACCAGACATTAGACAAACACGCACAAATGAAACCAAGCAACTGACAAAGGTGTTGAAGAGTTGGAAGGGAAAATAACAGGTTGCTCTCTCTGGCTGTGAAAGGGCATAATTGGATGATTCTGAGTAGGATGTTCAAAAAGGTCTCTTTGCAATAGAGAGATTTGAGCTGAATGTTAACCAGGCAGAGGGTTGGGTGTGGGGAGGTGGGAAGCCATCCTAGCAGAGGGTAAACACTGACAGGTGACTGCAACTTCCCTAAGGTAATAAGCCAGAGGAATTGACCAGAAGCCCAAGAGACTGGCCAGTTCTGGGTGAGGGTACTAGTTTTATAAGATAAAGTTAGAGAGGTAGTCAGGGCCAGGTTGTGCATATCTAGGTAAGGAATTTGGGCTTTCTTATAAGGGTAATTGAACACCATTATCAAGTTATAACCAGAGAAGAGAGGAGATCTAATTTACATTTTTAAAAGCCCTTTCTTAAACCTACAGTATGGAGAAAAGACAAATCATTATTGAAGGACACTAATGAAGGTCTAAGGAAATGAAGAGCTAAGGACTTCCCTGGTGGCGCAGTGGATAAGAATCTGCCTACCAATGCAGGGGACACGGGTACGATCCCTGGTCCGGGAGGACCCCACATGCCATGGAGCAACTGGGCCCATGTGCCACAACTACTGAGCTGCGCTCTGGAGCCCGCGAGCCACAACTACTGAGCCTGAGTGCTATGACTACTGAAGCCCACGCGCCTAGAGCCCGTGCTCTGCAACAAAGAGAAACCACCGAATGAGACGCCTGCACACCGCAAAGAAGAGTAGCCCCCGCTCACCACAACTAGAGAAAGCCTACACACAGCAACAAAGACCCAACGCAGCCAAAACTAAATTAATTAATTAACTAATTAATTAATTTAAAAAAAAAGAAATGAAGAGCTCTGTCTCAGCAGAGAGAGCCCAGAAATAAACCCACGCATATATTAATTAATTTATGAAAAAGGAGCCAAGACTATACAATGGTGAAAGAATAGTCTCTTCAACAAATAGTGTTGGGACAACTGGTCAACCACATGCAAAAGAAAGAAACTGGACCACTATCTTATGCCATACACAAAAATCAACTCAAAATGGATTAAAGACTTGAATGTAAGACCTGAAACTATCAAACTCCTAGAAGAAAACATAGGCAGTATGCTCCTTTGACATCAGTTGGGCAATGATTTTTTTTGGATTTGCCATCAAAATCAAAGGCAACAAAAGAAAAATAAACAAGTAGGACAATATAAAACTGAAAGGCTCCTGCACAGTAAAGGAAACCATCAACAAAATGAAAAGGCAAGCTAAGGAATGGGAGAAAATATTTGCAAATCATATCTGATAAGGGATTAATATCTAAAATATAAAAAGCACTTATACAACTCAATAACAACAAAAAAAATCTGATTAAAAAATGGGCAGAGGATTGGAATAGACATTTTTCCAAAGAAGACATACAGACGGGCAACAGGTACATGAAAAGGTGGTCAGCATCACTAATCATCAGGGAAATGCAAATCAAACCTCATGCCTGTTAGAAAGGCTACTATCAAAAAGAAGCCACCACAATGAGAAGCCCGCACACTGCAATGAAGAGTAGACCCTGCTCGCCACAACTAGAGAAAGCCTGTGTGCAGCAACAAAGACCCAACAACGAAGACCTGATGCAGCCAAAAATAAATAAATTTATTTTTTAAAAAAAGACATGAAATAACAAGTACTGGCCAGGATGTGGAGAAAAGGGAAACCTTGTGAATTGTTGCTGGAATGTAAATTGATGCAGCCACTATGGAAAACAGTATGGAGGAGGTTCCTCAAAAAAATTAAAAATAGAATTATCTATGATCCAGCAATTCCTCTCCTGGGTGTTTATCCAAAGAAAATGAAATCACTATCTCAAAAAAGATATCTGTACCCCCATGTTCATTGCAGCATTATTTACAATAACCAAGACATGGAAACAACCTAGATGTCCACTGATGGATGAACAGATAAAGAAAATGTGATTGATATACATATATAATGGAATATCATTCAGCCATAAAAAAGAAGGAAACCCTGCAATTGTGACAACATGGATGGGACTTGAGGGCATTATGCTAAGTGAAATAAGTCTGGCACAGAAAGACAGATACTGAATGATCTTACTTATAGGTAGAATCTAAAAAAAACAAACTTATAGATGTAGAGAACAGATTGGTGGTTGCCAGAGGTAGGGGGTGGGGATGGGCAAAATGGGTGAAGGTGGTCAAAAGGTATAGACTTCCAATTATAAGATAAATAAGTCATGGTGACTACAGTTAAGAATACTATATTGTTGTGAATGAAAATTGTTGCCTGCCACATCAGTAAAAAAAGAATTGCAACCATCAAGCCATCAGCCACTGTAGCCACCCACAACTATGCACCCTGAGGGGACTCAGGATGGGAAAGAAAAGGATATTGGCCCTAGTTAAGATGCATATCAAAGGAATGATTTCAATGAGCCCATCTTCCCAAACACAGAAAAGAGCTAAATCCATTAACTTGAGATATCCAGTTTTCTTTAATTAACAGTAAACTTTTGATGTTCCAACTACCTGGTTTTTGTTGCAAAAACTCTTATATATCCTGGCAGTCCCTCGGAGGTATCTGAGAGGCTGTTTTCTGGGCTTGAGTCCTCAGAAAGTTCGCCAAATAAAACATAATTCGTAACTTTTAGGTTGTGCATTTTTTTCAGTCAACATTGTATATTCGAAAGTTGCTAAGAGAATAAATCTTAAAAAGCTCTCATCACAAGAAAAGAATTTTTGTAACTATATGTGGTGATGGATGTTAACTAAACTTATTGTGGTAATCATTTCACAATATATACATATATCGAATTGTTATACTGTACACCTAAGACTAATACAACGTTATATATATGTCAATTATATCTCAATTTTTTAAAAATTTATTTATTATTATTTTGTTTTGCATTACGCGGGCCTCTCACTGTTGTGGCCTCTCCCATTGCGGAGCACAGGCTCCGAACGCGCAGGCTCAGCGGCCATGGCTCACGGGCCCAGCCGCTCCGCGGCATGTGGGATCTTCCCGGATCGGGGCACGAACCTGTGTCCCCTGCATCGGCAGGCGGACTCTCAACCACTGCACCACCAGGGAAGCCTATATCTCAATTTTTTAAAAAGGAGAGCTATATGATGCTACTGATGGGATAGTCAATATCATAAAGATGTCAACTCTCCTCAAAATAATTTCTAATGGGAAAAGAATCTAAAAAAGAGTGGATATATGTATATGTACCACTAATGCACTTTGCTGTACACCTGAAACTAACACAACATTGTAAATCAACTATACACCAATAAAATTTTTTTTTTAAGTTTCTAGAGGCAGTACAATTCCAAAGTCTCAACATAATTTGTCATAAAACTTGTCCAGCTGAGTCTAAAGAGATATAGAAGAGCAAAGGGTGAAGAACACTCAAGACACTCCTTAATTACAACAGAGTATATTGGGCAGGAATAGACCCATTGACAAAAGGAACTGATGAGAGCACAAAAGTGGACACTTAGAAAAAGTTGATATAGACAGCCTTACCCTAGCAGATCAGTGAGGAAGGAATGGGCTACTTAGTAAATGGTGCTGGGTCAGCTGGTAATCCATACGAAAAGGAAGAGAATTTGCATAAATTCCTAGTGGTTAAAGATTTACATTTTTAAAATTCTGTGTAGCAGAAAATTTTGGAGAATTTTTTTGTGACCCCAGAAGAAGTAAGAATTCTTTAAACAAGATCCAAAAAGCACTAACTACAAAGGAAATTAGTGATACCTTTGACTAAATTAAAATTAATAATTTCTGTTCATCATTTTTGCTAATAGAGGAAAAAAGTAAGATATAAACTGAGAGATGATACTTACAGTAAATATAACCAATAAAAGATTAGTATCCATAACATTTAAAGAACTCTAACAAATTACTAAGAAAAAGAAAAAAATCCAAGAGTAAAATGGCAAAAGATATGGACAGGCACATTACTAAAGATGAACCATATGAGATATCATTTTACAATCACTGGATTGGCAAAAACTAAGAAGTCTCACACCACCAAGCAAATTTCAGTTCTAATGCTGGGCTGGTGAGGGGTCAATTATTATAGCTATTTTGGAGAGGTCAATTATTATAATTGTCAATATTATAAGGGTCAAATATTATAACTCTTTGGTTTTTCTGATAAATTTGATTATGTTCACACCAGAGGACCCGGCAATTCTGCTCCTGGGTACATACCCACAGTAGACTATAGAATGTTCCACACTATGGATTGGTTGGTCATAAAGTCATTTTGTGGATCAACATCTTTTAAAAAAAATTAAATAAAGTAGCATAGGAAATGCCAAGGTGCATCACGAAAATTTGGGATAAATAGATGTGTCTGTGTGTGTACTGGGTCACAGTATAAAATACATTTCTTACAGAGAGCATTAGGGGGAAAAAGTTGAAAGCCACTACCCAGAGGAAACCCCTGTACATATTTTTCATAAAAGAAATGAGAGAAAAGAAAAAGCAACAATCCAAATGTCTATCAATGGTAAAATACATAAACAAATAAGGAATTTTACAATGGATTACTAAGCAGTGGTGAAAATGACTAACCAATAGCTACACACCTCAACACAGACGAATCTTAGAATTAGTAATAGTGAATAAACAAACCAATTCTCAGAGGGAAATTCACAACATGACACTATTTTTGTAAAACTTACAAACGAGCAATATTGATTAATAAATTGCTTAGGAATACATACGTGGTTAAGACTATAAAGGAAAGCAAGAGAATAATTTCAAAAGAACAAATTTTTTTTTTAAAAAAGGACGAATTCTCACTAGCATTGAGGACACTCAGGACATCAAAGGATTTGCCACTGTTCTGTTTCCTAGGCAGCCTGGTGGGCTCACAGCGTTGTTTTATGATCACACTTCATAACCTCCGCACGTGGTCCTTTATAGTTTTATATAACAAATGTCCAATATTTTGTCATTTTAAAAAAGGGGTAGGGTCTCTTGAGTTGCAATAAGGAGAATGGCCAGGGGTGGGGGGCTTGCAGAGTAAAAGTGGGGGAGAGGAGCAGATGGGACCCATCGCAAGTGTCCAGCTAAGAAATGATGGCGGAAGTGGACTTGAGAGGAGTTTTGGACATAGGATGGACTTGCTGATGGGTTACACATAAGGGATGAGGAGGAAGGAAACTCGATAATGCCTGGCCAATGGAATAGAGGCCAGAAATAGACCTTCACAGACGTAGGAACATGATGTATGACAGCACTGTCCAAGTAGATCAACAGGGAAAAGATAGGCTATTCAGTAAACGGTGCTGGTAGTCCATATGGAAATGAAGAGAAATTTACTATATCCCTGAGCAGGCTAAAGACTTCAGTGTAAAAGGCAAAACTTGAGAACATTTAGAAGAAAAAGTGGATGGATTTAAGATATATATTGAAGAATGGAAATGGGAGGAGGGGAGAAAGGGCATGAATAACGCCTTAATTTTTATTTTATTTTATTTTATTTTTTGCGGGACGCGGGCCTCTCACTGTTGTGGCCTCTCCCGTTGCGGAGCACAGGCTCCGGACGCGCAGGCTCAGCGGCGATTTTCACGGGCCCAGCCGCTCCGCGGCATGTGGGATCTTCCCGGACCGGGGCACGAACCCGTGTCCCCCGCATCGGCAGGCGGACTCTCAACCACTGCGCCACCAGGGAAGCCCACTCCTTAATTTTTAGCTAAAGTAACTGGATGGATAATAAAGATGAATAATAATAGCTAACATTTACACAGCACTTATGTGCAGGGCGGGCACTTTTCTAAGCATTTTACATGGTTTATCCTGTTCAATCTTCACACCAATACTGAAAGAGAGCTTCTCTTACTGTTGCCATTTATTGGGAAGCACAGGAAGGTCAGTAACTTACCTGAGATGCAGTATTGATCAGCTGCAGAGACTGTCCGTGTAAGAGTGACAAAACTAGTGTGTCAAGCTCGCACCCCTGAAGTACTATGTGAAGGAGGCAAAATTCTCAGAGTGTTTCCGCCTCCAGGGCAGGTCTCCTGGGATTCCCAGGCCCCACCTCCGCTCCCCTCCCCAGGGTGGTTGTGCATGCCAATGAGAGATAGTGAAAAGGTGGAGTGTTATGTAAAAAAGTCCCAGAAAGCTGCAAGCTCCCCTCGCTCTGAGTGAATAACCACTCCTGGGATGCTGGGACTTAGCTTCATTCATTCTTTTTTTTCTTTTTTTGTGACTAAGAAAGTTAACAGATATGTATTATGTGACATCAGTGGTAAAATAAACATAACACAAATATCACCCTTTTCGCCATTTTTAAGGGTACAATTCAGTGGCATCCATGCTGTTGGCAACCATCAAGCTTCATTCATGTTTCACACACATCTTGAGCTCTTGACATGCACCAGGCACTGTTCTAGGCACTGAAGGATGTAAAACAGATCTTCGTCTTGATGCAGCCCACATTTTATTTGGAGCGACAGACAATAAACATGGAAGAAATAAATACATATAATTGTATCGGATATTGACAGGTGCTAGGAAGAAAACAGGACAGGGCAAAAATCACAGTTGCTATGAAACACTTGTTATGTTCCAGCGGTGATTTGAGGGCTTAGCAAAGAGTATCGCATTGTCTCCTCACTCCAGTCCTTTGGGGGATAGCGCTTGTCCCCATTTTATGGGGAAAAAAGTGAAGCACAGAGAGCTTCAAATTCCACAGTGGATAAGCAGGAAGGAATGGGGGCCAGGTGGTGATGGTAAAAGAACTGCTCCAGCTGGAGTGATCTGAGGCCTCTTTGAGGAGGGAGCTGAATCCTAACATACAAAAGTTCCAAGGAGAGGAAAGAGCAAGTTCAAAGGTCTTGAGACACACATGACTCCTTCAAGGAAGAGCAAGGATCCCGTGTGACTGGAGCCAAATGAGCTGAAGAGGGGAGGGAAAGTGAGAGAGTGAGGAAGGGGAGCGAGGGAGGGAGGAGAGGAGTCCCCTGGTTTGGCCCAGGACAAATTGGTCACCCTACTAGGTCAGATATTATTCAGATTTTATTCCAAGTGCAAAGGAAAGCAACGAGGAGGTTTAACACAAGGGAGGGACAGGACCCCCTCTGGCTACTGTTTGTAGGAGAAAAGGAAGGGAGAGGAAGGAAGACACTTGAGAGGCTCTTACAATCTTCCACGCAAGGGTGATGGTGGCCCCCTGCCCCCCAGATTATCACAGCGAGGTAAGGGGGCTCTGTAGAACAAGGATGCCCAGTTCCCTCTCCTGGGACTTTTTTTTTTCCGCTACGCGGGCCTCTCACTGTTGTGGCCTCTCCCGTTGCAGAGCACAGGCTCCGGACGCGCAGGCTCAGCGGCCATGGTTCACGGGCCCAGCCGCTCCGCGGCATGTGGGATCTTCCCGGACCGGGGCACGAACCCGTGTGCCCTGCATCGGCAGGCGGACTCTCAACCACTGCGCCACCAGGGAAGCCCTCTCATGATCACTCTTAAGCCCACTTTACAAAGGAAAGTCCTACCCCTCACCACCCTGAATTACAATGGGGCCTGGTGCAGGAAAGGCTGGGGTGCGGGCAGCAGGAACAATCAGGGCATCTTACTTGACATAGAACACCTTCAAGGCCTCCTTAAACCAAGGTATGTTAAATCTGTCTATGCTCTTGGCTTTCTTGTCTTGTGCAGATTTCTGTTAAGAGTGAAGCACTGTTTGGCTACAAGCAATTTGGGCTCCTGTTGATTTTTCTCAGGGATTTGCATTGAAGATGGAAGGAAAGTTTCTGACAAATGAAGTGTGATTTCGCTGATTGTTTTCACAACAAGGACTGATAGGGCCAATTACAGTAAATGGTGAAGAGTGTCTATAAATTAAATGAGCTCAATCAGCTTCTTCCAGCTTTTGATGAAAATATATTTAAGGTAGAAGATAAAAGCTTTTTTACTTTCAAAAAAATATTAGCAAAGATGTGTTTAAATTACTAACATTACCATTTTCCCAATTGCTTCTTAGTGTATTGGGTTACACAACTTGTCTCCAAGTGAAGGAGAACCAGGTGAAATTAGTTCCCATTTGATAAGCTTTGGTAAGGCCTTTTTGGTATATTTTCCAGAAACTGGGGAGGTGAGAGGATCTAAGGACCCAGTAAGAAATCCTTTTGCAAAAGAGGAAGTTTCCACAATACTAAGGAGGATCTAATCTAGTGAGAGCAAGAAAAATACTTTTTGATGATAGGTTTAAAAATTTTTTTTAAATCTTGGTAAAATATACATGAGATTATCATCCTAACCATTTGAAAGGATACAGTTCAGAGGCATTAAGTACATTCACATTGCTGTGCTTCCATCACCACCATCATCTCCAGAACTTTTCTCGTCTTGTAAAACTGAAACCCTGTGTGCATTAAACACCAACCCCTCAGCACACTCCCCCAGCCCCTGACAAGCACTGTTCTACTTTCTGTCTCCATAATCTGGACTACTCTAGGCCCCTCTCATAAGTGGAATCACACAGTATTTGTCTTTTAGCAACTGGCTTATTTCACTTAGCATAATGTCCTCAAGGTTCATCCACGTTAGAGCACGTGTCAGAATTTCCTTTCACTTTTTTTTAAATGGAAATGCATTTCTTTTTATTTATTTATTTATTTTATTTTACTTTGGCTGCGTTGGGTCTTCGTTTCTGTGCGAGGGCTTTCTCTAGTTGCGGTGAGTGGGGGCCACTCTTCATCTCGGTGCACAGGCCTCTCACTATCGCGGCATCTCTTGTTGCGGAGCACAGGCTCCAGATGCGCAGGCTCAGTAGTTGTGGCTCATGGGCCTAGTTGCTCCACGGCATGTGGTCTCTTCCTAGACCAGGACTCGAACCCGTGTCCCCTGCATTAGCAGGCAGATTCTCAACCACTGCGCCACCAGGGAAGCCCCTTCCTTTCTCTTTAAGGCTGAATAACACTTCAAGTTTATATAAACACCACATTTTGCTTATCCCTTCATTCATCCGTGGAAACCTTGGTTGCGTCTACGTTTTCGCTACTGTGAACAATGCTGCTATGGAACATGGCTATACAAATATCTCATTGAGACCCTGCTTTCAATACTTTTGGCTATCTACCCAAAAATGGATGTGCTGGAGCACATGGTAGTTCTATTTTTAATTTTTTGAGGAACTGCTATACTGTTTTCCACAGCAGCTGCACCATTTTGTATTCCCACCAACAGTGCACAGGGGTTCCAGTTTCTCCATATCCTTACCAACACTTATTTTTTTTTAACAGTAACCATCCTAGTGGTGAGGTGTTATCACATGATTTCGGCAGAGGACTCAAAAGGACTTTAAAGAACACTGATTTTACAAAATTCCTTCCATGCCTGTCTACTTCCTTATGTGAAAAAGGTTTTTCGGTACTTAGATGTATAATAATGAAAAATAAGAATAGAATTGCTATTGGTACAGCCATTTTGGAAAACAGTATGGAGATTTAATTTAAAAAATAAAAAGTAGGGAATTCCCTGGAGGTCCAGTGGTTAGGACTTGGTGCTTTCATTGCTGTGGCCTGGGTTCAATCCCTGGTGAGAGAACTAAGATACTGCAAGCCGTGCGGCATGGCGAAAAAAAAAAAAATTAAAAATAGAACTACCAAATGATCTAACAACCCCACATCTAGGTATATATCCAAAGGAAATGAAATCAGTATATCAAAAGCTATCTGAACCCCTGAGTTCAGAGTCCACACCGTAGCACTATTCACAATAGCCAAGATGTGGAAACAATCTATCTGAGTGTCTGTTGATGAATGAATGGATAAAGAAAATGTGAGATACACACACACTGGAATTTTTTAAAATTAATTAATTAATTTATTTATTTATTTTTGGTTGTGTTGGGTCTTCGTTGCTGCACGTGGGCTTTCTCTAGTTGTGGTGAGCGGGGGCTACTCTTCTTTGTTGCGGTGTGTGGGCTTCTTATTGCGGTGGCTTTTCTTGTTGCAGAGTGCAGGCTCTAGGTGAGTGGGCTTCAGTAGTTGTGGCACATGGGCTAAGTATTTGTGGCTCGTGGGCTTAGTTGCCTTGCGGCATGTGGGATCTTCCTGGACCAGGGCTCGAACTCATGTCCCCTGCATTGGCAGGTGGATTCTTAACCACTGTGCCACTAGGGAAGTCCCCACACTGGAATATTATTTGGCTATAAAAAGAGGGAAATCCTGCCCTTTGTGATAACATGGATGAAACTTGAGGATATTATGCTAAGTTAAATAAGCTAGACATAGAAAGAAAAATACTGTATGATCTTATTTATATGTAGAATGTAAAAAAGTTGAACTCCCAGAAGCAGAGAGTAGAATGGTGGTTGGCAGGGGCTAAGGGATGGGGGAAATGGGACAATGTTGGTGAAAGGGTATAAACTTTTAGTTATAAGATGAATAAGTTCTGGGAATGTACAGCACAGTGACTGTAGTTAATAATACTATACTATACACTTGAAATTTCTGAGAGTATAAATCTTAAGTACTCTCATCACACACACACAAAAATGTGTTAATTAGCTTGATTGTGGTAATCATTTCACAATGCATAGGTATATCAAATCATCACGCTGTACACTTTAGATAGATACAATATTTATTTGTCAGTTATACCTCAATAAAGCTGAAGGAGAAGAATGGAATTGCAATTGGATACTGTCATTCTAGCACTAAGTAATGTTCATGACCTAATTTTTAGAAAACTCATTAAGAAATACATTTCCAATCAAATGTCCTATTTGTTATTATTTATTATAATATATTTATATTGCCTTGATCAATTGTTTACAAATGATAATTTATTATGCAACACAATCCAGAATACTTTTTTTAATAGAGCCTCTTGGACACAAGAAATTTAAATTTTAAAAAGTTTAATTTAGATACACAATTTTATTACAGAGAAGTATGATAGGATAATCAATTTAAAATTTTTTCAAGCATAAAAATAGATTATGTTAGAGAACAACTCCATGGGAAAAGGGAAAGGAAATAGTAGTCCGAAGAGGAAAGGAACAATGTAAAAAAGTTTAACAAAGAGCTCATTTGTTTATTTTGTAACAGCTTTATTGAGATGTAATTCACGTATCATACAATTTACCCATTTAAAGCATACAGTTCAGTGGTTTTTAGTATATTCACAGAGTCGTACAGTCATCACCACGATCAACGTTATAACATTTTCATCACCTGGAAAAGAAACCCCCTACCCATTCGCAGACACTCCCCATTTTCCCCCAACTTCCCTCAGCTCTGAAAAACAATAATCTACTTTTCATCTCTACAGATTTGCCTAGTCTGACATTTCATATAAATGGACTCATACAATATGAGTCCTTTGTGACTGGTTTCTTTCACTTAGCAAAATTTTTTCAAGGTTCGTCTGTTGTACCCTTTGTCAGTACCCCATTCTTTTTTTTAAAAAAATATTCATTTATTTATTTAGGCTGTACCGGGTCTTAGTTATGGCATGCAGGATCTTTGTCGCAGCATACAGACTCCTAGTTGCAGCATGCATGCGGGACCCAGTTACCTGACCAGGGATCGAACCCGGGCCCACGCATTGGGAGCACCGAGTCCCACCCACTGGGCCACCAGGGAAGTCCCCCCTCATTCATTTTTATGGCTGAATAATATTCAGTTGTATGGAGATACCACATTTTGCTTATCCATTCACCATTTGATGGACATTTGTTTCCAGTTTTTTACTATTATAAATAGTGCTGTTATGACCATTCACATGCAAGTCTTTGTAGGGACATATGTTCTCATTTTTCGTAGGTAAACAGAAGTGGAATTGCTGGGCCATATGGGAATTTATGTTTAACTTTAAAAAAAAATGTCAAACTGTTTTTCAGTGTGGCTATATAATTTTATATTCCCAGAAGCAATGTACCAAGGTTCTAATTTCTATATATCCTCCATAACACTTATTATCTGTTTTTTTTTTTTTAATTCTAACCATCTCCATGGATGGGAAGTAGTTTTTCATCATGGTTTTGATTTGCATTTCCCTAATGGATAATGATATTGAGCATCTTTCATGCACTTGCTGGCCACTGGTATTTTCTTTCTGGAGAAATATCTATTCAAATCCTTTGTCCATTTTATATTGTTGGGTTGTAAGAGTTTTTAATATGTTCTGGATATAAGCCCCTTATCAGGTATATGATTTGCAAATATATTCTCCCATTCTATGGGTTGTCTTTCTTTTCACTTTCTCAGTGGTGTCCTTTGAAGCACAAAGTTTTTAATTTTTTTTTTTTGGCCACACTACAAGGCATGCGGGATCTTAGTTCCCCAATCAGGGATTGAGCCCTGGCCCCCTGCAGTGGAAGCACGGAGTCCTAACCATTGGACCACCAAGGAAGTCCCCACAAAGTTTTTAATTTTTATAAGGTCCAATTTATCCATTTCTCCTCTTGTCATTTGTGCTTTTGTTATTGTATCTAATATGGCTTTGCCTAACTCAAGGACACAAAGATTTATTCCTAAGTTTTCTTCAAAGAGATTTATAGTTTTAGCTCTTACATGATCCATTTGGAGTTAATTTTTGTGTATGGTAAAGAAACAGGTACAACTTCATTCTTTTGCATGTGGATGTTCAGTTGTTCCAGCATCATTTGTTAAGAAGACCATTGAATTGTCTTGGCACCCTTGTCAAACATCAATTAACTATAAATGCAGGGTTTATTTCTGAATTCTTAATTCTATTCCACTGATCTATATGTCTATCACAGGCCAGTACCACTCCATCTTTGTAGTAAGTTTTGAAATGTGAAAGTGTGAGCTCTCCAACTTTATTTCCTTTTTCAAAATTGTTTTGGCTCTTTGGGTCTCTTGCATTTCCACATGAATTTTAGGATCAACTTGTCAATTTCTGCAAAAAAGCCAGCTGGGATTATAATAAGTATTGCATTGACTCTGTAGATCATTTGGGGGAATATTACCATCTTTTTTTTTTTATTGACGTCTTAACAATATTGTCTTCTAATCCATGAACATGGGATGTTTTTCCAATTTTTTAGGTCTTCGTTAATTTCTTTCAATAATGTTTTATATTGGTAGTTTTCAGAATACAAATTTTGCCCTTCTTTTAAAAAATGTATTCTTAATTATTTTATTTTTTTGATGCTATGTAAGTGTAGTTACATTTATTTCATTTTGGGGTTGGTCATTACTGGTGCAGAGAAATACACTTGATTTTTGTATACTGATCTTATACCCTGCAACCTTGCTGAACCCATTTTTTTATTGGTGAATTCCAATAATACTTTATTGGTGAATTCCTTAGGATTTTCTATATATAAGATCATGTCTTCTACTTCTACTTCTTTCTTTCCAATATGGATTCCTTTGATCTCATTTTATTGCCTAATTGCCTGATAGAACCTCCATTATGATGTTGGACAGAAGTGGTAAGCATGGACATCTTTGTCTACTTCTGGATCTTAGGAGGAAAACATTCACCTTTAAGTATGAAGTTAGCTATGGGTTCTGTAGATGTTCTTTACCAACAATGAGAAAGTTTCCTTTTATTCCTAGTTTGTCGTGTGTTTCTATCATGAAAGGGTGTTGGATTTTGTCAAATCCTTTTTTTGCAACTATTGAGATGATCATGTGGGGATTTCCCATACTTTTAAAATTGAGATATAATTTACATATAATAAAATTCACTTTTAAAGTGGTTTTTAGTATACTCACAAAGTTATGCAATCATCACTATCTAATTCCGGAACATTTCCATCACTCCAAAAAGAAATATCATACTTTCTATTTTCCCTTTTCTTAAGCCCCCGGCAACCACTATCTAAGTCCTGTCTCTATGGGTGTGCATTTTGTAGCATTTATCAGTACTTCATTTTTTAAATTGTTGAATTATATTCCACTCTATAGAAATATCACATTTTGCTTATCCATTCATTAGTTGATGGACATTTGGGTTGTTTCCACTCTTTGGCTATTACGAATAATGCTGCCATGCACATTTTATGTACTAGGTTTTTCGTGAACATGTTTTCAATTCTCTCAGGTATATACTTAAGAGTAGAATTGCTGATTCATATAGTAACTACGTGCTTAACTTTTTGTTGAACTGCCAAACTGTCTTCCAAAGTGGCTGCACCAGTTTATTGATACATTACTACTAACAATGTATGAATTCTCCAATTTCTCTACATCCTCATCAAATCACATGGTTTTTGTCCTTTATTCTATTTATATGATTCATTACACTAACTCATTTTCTGATGTCAAACCCACTTTGCATTCGAAGCATAAAACACACTTCATCTTGCTGTATAATCCTTTTTATATGTTGCTGGATGTGACTTGCTAATTTTTTAAAGGATTTTTATATCCATATTCATAAGAGATATTCATGTATTTTTAAAGGGATGATGGTGGGTGTCAAATTGCCATGGTATTTAAATTCCATTGAATACCTTTAAAAGAGTGATATAAGAGTTTCTTTCCAAATGTCAATGTATACAATACCAGAAATTACATCTTTCACAAGGATTCAAGCCCATGATGAAAATTTCAGATGTAATTTTAAAAACATGTGAGGAGGCATATAACTTGTCAAAATCATTTTAGAAGGTATTGCCATGGAAATGGCATGAAGATCTCTGTTGTAGTCACTGCAAGGGGCCATTGGTAGGGTCTGAGGACAAAACTACTGTGATCTTTTAGTGTTTTACAAACCACTCTGTGGAAAGGGTGGGAACAGGAGACTAGTGAGAGGCCACAGCTATAAATCCAGGCTATATGGTGGCTTGGATCAGTGGTAGCTGCAGAGTAGAGCCAACAGGATTTGCTACCTGATCTGATGTATCATGTGGAGAGAAAGAGAGGGAGAGAATCAATGATAATTCCAGCTACAGGGTTTGGAGCTGATCAACTCATCTACTTATATCTATAAACTCAACTCTAAAATGGATTTGATAACACGTTTTGGCTCATAGAGCTGCTGTGGGGTTTAAAAGAAGTCTAATTCTCCTGAACTATAAAAGATGTAGCGCCAGACCGCCAGTAAAATGTAACAAACTTTAGCTATTGTATGGATATCCCTCTTTGAAGCAGATCTTCATCTTATCACTGATGTTTTAAGAGTCTTTAGCATTTTGTCTTTTGTTTTTACACTAAACTCTATCTTTACGGAGGGCAGGAGTGATTCCTAGAGATCTTTGCATTCTCGGCTCATATCCCAGTGCCTGGAACATGTATTCCTTAAATATTTGTTGACTATCTTCTTGACAAATCTCATTGATATGATGTTTCTACAAATATATATCCTTTGGTCTCCCCATTACTTCAGGTTCCAAATTTTTTAGCCTAACTATGAGCGCCTATTTTCATCTCCTCCTCCCTTACTGTTCCTCAAGCGCCCGTGATCCATACATGCAGATGCCAGTGACAGGATAAAAATGTGCACCCTTTCAAAAGCATGTTCAACATTTTTTTAAAATAAATTTATTTATTTATTTTTGGCTGCGATGGGTCTTCGTTGCTGCGCGCGGGCTTTCTCTAGTTGCAGCAAGCGGGGGATACTCTTCATTGCGGTGCGTGGGCTTCTCATTGTGGTGGCTTCTCTTGTTGCTGAACACAGGCTCTAGGTGCGCGGGTTTCAGTAGCTGTGGCACGGGTAACTAGGAAAGAGGTACTATAAAGTAAGAAATTCCATTATTTGGTTTCTAGTTGATTCTGTACATACCTTATTTCTCTCTGAATCCTAGAGGGAGAGCTAGCTCGTTGATTACTGCATGCCTCGTTAGTGACCAGAACACTCCCCGGAAGGTAGCGGATGCACAATAAGTATTCGAGTAATGAAAGAACCAAGCAGGAAACGAGGAATATACGAAATGAACCGACTTGCGCGGACAGGCTGCAGTTCCTCCCCAGGGCAGGAGGCAGCGCCAGTGTTACGCCTACTCGGCTGCCGTCAGCTCTTGGCCCCTCTGGCTGACCGTCCAACTCCAGCTGCCAAGCCCGTGCAGGAACTAGCCAATAGAAAACCGTCTTAGTCATGGGGTCTGGCAGAAGTATCCAATGAACGTAGTGGGTCTAGAAAAGGGGCGGTGCTAAGAGGAGGAGCGCAGGGGAGCTGTTAGAGGTGGGAGTTGGAGCTGCGGGCCTGGAGGGGGCAGCGGAGCTGCGATGCGGACGGGGCAGCGCCGGTGAACGGAGCTGCAGCCCGACATGAACTCGCTGGAGCAGGCAGAAGGTAGGGTGGGCCGCCTGGGCCGGTTCCGGGCTTCTCCCGGAAGCTGGCGGGGCTCCGGAGGGGCCTGAATCGTGGAAACCTGGTCCGGAGAGAGGAGGCCGCGAGGGTTGGACTGACGGGGTCCGGGGCTGGGGGCGCGGGGGCCGGTCCAGGGGCCAAGGGGCGGCAGTATCCGGCCGGTCGCTGCTTCCGGCGCGCGTGGCCTCAGCCGGCGCTTGGGGGGGGCGTTGCGTCAGTTCCTCCGTTCCCCAAGCTTAGACCAGGTAGTTTCTCGTCCGGGCTGGTTATATTTCTCATTCATTAGCAAACATTTTTACTTCGTGTCTTGTAGTATGCTAACTCCCTTTATTTTTTTTTTGATACTTGCACGAATTGTATCCCTGACTTCTGCCGTGGTTTCTGGTAATTGCCGGGGTAAGGGAGTGCCTCTTGGTCTCCTTTTCTAAAGTTCAAAAAACGCAACTGAGGGCTTCCCTGGTGGCGCAGTGGTTGGGAGTCCGCCTGCCGATGCGGCGGACGCGGGTTCGTACCCCGGTCCGGGAAGATCCCACATGCCGCGGAGCGGCTGGGCCCGTGGGCCATGGCCGCTGGGCCTGCGCGTCCGGAGCCTGGACTCCGCAGCGGGAGAGGCTACAGCGGTGGGAGGCCCGCGTACCGCAAAAAAACAAAACAAAAAACGCAACTGAAAGTGATACCGCACCTTGCTTATTCAGAGGGAGTACCTTGGGTGCCCCTGTGTTGTGGAACCAGGCGTCGGCGCTCCAGAAGTGCCACGAAGATCAATTGTAACCTCTTGGGAGGAAGGAAAGGGGAGCGTTTTTGCATACCCACCTGTTAGCCGTATCAGAAGTCCAGACTGAAAGCGTAGCCATTAATTAAATACAAGGGCTGGAAATCGGAATTGGGTAATTGCGTTCAAATTGACTTCGAAGACTTCGGTGTTAGGTAATAACGTTGTTCTGTGTAATAGGGAGTTCTTGGTTCCAACGGAATTAAAACTCGACCTGATTTTGATCCTTTATTTGCAACCCCCAAATTTCTAGCTTTTGGCACCGGCTGAGGCTGCTGTTGATTTTCCACATACCATTTTATGACGCTTCTAAAAGTGAATCGGCCAGTTTCCTTATATGTGAAATTGGAATTAAAGAAACCTAATGTATTTGTCAAGTGTTTAAAGCTGTCATAGTAAAGAAGTGAACAGTGCAGTGATACATGTAAGTTGGTGTGCAAGACCTGAAGCAGAGTACATAAAATTCATCTTAATAGATTCAAACTAGTAAGAGTAGCTAATTAGAAAATTGAAATCTTTTTACCTAGATCTCAAGGCTTTTGAGAGGAGACTTACTGAATATATTCATTGTTTGCAACCTGCCACTGGACGTTGGAGAAGTAAGTGCCCGGATGTTTTTTAAGGGAAAATAAACTTAAAATTGATACTTTTATTCCTGCCAGCAATGATTTGCTTCTCTGTAAAACTTTTGTTTTACAAATGCTTGCAAATCTTTATTAAACCATAAGATTCTCTTTTATTTGGACAGTTTTACATTTATTTAACATTGTAAGTAATGGCATTATAGGGAAATTTTAAGAAAAGAAACTGACGACCCTAAGAGAATAGTCTATTTTGTGTGGTTGAATTTTTATTTTTACATTAAAATGCATATACTTTTAAACAAATATTACAAATCTGATAACCAGCACACGTAATAAAAATTTCAGTAGTCTGTCCAGCAGTTTTACAGTTTTGCCTACAAACTATTGAAATAAAGTTTGTTAAGGAAAATGATATTCAACGAGTGCTGTAAAATATGATTTGAAAGAATTGTGGTTACTGCCCCATGGAAATATATAGGAAATGCAGACGAATATACAAGTGATGACCTCAGTAAGCAAAATATTTTGCTAATTTATGTTGGGACAGTCTTAATTTCTTGGCTGTTCCTTGCTGAAATTTAATATCTGCCAAGAAGGAAGTACAGCAGCACATGTTGAGGACATACTTTATTTTGAAGTATAATTCACTTTGTGGGACCAAACTGAAGAGCTCTATTGAAGTTAAGGGTCTTCTCCTATGTCGAGATTTTTTGTGTATTTTTATTAAATCTATTTGCAAAGTTTTAGTCATATGCTACAGGAATTCTGATTGGTTAGAATTCACAAGTAATGATTTTTCTCAGGTTCTCCAGTTTACCTAGGAATTACCCCCAAAACCTTGTTTCACTGTTACTTGAGAATCTTTTAAAATGTATATGATGCTTTTCTATCTTATAAAGTGTAATGAACACGCTTTTTCTCTGATTCACGGTCTAAGTGCTTACATACAAATGCCATCAGCTTGTTCAGCGTACCAGAGTATGTGTATGAGGTCCCTTCTGGTGGGTTTGATTTTGCTTTTGCTTCATTAAAAAAAAAAAAAAAAATCTGTATACTTTAGCATGTTTCTTATTGGAAGTGTAGAATTATAAGAAACTGAGTTTAATCTGTTCTGAGAACATAAGTTTGAAATTTTGCGTATTATTAAATATCTAAAATGAGATGGTTTTTCTATGATTTGCCTCTTCTAAAAGTATATCACCACGAATTCTAGATAAAGTTTTACTATATTTAGGTTGCACTTTGAAGCTTGATCTCTACATTTTAAAAATGTATGCATCCCAACTGAAAGATAGTAACTGATTGGTCTCCAGAATAGTAACTAGGTCTTGGTGCCCCTTTATTATTTTTTAGTAATACCATATATTCTTAAGTTTTACTTATGATCTATATAGAATTTTTAAATAATTCTAGCTTAGTGGGGAGAAAGAAACTTTTTCGAACTTCTACTGTCAATAATTTCTACCCCAACCTTCCTTAAGTCCCTTAAAGAAAATCTGATACTGATTGGTGTGCTCCACACTTCCTGACATTGACCTTTGTTTAATTCAACAACAAGCAGTTGTCTGCAAGGCAAAAGTCTTTAGTCCAAATTCTCAGTGCATTCATGAAAGAGTCTTTGTTTGGTTTGTTTACATTTGAAAAATGAGGTTTTTGGGGTGGTTTGGGGGGGGGTTTTGTTTTGAATTTATTAGATCTGTAACATCAGTGTAAAGACATTGAAAGTTACATAAGAAAATCTTACATTAAAGTTTTACCATCTTGGTTCTTACTGCTTTTTATTTCATTAATCTTCAGAAATTTTGACTAAAGTAATAACGGGGACAGTATCCTCCTCAGTTACTAAGGTTCACATTGTTTCAGAGAATTCCTCAAGGTCATATGGCAAGTCTCCTCTAAGTCCTGAGTGGAGTACATTCTCCATTTAATGAAGTGCTGCATCCTTTGGCTGTCATATTAAGAACTGGTGGTAGTATCATATTAATAGCTTATTTCCTTACTAATTTCATGTTTATCTTTCATCAGTGCTTCTTATAGTGGTATCTGTCTGTACAGCTACTGGTGCCTGGAACTGGTTAATAGATCCCGAGACGCAAAAGGTAGAAGTTTTGATTTAAAATCTTTAACAGATTGAGACAGTGGATATAGCAGTGCTTTGTTCTTTGTAAAGTATTAATCAAATGCTACCTATTAGTACTAGTAGTGATATTAATCATTGTATTAAAAATATGCTTTATCTTAATTTGCTTGAGAAAAACTTTGGCTGGCTGCTGTGGGTTAAGTATCTTTGCAGAGAAAAAGGCCTAAGAAATACTACCTCACTTATATTACTTCTCATTCATTTCTGAACTTGTGTACAGTTTTTACATATCATTTTTACATATTTCAGTGTAAACGTTGTCTTTGTTCTGTTTTGTTCATTTAGTGTCATCAGTGCCAGCTTTTAAAAATTATAAAACAACATTTTCTTCTATGAATTATCTTTGTTAATTCTTTTCCTCATCTCATAAAGCATTCGAGACAACTTTGCAGGAAACATTATGATAAAATAGCAAATGTAAACGTAATAAACAGTCAAGACCAGTAAAAACAGAGTACGAGGTCAAAACCAGGAAGGAAACCAGGTTACTGATATCATAGGCCCTGTGGGCCAGCAGAGTTGCCAGGGTTGAGTTTTAAATTAGTCTCTAAAGTCACAGCTAGTTCCATGGTTTTCATTATCTGTGAGAACACATTTGTAAGTTCTTTAAGCTAGCAAAGGTTTTCTTTCTCATCATTTATCTTTAAAAAAAAATTCTGCCTGAAGTTTAATATAAGAAACACTGGGAGATCTCCCACTGGGCACTAAGAATATTCCTGTATCAAATGCAATAACAGATTTCATAATGTTATTTTTTGAAGCATCCTTTGATGAAAGCTGGTAGCATGTTTCTCAAATTTCTCTTTCTTTCTACCAATTTGTGCCTTAATTTCAAACTTGGGCTTTTTTATTAGAGAAGTAATCGTCTTCAGTTTTCCAGTGAAGTTTTTTTCCCCCAGTTCAGGTTTATTTAGGTAATAATGATGTTGTAGTTTTCACAAATTTAACCCTACTTCCCCTTTTAAACTGTAATTAGGTATACTACTTCCAATAGCTTTATTTACAACCTTTTGGGTTATGCAAAAGAAAAACCTAATAATAAGGCTTTTGTCAGCAGCCCAAATGGCAGTTCAGACAGCCAGGGGGTTGTTTACCATGTAGTCTCCCTGACTCTACCCACTGAGGTGGAGAAATAAAAGAATAGGAAGCAGGGGAGGTTGGTGATGGGATCTCATGTTAATAGAGGGGTTTTTATGATGGATAGGAAACTCTCTTGTATGTTCATTTATAAAAATCTGATCTTAAGGCTGCACTTGGTACTCATCTTTAGGGGAAGAGTGAAGGAGGCTGGCAAGAAGATTAAAAAAGGTCTATCTTGGGAAATGAATCTGACTTCTAATTGTGAACAATATAAGCTGATTTCAGCTAGTTGAGATCTTAATAAAACCCAGAATTAAATGTAATTTGAAATAGGCCCAAAACTCTGTAGTTAATATAATTTTCTAAATTAGGTGAGAATATAACTATTAGCTTAAGGGTTGGCTCTTTACATTTCACTATTTAATAACCTCAAACCTGACAAGAGTTTTGAATAGCAGTTGTCTGTAAGAGGACTTGCAAACTCAAAAGCCAGTGGCTAGCTGGAAGAACACAAGGAGAGAAGGAATATGGCAAACTGGAAAGTACACAAATGCCTGAACTAAAGGAGGCAACTGTTAGTTGGATGCAGTTGATTGTTGCCGTGGAGGAAGGCAGGCTGATACTGACTGGTCTAATGAAGATTGAAACACTGTATGTGCTGATCTTGTACAGGGCACGTAAAACATAGGCACGTAATTCCTGTGGGAATTAAACTGTCCTCAGAGGTTTAAGAAGACATTACTCTGGAGTATTAAACTTTCTTCAGGATCTCGTCCTTCTGGGAGCTTCTTCCTTCCTGAAGTTTTCAACCTGTCATCTCTTCATTTGACAAATTTATTTAACCAGTACCATGCTAGGCCAGTGCTCTTCATAAGTTTAGTTCTCTGTCTTGAAACAGGTACACATATCTTATCAGAGCGGAGCACAGATGCTCTTAGCTTGGTTCTGTGCTCCCATTTAGTTTCTAGTCCACTCCATTTCTTTTTCTAGACTCTAAATACTTGTCTTCTCAGTCCACATTCCGATTCCCCAGTGGTCTGGCTTCAGTGCCTACTCTTGTTCCAATCCTGCATCCTGTACCCTTGTCCCTCTACCTACTCTTAGAATTATGTATGCTTCTGTTTTCTACTGTCAACTAATTATTCTCAGATCTTAAATTAGCCCTTTGTTTCTCTTGAACTCTAGTTTTTTATGGATAGCTACTAATCATTTTCCCCTGCTGGGATGTTCTGTGGCCATCTAAACCTAGTAGCTTCAAAACCAAACTCTTGTTTTGCCTCTTTCAAAGAGAAAGGGTGAAGCTGGAACTGACTTTTACAAGGATATGTAGGAGCTAGCCAGGTGAAGAGGAGAAAAGGAAAATGGTAGCATAAGTGTGCAAGTGTGGCAGGAGATGATTAGACTGAGACCAGGTTATGAACGGCAGAATTTGCTCACCTCTGCTTTTTAACAGGGAAGATAACCAGATCACGTCTGACTTGTGTTTTCATTGAGAATCAGAGGCCTCATCTTCATTCATTCAACAATATTTGTTGAGCACCTATATTTGCCAAGTGCTGTTTCAGGTGTTGGGAGAATAATGATGCCCACGACAGTGTCTCTTTTCTCGTGGAACTTGTAGTCTTCTGCTTTTTAAAGTACTTCTCACTAGGAAGGTTTCAGTAAATATTTTTGGTAGGGTGTTTTTTTATTATAGGAGTAAATTTTTAATGGTTGAAGCATTTGGAATGAATGGAGGGAATATTGCTACACTGTCTTGCTACACTGAAGATATAAAACATACATTATTTTAATTTTCATAGTATAGCAATATGGAGAACTAGGATTTTTGGAAGTCTCCAGATTCTTATAGTTTATCTGTTTTTGTTTTTGGGAGGGGGCATGCCACGCGGCTTGCGGGATCTCAGTTCCCTGACTAGGGATTGAACCCAGGCCACAGGAGTGAGAGCCCAGAATTCTAACCACTAGGCCACCAGGGAACTTTCCAAATTCTCATATTTTAGATAATTAAATGTTATATACATTCATGCACAAGTGGGGAGGTAGGAATCAATATTGTTCTAGGATTTTTAACATTTTTATCTTTCCAACTCTTTTACAGGTGTCCTTCTTCACATCATTATGGAACCATCCATTTTTCACCATTAGCTGTATCACTCTAATAGGCTTGTTCTTTGCTGGAATACACAAGAGAGTAGTTGCACCGTCAATGTATCCTTTACCATGAATTGAGTTTTATTCTCTGAACTAAATTAAACCACCTTCTCAATCTCTAGGTGTTCTTAAAAGCTTACTCTTCAAATATAAATTTTCCTTTGACCACATTTATTCAGTATAGCTGCTCGATGTCGAACTGTATTAGCAGAGTACAACATGTCTTGTGATGATGTAAGTATTTTCATTAGAAAACTGTAGACACGTGTGAAAGGACTGAAGTGTTTTGGCTTAAGTAAAACAAACATTTTATTAACAATAAATTGTCTCCATGGAATTAATAGGGGGGATATTCGTTGTAGCATTGATTCTAAGACACTTTTTTTTTTTTACATTGTAACATCTCTGAAGATTGACATGCATCCAGTAATCAATGGTGTCTTACAATTAGATTGGTAGAGTTGAGAGTTTAATTCTTAATGACATAAAGTCATGATCCATCTTCTAATTGAAGCTATCTTAGATTCAAAGAAATAAACAGTGGTCATTATTGGCCAAAAATGGCTCAGTGGGATGGTTTTGTAAACTACTGTTATGTATCTCACACTCTTCCATATGTAGGATTTTATATAGAGTCATAGATTAATTGACGGACTGTGGACATACGAACGTACCATATTTTTAAAAGTTGATCACATATCAATATAAGAATATCTCACAATTTTGATTTATTTATAAAAGCATTTTTACCTTCAACTTAAAAAACTATTAAGTAATACCTACCCAGTATAGGAAATTCGAATAAAAAACAAAAAAAAATATTAGGGCAGGAAGACAACTGGATCAATGGAAGAGAATAAAGATTAAACACTTTGAGTTTTTAAAAATTAGTAGAAAAAAAAATTAGTAGAAGATAAGGGTAGTCTTTCAAGTCAAAAGGGAAGAAATAGGCTATTTATAGTATTGAGACAGTTGGCTCTTCATTTGGAAAAAGATGAATTTAGACCTCTACCTCACATCAATTAAAAAAACTAAATTCCAGGTAAAGTCTTAAATAGATTTAAAAAGACATATACATCCCACCAAAAGCATTAGAAGAAAATACAGAAGAATATGTTTATAACTTTGGGATAGGAAAACATCTTCTTAAGTCGCAAAACAAATGCCATAATGGAAGAAGTTGGATACATATAATTGCACCAACATTTGAAGATTTTGTGCATTAGAAGAAATCATTTGTAAGGTACCTAATAGATAGAGGGTAGTATCCAGAATGTTTGAAGGCCTATTAAAAATCAATAATAAAAAGACAAATAGTACATTTTTAAAATGGAAAAGGTAAGTCGTATCACAGAAATGGAAATACAAATGGCCAATAAACATGTAAAGACTGGAGAGCGTCATTTTGTAATCAGGGAAATGCAAAGTAAAACTGAGTTCATTTGTATTACCTGTCAGATTAGTAAAGATTAAATAATTCCAGTATTGTGGTGAAATGATGCAGCCATACACTGCTTGTTGGGAATATACATTGATGCAGCCATTCTGAAGGGCAATTTTCATCATTCGTATAAAATGTAATATGTGCATGTCTCATGACCTAACTATTCTACTTTTCCCCAACTCCCCTGGTTGGGGGCACCATCACACATGTACGCAAGGAGGCAAGTACAAGATTGTTCATTGTAATATCCTTAGCAGTAGTGAAAAAAATGGAAATAATTTTTGTTTCTCAACAGAAATTTTGTTTCTCAACAGTGGTAAAATAGGGTGTGGTAAAGCCATATAGGAAATCTGAAGTAAATCTATAAGTATGGACATGGAAGTATCTTGAAGACATAATGGTAGGAGCAAAAAGTAAATTATCAAACAATATGGTCAGTTTGGTACCTTTTTTTTTTAAGTTTTAATTATGTAAATTTCCAAACATAAAAAAGCAGAGAAGAGCTAAATGAACTTCCCGTGTATCATCGGCCAGTGTCGACAATAAATCAACTCATGGCCATTCTTTTTTTTTTAATCTTTATTGGAGTATAATTGCTTCACAATACTGTGTTAGTTGCTGTTGTACAACAGAGTGAATCAGCCATATGCATACACATGTCCCCACATCCCCTCCCTCTTGAGCCTCCCTCCCATCCTCCGTATCCCACCCCTCTAGGTCATCGCAAAGCCCCGAGCTGATTCCCTGTGCTATGCTGCTGCTTCCCACCAGCCAACTATTTTATATTCGGTAGTGTATATATGTCGACGCTACTCTCACTTCGCTCCAGCTTCGCCCTCCCACCCGTTGTCCACAAGTCCATTTTCTATGTCTCTTTTTTTTATAAATTTATTTTTGTTTTATTTATTTTGGCTGCATTGGGTTTTTGTTGCTGTGCGTGGGCTTTCTCTAGGTGCAGCGAGTGGGGGCTCCTCTTCCTTGCGGTGCGTGGGCTTCTCATTGTGGTGGCTTCTCTTGTTGCAGAGCACAGGCTCTAGGCGCGCAGGCTTCAGTAGTTGTGGCACATGGGCTCAGTAGTTGTGGCTCCTGGCCTCTAGAGTGCAGGCTCAGTAGTTGTGGTGCGCAGGCTTAGTTGCTCTGTGGCACGTGGGATCTTCCTAGACCAGGGCTCGAACCCGTGTCCCCTGCGTTGGCGGGTGGATTCTTAACCACTGCACCACCAGGGAAGCCCCCCCCATGTCTACCTCTTTATTCCTGCCCTGCCTTTTTTTTCTAAGTTAATTTTTTTTTAAATGGTGCTTTATTTTCATAATTAGAAGGTGAAATAATTACCATTTCAAATAGTTAGATTTGAATATTTCCTATTTTGGTGCTTTCCTCTTCCCTGAAATGTATTCAAAGCCTTGTTTTTTTGTTTGTTTTTTTGAATTTTATTTAATTTATCTTTTTATACAGCTGGTTCTTACTAGTCATCCATTTTATACACATAAGTGTATACATGTCAATCCCAATCTCCCGATTCATCACACCGCCACCCCCACCTGCTGCTGCTTTCCCCCCTTGGTGTCCATAGGTTTGTTCACTACATCTATGTCTCAATTTCTGCCCTGCAAACCGGTTCATCTGTACCATTTTTCTAGGTTCCACATATATGCGTTTATTCCTGCCCTGCAACTAGGTTCATCAGTACAGTTTTTTTTTTTAGATTCCATATGTATGCGTTAGCTTATGATGTTTGTTTTTCTGTTTCTGACTGACTTCACTCTGTATGACAGACTCTGGGTCCATCCATCTCACTACAAATAATTCATTTCTTTTTATGGCTGAGTAATATTCCATTGTATATATGTGCCACATCTTTATCCATTCATTTGTCGATGGACATTTAGGTTGGTTCCATGCCCTGGCTATTGTAAGTAGTGCTGCAATGAACATTGTGGTATGTGTCTCTTTTTGAATCATGGTTTTCTCAGGGTGTATGCCCAGTAGTGGGATTGCTGGGTCATATGGTAGTTCTATTTTTAGTTTTTTAAGGAACCTCCATACTGTTTTCCATAGTGGTTGTATCAATTTACATTCCTACCAACAGTGTAGGAGGGTTCCCTTTTCACCACACCCTTTCCAGCTTTTATTGTTTCTAGATTTTTGATAATGGCCATTCTGGATAGAATGCCCAGAGATAAACCCACGCACAGATGGGCAGCTAGTTTATGACAAAGGAGGCAAGAACATACAGTGGAGAAAAGACAGCCTCTTCAATAAGTGGTGCTGGGAAAACTGGACAGGTACATGTAAAAGAATGAAATTAGAACACTCCCTAACACCATACACAAAAATAAACTCCAAATGGATTAAAGACTTAAATGTAAGACCAGACATTATAAAACTCCTAGAGGAAAACATAGGAAAAACACTCTTTGACATAAACCACAGCAAGATCTTTTTTGACCCACCTCCTAGAGTAACGGAAATAAAAACAAAAATAAACAAGCAGGACTTTTTTAAACTTAAAAGCTTTTGCACAGCAAAGGAAACCATAAACAAGACTAAAAGACAACCCTCAGAATGGGAGAAAATATTAGCAAATGAAACAAGAGACAGAGGATTAATCTCCAAAATATACGAACAGCTCAATATCAAAAAAACAAACAATCCAGTTAAAAAATGGCAGAAGACCTAAATAGACATTTCACCAAGGAAGACACACATGGCCGAGAGACACGTGAAAAGATGGTCAGCATCACTAATTACTAGAGAAATGCAAATCAAAACTGCAATGAGGTATCACCTCATGGCCATTCTTAATTCATGTGTACCCCTGCCAACCTTCCCTATCATCAGGTTATTTAAAAACAAATCCCAAGTGATGTATTTTACCCTCAATCAGCATGATAGAAGCACCAAATTTTTATTCATATATGTGAATGTAAGTCCATAGGAAACAATCTGGAAGAATTCATGCTAAAACTGGTTTCTTCTATAAGAGGGCTAGTGTTTGAGGTGAATGGAAAGGGTGACTTTCAGCTCATCTTGGTTGAACTTTTTATAATGAGATTACATTAATGTCTTATGTAATTTAAAATAGATTTAAAGTGGATTTAAAACCATGATATTTTTATACAGTGGTATACATACATTCTGTATTGTAATAGCAATATAAAAAGGTACAAGCTGCTGAAACATAGTAATGTTGATGAATTTCAGAAACACGTTGAGTGAAGTAGATGAAAAAGAACACGCTGTGTGATTCCATTTACTTAAAGATCAGAGAGAGGCAGATTAACCTGTGGTAAGCAGTTATGTAGGGAGTGGGGGGTACCATTGACCTTGGAAAGGAGCATGGAGGAACTTTCTGAGTGGTGGTGATGTTCTGTAGCTTGATCTGGGTGGTGGTGACGTGGGTATATACATTTGTCAAAACTCATAAAACTGTACACAAGATTTGAGCATTTTACTGTGCATGAATTATACCTCAGTAAGACAGTAGAAAAATTAGTATCAAAGTTCTACCAAGATATCAAGGAGTTACCGAAAAAGTGAAAGTGAGAATTGAGAGGGAGCCAGAATCCTGACAACACTTGACCTGAGGACAATAAAGTGTGTTTCTGAAAACCACCTAGAATTTTACCAACCAAAGATAATCACCACGTTTTGTATTGTGTATTCTCATTTACTTTTATAAAAGAAAGTTGTTATAATCAAGTTTATAAAGAGCCATTAAAAAAATAAAAAGATGTTACGAATTTTTCAAACTTGCTTCTTTGACCCAACATTAGGATTTAAGCGCCACCGTATACTGAAGGTTAAGTGTGAAAGGTCCCAGGCCTGTTTTTTTATCTGCATGATCTCAAGATCTTCCATTTTGTTTAATTACATACTGTCCCACTTTATGGACACATCATAATTTAATCCCCTGTGTCCACATTTTGCATGTTATACATGTTGTGCATTTTTCACTAGAACTTAAGCTCCGTAAAGACAAGGAACTTTGTCTAGTTAGTTCATTACTGGGTCCCTGGCATCTCACACGTCTGGCACATTAATGGGCACTCAGTAAATACTGAATTAATAGCACTTAAATGTACATCTTTACCCTTGCACCTAGTTTCCTTCAGATAAATTCCTAGAAGTGGAATTGTTTGGATTATATGGTATATGCTTTTTTTTTTGATAAATATGACAGCCCTGTAGAAGAGTTGTATCCACATACACTGAATACCAGCAGTGTATATGAGTGTCTATTGCTCCAACCATTGGTTTACATTTTAACTTGAGGAAGTTAAAGTTTTAATGTTAGAAAAAGGGAAAAATTTTTGTTCAAATACATAGTTTTATTTATGTTTTATGGTAAGGGGCATAAATTAGTCTATATAAGTTGGGATTTTATTTTATCCACTGGGTTGGTTGGCTGATTTTCTGGTAGCCAGTGGATAGGGAATTCATCAAATAAAGATTTTATGTGTATGTTTTAAAGTACTAAAGATTTTAGAAGAAAGTTCCACACAAAGAACACTTTGAAAACATAATTATTAATTGCTTAATCTTGCCTAATATAGGGGGGTGTTCTAATGCCCTTTAAGGTTTCTAGGTAAGTGGTGGTGTTCTTAACAGAACTGTATACTTTTAAACTTTTTTTTTTTTTTCATTTTTACAGACAGGAAAACTAATTTTGAAACCTAGGCCTCATGTTCAATGACAATCTGCACTCATTGTTATGGGACTTAAAACAACCTTTCTTCAAAAAGTGATACAGCAAAAAGCCATAAAGGATTGCTTTTACAGTTGGATATGTGAACGTCATAGCAACAACTGACAAGAAATGTGCAATGTTTACCCAGATTATCTTCATGGTGGTGACTCGCGTAATCAGTGCTTTGGTACCTTTGATTATTTGTGTTTCAGTATTAGTGTCACTTTAGTACTTCAGATCCTGCAAAGATTTTTGCAGATGAAGTATGTATGTATGTTACTAAGTTAAACTTAGAAACAGAACCTCATCCAGTTTTTATAATGTATTTTTGTAAACTACTGTAAATAGCAAATCAATGCCAGTGTTAAAAAGGAAACGTTATGTGGACTTTGTTCTCCTGCACCAGTGTTTCAGGAACATCTGCTTGCCATCTCCACAGCTCTTTAAAACCAGCTATTACGTATAGCTGTGCCTTTCACTCTTACACTTCTCTCTTTTAATCATAATGCAGGAAAAACATTGGATTGAGCTAAGACTAAGGAAAATTCATCTCCATTATGTTTTAAGAAATTATAGGTGTTTTGAGAAACAGTTTTTGTTAAAACTAGATAGTGAACTTCAGCCACTATTGTGATATTTTCCAGTTCATTGTTTTCATTTAATGCTAAATATACTTTATATTTTTTTAATGATTTTAAGAACACTCCAAAGGCTTCTGAATAGACAAGTTTAGTTATAAATTATGTATTGTCTGGGGAATTTGATAGTCATTGTTTTAGATAATGGGATTTTATGCTGTGGTAGACGTGCTGTTACACTAGTATTGTGCAGGTGTGATTGATCAGCCACACCATCACAGGGACAACGGGAGCAGTGCCACAAACTAGAGTCTACAATTCTCACTGTTTAGAGAGTGTTAATGACATACTGTGTATGCATATTAGCCACATATACTATAACAGCCCTTAAAATTAAACTATTGGGATTGCTGTAAATATTTTAAAGAACTGGAGGTGCCTTTTACCTGTTTATTAGAAGATTTTGAAAGGTTTAAATTATTTTATGAGCAATCTTTTAAATTTCATTTAACATAAGGCTGAAAATTCAAAAACAGGACAAAAAACCTTTTTAACAAGGCTGCCATTTATTTTAAATGTGTCCATCTTGGCTTTCACGTGTATAAAATTTCATTCTTTGAACTGCAGCAATAAACCCCTCTGCTCCTACGAAGTTTTAAGAGGGTATTCCATATATTCTGCATTGTTTTATTTCCTGTAAATTTTGTAGGTAAATATGTGCATAAAAATAAATACTTTATATATATTTAGTGATTGGGCTTTTTCCTTGGTTTATTTTAAGTCTGTAACTGAAAAAAAATTTAAATATAACTGAGTGTGTCAGGTACAGGCTAACATAAAATGAGTCAGATACAGGCTGAGTAAAATGAGATACTTTAACTGTGTGTCCAGTAGAGCAAATTTCAAGTAGCAATTGAAGGTACCCAGTTTATTAGGCTGTGAATACTTTAAAATTTTTTTTTTTTAATATTTATTTATTTCACTACGCTGGGTCTTAGTTGTGGCATGTGGGATCTTCATTGCGGCATGCAGGATCTTTTAGTTGCAGCATGCAGAATCTAGTTCCCTGACCAGGGATCGAACCTGGGCCCCCCCCTGCATTGGGAGTGTGGAGTCCCAACCGCTGGACCACCAGGGAAGTCCCCTTTTAATATTTCTTATTCATCATTGTCTGATAATATGTGGTGTTTAATTAGGAAATGCAGGTTTTCTCAAAAATTAAGCTCTACAAACCTGGATCACTAGTTTCCTCCAAGAGTATAAAGCTGAAGAGGGATTTTATGTGTCCTAAATCCTTTTTGGAATCATCAGCTACTTTTTGTATTTAACAAAATCCTTGAATCTTTTCCCCTAGAAAAATATGTCTGTGTATGTACACATACGGTGCATGTACTTGGAGAGGTTTTCAAGGATTTCCTGATGCCAGGCTACTTGGAATCCATTGGCTCCAAGAAAGAAATTTTTGTTACAGTTCCAAAGATTTTTCATACCTTTACTTCTAACAGAACAGTTCATTTTCCAAAAAAGTCTTTGCTCTGGTTGAAATGGACCAAGGATCCTTGCTAGGTTAGCCTCTCATCACCAGCGCCCTCACTCTCTCATACGCTCTTCCACACTGTTAGGAAATTACTGTTGAGTCTAGTCCTCTAACTTTACAGGTGGGGAAGACAGTCTTAGATTTTCAAAGTGACTTTACGTCCCCATGACTTACTGAAGACAACTAACACCAAGTCTCTTGACTCTGATTGAAAGGATGTTTATGTGTGTGTGTTGAACTTAAGTCATGAGCCATTATAATGGTATGGTTAAGAATGTAGACGCTTATGCCAAACTGGATTCTAATCTCAGATCTTACTACTTGCTAGTTTTGTAACCTTAGGCAAGTTAGTAACGTTAGTGTTTTCATTTATAAAATGGGTATAATGCCAATCTCGGTAGAGGAAGATAATGTATAGGATATAGGTGTATCACCAGTCATCTTATATTGAGTATTAAATTGTTAATTCATGGAGAGCACTTAAACAGTGCTTGGCTACAGAGTCAATGCTCAGTAAATCTAGTTGTTAAACCAAACCCTAAAAGTAAAAAAAGGAACAAAACAAAAAACCTCATTGTTACAACTTTACCTAATATCAACATCTCAGTTGAGATAGCCAGGAGGAAGTTGTGCTTATCTTTTGAATCAGGCAAACTCCTGAATACTGGATTAAATACAAAGAGAAAGGCTATTTGGCCTCGAATGATTTAAGAAACCTAAAATGGTTCTAGGTGTTTTCTCAAGCAACTTCACTGAAAACATAAAGGCTGTGACTGCCGGATAGTGCTGCTTTTTGAGTGGCTCTTTTCTCCTTTAGAACTGGACTCTTGATGGGCATTTTGTAGAGACTTGAGTCTCTACATCCTTCTGGCTGACAGATGCTCTGCCTTCATCAGCAACTAAAGTGGCTCTATCATTTCCTCTCCTGTTGAAACCAAAGAAACTTGAGTCTCATTCTGTTTCCAAACTACACTTTCTATATGCTTTACATTAGGTAAGTATAATTTCTATCTTTTTCTACTAAAAATAGGTGCACCTTGTCTGCATCATAGAACACAAAACATTTTTTAAATTGATGTTTTTAGTGAATGATTGTGTGCCATGCAAGTCTATTTGTGTGAGAGACAAAAAAGGAAGTAAAAGGATATCCATTACCTGAAAGTTCTAGGTGTGCTCCTTCATCACCTTTGTACACTGCCCTTTAAGTGGCAAGTGCTTTGTTGGGTATTTGTGTGAGGAAGAATTTTTGCACTCTCAGAACTTGTTGCCTGGGGGGAATACAGACCAGTGATTGAGCAGTTACCATGTGGTTTAAGTGCTATGAGGGGTAAAAGTGTGGGACGCTATAGGAGCCCAGAGGAAGTGGGCCAGCCCAGACACAACTTGACAGAGGTTATTTCCTTCTGATCTGAAGGGTCAGTCGTGGCGGGTAGGGGTGGGGCAGAGGCAGTTCTTGAACTAGCCTGGTGGTGAGGAGTTGGAGAGGAATTGTGGCAAGAGCTGAGGCTGGAAGTAAGTAGGCATCTGGGGTTGGGAGTCTTGTGAGGGTAGTGGCAAGCCACCAAACTGTTTTGGTAGGGAAGTGACTTAACTGGATTTGCATTTTATGATCATGACTGCAACTGTGTGGACTGAAGGGCCATGCCCTGGAGGGCAGTTAGGAACTGCTGCTATATAGTCCAGGTGAGAGATGAGGGCTCCTGAACCAGAGAAGTAAGAGCTTTCAGTAGTCAAATGAGTGGGACTTTGTGGGAGGCCAAGAGAGGGAGCAGTTGAGCATCAAGTCTACCACTTTTTCCATCCTGTTACCTGTTACAGAAATAAAGTTTCAGTGATCACCAATGATTGGGAACTATTTTATCTTCTTAGAGAGTCCCTATGCTCCAAAGCATATTAAAAGCTCCAAGTGGTCCTGCAGTAGAGGAACCTGTTTCCCTGACGTTTTGTGAAATGCCTGTTAATGTACACTGTGGATATTTGGGTATTTGTCATATTTGTCTACCAAGGTTGTTTTGAATGCCCTTGCTAGGTGTGGGGAATGCCAGCTGAATGAGTCCAGTCTCTTGGAAGACAACCCAGAAAACTCCCTTCCTTTGCATTTGGGACGAGGGTGAGGCCATAAAGATAAGTTTCTGTTGCAGAGTACTTAGTAGTGCTCAGTGGTAGTGGCACCGGTTTCCTCATCAGGCCAGCTTGATGGCATGGGTATGGGCATTCTTTTCTAAAAGTTTAGCCAGACCTCCCCAAAGTCCTGTGAGGTACCCAACCCTTTCGATAGTCTGTCTTCTGTTTAATCAGCCAAAGTCAGCTTCTCTTTCTTGCCAATAAGACCCTGACTTACAGAATATTACACAGAAGAAGTGTTCCAAAGAGCATGCTTTGAGGAGACTTGACCCGTCCCTGTAAGGGACTAGGGAGCTGCTTCAAACCAAGCGTGATGTCATCTTCCAGGTAAGGGGTCTCTGGGCCATGTGTAGTGGAAGAGTCCAGCCTGGCAGATTGACTTGGGTCGTAGTCCTGGTTCCTCCATTAACCGCTTAGGCAGGTGACTTATTCTTAAAGTTCCTATATTCTGAGTCCTTGTCATCCGTGTATCTTTAGTACCCTAGAGCACCTGGCATTTGGAAGATGCTCAGTTACTGTTGGTTGAATGAGTGAATGAACCTTAACTTTGGTATTTAAATTTTGTACATAATTACACCAAGTCATAAGTTTTCTTACGTAATGTATCTAGTTTTATGGGGAGGTTCTTAAGATAGAAGGCTAAATACTAAGATTTGTAAGGTAAATAACAGTAGGGAAACTAACTAAAATAGCTAAGTCTATTATAAATTCATTAAGTAAATCAAAAGAGAAATATTGTATATCCTTGCTAGAAGTTGCTGTTTTTTAAAAAAGTTTATTTGTTTTTGGCTGCTTTGGGTCTGCGCTGCCGCGCGCGGGTTTTCTCTAGTTGCGGCGAGTGGGAGCTACTCTTCGTTGCACTGCGCAGGCTACTCATTGCGGTGGCTTCTCGTTGCAGAGCACGGGCTCTAGGCACGCGAGCTTCAGTAGTTGTAGCACGTGGGCTCAGTAGTTGTGGCTCGAGGGCTCTAGAGCACAGGCTCAGTAGTTGTGGCGCATGGGCTTAGTTGCTCCGCGGCATGTGGGTTCTTTCTGGACCAGGACTTGAACCCGTGTCCCCTGCATTGGCAGGTGGATTCTTAACCATTGCACCACCAGGGAAGCCCCTAAAACAATAATTTCATACCATCAAATATTCAGCTCATACTTCCCCAGTTTCCTCATAAGTGTCTCTTTTAGAGTTGGTTTGTCTGAATCAAGAATCAGATAAAGTAAATTTAAATAGCAACAGTTTGGGGAAAAAAACAAACTAGGGTCTGGGCCTGGGTTTCTGAAATTATATCTGATTACATTTGTGAACTCATGCACATAGAATACTTTTTCAATAAATAAAATGACTCCAGTTAAGAGCTTCCACAGTAAACAACATTATCACAGGAACACCATTGCGCTCTCTTCATGTATTAACAACTTCAAAGGAAATGGGGAACCCAGTACCCAAGTCACAATGAAAGTCCAGTTTGACTGCTGTGCGGCATCCTTAGAGAATTCCCAGTCCAGATAAGGGCAGGAGGAAAGGAAGGAGATCACAGGAAGAAACTGGAATGGATATATTTGAACATACGGCAAATACTGTTGACAAAGATGTTAGACATTTGGAAAAAAATAATGGCAGATTGATGGAAAGCCAGGATAATGAAAAAAAGGCAATTATTAACTCCAAGATAAATGAAGGTTGTATAAGAAAGAGACTGGCTTTAGTGGACTTCTTAGAAGTTTAGCAGTGAGCAGTATTTGCATTGTCCTAGTAATTTGGATAGTGATCGCTGATTTAATCAAGAATTGTGGTACAGTTTTGTTGGATGAAGGAGAAATGGGGGAGAGGGTACAGGAGAGCTAAGTCCTTACCTACCAGGGCAAGAAGGTAAGAAATAGTATATAATACTGACAAATAAGAAAAAGTAATAGCTTATCATTTGGGAGTATGGAGATGATAATAGGAGAAACAGGTAGAATAGTTGAGAATGTCTACTTCCTAGAATGGGCTTGGGGTTGGAAAGAAGTAAAGCAAGGGACTGCCATTCTTTTATGATTTTCAAATTGTGTATATGTATAAATACTTCTTTTCAGTGAGGTAGCAAAATGAATATGAGTTTGCTAGCTGGAGTAGTTCATTTTATGAGTGGAGAAACAGGTATAGAGAGCATTTTACCCAATTTGAGAGCCCTTGCTCTGCTCTTATACTTAGTCATTTTCTACGTTCCTCCCTTTATCTGGTGTTACCCATTAAAACTTTGGTTTCCTCAGTTTGCTAGCTCTTCAGTAAATACCAACAAATTCATTAGGAGACAGTGTATTGCATTTATTTTAACTCAGGTCTGACTGTGTAGGGTCAGTCCCATATTTGTCGTTTGCAAATCACGTGCTCTTAGGCAAGTAGCTTAACTTCTCTGTGCTTCAGTTCTCTCATCTCTAACATAGGGATGCTAACGTCACATGGGATTGTTGACGGTTTATATAGCTTAATGCGTGCAAAACTCTTAGAGCAGTGTCTGGCACATAGTGATGGCTCAAGAAATACTGTCAGTGGGACCCTCACTCTCCAAATAGGGAATGGAACCCATTATTATTACCAATGAATATGGGGGAACTGATCAAAACAGGGATAGGTTCTAAAGGCTTTTAAAAAAATCAACTTTATTGAGGTTAATTTACATAAAACAACTCTCTAATTATTATAAAAAACAGTTTTTAACTGTACAGTTTGATGGATTTTGATAAATGGAGCACCCCTGTAACAATCACTACAAGCAAGACACGGAACATTTCAGTCACCCCAAAGGGTTCCATCCTCCCATTTCCCAGTCAGTTCCATCCCCTACCCCTGGCTCTGGGCAACTCCTGTTCGGCTCTTTAGATTTGTGGTTTCTAGAGCTTCACATAAATGAAATCACAGTATAATCATACAGTACTCTTTAGTCTGGTTTCTTTTGCTAAACATATTTTTGAGACTTTTTGTCTATGTTAATATATGTATCTGTAATTCATCCCTTTCCATTGCTTTTTTTTGTTTCTCCATTTACCTGTTGATGGGTATTTGGATTGTTTCCAGTTTGGGGCTGTTATTAATAGACCTTCTGTGAATATTCATGTACAGTTCAGTGTGGATATATTCATTTTTCTTGAATACCTGGAGTGGGATTGCTGGATTATGGGCTGAGTATACGTGACTTTATAAGAAACCACTCAACTGTTTTCTGAAGAGGTTGCCCCATTTTACATTCCCACCAGCAATGTTTGAAGGTTCCAGGAGCTATACCCCCACTAAAAAGGCTAAAATGAGAAAGACTGACAATACTGGTTTAGGCGAGGAGATAGAACTGACTCTGTTGACTTTTGGGTAAATAGGACGCTCTTAAAATGTTCTCCCATCACTCTGTTTGGATCAAAACCATTTAAGGTTTGTTGCTTTCCAAAGGTTAAGTGAGTTAGATGGGATTTAGGGCAACCTGTATTGCCCTAAATACTCACCGCAACGAAGAGTAGCCCAGGCTCGCCGCAACTAGAGAAAGCCCGCGCACAGCAACGAAGACCCAACGCAGCCTAAAATAAATAAATACATAAATAAAAAATTATGCCAATACTACCTGCTTATTCTAGAAAACCCCCAAAATAAACTAGTTGAAAAATAAGATATTTAAATGATCTCCTTTAACTCCCCCTATAGTTAAACACAGGTGACACTTCGGTATATATACTTTCATAGGTATTCCCTCTGTGTGTGTTTTTCCAAAAATGGGATTATACTATATATGCTGCTTTGTAACCTGCCTTTTTGCTTCATAGTACCTGGTGAACACCTTTCTTGCCTTATGAATAAACACTGTCAAAGGATGATTTTCAACAAGTTTATATTTTCATTCATCAAATAAACGTATAGTGAGCATCTGTCAGTTCCTTAATGAAGGAAACAGGAAGATGGTAAAATTGGTATAAAGGAGGAACAGAAATTTATTTAGTGAGGAATAATATACTTAAACAAGACTGCTAGGAAACCATAAAATTCCTAGAAAGAAGAAAAGATTGGCAGCACTCTTTCTTTTTTTTTTATCTTTTCTTTATTTTTAAATGAATTTTTATTGGAGTATAGTTGCTTTACAACGTTGTGTTCATAGGCAGAACTCTTTGACATAAATTGCAGCAATATTTTTTTGGATCTGTCTCCTAAACTGAAGGAAATAAAAGCAAACATAAATAAATGGGACCTAATTGAACCTAAAAGCTTTTGCACAGTAAACTAAACCATCGACAAAATGAAAAGACAACCCACTGAATGGGAGAAAATATTTGCAAATGATATGACTGATAAGGGGTTACTATCCAAAATATATAAACAATTCAACATCAAAAAAACAAACAACCCAATTAAAAAATGAGCAGAAGAATTGAGTAGACATTTTTCCAAAGGAGACATACAGATGGCCAACAGGCACCTGAAAATATGCTCAACGTCATTAATCAGCAGAGAAATGCAAATTAAGACCACAGTGAGATATCCCCTCACACCTGTCAGAATGGGCTGTCATCAAAAAGAACACAAATAACACATGTTGGCGAGGATGTGGAGAAAGGGAACCCTTGCACACTGTTGGTGGGAATGTAAATTGGTGCAGCCACTGTGAAAAACAGTATGGAGGTTTCTCAAAAAACTAAGAACTACCATATGACCCAGCAATTCCACTCCTTTGTGTACATAAATATATAGAGAGAGTGCGTGTGTGCAAGCGCGCTAGTTGGAAAAGATACATGCACCCCAATGTTCATAGCAGCATTATTTACAATTGCCAAGATACAGAAGCAACCTAAGTGTCCATCAACAGATGTATGGATAAAGAAGATGTGGTATATATATACGGTGGAATACTACTCAGTTATAAAAAGGAATGAAATTTTGCCATTTGCAACGTGGATGGACTTGGAGGGTATTATGCTAAATGAAATAAGTCGGACAGAGAAAGACAAATACTGTATGGTATCACTTATATGTGGAATCTAAAAAATAAAATAGTGAATATAACAAAGAAGAAATAGACTCACAGATACAGAGAACAAACTAGTAGTTACCAGTGGGTAGAGGGAAGGGGGGGGAGGGGATTAAGAAGTACAAACTACTAGGGACTTCCCTGGCGGTCCAGCAGTGAAGACTCCTTTGCTTCCACTGCAAGGGGCATGGGTTAGATCCCTGGTTGGGGAACTAAGATCCCGCAAGCCGCAAACCACGCGGCGCAGCCAAAAAAATAACACCAAACAGTACAAACTACTATGTATAAAATAAATAAGCTACAAGGATATGTTATACAACACAGGGAATATATTTTATATTTTATATAAATTGTAATATTTTATAACTAATGGAATATAACCTTTAAAAATTGTGAATCACTATGTTGTACACCTGAAACTTACATAATGTACATCAACGATACCTCAAAAAAAAAGAAGATTGCTAGGTTAGGTATGAAATTGGTTGTGTCCTACAAGGCAATGAAATTGTATTCTTTGAGGTTATATTTTCTACTAGACAGAAATAATTTGCATCTCAATAGGACAAAATCATTTGTAATTTATCAATCTATAAATTATATCTAACTTCATAGAATCTAGGCCAATAAGCAAATAGTCACTCAACAAAAGTACATTTCTCTGATTCTCAACCTAGGGCAATATTGCTGCCCAGGAGACATTTGTCCTCTGAGGGGCAAAGTCATCCCCCCTGTTTAGAACCCCTGGTGTAGATTTGCACTGTACAAAACGGTACATGGAGGGCTGAGGATAGAGTATCTGCTGGGACAGGAGGACAACAGGCCAGGCCCCACAGGACAGCCATCTTTTTGGTTTACATCTCCTATCCCACAATGAGTCTAACACTCAGAGGAACTGGAAGTAGATCTAAGACTGTGTATCAGGAAAATGGAAATGATTAATGCCAGGGTGTACTGGGGAAGCTTGCTGAGCTATACAGCCCCCAGGCCTGGGTAAAGGAAAGTCCGAGGGAGTTTCTGGGGTGACTGAGGAGGCTCCCAGGCAAGAGATGAGGTGTTGGAAGCATGTGGCAGGGTGCTGTGGCTGCACAGGTATGTCATGTAAAAGTCTGAGCCTGATTCTACCTGGTTCAGTTATGCACCTACAGGGTCAAAGGTTTTCAACGAATATTGATCAGAGTGTGTTTTTAGGAAGATTACCCAACAGACGTGTGAAACAGGAGTCTGAGAGAACAGCTAGTTCCTATTTGAAACAAAATTTATCTGCAAATAATTGATTACAAGCATTTTTATTGTCTCAAAAGGAAAGAGGCCTTCTAAGCAATCTAATTCAAAAATTCCCTCTTGACAGTGATAATTTGTAGGAAAAGGGGGTGGTTGGCTGGATCATTGACGTTGATCATGTCAATCATTGCTTGGCTGGATTTTTTAAAATGCCTGGTTAACCTGGATTATTAGATGGTTAAAGGTCACTGGGCTTCCCCTAAGACTGATGATCTTAGGTGGGTCCTGGAAGGGCTCTTAAGCTCATTAGTTTATCATTCATTTTTAGTAGAAATATAATATCTCACAGGAAATAGTAATAAAATAGATCCCATAGTTCTCCCCCGACTAAGGTTTTGAACTATTTTTTCTTGCTCATCCCCATAGTGAGAGAAATAGCAAGAATCTGTTTTGTCTCCCCCTATTCTGTCTAGATTGCATGCCCTACTCTTTCTTGATTATGTGGTCTCTATTCATTTAAGAAATGGCATGCTTATTTTGTGCCAGGTCTTGGCCAGTGTTGGGAAGACAGTGATGTGTGAAAACAGGCAGTCTTATCCTTACAAGGTTTAGTGTGCAGTTGGGCAGAGTATGGGTATAAGAATTGTGCAGAACTATACACAAATTTAAGTTATAACTGTAATTTTGAACTGTGCTTTGAAGCAAAGGAACAGGATATGTGCCATCTCCAGGGAGACCCATCTCAGACTTCAAAATCAGAGGAGGCACCTATGAAGAAGTGACTCTTGCATTCACCGTGACAGCGGTGGGGTCTGGGGCTTGTCCAAAGTCCTAAGGCAGAAGAGGCCCTTTGGAGGGCGGCTTAAGGGCAGAATGCAGGAGGTGACGTGAGATGAAGCTGCAGGCCAGGATGAGACACTGCAGCTGGCTAAGATTTTGATCCCCATCCTAAGAGAAATGGAAGCCACTGAAAGGGTTCAAGCAAAGGAGTGCATATGAGAAAGTTGGAGGGATATTCATTCTTAAAGAAATCACTCCAGCTTCTCAACGGATGGTGAGGGTAGAAAAAGAGACCAGAAGGCCATGTGGTCAAGACAAGAGAAGATAGTAGCTTGGACTAGGGAGGTTAGATCATCAGTAGCCAGGAAAGAGAGATCTAGGAAGTAAAACCCACCAACATATATCTGGGGGCTCCAAGTTTTCCTTGTGCCTAAAGTTGGTCTTTGATGGGCCTCAGCTTCTGTACAACTTCAGCTACACCTCTGTGATTATTTTCCAAAATATGCTATAGTAATTAGTCATTTCCTTTACTAGACAGTCAACTTTTTGAGGGTAGTGTTGCCATGGGATGGAACTTTTCTCCCATACATTGGTGACCTGAAAGCTATATATCTATTGGGTGCTCCATAAATGCATGTAATTATAAAGACTACAGGAGATTCTCCTGTACTTTTTCTTCTTTCTGAGTACTTACCACAACTGTAATTAAATACTTACATAATTATATATTTAACACATCTCTCACTAAACTGTAAACTCCATAAGGACAAAGACAAATGACAGGGTCCATATCTGTCTTGGTTATTGTTTTATCCCAATGCCCAGCACTGTACCTGGTACTCAATAAATATTTGTGAAAGAATCCTTTTGTTATTTGTTAAACGAAAGCTTCAACCATACATTTATATGGTGCTTATTATGTGCCAGTCTCTGTTCTTAGCATATTAAACACATTAACACATTTATCCTTATAACAACTCCATTACGTATATATTACTGGTATCCCCATTTCATTGATGAGGAAACTGAGGCAGGAAGGTTTAGTAACTTCTTAGGGAGTCCATCAAACAGGGACTTTGTCTGTGACAGGAGCTGTGCTAGGCACAAAATAAAATCGTGGTTAATATTTTTTGAGCACCTACTACATACATACATCAGGCTTGGAGTTAGGCGCTTTACATAATATTTTTTTAAGCCTCACAATAACCTGGCAAGTTAGGCATCCTTAATCGCATTTGATTATTATGGAAATAAAGGTTTGGCAAGTTCAGTAACTTGATAAATGTCACTAGCTGGTGGGAGGCGGAGTCGGTTCTACCCTTCAAATCCAGCCTTCCCCTTCCTGAGAAAACCCATAAGACACGCCCCTCCGCAAGGTCTGGGCCCGCCCAACCTCCCCTCTACGCCTGCGCTCTCCCCGCGCTGGCCACCACCCCGCTCCGCCGCCGACACGCCACGCGCACGCGCATTGCTTTCCCATGTGGGCTCGGGCCGTCATCGGGCCCAGCTGAACAGTAGTGCATAGACCTCTAGACTGCAAGACCTTGCTGCCAGCTGAGCAGACTCCACCGTCTTGCTGTTGCCCTCCTCTCTCGGTCTTCCCGCCAGCGCAATTCACAATGGGCAAGAGCCGGACGAAACGCTTCAAGCGACCTCAGTTCTCCCCTACGGGCGACTGTCAGGCCGAGGCGGCGGCGGCGAACGGGACTGAGCCAGAGGAGGACGACGGGCCAGCGGCGGAGCTGCTAGAAAAAGTGAGGCGAGGGCTCGCCGGGCCGCGCGGGGAGGGGCGGGGGGCAGGCCTCCCCCGGAGCCCCCGAGCAACGCCACACGCCCCTGCCGCCGCGTCCCCGCGCGTGCGCTCTGCTCTCTGACACTTGTTCTTTCCCGCAGCTCCAGCACCCGAGCGCCGAGGTCCGCGAGTGCGCCTGCGCGGGGCTGGCCCGGCTGGTGCAGCAGCGGCCGGCGCTGCCGGGCCTGGCTCGGCGGGACGCCGTGCGACGCCTCGGGCCGCTGCTGCTCGACCCCAGCCTGGCGGTGAGGGAGACGGCGGCTGGCGCACTGAGGTGAGCAGGGAATGGGGTCCGGGGTTGTGCCTCGGAACCGGGCCCACGGCGTCCAGCTGGCGCCTCCTGTGTGCCACGCACCGTAGCTAATCGGCTTCATCCTCAGTGCACTTGTCTGCGGCAGCTCGGGAGGGCCAGGAACTGCAGAGGCTCTCCTGTTTGCAGAGGGGGGCATTTGAACATAGGCTTCAGACTCCGGAGGACCCCATGAGCCCCGGACTACACGCATTGCTGCTTCACCTGCAGTAGCCACCTGTCAAACGTCCTCTCCTCAAGGCCTAGCGCACGTTGTACCCTCTCCAGGGAGCCACCATGGAGTCCTGAGGTTCAGTGAACTCTTCCAGTATAAATGCCAGGTGTTCTAGGTGCGGTAGATTTTGAGCAGGCAGGACATTGAGCAAGACAGCCAAGATCCCTGCCTTCACAGAACCCGTGTTGATGCGGAGACAGACAGGAAACCAGTAAACAGGTGAAACATAACATTAGATCGTAAGTGGTGCTATGGAGAAACCAAGAGGATGATGAGTTGGGGGTGGGAAGTTACTTTAAATTGGGTGATCTTTAGATGACATTTGTGAACTCTAGCCTCCTGGCTCTGGAGGCTAGAGCCAGGCGTGGACAAACAAGGGAAAGAGCATTCCTGACAGAGGGAACAGCAACAGCAGAGGGCTTGGCATGTATCTTGGTTAAAGAATGGGAAGGTTATGTGGCCGAATAGAGTGGAGGGCGGGCATTGTAAGAGTTGAGGCTGGAGAGATGGTTAAGGATCCGGTGGTGTAGAGCTAAAGGACCTATTCTAAGCAGGAGTGACTGGTCTAATTTACCTTTTCAAAAGGCCACTCTGGTAGCTGTGCAGAGAATGGACTGTAGGGGGGGCAAGAGTAAAGTTAATATTCGTAGTTTTCATAGCTCTGTCTTTATTTATTCTGTTTCATTCATTGATTTAGCAAGTATATATTGAGTGCCTGCTGTGCACCAGGCAGTGGGCTAGGTCGTGGGCATGTGGCAGTGAACAAGACACATAATTTCTGTCCTTAATGGATCTTACAGTATTGAGGGAGGCAGGCATTATGCAATTAATCACACAAGTGTGTAATTACAGCCAGTGATATTTACAGAAGATGCTGTGAGAAGGTATACCTGGGGGTTCAGGGAAGAAAACCCTAAGGGCGTGATGTCTGAGGTGAGATCTGGGGGATGAGTGGGGATTAACCACTTGATGGAGGAAACAGTGTGTGGAAAACCCTCCCCTCCCCCCAAAGCATACACACACTGAGAGCTCCTGGAAGATGGTGAGGCTTCATATCCTGAGTGCCTAGCACAGTTTCTCTTCATATCCTGATTGCCTAGCACAGTGCTCTGCACTCAGAGGGCAAGCACTGTCTTTCCAATCAAAACTAAATTTAGTCAGGATTGCTTCAAGGGAATGTCTTTCTCAATAGCCTCACCCTTCCTACCCTGGAAGTCCTGATTCCAAGAAAAGTTCCCTTCGTATAAAATCAGGCAGGGGACTTCCCTGGCAGTCCAGTGGTTAGGACTCCCTGCTCTGTCTGCGGAGGGTGCGGGTTCAATCCCTGGTCGGGGAACTAAAATCTCACAAGCCAGGCTGTGTGGCCAAAAAAAAAAAGATCAGGCCATGACTGATTCACATTAAATAAGAGAAGTCTTTCCTCTCCCTGTGTATCATCTCAGTCCTGAAAACTAAGCTGTTACAAGACAGAGACATCTGTTTACTTCATGTAGAGCAAGGATCAGCATAGGTGGAGATCTGTGGATTGGCTGTGCAACATCTTACAGGAATCATAAGCAATTTCTTCCGGGAAACCTTAAGTATGGGTAGAAATAGAAATAAACTTGAGCGCTTAATATGTTTTGTGACATGTGGTCTGAAAGTAAAACCTGTTTTAAACTTCTTGTGTAGAAATCTCAGTGCTTGTGGCGGTTTCGAAGTTTGTGATGACATGGTGACCAAGGATATCATGACTCCGCTGGTCGCACTGCTGAAAGAGGTATGCCACTTTCCCAGGTCGCTGTTAGTATACACACTCAGACGGTTTGGGGTTTTGTTTTGCCCTTTTTTTTTTTTTTAATAAGTTTATTTATTTATTTTTGGCTGCATTGGGTCTTTGTTGCTGTGCGCGGGCTTTCTCTAGTTGCGGTGAGCCGCGGCTACTCTTCGTAGCAGTGCCTGGGCTTCTCATTGCTGTGGCTTCTCTTGTTGTGGAGCACGGGCTCTCGGTGCGAGGGCTCAGTAGTTGTGGCTCGTGGGCTCTAGAGTGCAGGCTCAGTAGCTGTGGCGCACGGACTTAGTTGCTCCACGGCATGTGGGATCTTCCCGGACCAGGGATCGAACCAGTGTCCCCTGCATTGGCAAGTGGATTCTTAATCACTGTGCTACCAAGGAAGTCCCTGTTTTGCTTTTTAAGTACTTTGGTGTTAGTTATTTTGTCTTTCCTCAAAACATTCTATAGGAATTGTATTTCTTTCCTGGAAACACTGATCTCATCATGGATACTAGTCTCTAGTTTGTCCCCACTACCTTTATTTATCTGCTTGTTAGAAAAGACCTTCCTAAAACTATAGACTGACTCCTTTAGACTTTAAACTTCATACGATGAAAATAAGTTGTATTTATTGGTTGCTTATTTATGTGCTCGGTGCTGTCTTGTGTATTATTTCACTTAATCTTCGGAGCAGTCCTGTTTGGCAGGTATCGTTATTCCTGTTTTACAGATGAGGAAGCTGAAGCGCAGACATTAGGAATTTGCCGAGAAGACTAGATTATGTTCTCAGATTTAACATCATGCCACCTTTATTGCATGATGTAGTTCAGGGATTAAGGAGCTCTTCCTCCGCCGTGCCTCCGGTCCACTCTTCTGTATTGGTGGGTAATTTTCACTTGAGGCCATATAAAGGATATCCAGTTTCGATGAGAGGTGTCAGTCTTGTTCCCTTTAGAACAGTGATTGTACTAGGGATGATGTGCCCTGCAGGGGACATTTAGCAATGTCTGGAGCCATTTTTGATTGTTATGGCTTTGGAGTAGGGGTTGCTACTGGCATCTAGTGGGTAGAGGCCAAGGATGCTGCTGAACATCCTGCATTGCGCATGACAGCCACGTGCACCACAGCAAAGAGTCATCCCATCCAAATGTCAGTAGTGCCGAGATTAAGAAGCCTGCTTTAGAGGGTGCCGTGGATTTTAGGAGGGGCAGAACTGCAGAGTGGTTCAGAGCACCAGTTCGGAGCCAGGATGCCTGGATCTGAATCCCACTTCGCTAGATACTAAGCTACACCTTCAGCAAGCTCTCTGTACCTGTTTCCTATTTGTAGCAGGAGATTAGGGATAAGAGTTCATCTACTTCATAGGTTTGTGGTGAGGATTAAATGACTTAACAGACATGAAGTGCTTAGAATAGTGCCTTGCACAAAGAAGGTACTGTATAGATGTTAGCTCTTATTATGTGTTACTTTTCTTTGCCTTATATACTATCTTTACCACATTAGATAAAATATTTTGTATTGATTTTACATTTTCACTTAAAATGTGAAATGCTTTTTATCCAGTTTGTACAGTGCCTTGTGAACCTTTCTTGTCTGTATTTCTTGCCAGAAGGGCGCAGGGTTACAGGAACTGTACTGTTTAAGAATTTGATGGGCTTGTTAACCACTATCATTTTTAAAAAAATTTTATTGGAGTATAGTTGATTTACAGTGTTGTGTTTATTTCAGGCGTATAGCAAAGTGAATCAGTTGTACATATACACATCTCCACTCTTATTTTTTCTTTAGATTCTTTTCCCATATAGGCAACCACTATCATTTTTGATGTTTACTTTTTGTGATTCTTCACTGTCTTTCTGTTTAATTTTTCTTTTGAACAAAGGTACTAATCATGGTATTTGATTTCAGTGTAGTACTGGACTGGATTCAAATGAGATGTCTCCACAGGAAAAAAAAGATCAGAACAGAAATTCTATTGAAAACATAGCCAATGAGGCCGTAAACGTGCTGTGGAATATATGGTAAGATGCTTTCCAGACGCAGCCTCCTGCTTCAGTGCTACTCAGGCTGCTGCTCCCTCTGTTAAACTGCAGAGGAATCTCTGTTCTCTTTGGTAGGCGTGTAAATCTGTGATGTTCGTGCTTGGTCGGAGGTCTCATCAAGTGACCTAAGATCAACTGTCCTTCCCAAGCCGTTTTCCTCGTAGCATCACTACGTCCTTTTTTGCTTTACAGCTCTTCTCTCCAGTCATTGCTGCTGACAAAATAAGAGGAATCATGGTCATTAGTACCCACTGCACCTCCTTCCTCCCCCACTACCCATGTACCTTAAGGAGCAGTTGTCTTCAAGCCAGCCGGCCCCCAGTGCAGTAGATGCTTTGGCCTGGCATCTGGAATGAGACAGGGACCACAGACCTCAGTGGGTGCTTTACTCCTCTGCCGTGGCAGGTGCCATTTGACAGGGAAGTAGATGCCTGAGAAGAGCTCCTTTGGTCCCAGTAGGAAGAAGGCCACGCTCCATTCCATCATTGTAACAATGGCCAGGGGCGGGGGAGGGTGGGAGTAGGGGTGGGGGTGGGTGGACTTGCTTTTAAGAATGGAGATGGCTGGAAACACAACCTGCATTTTTTTCTATGCCATTTTATTGTCTCACATTTCTAGCCAGATTCTAGCAAGAATCTGTCATTTCCTTATTTTCAGTCAGCAGCGATGATTATTTCTGACCTAAAGCACAGGTACTTCATAGAATACAAGGTTAAGTTGGATCCTGGAAAGCTGCCTACACAGCAATCCAAACTTGCCTATGATTTCTCTCTTTTTTTTTTTAGTTTTTATTTTTATTTTTTAATTTTTATTGGGGTATAGTTGATTTACAATGCTGTGTTAGTTTCAGGTGTACAGCAAAGTGAATCTGTTATACATATACGTATATCCACTCTTTTTTAGATTCTTTTCCCATATAGGCTATTATAGAGTTATTGAGTAGAGTTCCTTGTGCTCTACACTAGGTCCTTATTAGTTATCTATTTTATATATAGTAGTGTGTATATGTCAATCCCAATCCTCCAATTTATCCGTCCCCCCCATGATTTCATTTTAAACTAGTGGATGCATTCCACCAGGAGAATTGGAGAGATCAGGTTTGAGGAAATGCCATATTCAAGCAAGCTAGTGGGTGCTGTTTTTCAGATAACTTTAATATATAAATTGTTGAACTCAGAAATTTAAAAAAAGTTTTCTTTGAAAAGTGCCTGGAAAAGTGGTCTCCACAGTGATCTCTCTTTCCTGAGTGCCCATTATCTTAACACGTTTATGCTTTATTTTCCTGACTATACCTGACTTTACTATGGGCTTCTTGAGGGCAGGTTCATAGCAGTGTTGCAGTAACTAGATGGATGGATGGATGGACGGATGGATGGATGGATGGATGGATAGATAGATGGATACATAAACAGAAAATAGTTTATCTTTAGAGAGCAGGATTGAATTTAATCATTTAGTCAGCTCTGTTAGCTGTTAGTCTGTCATGTGTATATATGGTATGTCTGGAGGAATATTCTTCTCTGGAACCAGGAAAAAAATTATTATAATTAGCTCTGTTTACCCTATATTTAGCATATATGTTAATAACATTGATAACATTAATTCTGATTCTTTTATTAAAAAATAGTGTAATTTCAAAAATGCTTATTATAACAATTTGTTGCAATCTACAAATTCTGTTAAAATTATAATAGTCTAGATGGAATGAATAAAATTTTAATTTTACTTTCTTTTAAATTTGTACTTTTTGTGTGATAAGTATAGAGGCCTTTTATCCTTACTTTAATTTATTATTACTGTGATACAGTGGAAAGACAAGTTAAGCTGGACCCAAAGACTCACTAGTAACAAAGTGTGTGATCTTTGGACAGATGACTTCACCTCTTGGGGTCTGAGTTTCCTTACCCACAAAATGAGGAATTGAAGTAAATGATTTCTAAGCTCTCTTCCATCTTTAACTTCCTGTAAGGAAATTGGCGTGCAGGTAAAGAGATTGGCTAAAAGATCCTACTGAGATGGAAATAAATGTACAGATAGCCAGTTGTGTTCCTGCACAGTGACTATGAATGGGCATTGGTTTCTTCATCTATAAAAATGGTGGGTGTATGACTACAACTCTTTGGTTCTTTTACAAAGCCTAATTATTTTTTCATGAATTTCTGTGGTTGATAATGTTAAAATGTGAATAGTAAAACATTTTTTTTCCCCCTTCAATTTAGTGAATGCAGTAGTAGAGCAGTATCTATATTCAACAAAGAAGGGTGTTTGGAGATTGTATTAAAGTATTTAAGTAGGTTTTCCACCAATGTTGACCTGGCTATTTCAGTAGGTAAGTGAAGAAAAGTATGTGTGGCCTTATTCAAAATTTTTTATTCAGACATAGCATGTTTATTCTACAGGAGTGATTTTTTTTTCTCATTGTATGTAAATGCATAGCTGAGTTCTATTCTGAAGCTTTTAAAGTCTGTGATTAATGCTTTACTTACTCATGTAGTTTTCCCACTCTTGACCCTGAGAGGGAGGAAAGTAATTATGTGAGCATATGTGGTTTCTAGTATACTACCATTCTTAGAAGGCTTTATTAATTCTGGAAGCTTTCATCTCCCATTTGCCGAGAAACAGTAACCCACAACTACCAGGCCTTTGAGCCATAGTTAATTGGAATGTAGACTTATTTAAATGGCTTGTACCACTATCTCATACTTCCAGAAGAATACTTCTGATAACTTGTGTTTTTTTTGAGAGAGGAAAATAAGTGATTGGAATTTCACGTAGGCCTGCTTGCCTTCCAGGCAGGGAAAGCAAAGTGTGGCAGCTTCAGCTGCCTTGGCTCCCTCGCCTTCTGTACATGGGGTTAGAGAGCCACCGGGGGCCCTTACTCAGCAGGTGGAGGAGACAGAAACCAGAGGATGGGTGGCTCAGCAGAACTCTGGGGGCAAGTGGAGAAATAATCGGTGAAAAGCATTTTTTTCTACCCATCATAATATAGGCATCTGGCTGTCCTTTTATTTAACTGTGTATTTCTCCTGGCAAGGACAAGTTTATTCCACTTCCTGAAGTGTATTCCCCTTACCAGTGTTTCTCTTGGCTCTAGTGGACATAGAACAGAAAAGAAAAAAATAATAGTGGAATAAATACTACTGAGAAAAATTTTTAAATCAGTTTCTCAAAATGGAATCTTTGGCAAAGGGGAGATTTGTGAGTAAATGAGAATTTTAAAAACAGTCGAACTAGGAAATTGGTAGGTGACTTTTAGTCTCAGAGGACAGTCTTTATTACAATAAGAGAATTTCAGGAAAGTTCATAGCTTTTAAAAGAGAAACTTCACTTCTGTTTTGGGGCCTTAAGGTTTGTAGATTTGGTTATTTATTTAGTTTTTTTTCCTAAAGAACTTTTTTAAAGAACTTTAAAAAAATGGATCAGAATAAAGTTATTTTGCATTGTATAGCAGTGTTTTCCTTGGCACTTACCTAGGTTCATGATTTTTTAAACAAATGTCAAACTACTTCTGTTTTGGAAATCAAGCACAGCTTACATATAGTAAAGTGAAATTCTGAGATTCCATCCTATGTATTAATACAGCTTTCTTTGAGCTTGTGTTGTCATAGCAATCACAACTTATCTTGTTTTTTTGCTAAAGTGAGTTTAATTAGTCTCTTAATGAAAAAAATACTACATTGGGATATATGTATATGTACATATATGCATATATATGGATTTATATATAAATGTATTTTGGAAACCAAAATAGAGCACAGCAATAGCATGTATTTTGACTACTAATTTGGATGGGAACGATCTGCTTTGGAAGTTTTAGACCTGGAAAGAAATGGATTTGTATGGTCTACAGTATCTCAAAGAAAACAGATTTGGGCTTGCTTCCTCATTTGTGCTTCGGTCAGACCTTTCATGCAGTCCCAACTGTTTTTATACTTTCAGTTAATTATTTCTAATTTACAAGTTGTAATCCATTGTCTTGTTCTAATGCCAGAGAACAGTTAAGTGCTAAATAAATCATATGTCTATTAATATTTTACCCATCTCTTAATTTGCTCATATTTTTATATAAAACACTTTTTTCCTTAAATATGTTTCACCAGAAATAACTCTAACTTTTAAGGTCGTGCTGAATTTCAGCGAAACCAGAATGTTCCCAAACCTAGGGCTTGTCTTTGACAACAGAACTACCCTGAGAGTGTTGTCAGTGCACTGGTGTTTGGTCCGCAGGCTGTTTGCTACTGGTCTGTGATGAGTACAGAAATAGAGGCTAAACCTTTATAAATGTTTATAGTAATTCCACATTGTCACGGCGGTTAAGAGGCTTTTAAATTATATTTCATAAAAGTATAGTTTTATAAAGGATTAGAAATTAAGAAAAAAGGGAAAAAGGTCTTTTATACCTCTGATAGTTTGGGAAGCCTCATTTGCATGTTCCGTGTTTGAGGGAAAGCGTATATCTCCTACAAAAGCTACCTGTGTCCAAAGAACTTGTAAAGATGCAAATGTTTTTTGATGAGTTATTTTGGTTTAAATTATCCTAGCAGAATTCATTTTTTTCTAAATATTTGATGTTTGTCTTTATAGCATATTGTTTGCAGACGGTGACTGAAGATAACCCAGAGCTACTGAAATCTTTCAGTGCCCCGGCATTGCATGTGCTGGAATCAGCAATGCTTTCTCCTGTCAATTCCATGGAATATATTCTATTAAAGACATTGGTGGCAGGTAAAGTTTAGCCATATGTGATAGTGTGCTTTTTTAGTAACTTGCAGTAGGTAGAGATGGGGGACAAAGTTATTCCCCCATTTCACCGCATCAGGGCTTTCTGTGCTTAGTCTGTTCTGAAAATTTTAATATTTTAGTGGAGACCCTTAATTCAAGCGGTTCTGCATAGTTTCAAAGCCTTCTAAGATTAAATGTGTTTTTAGTTTAACAAACTACTGTTGTCTGATAAAGAAATGCTGTTGTCAGGACCCCCTCTTATTTATGAACCAGTGAGTTCAGAAGTTGACTGTGTAGTGTAGGCATCTAAGACATGACCATTCACTTTCCTATAAGATCTTCACCCGCAATGCATCTCCCCAGAATTTCTAAATACAGAAAGAAGAAATAATCTGATGACATGTCAAGTAGTAGGAAACTTATCATATAGTTTCCTCTTGCCTTTGGTCTTCCAGGGGTAATTTATCTTGAGAGGTGGTTTTTCCCCCTAAACTGATAAAATACACATAACATAAAATTTAACATCTTAACCATTTTTAAGTGTACAGTTAAGCAGTGTACATTCGCATTGTTATATAACCGATCTCCAGAACACTTTTCATCTTGCAAAACGGAAACTCTGTACACATTAAACAACTCCATTTCCCTCTCCCCTCAGCCCCCAGCAACTACTATTCTCCTTTCTGTCTCTATGGATTTGACTACTCTAGTGCCTCAAATAGGTGGAATCATACAGTATTTTTCTTTTTGTGACTGGTTTATTTCGCTTAGTGTAATGTCCTCAGGGTTCATCCATGTTATAGCATGTGTCAGAATTTCCTTCCTTTTTAAGGCTGAATAATATTCCACTCTATGTATATATGACATTTTGTTTATCCATTCATCTGTGGACGGACACTTGGCTTGCTTCCACCTTTTTGTTATTGAATAATGCTGCTATGAATATGGTCCTACAGATGTCCATGTGAGTCCTTGCTTTCAATTCTTTTTGAATATATATACACCCAGGAATGATTTTTATTTTAACCGTCACATTTTTTTTTTTTTAATTAGTCTAACTACTTAGTGGTAGCTATTCTAGTTTCATAAGCAAAAAACCAAGAACCTGCTCTCTGGTTGTCCGTGAGACCTTGGAATTTTAGTGCATTCCATTCCACTCTTGGAATATAAGAAGCTGCTTAGGAGAACAGCTCAGGTTAAGATGAAAGAAAGCCAGGCAACTCAATTTGTCGTGGTAAAAGAAACTTGATCGGTGTTCTCTTGATCTGTTGCTCTCTGGTGTATCAGAGCAAGGCATTGTGTGCCAAGAAAAGGAGACGATTGTGAAGGACTGCTGTAATAAAGGGAGCTGCCTCAGTGCAAAGCTTTTCGACATTTAATAAAAACTGAACAAAGGCAGTGGGATCAGGATTTTTTGAAATTACACCTGAGCTTAAAGAGCCACTCTCATGGAAACTGTATTTAATAAAAGATTTCACAGTTGATTTCTTTGTCCTTATGCTCATTTTTTTTTCCACAGGCACAATTTGGAATCTGAAGGACATTATTCCATCCAAGAGTCAGGCAGAAATCATAAATGCCATACTAAAGATCTTATCTGAAGTTCTGGAAATGGATGCTGGTGAAACGGTTCTTCAAATGAAGGAGGCCGAAACTCAAAGGATAAAAACTGCTGCAGAGACTGAGGACACATTACAGAATGTTAATGGTGATGATTTGATTGAGGATGATGAAATGGAAGGAATTCCTCATAGAAGGAAAGTCAGAAGGAAAGCTTTCATTTCAGATTTACTTCCAGTAAGTCGGATTGATGCTTTCAGACATGGATTAATACAGCTATTTTCTTTCAATAGGTATCCTAAGCTTTGTAGGAAAATGTTACAGGAAAGTTAATTATAAAGTGAATTTCAGTTAAAAAAAAAAAGTCATGTTTTCCCATTAACTCGTAACTCAGAAATCTCCCAAAGGAGAAAAAAAAATGTCCTAAGACAAAACTTTTATATAGAGAAGGTTTGAAAGATGGGGTAGACCAGTACTTTTGCAGCACTTCAGAGACATGTGGTCATCTCCCACTTCAGTTACACATTCTCTTCCAGACTGTCTTCAAACTAAAGGAATTTTTACTTTGCTTGAATTGTCCCTTGCATTCTTGTCTCTTTTATTTTAGTGTTTAGCCTTACCAAAGTAGCAAGCCAAACTTTCATTTACCCCCTACTGGCGAGCAGAGGAGGTTGGGTGATTATGAAAATTAATGATGGTTTGTAGTTTTTGCAGACTGGTTTATAGTTTTTGTTTGTTTGTTTGTTTGTTTTATAAATTTATTTATTTATTTTTGGCTGCGTTGGGTCATCGTTGCTGCACGTAGGCTTTCTCTAGTTGAGGCGAGCAGGGGCTACTCTTCGTTGTGGTGCGCGGGCTTCTCACTGCAGTGGCTTCTCTTGTGGAGCACAGGCCGTAGGCACGCGGTCTTCAGTAGTTGTGGCATGCGGGCTCAGTAGTTGTGGCTCGCGGGCTCTAGAGCGCAGGCTCAGTAGATGTGGCGCACAGGCTTCGTTCCTCCGCGGCATGTGGGATCTTCCCGGACCAGGGCTCGAACCTGTGTCCCCTGCATTGGCAGGCGGATTCTCACCCACTGTGCCACCAGGGAAGTCCCTGGTTTATAGTGTTTGATTGGGGCTCATTTGTGCTAGTGGGTGTGACGGTGGGGCGAGGAGGAGCAGTCTTGGGTGCAGGGAACATTTCAGCTGAGCCAGCAGCGATGGAGCCATACTTTGGGAAAACATTTTTCCCAAGGAGGAGAGCAGGTCATCAGGAAGACAGGGAGGACAGTGAGTTGGGCTTTATTCATCTAGGTGCACATTTTCTGTGCTTACTCTGTGTGCCAGGCCCTGTGCCAGGTGCTGCTGATAGAAAGATGATTAAGGCATACTTCCTGTCTTCAGGGACCTTTTCTGTCTTGAGAGGATAGACATGTAATGATAATTTATTATAATGCCTGTGCTAAGAACAGTGATAGGGCTGTGCACAGACTTCTGAGGGGGTCGTATCTATAGAGTAGGCACACCTGACTCAGCCCTGATGGAAGCAGAAAGGAAGACGCTCTCAGAAAAGGCTTTGTGGACAGAACACCTGAGCTGTCTTAAAGGATGGCATAAGAAACAGCGTGATGAAAGCGGATTAGTGTTGTTTGAGGGGACTGGAGGCAGGAAGACCGGACAGGAGGCTGCTGAAGTCATTGGGAAGAAAGACAATGAAGCCTGAACTGGAAGAACCCTAGTAATGTCCTGTCACACTTTCTACCATCTCACTCGTGGCCTGTCCTGATTCATGTGCAATGAACTGAAACTGAGAAGTATCTTAAGTCAGTGTCTTAGAGTTTTGACAGATTTATTTTTTTTTTTTATTTTTTTTTTGCGGTACGCGGGCCTCTCACTGTTGTGGCCTCTCCTGTTGCGGAGCACAGGCTCCGGACGCGCAGGCTCAGCGGCCATGGCTCACGGGCCCAGCCACTCCGCGGCATGTGGGATCTTCCCAGACCAGGGCACGAACCCGTGTCCCCTGCATCGGCAGGCGGACTCCTAACCACTGCGCCACCAGGGAAGCCCCTGACAGATTTATTTTTAAAGAATTCTTAGTGGGCATAAACTCATCAGTATACCACTGCCCTACATTCATGAAGTCCTGTAAAGCTGAATTGGTGGTGTCTTACAGCAGTCAAATGTTGTAGTTAAGAACTACTTTCTCACTACAGATAACTCAATTTCGTTTCTTTCTATGGCTGATTAATATTCCATTGTATATATGTGCCACACTCCCCATGAACAGCTGTTAGGTGCAAAGCATTGTGTTAAGTGCTGGGGTGAATACGAAAATGAAAAGGCCATCCTGCCCTTGAGTTGCTTGCAAATCGTAGAGCGGCTTAAAAATCATATCACCCCCTTTTGGTGCAAGAGGCGTGTATTTGAACACCCAGTTTACTCCTTGTCTCACTTGTGCATCTGAGTCAGAGTGGGTAGAATTTAAAATCAGTAAAGCAAGATAGACAAAGGCATAGCTCTGAGCCTTGTCATTCCAAAGGGTGTTTCTAGAACCCCAGCAGCAGCCCCTCAGGTACCACATGGAGGTGAGTTACAGGTCTGGGATCCACACGTGGAACATCAGCTATAACAGGTCAGGGTTTGGAGGCTCTTCTGCAGGTGTTGCATCGTGCTGACCAGGTCACTTTATCCTGCCAGATGCACATATGCTATGTTTCCCCACCCCGGATTCCCATCAGAGCAGAAGTGGAAATTCCAGTTGGGCTGTCAGGGGACTCTGAAAGATCGGACATCTCTGGCTGGGAGAACAGCACTCCTGCAGGGTTTCCTCATCTCCAGCCTTGCTTTCAGGGGCCCTACAGGGAATGAGTGAGTGGGGATTGAGATCCACATCCGCCAAGATGAAGTGTCACTGTTTCAAAGTATCGATATTTAACTGTTATTTAGAGATTCACTTTCCCAAGTATTACTTAGAAATGGAATTTTGGTGCTTAGAAAATGCAGTGTTTTCTCATAACAAAAGCTTGCTTTTTAAAGCCTATCACCATAGCTGAGTAGACCGGATGATTAACATGCTGATCAGGCAGCCAGTGTTTAAGTGCCAGTAGTGTGCTAAGCATCGTGCTGCCATGTGCCAGGAATACAAATTTACAGCCAGGCAGCTCTGGTCTTTCAGGCTGCCCAGTGGCTTGTGCAGGGATCCTTTAGAATCAAAACCCTTAATTGCATCATTTAACTTAAGAAGGTATAAGCACAAATCTGTAAAGAGAGAACTGACCCAAGTTGTGGCTGTAACATGCAGAAGTAGGACAATCCCTACCCAGCTTCCACAGTTAGCAGTTGTCAAATCACAGTCTGTTTTCTTTCATCTATTTCCCTACCCACTCTCCCCTCTCAACTACTGAATATTTTGAAGCAAATCTCAGCTGTCAAAACATTTTCTCTAGATTGGTTCTTTAGGTCAATTTGGTAACAATAAGAAGCAGGGAAATGTTCTGAGCAGGAAAGTCAGGTAAAGAAGTGGAACTTAGTTTCAGAATTCTTCTAAGCCAGATCTTCTTAGGTTTTAAGTGGATGAGAGCTCAGCAAAGGCATGTCTTATGTAGCTTTGAGTCGCCTCTAAGAAATGTTTAGTTGAATATCATACACGCACGAAATGAGTAGGAATAAATTTTAGATACGTTCTTTTCTTTTTAATTAATTAATTTTATTTTTGGCTGTGTCGGGTCTTAGTTGTGGCACATGGGATCTTTCATTGCGGCGCATGGGCTCCAGAGCATGTGAGCTCTGTGGTTGTGGCCCGCGGGCTCAGTAGTTGCAGCGCGCGGGCTTAGTTGCCCCGCTGCATGTGGAATCTTAGTTCCCTGACCAGGGATCGAACCCGCATCCCCTGCATTGGAAGGTGGATTCTTAACCACTGGACAACCAGGGAAGTCCCTAGATACATTCTTGCCAGCAATAAAATGAATATAAACATAGGGATTCCTATGCTACATCTATTAGATAAGCTGTCTTCTTTTTTTTTTTTTTTTAAGAATGTGGTTCAAAATTACAGTTAAATCGTTGCACAAGAAGTTGCTGGAGGATTAAAAATGAGTACAACATTCTGGAAAAGGAGAACAGGAATATGTCACAGTATCTATAGATGTGTTTTTAACCTTTGATCCAGTAAATCTGAGGAAATAAGATAACCAAGTAATCTGAAATATTCCATGCTAGAGGAATGCTTAATAAATTATAATACATTCATTTAATGGAATATTTTACAGCCATTGAAAAGACAGAAAACTTTTGAAACTGGGAAACATTCAGACAACAAAATATACATTACTTTTAGCTTATGTACTGTTTTAGAGTAAAGCTATTTCACTTTTCATAGGTGACTTGAGAATTAAGGTCATATAAATTTATACAACCCATTTTGAGAATGTTAATTGATAAGTTAGGTTCATGTTATTTATTCCCAGGAGAAAAAGTCCCCCTCTTCCTTCAGTCTTTAAGAAATGCTTTATTGCAGTCTTCGGAGAAAGCCAGAAAGCAGCAAGCCTGTCTGCTCCTTAGTCAAGTTCTGGTGGTCATATAAGGGCCTGTTAATAATTCTGGTTAATGAAGTCTCTTCCAAGAAACTGTGTAAGTGTCTAAAAGCAGATTTGTTGTGTGTAAGTGCCTGGTGTCCAAAATGAACTCTTGTTTTAATCTTAGTATGCTGAGCTACTTCTTAACACATTAGATTAAGTTTCAGGGTGAATTTAGTTCAGAATTCCTGAATATTTTTCTGTTCTCTCCAGCTAACTAAGCAACACTTAGAAAATAACCGTGCAGATAGATGGAAACCCGGTGAACAGTGGCACGCTGCACAGTGCCAAGAGGAATCATAATGCCTGTTTGTCCTTCCAGCACTTTATGACTTTTCTTCTACTTACCCACCCCCACCCATGTCCTCTATTCCAAGTGCAAATATCATTTAGTAGGCTTTAACTAAGGAGAGTCACATGAAAATATTTTTCCACACATTTGAGAGTTGGTCGTTTGCTTTTTTTTTTTTTTAAGCCCACCGACAAGGAGCTGAGAGAGACCATAGCGTTGCTGACAGCTCAGCAGACTGCTCTGGAAATCATTGTCAACATGTGCTGCAGTGAAGGTTTGTGACCAGTTCCCATTTAGTTATCCTCCCCTGGACTGGGAGGGCAGCTTCCATGAGGATTATCTCAAATAGTCCAGTTCTGTGTGATCTGCCCTCTTCCCAGATCCCACCGACGATGAATGGGAAGAGCTCTCCAGCAGTGATGAAAGCGACTCATTTATGGAGAATTCCCTCAATGAATGCGGTGGGCAGCTGCTGTCTCCCCTCTGCCTCTCCCATGAGGTTCACACCGCTCTCACCAACTACCTCATCCCGAAGAAGGTAATCTGTTTTCAGTCTAGGCTCGTTCTAGAGCACAGGGAAGGCTGAAGAAAGCTGTTACTTCTGTGTGCAAAAGAAGTGCGCTAATACTGCCAGGTGTGGCTAATTGGTAAGACCTGGGAAACAAAACAATGACCAGCACTGGAGGCGGGCCGTTCAGAATTCCTGAGCACCTCTTTATCAAGCCTGACCATCTCACTTAGAAGTCACATGTTGGGATTTTATAAAGGAATCGTGTGAAAACCCTACTCTTTAACCTTTGCCTTACTTCCTTTTTAAATTTAGATTTTTGAGAAAACTGCCTTTCCAAACAGCACTGCAGTTGACGTGTGTTCCAGGAACCCCAGTTGGAAACCTTTGATTAGAAAGTAAGAACTTTTCTAGTTTCAAAACCATTTGTCATTGTTATTATATGAAATGATGGACCATTCAATGGAAGATGCCGACTCCCCCTTCAGGATCTCTCCCCCTTTGTCCTGTGTATGTTCCCTGGAGAAGTCTGCCCATATGTTCACTAAGACAGGAGAGTGCACGTAGCAGTGTGGTTCACAGTTGCCCCTACTTGGAAACAACCCCAATGTCCATCAGTGGCAGAATGGATAAATAAGTGCTGACATAATCATACAGTAGAATACATACAGCTGAGCTACTTCTTAACACATTAGATTAACACATGCAGCAATAAAAAATCTGAACTAGAACACTGACACTAAACTGTTTCCTTTAGTGATGCATACATAGGTGGTAAACCTGTAAAGAAAAGCAAGGAAATGTCTGCTATAAAAGTCTGGAGAGTGGTGACCTTTGGGGTCAAGGAGGTGGGGCGTGATAGGGAAGGGATAGGTGGGCCGTGAGGGTGCTAGCAGCATTTCTTTTCTTTTTTTTTTAATTGAAGTATAGTTGATTTACAGTGTTGTGTTAGTTTCAGGTGTACAGCAGTGTTTCAGATATATATGTATTCTTTTTCAGATTCTTTTCCCTTATAGGTTATTACCCTATAGTTCTCTGTGTTATACAGTAGGTCCTTGTTGCCTAACTATTTTATATATAGTAGTGTGTGTATGTTAATCCCAAACTCCTGATTTATCCCTCCCCCCCTTTCCCCTTTGGCAACCATAAGTTTGTTTTCTATGTCTGTGGGTCTATTTCTGTTTTGTAAATAAGTTCATTTGTATCTTTTTTTTTTTTTTAGTTTCCACCTATAAGCGATATCATATGACGTTTGTCTTTCTGGCTTAGTTCACTTAGTATGATAATCTCTAGGTCCATCCATGTTACTGCAGGTGGCGTTATTTCATTCTTTTTTATGTCTGAGTAATGTTCCATTGTATAAATACGCCACATCTTCTTTATCCATTCATCTGTCGTTGGACATTTAGGTTGCTTCCATGTCCTTTAAATAGTGCTAGCATTGTTTATTTCCTACCTAGATGCACAGGTGTTTGCTTTGTAAACCGTTATATTTGTTGAGCGCTTTATGTATGTCATATCTCACAATTAAAAATAATTTTAAAGATACTGCCATGCATAGAAATTTTTCTCAAGCAGATTCCATGTGACTCATAAATGCGCTGTGCCTCAGAGGCCTTGAGTGCTCAAGCAGTTTGATGTGGTAGGATTTTTTTTTTTTTTTTTTTTTTTTTTTGCGATACGCGGGCCTCTCACTGTTGTGGCCTCTCCCGTTGCGGAGCACGGGCTCCGGACGCGCAGGCTCAGCGGCCATGGCTCACGGGCCCAGCCGCTCCGCGGCATGTGGAATCTTCCCGGCCCGGGGCACGAACCCGTGTCCCCTGCATTGGCAGGCGGACTCTCCACCACTGCGCCACCAGGGAAGCCTGATCTGGTAGGATTAACAGTTCACTTTACGAATCCTTGCTCACTGCCCTAGACCTCCTTCTGCTTACATATGGTCCCTGTCAGAATCTGACACTTAGTTTCAAGGTCAGTGCTGAATTCTGCTGGGTTACTGTGAGAGGAACAGACAGCATTCTCTCTCTTCCTTTGCAGAATGAGCACTATACAATGCAGAGCCCTCGTGTGTCTCCAGAGCCTTGTCTCCCTCCTGGATGTGGACCATCTGGGAGGACCTGCAGCCCTTCAGACACTTGCACAGCATCTGTCACAACTGCTTTTTTCTCAGCCAGGTAAATATTTAGGCCTTATTGTGAAAAACGACTGGGATGGAGCAGAATTTTGAAGGGCCAGGAACTTGGAGTTTGTAATTATACGGTCTCTCATCCAACCTGCAGAAACCTTTCCCAGACACTAGCAGTCATATATTTATAGTTGCCGGTGGGATAGAGTCAACAAAGTATGCAGGCAGGCCTCTGGGGTATAATTACCTTTTTCATTAAAATTGCTTGCATCCAGTTACGTCAGGACAATCAAGGCTGCATCACAAATATCGTAAATATTAGGGTTCATTAAAATATTTGGGTAATTCTCTATTCCTTAGTTTTCTTCTTAAATATAAAATCGTTTGATTTATATTTGATGGGGTGCTACAGATGTGTATGACAGAATTCACAAGGTTTGAGAGCACATAAAGTGGAAAGCCTCCCTCCTTTTTCTCACACTACCCAGTTCCTCTCCCAGAATTGGTCACTGTGGCCAGTTTCTTGTGTATTCTTCCAGAGAGATTCTCGATACCAAAGTATGTATGTGTATTTTTAAGGCAAATGATAGACTACCGTACACACAGTTCTACACCTTGCTTTTTTTCTAATACATCTCTTTCTTCAAATACCTTTGCATGGTACAAGCTGAATCTTTAAGTTACAGGTATCTGATACAGATTAATTTCATTTGTACGCAGAAACCTAGAGAGATACTGTACATTAGATAGGTGTTCTTTTTTTTTTTTTTAATTTTTACTGGAGTATAGTTGATTTACAGTGTTGTGTAAGTTTCTGCTGTACAGCAAAGTGAATCAGTTATACATATACCCACTGTTTTTTAGATTGTTTTCCCATGTAGGTCATTACAGAGTATTGAGAAGGGTTCCCTGTGTTATATAGTAGGTCCTTATTAGTTATCTATTTTATATATAGTAGTGTGTATATGTCAGTCCCACTCTCCCAGTTTATCCCTCCCCTCCTTCCCCCTGGTAACCATAAGTTTGTTTTCTACATCTGTGACTCTGTTTTGTATATCAGTTCATTTGTATCATTTTTTAGATTCCACATACAAGCAATATCATAGACTATTTGTTAACTGTTCTTTTGAAATGACCTAGCTGTACAGTGTATAATGCATGCTCTTCTAACAGATTGTCATAGTTCACTGTAGTAGAATCTCATTTAACTTCGGCACATTAAACTATAGGAGCTCAAACAAAACCGAGAAAGGAAATAGAGGTATTTTACATAGTAAAGGAAAATTCTTCGTGTTACTCTATCCGGCATGTGTGTCTGGAGTGAGGGTTAATATGGGAGATGTGAATCTGCTCTATTTCTGTGCAAAACTGTTTAACATTTCCCCTTCTCAGACACAGTACTAAGTCCAAGAGCTGAAACTCTTAGAAGATCAAAATATGGTCACTTTTCACTAAATACAAGTTTCTGTATAAGCATTCCTTCAAGAGGCGGTCTCTGATTCTTTAAGACATCTATCTTGCACTCTATGAAGAGGTGCTGTGTATTTAATGGTGCATGTTTTAGAAGTTCTAGATTAATTTTTAAAGATTAAATAAATAAATATTTAGAAACTCATTATATAGTTATCAATATTTGTCCATTAACAGGTGGAGTTTTCAAGTGATCTCACGCTGTGTATTCTTTAGCTGGTGCCGTCATGTGAAAACCACATGCCCAGCCATACCTAAGACAGGATGTTGAACAGGATGTGAGCAGTATTAGCCCCACTCCCGTTCCAAGCCCGTACTGGGCCAGCTCTGGAGCACAGAGGTGACTGGTCATTGTGAGCTGATGACTATAGCTTTATATTTCTCTCCCAGCCTTATAAACCTAACGAGATCTGGCTGGCATGGGGGGCAAGAGGGATGGTTTCCGTCAGCCCAGCAGGATGTCCTGTGGAGGGGTGGCTGGGGGAGACTGCTATTGCTCATGTCCCCTCCCATCCACGCATTCCCATGGGCTCCCTGCAACGGGCAGGGCCAGATAGGGGAGTCCACAGCTAGGCCCCCAGGCGAGCAGGACCTACCCAGACCTCTTAGTGCTTCCAAGACCTGCTTAACCTGAGAGAACCCTGTTTGCCCTAGTTTCACAATTGCCATCTCTTTCCTCTGGGCCATTTCTCCATGAGAGTCCAGTCAAGGTCCCACAAGCCCCATCCCCTGCCAGCATGAAGAGTTTATTTCACTGGAAGTAAGTGCACATATTCTGTGCCTCTGCTTATGCAGAACACACTTAGGTGTGTTTCTCCTAGTTCAGCTGGCTGTTCTTGGTCACTGGTACAGGCTCATTTATTACCTGGAAAGATCATAGGAAAACCATAACAAGCTGAGCCTTAGAGAAATAATGGAAAGTTTCTGAATTGTGAGAAAGTATAATTAAGCACTTAGATTTTTAATAAATTCCAGTTTCCTAGCTATTATAGACATAACCTTTTTATCAGAATGAAATTTTTGATAAAGGATAATTGCTTATACTATTCTAGTATAGTCTTTTCAAATATTTGGGATTTATAAAATAGTATAACCCTGTGAGCTCTACATGGATAATGTGAACTGTTATTGAAGAATTTGGTGGGGAGAATGGGGCTAAATTTCTCTCTTGTGTGTTTGAGAGTTAAATGTATGAGGATCGTACAGCTGTATTGTATTTAACTTGTTTTAGTTTTGCTGCTGAAATACAGTTCTGAATACTTATAAAATTTTTGATACATACCTCCATAGATTTGTGGCTGACATCAGAGATAAAATGAGCAAGTTTTTAGTAGAGTCTGGTCCTTGTGTTCAAAACACCAACATCTTTGTCTCCTTCATTTAAAATATTGATCTTCAAAACATAAGAAATTTTTAGCAATGTTGTATTTGCAGATTGGGTCAGTTTGTCATTTTTTCCATTACGCGGGTTCTAAAATCATTTAGGATTCCCTGCTACCCTAGATTTTGGGGAGCAGAAAGCTCATTTTCATTACAGTTAGAATGGTGGTAGCACCCATTCTGGGATATGGTTTTTATTCCACATCAGAACATTGAAAATCAGTCTGCAGAATTCACCTAAATATAATTTGCTGCTTGATTACTTGTGGGTTGACTATTTACCTACATTTAGGTGTGCTACAAATTCTTAGATGCTGTACAAAGTTGTTGCGGGGAAAGACATTTTGAATCACCTCTTTTGTTTAACTTCTTTTGACATTTACTTAATTTCTTTTGACAATACCACATGTCTTGACCTTTTACTGAGAATTTCTCAGAAAGGCAGAGTTGTTTGAACTTCCTTCCCTAATTTGGATAAATGAACAGAAATGTGAATTAAATAAAAATCATCCAAATTTAGGGAAAATATGAATTTCACGTAATATAAAACAGTAGTGTAGTTTAGATTAGGATTTTGAATCTAAGGTAATTGTTATTTTCCTAAGAATAGAGGATAGAAAAAAAATTGGTTCTGAGATGTGTTCTAGTTTGTATCAAGTTAGTTCTGCATAACATGGTTTAATAGTTTTATGTGCAGCTGACAGATTTCCAGGACTACACTTACAGCTTTAATCAAATATAAGTTACTTTTCAGAGCCAGTATGGTGACTTTTGGAAGTTTAATAGTAACAATTTTATACCAATTTTTGAGGGCCTGTTAGGTACTAGGTTTTATGAGCTAGGCATTTATTACTCCACCTGCCTGATGGGGACGCTGAGATTTAGAGGTTTAGGAACTTTTTTCAGGGGGGTTCCTTCTTTTAACAACTATTTATTTATTGACTTACTTTATGCCTTGCGCTGTTCCAGGTCCAAGGTATACAGGCATAAACAAGATAGGCAAGGCCGCCATGCTCATGGAGCTTGCATTTTCATATAAATAAAGGTTTAAGGTCATTTTTGCTAGGAAGGAAAAACATAAAAGCAGAATGGTATGAGGTGTCGCACTAGTTAGTATGGAAAGGCCCCTTTGAGGAGCTAACACTTGGGCTGAGACCAAAATGAGAGGTCACATAATGTCAAAGGCTGGATCCTGTCCCTGGTCTGTCTGATCCTAAAGTATCCTAGTATCTGTTCTGTGATACTTACAGGAATTCCCTACCTCTGTGCATAACATATATCTGAAAATGAGAGAGCCGAAAGATAAGACAAGCCTTAATTCCAGTCTTTGCAGAAGCTGCCTTGCTCTCATGCGGCCCAGAAAGGGGCATCAGAATCTCTATTTGGCCAAGGACACCACAGAGGAGAAGGACACAGTGTCTCCTGCTGTATAACAAATCACCCCAAAACTTGCTGGCTTAAAACAGCAGTAATCGTATGCTATTTCTCATGGTTTCTGTGGGTCAGGGATTTAGAAAGGGTCCAGCGGAGATGGTTTTCTCTACCCCATGATGTCTAGGCCAGTGTGTCTCAACTGGCAGCAGTTTTTGCCCCCCGAGGACTTTTGTCAATGTCTGGAGACCTTTTCTGTTGTTACAATTTGGGGGTTGCTGCTGGTATCTAGAGGGTAGAGGCCAGAGATGTTGTTAAATATCCTAGTGCCCAGGCGACTCCACATGCACCACAAAGAATGATCTGGTCCAAAATGTCCATAGTGCTGAAGTTGAGAAACCCTAGCCTAGGGCCTCTGCTGGAAGACTGGGAGCCAGAATCATCTGAGGCCTATTCACTCACATGTCTGGTAGTTGGTTTGGGGCTGTCAGCCAGAACACCCACCTCTGACCCCTTCATGTGACCTGGGCTTCCATAATATGGTGGCTGGGTTCCAAGGGCGAGAGTTGAGAGAGAGGAGAGGGCAAAGGCATGTGAGTCAGGTGGAAGTCATGCCTTTTACCACTTAGCCTGTCACTTTCACATGTTGTCCTGGTTGGAGAAGCCACAAAGTCCCACCCAGGTTCAAGGGGAGGGGAAATAGACTCCACAGTCTTTATGGGAAGTGGCAAGGTTCTGCAAGATCATGCAGAACTGGAAATACTCTTGTGGCTATTTTTTTCTATTTTAAATCAATTTATTGGGTTTTTAAAAAAAACACATTTATTTATTTATTTGTTTTTTTATTTTTGGCTGTGTTGGGGCTTCGCTGCTGCACACGGGCTTTCTGTAGTTGCAGCGAGTGGGGCTACTCTTCGTTGCGGTGCGCGGGCTTCTCATTGCAGTGGCTTCTTTTGTTGCGGAGCATGGGCTCAGGGCACGCAGGTTTCAGTAGTTGTGGCTTGTGGGCTCTACAGCGCAGGCTCAGTAGTTGTGGCGCACGGGCTTAGTTGCTCCGCGGCATGTGGGATCTTCCCAGACCAGGGCTCGAACCCGTGTCCCCTGCATTGGCAGGCGGATTCTTAACCACTGCGCCACCAGGGAAGCCCTGTTGTGGCTATTTTTGGAAAATATAACCTATCACACCACATCAATTGCTTTCCCTTCCACCAAAGGGGTTAGGGAGCCAGCTCACCTAGGCGGTCCTCACTCTCCTATATGGCTGTGTTAGCATAATTGTTTATTGCTGTTGTTCTGTTTATCCTGTGTGGGAAGAAGGGACAATAAGAAAAGAGTAAAAATGAGCAAGAGTGAGAAGGGGAAGCTGGGTCAGTAAAAACTACAGGAGCCACTGAAAACCAGAGGCATAGTGGCCTGGCCCTGCACAAGCAACACTTCTTGGCTGGGCAGTGGGCTTGGGTTGGCGAGGAGGCACTCTGACTTGGGAGATGACTCTACCCTATGTCTGCCCAGCACCGTGATAGCAATCTGTGAAAAGCTGAATTCAGTCTACAAAGGTTAACTCAGGCTTATCACGTGCTACAGTGTGAGTTAAATGAAAATCCAGCATCTACAAGTCAAGGACTCTCAGGACTATCCTGATTATTTCAATCGTGGTCATCTTTCCGACTCAAATATGCAGTTCACAGGGAGCTGTGAAGTGGAAGTTTGGGCTTAAATATCAAATGTTTTTAATATTGTAGCATATATTAACATTTAACATGCTTTATTTTGACTCTTTTTCTATAAATAACTCTTCTTAGAGAAAGACAAAAACAAATTTATATTTCACTTTTGTGTTTTAGATTTTGCTAAGCATGTTGACTTTTTAGAAGCTATAAGTAGTGCCTTGAGGGCCCTTTTGCAAACGGTGGCCTCCAAGAACATTCCTCAGGTAAGGTTTTAAAATTTTTTTGTGGAACTAGCCAAGATTCTGTATTATGGAGGCAAAATTTATTGCTTAACTGTTTTTAAGTATTTATTTCTATTGAAAGAGTAATGCATGATCCTCGTAAAGTGGAAACAAAAGTACCGAAAGTATAAAAGTAAAATCTTTTCCTTCTCCCCACCACCCCCACCCGCAAAACATACACAGTTTTTTAGTTGATATAATGTGTTTGGCATTTGTGTTGTAAGTATTTTCTCTGGAAATCATTTGTCTTTTTTAAAACATTTTATGACAGAAATGTATAGGCATGTTCTCCAGGTCCTCCACAGTGATCTGTCTGCACCTCTGTGATAGGTGCCTTATCACGTTTATTTTTTACTTTTTATGAAGGAAATTTTCAAACATTTCTAAAGGCAGAGGTAATAGTATTGCTACCTGAACGCATTATCACCAAGTGTCAACAAGTTGCCAACATCTTGCCACTCTTGTTTCTCTCACTTCCCCTACATTTTGGTTTTAGCTTCTTGGAATAGTTAAAGCAAATCATGTTATTTCACCCATGAGTGTTTTATTGTGTGCTTCATATGTGTCGGTGACAGAAAATGAACTTTTAAAAATCTTAACCGCAATACCATTATCCCAAACCCCCAAATCAACAGGTGTTTTAAAATTATCATTCGATATGCAGTCTGAGTTCAGTTTCCCCTGATGACTTTTTAAATGTTTTTTTTTTCAATTGGTTTGTTCAAATCAGCATCTAAGTAGGATGCATGTATTGTTCTTAGTTGGTATTTTGGTCTCTTAAATACATATATTTTAACGGGGTTAGTGAGATTGAATTCGCATACCATACAGTTCACCCATTTAAAGTATACAATTCAGTAGTTTTTAGTATACTGACAGATTCTTAAATCTCTGAATTTATAACATTTCCCCTGCCTGCCCGCCATTCCCCATACTATTTATTCATCGAAGAAGCTATCGGGTTTCCCTGGTGGCGCAGTGGTTGAGAATCCGCCTGCCAATGCAGGGGACACGGGTTCGAGCCCTGGTCCAGGAAGATCCCACATGCCGTGGAGCAACTAAGCCCGCGCACCACAACTGCTGAGCCTGCACTCTAGAGCCCGCGAGCCACAATTACTGAGCCCATGAGCCACAACTACTGAGCCCGAATGCCCAGAGCCTGTGCTCTGCAACAAGATAAGCCACCACAATGAGAAAGCCGTGCACTGCAATGAAGAGTAGCCCCTGCTGGCCGCAACCAGAGAAGAGCCCGCGCACACCCAAAAATAAAGACCCAATGCAGCCAAAAATAAAAAATAAATAAAGTAATTAAATTTTTTTTAAAACCCAGAAAACGCCATAATATTAAAAAGAAGAAGAAGAATAAGAAGCTGTCATCTGTCCTAAAGAATTTTCCCCATTCTCAGATATGGCTGCTTTAACAATGTTACTATTTAACAGGTCCCTCTGTCTCCCATATTGCCTATAAATTGGGAGCTAGGTCTAGAGCCTTAATTAGATTCAGGATCAGATCGTTTAGGCAAAAATAATTCACAGTGCTGTATGTATATTCTACTTTATATCACAAATCACATATTGTTGTAAAATAGTGATGTTAAGATTAATCAATGGATTCACTTGTAGCAACCAGTGATTTTTGTTGTATAGATCCACTATTTTGCAAACCACTATAGGGTTTGCAAAATGGAGATATCCTAATTTTGTCATTCCTTTTAAAGCATTTATTAGCTGTGATTCCTCTATAAATAAAAACTTCCTATTTCATCAATTAGTTGGTAACTTTGAAATAAATTTCATACTAAAAAAGATAGGGTATGATTCTCCCTCCCCCCACCCCACCCTTTTTTCTAGAATAATGAGTTCATGTCCTAGCAGTCTCTAAAAATAACCACTTTTTTAAACCATCATTAAAAACTCATTATTAATTATTTACCCTACAGAATATAGTTAATAATTTCAAAATAATGGTGTTATTACTAACAATAACACTACTGAATGCAGTTTAAGATTTCTTTGTGATTCTTCATGTCCTTAGGGAAAAAAATCCCTCTAGGACTATACGAATTACTGTGTTTTAAAGTTGCTTGAAAAGTTCTCTTTGTGGCTTGTTATAAAGTTAGCTTCAGTTGTTTCAGCTTTTATTAAAGCATTTTTTGTTTGCTTTAATTTTTAAATTATATAAAATATTTACACAGTTTCAGAGTTAAAACTGAAACAAGATATATTCAGAGAAAAATATGGTATATACATACTATGGAATAGTATTCAGCTATAAAGAAGAATGAAATTCTGATACATGCTACTGCATGGATGAACCTGGAAGACATTATGCTAAATGAAAGACACAAAAGGACAAGTATTGTATGAATCCTCTTATGAGGGACCTAGAGTAGTTAAATTTGTGGGACAGAAAGTAGAACAGTGGTTACCAGGGGTTGGGGTAAGGGTGGGGTGTGTGGGGAGACATTGTTTAATGGGTACAGGGTTGCAGTATGGAACAATGAAGAAGTTCTGGGGATGAACGGTGGTGTTGCACCAACCGGTTGCACAACAGTGTGAATGTACTGTACTTACTACCACTGAACTGTACTTTTAAATATGGTTGAAATGGTAAGTTTTACGTATATTTTATCCCCAAAAAGAATATATATATGTATATATTTAGAGAGGTCTAGCCTCTGTCCCTTTGCCCCTGTTCTTTCCTTTGTGCTGTTGGTAATCATCCTTTTTGGTTTTTTAATTTATCATTCTGTTGTTCTTTTTTGGAAAACATAAGCAAAATATGTATGTATTTGTATTTCAGTCCTTTTCTTTCTTTTTTTTTTTTTTTGCGGTATGCGGGCCTCTCACTGTTGTGGGCTCTCCCGTGGCGGAGCACAGGCTCTGGACGCACAGGCTCAGCGGCGTGGCTCACGGGCCCAGCCGCTCCGCGGCATGTGGGATCCTCCCAGACCGGGGCACGAACCCGTGTCCCTGCATCAGCAGGCGGACTCTCAACCACTGCACCACCAGGGAAGCCCCACTCCTTTCCTTAAAAGTAGTGCTTCTGTACTTTGCTCTTCTCCCTTATTAATCACCATAGACATGTTTCTCATTTCTTTTTTACAGCTTCATATCACTCCATTGTGTACATATTCCATATTCAACATGTCTGCATCGATGGATATTGTAGTTGTTTCCAATCTTTTGCTATTACAAATAGAACTGCAGTGAATAGCCTTTTTACAGAAGTTCTGTTGTGTTTATTGCCATTGTGTCTTTGGGATCGATTCCTAGAATTGGGCTTGCCGGCTCAGAGAACAGATGGATTTGTAGCTTTGCTCTGGGTATTGCTGTAGTCCCCTCCTTAGAGTCTGAGGCGTTTCGAATCTCCACCAGCAGCGTTTGAGAGTGCCTGTTCTGCCAGAGCCTCACCAGAAGAATATGTTGTCAAAATGTTGGATTTTAAGTGGTCTGATGGGTGAGAAATTATATCTCAATTTTAATTTGCATTTCTCTTACTGTGAGGAGGTTGGACATCTTTTCATGTGTTTTAAGGGCCTTTGCATTTCTTTTTCTGTAACTTTTCCCATCTTTTGCCAATTTTGCTATCGGGTCTGTGGTCTTTTTCCTCTGTGTGTATAAGGGCAAATCCTGGGGCTTTGCCCCCAGTCTACTGAAACAGAAACTCTGGGGAGGGGCCCAGAGATGTCTGTGTTTTAACAAGTTCTCTAGGTGATTGTCACGCACTCTGAAGTTTGAGAGCTACAGTTCTAAACCGTCCTCACTGCTTCCTTTCTAAAATCCTCCAGTTCTGAGTACCATGTCACTAGACCACACCACCCCACCTCTCTTGGTTACAGTCACCCACCACCCCCAAGGGCGCCCCTCGTTCCTTGAAGATTCCTGCTGTTGGTTTCTGTTACTTTTCACTGGTCCCGTCATGATTCTAGGTGATTTCAGAATCCACGTGGATGCTCTTCCCAGGAACCTGGCTTCGCAGTTCTTCCGCCTCCCTTCCTCTGGTGGCCTGTCTTCCTTCCGTCCTTAGTCATTGCATGGCCACACCTCTAGAGCAGTGCTAACCCAGACTTGGCCCTGTTCCAGAGTTTAATGGGAAGTCTCTGGTGTTTTACTGTTAAATATAGCACATGATGTTGGCCTCTAATACATACTCTTTAAATATTTTCTCTTTGTATATTTGAGAATTTTTTTCAAGAACGTAACTTCTAAAGAAAAAAGAAAGAACATAACTTCTGACCCTCAGTTTCTATGAAAGGGAAAGTGACATTTGCACTCTTGTGATACCTGTGTCCACGTGTGTGTTCAAATCAGCTTAAAATGAAAATTATCACTACTTGGTGGAAGCACTATATAATTTAATGGGTTTTACAATCTTTATTAATTTACCATAACACACAAATCTCAGAGTCAGTTCTTACCTTGTATAGATTTCAGCCCATTTTTATTAAAGCTGTATGGTCCTATTTATATTTTTTATGATCAACGTTGAAAAGAAATGAGAATCTCTTTGGTCTGTGTACCTCTGAATGAAAGTCTTCAAATGAGACAAATAGGATCTGAAGGTTCTTTTACAGGCTTACAGCCATGGGATAGAAAAAGTGGTGACAGTGACATGAGCAGGCCTCGTCCTAGTTCAGAGTTACCAACGTTATTAATGAGTGATTAGAATATGTAATAACTTCTCCACCGAGAGTTTGTGTCACTTGTAGCATCCTGCCTCTTGTAGAAGAGACTCCTGCCAATCCCGTTGCACATGCTGTTGGAATTGGCTGAGTTTAACGTGCTAAATACTGTCTCCTTCTCTTTCAACAGTGCATGACTCCCGACCAGCTGTTGACACTATGCAGAGCAGGCATCCATAGTAGTAATGTTGGGGTGAGGGTGAATGTGGTTAGTATTTTAGGAATCACTGGCAGCGTCCTAGCCAAAGAAGATGGTACACTTGACACTCTTAAGGTAAAAACAATATGCTTCCAACCTAAATCATCAAATCATTAGAAATGGGAGAAGAGTGACTATTGGTGTGGGATTTTAAAAACTTCTGTGGACTTCATGAGAAGAAATCATATCGAGAAGTTGCTTACTGGGGACTTCTCTGGTGGTCCAGTGGTTAAGACTCCAAGCTTCCAATGCAGGGGGTATGGGTTTGCTCCCTGGTCAGGGAACTAAAATCCCGCCTGCCGTGCGGCACAGCCAAAAAATAAAACTAAAAAATATATATATATATATTGCAAGAAAAAGAAAAGTTGCTTACTAAGGTATATTATTAAAACATACCCTTTGGCTTAATCTAACTCCATGAATCAGATAGGTACTTGAAGAGTTGTCACATTTTGCCATTTAACTTTACTCCGGAGATGTTTTATCAAAAATAAATTTGTCTTCAGTGGAAGGCCAGGGTTCAGAGTTGTTCAAGATGCCTCTGCCTTTGCTGTTGCGTTAAATGTGTACATGTTGTATTCTCCTCCTGGTGAAGGAACAGTCCAGACAGCTTCCTCAGCACACCAGGCTGTAGTGCATTCTGCACAAAGCCACCCAGTTCATCCTAAGACCTCTCATAAATTTTAAGCAGCAACTCTGGTAGTGCCAGCACACTAGGAACTCACTCAGCATGTTTGCTTCCAGCACTTTATCTCAACAAGTTGCTTAGGAACTGCACTGCCAGAGATATAGCCTAGTAACTAAAAGAACAGTAATAGTAAAATTACCCTTTGTTGTGCTAATCATCATTGCTGAAGTGTAGATTGCTGATAATGGATTATAAACTGATTATTATAAAGTATTTTCTTAACTTGCTAAGAGCTAAACAATGTGACTGGTATTTTTTAGAAGCTTATTTTGAAATGGTGATACATGCATATAGCAAAATATTTAGGAAAGTAGAAAAGAATCTATAGTGCAAAGACACATCTCCACTCCTAAACATCCGGTCCCCCAGTTCCACTCTAGAGAGGCAGCCACTGTTACCCATCTCTTCTGTGTCATTCCAGGGATTTTGATTATATATAGACACCAAGTGAGAGAGCATGGCTGTGTGGCTCTGTACGTGTACACATATACCGATGAGCATGTGTAGGTATAATCACTTCCCACCCCTTTAGACTGTAAGGTCCAAGGTCCACTTTAGGGGAACAGCGAGTTTTTCTCAGGCATAACATAAGATTTCTAAAATATTTTTATTTAGTCACATTTTCAAGCATGAAGAAAAGTAGAAAGTACAGTAAATTTTTGTATAGCCATCAAGCGTATTTAAGAATTACTAGTTTTCTATCATATATACTTCAAGTAGTTGCTCTGCTGAGTGTGTTAAAGACATCCTGGTATTTTGCCCCTATGGGTTCAGTAGGCATATCTTAACAAGAGGGACACTCTCTTATATAACCACCATTATGCTGTACACAATTAACAGTTATTTCTTAATATGTCTAATACCTGGTCCATATTCAGAACTTTCCAGTTGTTCCAAAAATATCTATTTGTGGATGGTTTGTTTAAACCAGGATCTAAGTCAAGTCTACATGTTGTGCCTGTTTGGGGGTCTTCTAAGCCTCTCTTCATCTAGAGCCGTGCTCCTTCTTGCGCCACCTCCCAACCCCTGTTTTCTCCTCAGCTCCTGGGTTGGTTGTGGTTCGTAATGTTCAGCTTCTGGATTTGTCTGATTGCTTCCTTGTGACGTTACGTTTGTTCCTTTATCCTCTGAATCTCCCGCAAGATGGAAGTTAGATCTAAAAGCTAGGTTCGATTCAGATTAATCTTTTCAGTAAAACTACTTCGTAGGTGATGCTGTATATTTCATGTTGTATGATAAGATACTAAATTTAAATACTATCCTAGAGGTTATCTAGACCACTTATATTCAGATGAGAAAATTGAGGCCCAGCGTGGGTAACGGAACTGTCCCGGAGTCACCCCGTTATTTATGGTAGAGCTGGAGTTTGGACTCAGCATTTCTTAAATTTATTTTATTTTATTTTATTTATTTTATTTTTGGCTGTGTTGGGTCTTCGTTGCTGTGCGCGGGCTTTTCTCTGGTTGCGGTGAGCGGGGGCTACTCTTTGTTGCGATGTGCAGCCTTCTCATTGCGGTGGCTTCTCTTGTTGTGGAGCACGGGGCTCTAGGCGCGTGGGCTTCAGTAGTTGTGGCTTGTGGGCTCTAGAGCGCAGGCTCAGTAGCTCAGTAGCTGTGGTGCATGGGCTTAGTTGCTCCGCGGCATGTGGGATCTTCCCAGACCAGGGCTCGAACCCGTGTCCTCTGCATTGGCAGGCAGAGTCTCAACCACTGTGCCACCAGGGAAGCCCTGGACTCAGCATTTCCACTCTCCCACCCGTAATACAGATGTGCACATCGCCCTTAAGACATAAAGTGTGAAGCAGAACAGCCAAAATAAAATAACTTTACTCTTAAACAATTCTTTGCAGGTAGGGAATGGTCTGTTCATTAGCTAGCTAATTGTGAAAGAAATGGGTAGATGTTAAAAATCATCACAGTGGTGCAAAATAAGATTATGTGCTCTTTAGTTTTTTAATTGTCTTAGAGTGTTTTTCATGTAATTTAAAAAGCAGGGGCTTCCCTGCTGGCGCAGTGGTTAAGAATCCGCCTGCCAATGCAGGGGACGTGGATTCAAGCCCTAGGCCGGGAAGATCCCACGTGCTGTGGAGCAACTAGGCCCGTTCGCCACAACTGCTGAGCCTGCGCTCTAGAGCCCGTGAGCTGCAACTACTGAGCCCGTGTGCCACAACTACTGAAGCTCACGCACCTAGACCCCGTGCTCTGCAACAAGAGAAGCCACTGCAATGAGAAGCCCACGCACTGCAACGAAGAGTAGCCCCCACTCGCCACAACTAGAGAAAGCCCGCGCATAGCAATGAAGACCCAACGCAGCCATAAATAAATAAATTAATTAATTAATTTAAAAAAATTTTTAAAAAAGGGTTTTTTGTTACAGATAATATTTATATGCATTTTGACACCATGGGAAAAGCCTTTTTGACGGAGATAGAAAGGAAATTTTAATAACTTCCAATATCTGTCTTTCATATATCATTTATGGATCTTAATTCATTTTATTTAGGAATATAAACTCTACGATTTTAAATTTATCTTGCTTATGTTATACTTGGTATTTTTATAAATATGTGTTGCCTTTGATCTTTTTAAAGTTTAAATTTTTCCCTAGCATTTATTTATTTATTTATTTATTTATGGGCCACACCGCATGGCTGTGGGATCTTAGTTCCTCAACCAGGGATCACACCCACGCCCCCTGCAGTGGAAGTACAGAGTCTTAACTGGACTGCCAGGAAAGTCCCTCCCTAGCATTTTTATGTAAAATTTTATGCGTGAATTGTTGTCACCTTTAGAGTTAGTACTTATTTCGAAAGCTGACTCAGGATGTTGGATGATAACTGTGTTTTGTTGTCTCCAGACCATCGGGTGCTTTCTGCTTGAGGTTGCCACCAAAGATCCCTCCCTTGTAGTAGCAGGAGAGGCTTTGGATGCCCTCTTTGATGTTTTTGCAGATGGTAAGGAAGCTGAAAGGGCCTCAGTTCAAATTAAATTGTTATCTGCTCTGAAGGAATTCCAGCCAGTCTTCAAAATGAAGGTATGTAGCATTTTATTTAGAAATGCTGAAGTCTCAGCGTTCTGTGGGAGGCGGGTGTGTGTGGTTCCCTCCGTGCAATCTCAGTGATTCATATAGCACTCCATCCCCAGTTCTGTGTAAACGCTTGTTGGCTGAGTCAGGGCTCAGTCTCCCTTTCTGTTGAATCACTGTGACGTGAGCCAAAATGGTGTCGACACGTTCCTGTTTCTGCAGCGGTTTAGAAATGTTAACAGTGCTTATGTGTAAGCACTACAGTCTGGCCTGCAAAGCACTTTCATAGACATGTTAAATTTATTTTATATCATGTAATGCATTATAGGCTGATTTCATTGTTACGAATATTTCCCTTTGGTGCTCTGAAAAAAAGGCAAACAAACTCCAAGTTGGCCTCTAATGGAGAACGTAGCTACCTTCATTTACCCTTTTATTGATTGATTGATTGACTGATTCATCAGAAGCATCAAAGCTAACTTTGAGTCAAAAAAATAATGTTCAAAAACTGTTTTAGTGGTTGGGGGAAGGCAATCAGAAATTTTAAAAACAGCGTTTGATCACATGTCCACGAATGTAAGTTTATCAATTCTCCTCTTATCTAAATCTCTATTTCATTTTGAGAAATAAAAATATTTGTATTTTTTGCTTTTACATTTTAAATTAAACTTTTGCTTTTAAAGCTTTGTCAAGAGAATAGAGGCTTTAATGGAAAAGTAGCTTACTTTTGTTGCTTTCCAATACGTGTTTCTTTTCTCTAACAAGCTTCTAAGGCAGAATTCAGTTCCTGTGGCCAGAGCTCTGTGATAAGTTTTTAGGTGAATGTGATTGTATGTTTAGAAATTTAAACTTTTTGAATTTTTTTAAGGCATAAAAAATAGTTTTCTTTTGCAGAAGAAAAAAATAGCACATGCCGTGCACATTCTGTGTCACAGTTACATCAGTATTAGTTTAGGAACATTAATAATTGGTTTGTTTTTAACATTTTCATGTTTTGGCATCCCACATTTAAAAATGTAGTGATAGTGGCTGACACTTACTGAGTTAAGCTTCACCAGTAGGTGACTTTAGTCTTGAGGGGGGAAAATTGATCAGTTTACTCTTAATTATGCTTTGTTTAAGCCTGTAGTATTGTTTGTTTCTTTGTCTGGGTTTTGTTTTGTTTTGAGATGTAATTGACATATAGTGTCAGTTTTAGGTATACAACATAATAATTTGATATATGTATCTATTGCAAAATGATTACCGCAATAAGTTTAGTTAACATTCATCACCACACATAGTTACAAATTTTTTTCTTGTAATGAAAACTTATAAGACCTACTCTCTTAGTCACTTTCAGATATATAGTACAGTGTTGTTAACTGTCATCACCTTGCTATACATTACATCCCCAGGACTTATTTCTCTTATACAGTTGATCCTTGAATAACACGGGGCAGATCCACTTAAATACACAGATTTTCTTCCGTGGTAAATACTACAGTACTGCATCATCCGCAGTTGGTTGAATCCGTGGCCAACAGTAAACTTATTCCCAGGTTTTTGACTGGGGGGTGGGGAGTTGACGCCCTAACCACTGCATTGTTCAGGGGTCAGCGGGAACCGAAGTGTGTACCTTTTGACCACCTTCACCCATTTTACCCACCCCGATCCCAAAGACCTAGTGTTTATTTTTTAAGCAGTGAGAAGTTTTATTCCCACCTGTTCCCTGTCTCATGGGTAACCAAATTGAATGGTGTTTCTCTAAGCAAAGACAAATGCACCTTAGTATTTTCCCCCTTCATTATCCAAAAGGTAGTATAATATATTCACATTCCTGTCCTTTTTGTGCTTTTATTTAACACTGTCTCCTAGAGACATTTCCATACCAGTACGTGGAGGGTGTCCACATTGTTCTTAAAGATCACAGGCCCTTTAAACTTCTGAAAAAGCAGTCTGCATGGTAAGGAGAAAATGTCCCCTTTCCCTGCAGCTGCAAGGAAAGCAGATGCAGTTGAGTCATCAGACTGTGTAGAAGCGAATGCTTAGAGAGCAGTGATGTAAACTGTGAACTAGGAAAGTAACCCCTAACCTCTGGAATGTCCATTGTTCTGATTGATTTTCCTACTTAATATGCCTTGCAGTGATGGTGATATTTAATTGTTTTTCTTTTCTCAAAGCTATAAAGCCCTGATGAAATTTCTCTGTTAGCCAGAACGGCAGCATGTAGTTTTTTATATGAAGCTCCTTTGTGAATGAAGCCACAGTTGCATTAAAGGCTGTTTGGTATATATTTAGCCCCAAATTGCATCTAAACACAATACAATGCATTTTACCAAAAAACTTCTTTAGAGCAGCTGTCCTCAAAAGTGTCCTGTATCCACAGCGCCAGCATCACCTGGTAACTTGTTACAAATGCAAATTCTCAGGCCCAGCTCCAGACCTACTGAAAATCAGAAACTGTGTGGATAGGCCCACCAGTCTGGTTTTTAACAAGCCTTCCAGATGCTAAAATTTCAGAACCATGGCTCTGGATTAGAGGTGAGGTATAGTTCACATACCATACAACTCATTCTTTTAAAGTCTACAATTCAGTTGTTCTTGTAACTATCAGTTAAAAGGTGCACAATCTTAATTTATCTTTATTATGGCTAATGTACTGTGTTCCATCACCTTGGAAGTGAAAATGTTTCACCAAAATCTGACTGCTGTTTGTTCTAAAAATAAATACACCACAAATTAAATGCTTTCTTATTTAAAGGAATTAGTGATATATACCAAATCACATATGATATATTTTTGGCAGATACGGAAAGAAGGGAGAGCTAAATACAGTCCAGATCAGCTGTGTGTTCTTGACAACGTGAAGATGAACTTGAGAAGGTTTGTCGCTTATCAAGAAACTGTTGAGAAAAAACTGACTACTTGAAAGAGACCAGTCCTCGTCTCAGAGCGTTCAAAGCTGAAGAATACTAGAGGGTTTCCTTTCAGTGTGTGTGTTCCTGAAAGTCATTTTTTAATGCCTGTACACTAATTTGAAGTTCATAAAAACTCCAGAACCTATCAGAAACTCTTAAAAGCTCTGGGATCTGTGTGGCATTTCTAGTGCTCTCAGAAATGTTTCCAGCATATTTTAATCACTGGAAACACGAAGAGTGGAAACACAAGGAAATCTCAGGTGCTTCTTCACGAGCAGTGAAGACACTTCCAAACAATCATGTTTTCCTTGAATTTTGCAAAAAAGGAAAATCCGAAGCATTGCTTGGCTGCTCTTTTAAGCCATTATCATTTTATATTAGCTAAATCTTTAACTGAAATATGAAGACAAGCTTTATAAATTTTTTTTGGTATGAAGTATATCAATTATGCTTACCTTTTGTGAAGAGGGGAGTGAGTTGGAGTCATACACCACTATTTAGCAGACTATACTACTAGCTAATGAGCTCATGAGGTCATCGTCGTCCTCTGTACAAAAGGATCTGATCGGATACTGCTTTGGAACATCACTCCTTATTTAATTGGAATTTAAATGGAATCAGAATTGGAAGAATATGTTTTTTAATAAATAACTTTTTAATTGAAAGCTTTGTGTCTTGGAAGATCTTTTTTAAAATATCAGATAATCCTATTACTGCGTGTTTGCTTGCTAATGGATCTTGCTTTGAATATATGTGTGCTATTAAAAACAAGACTTTATACCAAGAATCTCCAGCATTACTGTCAATGTCCTTGAGGTAGTACGGTGACAGGTGGAGCAAAGGGAGGGAGCTTCAGTGCACATCATTGTCGGAGTGGGGCCCCTGGACCGGGTCTGTTGTCTGTCTATTTGCCTGATCAGAGGAGTTGTTGGAGATTTGAAAATTTACCTACTGTAGATCTCAGTTGACCTGTTAAAAGGCCCAATACCCAGCACAGGACTTAACTTTAGTTAACATCCATCACCTCACATACATTTTTTTTCCTTGTGATAAGAACCTTTAGCATCGACTCTCTCAGCAACTTTCAAATGTGCAATACGGTATTGTTAACTGTAGTCCCCGTGCTGGACATGACATGCCCAGTCACTTATAATTGGAAGTCTGTACCTTTTGACAACCTTCACCCATTTTGCTTGCCCCCCACTGCTCACCTCGGGCGACTAACAATCTATTCTCTCTATGCATTCAGTTGTTTGGTTTTGGGGCGTTTTTTTGTTTGTTTTTTTAGATTCCACATATGAGTGAGATCATACAGTATTTGTTTTTCTCTGATGTATTTCACTTAGCATAATGTCCTCAAGGTCTACCCACATTGTCACAAATGGCAGGATTTCCTTCTTTTTTATGGCTGAATACTATCCCATTGTGTATATACAGTACGTTTTCTTTACCCATACATCCACTGATGGGCGTTTAGGTTGTTTCCATGTCTTGGCTACTGTGAATAATGCTACAATGAACAAATGGTGCATATATCTTTTTAAAAATAAATTTATGTATGTATGTATTTATTTTTGGCTACGTTGGGTCTTCGTTGATGCCTGGGGGCTTTCTTCAGTTGCGGCAAGCGGGGGCTACTCTTAGTTGTGGTGCACAGGCTTCTCATTGTGGTGGCTTCTCTTGTTGCGGAGCATGGGCTGTAGGTTTGTGGGCTTCAGTAGTTGTGGCTTGCGGGCTCTAGATCGCAGGCTCAGTAGCTGTGGCGCACGGGCTTAGTTGCTCCGCAGCATGTGGGATCTTTCCCGACCAGGGCTCGAACCCGTGTCCCCTGCATTGGCAGGCGGATTCTTAACCACTGCGCCACCAGGGAAGTCCGGCAGATATCTTTTTGAGACAGTGATTTCATTTCCTTCAGATCTATACCCAGAGGTGGAATTGCTGTATCATATGGTGGTTCTATTTTGAATTTTCTGAGGAATCTCTCTACTGTGTTCATAGTGGCTACACAATTTACTTTCCCACCAATATTGCACAAGGGTTCCCTTTTCTTCACATCCTCACCAACACATATCTCTTGTCTTTTTGAAAATAGCCATTGTAGCAGGTGTGAAGTGATAGCTCATTGTGGTTTTGAGAGACAAATTCTTCCAATGAAGAAAAGTTTCAGAGTTCTCCCTGCTTCAAATGTTTATAGCATATATTCATTTTCAAGGAGGATAAAATTTCCAATTTTGTAATCTTTCCCACACTTTCCAACCTATAAACATTATGCAAAATAACTAGCACAGGGCTTAGTACATAGTAGGCCCTCGATAAATATTTGTCGAACAAATAAATGTTAGTGATTTTCTGTCTTATTAAGCAAGCTTGTTGCAGTTTTTGAATGCAGAATCACCCTATGGAACAGTGGAACGTGAGTTATTACATTGGAAATGTGCCATCCCCCCAATGTTTTAGGCTCTGAGGCATTAAGAGTCTGTACTGCTACCATTTAATTTTGCTACTCAGAACAACAATAAAGATAGGAAAAGATTAAATATACTCTACAGCTGTTTACATAATAGCTCAGCAAGCATATGAATATTATTCATGCCACAGTAAAATAGAAACTGTAGTTTTTTATGTAGGAAAAAAAAGTCTGCTTTAAAATACAGTTATTTGCAAATTATCCAGAATAGTCCATTAAGCATATACACTCTTTTAAGAGTTGAAGTATAAGCTCATGTGAGAGCCTTTTTTCTAGAAAATATTTTTAAGTGTCCAACCTGCCATGGCATGTTTATCCAAGGAAATAAAAATCACTGCTTTACTTCTCTCCTTTTCTTTTTGCCTTTAAGATGGAAACTCATTTTAAAATAGAATTGATTTTGAAATATTAGTCATTTAATTACATTTCTTTATCTGTAGTTTTATCTTTTGCCTTTATCTAGTCTTTCAGAGGAATACCTTTGAGTAATCAAGATAGGGAAAGTTCTTATCTCTTCAGCGTTCCTGTTCAGCCAGTTCTGTTGCAGGCTTGCTTCCTGCCTTTTTGAAATTGCATGGACCAATACTTGATTGTACAGGCAGACCTCGGAGATACTGGTCCAGACACCTGTGTCAAAGCAAATATTGTAATAAAGTGAGTCACCAATTTTTTGATTTCCCAGTGCATAAGTGTGCAATAGCATTATGTTTAAAAAATAATGTACATACTTTTTTTTTCCTTTTTGGCTGCGTTGGGTCTTCGTTGCTGCGCGCGGGCTTTCTCTAGTTGTGGCCAGTGGGGGCTACTCTCCGTTGCGGTGCGTGGGCTTCTCATTGCGGTGGCTTCTCTTGTTGCGGAGCACGGGCTCTAGGCGCATGGGCTTCGGTAGTTGCAGCACGCGGGCTCAGTAGGTGCGGCACGTGGGCCCTAGAGCACGCGGGCTTCAGTAGTTGTGGCGCGTGGGCTCAGTAGTTGTGGCTCGTGGGCTCTAGAGCGCAGGCTCAGTAGTTGTGGCGCACGGGCTTAGTTGCTCCGCGGCATGTGGGATCTTCCAGGACTAGGGATCGAACCCGTGCCCCCTGCATTGGCAGGCAGATTCTTAACCACTGCGCCACCAGGGAAGTCCTACATACCTTAATTTTAAAATACTTTATTGTTAAAAAATGCTACCCATCATCTGAGCCTTCAGTGAGTTGTAATCTTTTTTGCTGGTGGAGGCTCTTGCCTGGATATTGATGCAGCTGACTGACCCGGGTGGTGGTTGCTGAAGGCTGGGGGCGCTGTGGCAATTTTTTAAGTCACTAGTGAAGCATCTCTTGACGCCTCCTTTCGTAAACAAGTTCTTTGTAGCGTGCAAAGCTTTTGATAGCATTTTATCCACTTCTTTCAAAATTAGAGTCAAACCCTACTGCTTCCTTGTCAACTAAGTTTTTGCTCATCCATAAGAAGTAACTCCTCATCCATTAAAGTTTTATAATGAGATTGCAGCAATTCAGTCACATCTTCGGACTCCACTTGTGATTCTAGTTCTTATGCTGTTTCTACCACATCGGCAGTAACTTCCTTCACTGAAATCCTGAAATCCTCAAAGTCATCCATTAGAGTTGGAGTCAACTTCTTCCAAACTCCTGTTAATATTGATATTTTCATCTCTTACCATGAATCATGAATATTTTTAATGGCATCTAGAATGGTGAGTCCTTTCCACAAGGTTTTCAGTTTATTTTGCCCAAGTCCATCAGAGGAATTGCTGACTTTGGCAGCTATAGCCTTACAAAATGTATTTCTTAAATAAGACTTGAAAGTGGAAATTACTCCTTTATCCATGGGCTGCAGAATGGGTGCTGAGTTAGCAGGCATGAAAACAACATTAATCTCATTGTACATCTCCATCAGAGCTCTTGGGTGACCAGGTGCATTGTCAATGAGCATTAATATTTTGAAAGTCATCTTTTTTTTTCTGAGCAGTAGGTCTCAACAGTGAGTTTAAACTATTCAGTAAACTACGTTGTAAACAGATGTGCTGTCATCCAGACTTTACTGTTTCATTTATAGAGCACAGGTAGAGTATATTTAGCATAATTCTTAAGGGTCCTAGGATTTTTGGAATTGGAAAGGAGTATTGGGTGCAACTTAAAAAGTCACCAGCTGCATTAGCCCCTGACGAGAGACTCAGCCTGTCCTTTGAAGCTTTGAAGCCAGGCATTGACATAACCTCTCTAGCTATAAGTCCTAGACAGCATCTTCTCCCAGTATAAGGCTGTTACATCTACAATGAAACTCTGTTCTTTAGTGTAGCCACCTCATTAATTATCTTAGCTAGATCTCCTGGATAACTTGCTGCAGATTCTACATCAGTACGTGCTGCTTCACCTTGCACTTTTATGTTATGGAGTTAACTTCTTTCCTTAAACCTCATGAACCAACCTCTGCTACCTTCCAACTTGCTTCTGCAGCTTCTCACCTCTCTCAGCCTTCATAGAATTAGAGTTAGGGCCTTGCTCTGGAATAGGTTTTGGTTTAAGGGAATGTTGTGGGTGGGTTTGATCTTCTATCCAGACCACTAAAACCATTTCAGCTATAAGGCTGTTTCACTTTCTTATCATTCCTGTGTTCAGTGGAGTAGAACTTTTAATTTCCTTCAAGTACTTTTCCTTTGCATTCACAACTTGGCTAACAGTTTGGTGCAAGAGGCCAAGCTTTTGGCTGATCTAGGCTTTCACATGCCTTCCTCACTGAGGTTAATCGTTTCTAGCTTTTGATTTAAAGTGAGAGACATGCGACGCTTCCTTTCACTTGAACACTTACAGACCAGTTAGGGCTATTAATTGGCCTAATTTCAATATCTTTTTGTCTCAGGGAATAGGGAGGCCCAGTAGAGGGAGAGTAACGGAACAGCCCGTGGGTAGAGCAGTCAGAACACACACAAAATTTATTAAGTTCATCATCTTATCTAGGTGCAGTTTGTGGTGCCCCGAAACAATTACAATAGTAAACATCAAAGATCTTTGATCACAGATCGCTGTAACAAATATAACAATAATGAAAATTTTGGAATGTTGTGAGAATTACCAAAATGTGACACAAACACAGAGGAAGCAAATTTGTAAAAAACGCCGCTATCTGTGAATTGCAAGGTATGCCTAATTTAACTGATATATAGGACATGAGCAATTTTAACACTCTCTTCTCCATATCCAAAAACACTTTGTTTTCAGCAACAGTAAACTTGTATTATACTAGTTTAAAACATCCGCTTTTAGGAGCAGAACACTTCCTTCCTTTCCTTGCCATTTTATTTCTATAAAATATGGATTTATAGTATATGGTTAGTCCATATATTCTGTCCCCTTCAAAATAAAATCTGTCATCGTCTCTGTCTTGTTACTGCTTAGATTTATTTTTTTTTAAATTTATTTTATTGACGTGTAGTTGATTGACAATGTGTTAATTTCTGCTATACAACAAAGTAATTCGGTTATACATATATACATTCTTTTTCATATTCTTTTCCATTAGGGTTTATCACAGGATATTGAATACAGTTCCCTGTGCTATACAGTAGAACCTTGTTGTTTACTCATTCTATATATAATAGATTGCATCTGCTAATCCCAAACTCCCAGTCCTTCCCTCCTCTACCACTCCTTCCCCCTGGCAGCCACAAATCTGTTCTCTATGTCTGTGAGTCTGTTTCTGTTTCATAGATAAGTCCATTTGTGTCATATTTTAGATTCCACATGTAAGTGATATCATATGGTATTTGTCTTTCTCTTTCTGACATACTTCACTTAGTATGATAATCTCTAGGTCCATCCATGTTGCTGCAAATGGCATTATTTCAGTCCTTTTTATGGCTGAGTAATATTCCATTGTATATATATGTACCACATTTTCTTTATCCATTCATCTTTCGATGGGCACTTAGGTTGTTTCATGTCTTGGCTATTGTGCTACTATGAACATAAGGGTGTATGTATCTTTTGGAATTATAGTTTTTGAATTCTAGTTTTGTCTGGATATATACCCAGGAGTGGGATTTCTGGATCATACGGCAACTCTATTTTTAGTTTTTTGAGGACCATACTGTTTTCCATGGTGGCTGCACCAATTTACATTCCCATCAACAGTGAGAAAAGGAGGCTTCCCTTTTCTCCACACCCTCGCCAGCATTTGTTATTTGTGGATTTTTTAATGATGGCCATTCTGACCAGTGTGAGGTGGTACCTCATTGTATGCTTAGATTTATTTCTAAGTGTTTATTTCTATTATAAGTGGACTGTGATACTGATAGATTGTCTGCTGCCAAAGTAATTCGTGGTCCTTTGGATGGTTCTGCCCCAGGGCTTGGACTGCTGTGGAACCAACACCAAGTCAAGTGTTCGTGAGACATTTGTGGCAGGAGCAAGAGGCCTGTGGTCACAATGGTGTCCTCTTTGGGGCAGCAGTTTCTTACTAGGCCGTTCCTATGGCTGCACCAGGTCCCTTGTACCCTGTGTCTGCATTTCCTGCCCATTGAGAGAAACTGATTCTCCCTCCCTCTCATCAGTTTTGTGAGCTACCCTAGAACTTTATAATAAACTTTATTTTTTGATAGCCATGCTGTTTCTGCTGCTTGCAACCTAAAAACCCTGGTTGATAGGTATCCTTCTAGAACTTTCTGGGCACATCCATCTAGACATACATGAATGTATTTTTTCTACAATAGGCACATAATGTTCTGCAGCTTGGCTTTTTTCTTTAACAGTAATTCAGGGATGTATTGTCATGTCAGAATTGTGATTAGGTCTTAGGGTAAAGACCTAATCTTTAGGTCTTTAGACCTAAAGACCTAAAGACCTAATCTTAAGGTCAAGACCTTTCTTCTTGAACGTGAAAAATCACTTCGTTTCCACTGGAGCGTCTGTTAGATCTTAGCTTGATAGGTTGGGGTGAATTTGCTTTTCTAGGCCTGTTCTTTTTTTTTTAATTGAAGTATAGTTGATTTACAATGTTGTGTTAATTGCTGCTGTACAGCGAAGTGATTCAGTTATACATGTATATACATTCTTTTTCATATTCTTTTCCACTATGGTTTATCACAGGATACTGAATATAGTTCCCTGTGCTATACAGTGGGACCTTGCTGTTTATCCATTCTATATATAATGGTTTGCATCTCTAGGCCTGTTCTTGAGACAGCACTTTTAAACATTCTTTTGAATCTTCCAGTGGTTTGGAAAATTGAATCTCCTCATTTGTTGGACCTAATCCCAAACTTTTATTAAAAATAAACCCATAGAAACTATAAGATAGGGACCAAAGATTTTTAGAAATCTAGTATGTATTTTACAGTAGTAATTCCTAACCTTTTCTGGGTCATTAATTATGCTGAGAATCTAATGAAAATTATAGACGCTTCAAATAAATGCACTGCATTAGTTATCTCCTGTGTAACAAATTACCCCAAATTTAATAGCTTAAAATAACAAACTTTATTATCTCACAATTTCTGTGGATCAGGAATTCAGGAGCAACTTAGCTGGGTGGTTCTGCCTCAGGGTCTCACAAGGTTGCAGTAACGATGTCGTCCAGGGCTGCAGTCAGCTGAAGGCTTGACTGGGCTGGAGGGTTTCTTCCAAGGTGGCCCATTCACTTGGTTATTGGCAGGAAACCTCAGTCCTCATGACACAGCAACTGGCTTTCGCCAGAGTCAATATTCCAAGAGAGAGAGGAGAAAGCTGAGATGCCTTTTATAACCTATTTTCTTTTCTTTTTTGTTTTTAAACATCTTTATTGGAGTATAATTGCTTTACAATGGTGTGTTAGTTTCTGCTTTATAACAAAGTGAATCAGCTATACATATACATATATCCCCATATCTCTTCCCTCTTGCGTCTCCTTCCCTCCCACCCTCCCTATCCCACCCCTCTAGGTTGTCACAAAGCACCGAGCTGATTATAACCTACTTTCAAGAGTATGAAAAAGAATATGTATATGTATAACTGAATTGCTTTGCTGTACAGCAGAAATTAACACATTGTCAATCAACTATACTTCAATAAAATTTAAAAATTAAATAAATATAACCTAGTTTCAGAAGTAACACGCCATCACTCCAGCCATGTTCTATTCGTTGTAAGTGAACCAATAAGTCCAACGCACGCTCAGGAGGAGGAGAATTAAGTTCCACATCTTGAAGAAAGGAATAGCAGAGAATTGGTGGACATATTTTTAAACATACATACCTTTATTCTGCATCAGAGTTCAGACTGTTTATGGATTTTTTCAGTTCACACATGGACATCAGGTTGAGATTTGTGATTTTATACTGAGTTGGTTACTCTTCTAACTTTAAGTCAAAAAGTATTCTGTGCACTTCTACATGCAATTGTCTACTGAATTAATTTTTAAAAATTTTATTGAAGTATAGTTGATTTACAATGTGTTCATTTCCACTGTACAGCAAAGTGATTCAGTTATACATATACACACATTCTTTTTCATATTCTTTTCCATTATGGTTTATCACAGGATATTGAATATAGTTCCCTGTGCTATACAATAGGACCTTGTTGTTTATCCATCTTATACATAATAGTTTGCATCTGCTAATCCCAAATTCCCAATCCTTCCTTCCCCCATCCCCCCTCCCCGCCTCCCCCCCGCAACCACAAGTCTGTTCTCTATGTCTGTGCGTCTATTTCTGTTTCATAGATAAGTTCATTTGTGTCATATTTTAGATTCCACATAGAAGTGCTATCATATGGTATTTGTCTTTCTCTTTCTGACTTACTTCACTTAGTGTGATAATCTCTAGGTCCATCCATGTTGCTGCAAATAGCATTATTACATTCTTTTTTATGCTGAGTAGTATTCTGTTGTATATGTACCACATCTTCTTTATCCATTCATCTGTCGATAGACATTTAGGTTGTTTCCATGTCTTGACTGTTGTAAATAGTGCTGTTATGAACGTAGGGGTGCATGTATCTTTTTGAATTATAGTTTTGTCTGGATATATGCCCAGGAGTGGGATTGCTGAATCATATGGTAACTCTATTTTTAGCTTTTTAAGGAAACTTCATACTGTTTTCTGTAGTGACTACACCAATTTACATTCCCACCAACAGCATAGGAGGTTTCCCTTTTCTCCGCGTCCTCTCCAGCATTTATTTGTAGACATTTTAAAAATTTTTATTTTATTTTATTTTTTTGGCTGTGCCTTGCGACATGTGGGATCTTAGGTCCCCAACCAGGGATCGAACCCGTGTCCCCTGCATTGGAAGGCGAATTCTTAACCACTGGACCACCAGGAAGGTCCCCCATGTAGACTTTTTAATGATGGCCATTCTGACTAGTGTGAGGTGGTACCTCATTGTGGTTTGCATTTCTCTAATGATGAGCTAGATGTAATTGTCTATTTCTTTATTCATTCAACAGTTAGTGTTTTATTAAACAAATACTGCCCCATTGTTATCTTTTCTCCACATTGGAGTGAGAGTAGTCTTTCTGAAACATGAAATAACTTACGTTGCTTCCTTGCTTTTTGCTCTAATTCTTCAATGTTTCCCATCACCCATAAGATAAGGTTTAAAATCCTTGCTATCCCCTGCACGTAGCGTGATTACATGTCCAGGTTTGCCTGAGAGTCCAGCATAATTATTAACACCACTCTATTTGACTATCAGAAGTGCTCTGGAAACTAATGAGACAGTGTAAGATCCAGGATTGGGTCTGGGACCAGGGTACAAGCAGCTCTAATGGACATAACTGAGACAACTGACCAAGTTGAATTTGTAAGGTGGACTAGATAGTAGTATTTTATCACTGTTAAATGTCCTGATTTGATTACTGTGTTTATGAAAGGGAATGTCCTTGTTCTTAGGAAATACACATTGACACATTTAGGAGTAAAGGAGCAGGATGTCTCTGACTTACTCTCAAATGATTCAGAACAAAAATTCATCTCTATATAAATGTAGAAAGAAATCAAATGGGGCAAAATGTAAAGAACTAGTGAATTGGGTAAAGGGTACATGGGACTTCTCTGAACTATTCTTGTACTTTTCGTTAAGTTTGAAATTATATCAAAATTAAAACTTAGAAAAATAATGTTTTTAAATTAGGGGAAAAGAAGTTCTCCAGTTTAGACATTAAATTAAATGGCATCCTAACCATAACCCCCTGCTTGACCCCTGGTTCCTCCTGCTATCTGCCTCGCTAAGTTTCAGCCATTCTGTCTTTTATTCAGTTGTTTGAATGCACCATGCTCCTCTGTGTCACATGTGTACGCAAACCCACCATCTGGCTTCTTTTCCCACTTAATTTAGGGAACTCCTATTCATCCCTCAAAACTCAGCTCAAATAGCAATTTCGCAGGGAAACTTTCTCTAATCCTCCAGACAAGCTCAGGAGTTAGTGTTCTAGCCACTCATAGCATCTTGTACTATATACCCTTCCTTTGTAGCACTTCATTCTTCATCAGAATGCTAGCACTTGCCTGTGTGCCAAGCACGCAGCTTCTGAAGACACCAAGGTAAGGAAAATGTCTTTATAGAGCTTATGGACTCACAGGAGACAGACATAGTCAACGTAAAATTACAAAGGTGAGAAGTGCTACGAACAGAGAGTACAGGTTGTTATGAGGCCATAAGAGAGACTTGCTCTAGACAGCGAGGTCAGTGGAGGCTTACCTGGATACACAGGAGCAACCCGAGAGGTAGGAGAAAAACCAGAAGAGTGCAAAGACAGGGGCACTAGGGAATGCTTTCAGGAGGAAGGGGCCAAGATCATGAAATGTGATTCAGGTCCAGGAAGAGGAGAGATGAAAAACGGCCACCAGTTTAGTGACTCGGATGTCACTGGTGTCAGTAGCAAGGGCTCTTTCCATGGAGCGATCAGGTCAGACGTCAGCCTGGAGGGAGTTGGTGGAATGTGAGAGGGGAGGAAATGAAGCTGGTGCGAAGACCAGTCTTCAGAGAGGTTTGTGAAGGGAAAAAGGAGACAAGGCAGTAGCTGAAGAAAGGAGTCACATGTGTTCATTTACTATAAATGAATGAACTGGTGATGTATTGGATATGGACGATAGAGCAAAAGAAAATCCCAGGATCATCCTGGCTTCCAGCTTATGGAACTAATTGAATAGTGGTCTATTTGTCTATTGGAGATGGGAAGCAAGACTCAGTTTAGGAGGAAAGTACCTGTAGTTTGAGTTGAGGATGCATTTACCTAGGAAAATGTTTTTTTTTAATTTATTTATTTTTGGCCGTGTTGGGTCTTCATTGCTGCGCGAGAGCTTTCTCTAGTTGCGGCAAGCGGGGGCTACTCTTCATTGCGGCACGTGGGCTTCTCATTGCAGTGGCTTCTCTTGTTGCAGAGCACGGGCTCTAGGCACATGGGCTTCAGTAGTTGTGGCACGAGGGCTCAGCAGTTGTGGCTCGTGGGCTCTAGAGTGCAGGCTCAGTAGTTGTGGCACACGGGCTCAGCTGAGCCGTGGCATGTGGGATCTTCCTGGACCAGGGCTTGACCGTGTCCCTTGCATTGGCAGGTGGATTCTTAACCACTGAGCCACCAAGGAAGTCCCTACCTAGGGAATCTTAATTTACCTTTTAAAGAAGTTGCTTTTTTCCTCCCCAAACCTCAAAACTCGTTTACTGCTTCTGTTGGTAACAAACATTGAGAGTTTCAAAGTCTTAGTGCACACTCTTTTCATCTTATCCTGTCTTTGAGTTAAAAGTTCACCTTAGTCTTACTGTCTAACCGAAAAAATGTTATTTCTTCATATAGTGGAAGATTCTCAAACTTTGCCTTATTAGAGAAATTTATATCTGTAATTGAAACTATTTTGGTCCCCTTATTTTAATGAAAGAATTAACTTGAGTCATTTTTTTCTAGGCAGAGTGAGAAATTACAAACAAGTGATTTCCAGTTTTGCTTAAATATATTTTTTCTTTTCTTTTTTTTTTTTAGCGGTACGTGGGCCTCTCACTGTTGTGGCCTCTCCCGTTGCGGAGCACAGGCTCCGGATGCGCAGGCTCAGTGGCCATGGCTCACAGGCCCAGCCGCTCCGCGGCATGTGGGATCTTCCCAGACCGGGTCACGAACCCGTGTCCCCTGCATCGGCAGGCGGACTCTCAACCACTGCGCCACCAGGGAAGCCCTTAAATATATTTTTATCCTCCCTAATCTCATATAGGAATCCTAATTATGACAACACAGTTACCCTAAACTTTTAACATTTTCAGGAATGTATGCCTGTCCATGAAAAAAAAAAATTCTTTTTGAATAAAGAAGTTATAGTCTTCAATTGCTTTCATTTAGTATGAATGAAACCAGGAAAAATGCTTTCCTACTCTCATTTGTAGGAACCAATTTCCTGAGTTTATTTAACATAAAGATAATTAAAGTTATTCAAGTAAAATAGGAAGAAATGAAGTTTTTGTTTTTAGACTGAATGCTATTGAATTAAAGGAATAATGGATTTGTTTTTAGGGCCATGAGATTTTAAATTACAGGTAGTGGAATAGGTACAGAACATGGAGCTGAAATGATTTCACAAAGGTGTTAGAAATAGTCGCCTCCTTTTCCTTTTTTATTTCAAAGATTAGTGTAAAAAGATTAGTCAGAAAAGAAGTTTAAAATCATGGCCATTTTTTTTTCTTTTTTAATTTTTGGCTGCGTTGGGTCTTCATTGCTGTGTGCGGGCGTTCTCTAGTTGTGGTGAGCACGGCCTACTCTTCGTTGCGGTGCGCAGGCTTCTCATTGCGGTGGCTTCTCTTTGTTGCAGAGCACGGGCTCTAGAGCGCAGGCTCAGTAGTTGTGGCGCACGGGCTTAGTTGCTCTGCGACATGTGGGATTTTCCTGGACCAGGCTCAAACCCGTGTCCCCTGCATTGGCAGGTGGATTCTTAACAACTGCACCACCAGGGAAGTCCCATGGCCATTTTTAAAACATTACACACTCAAAGGAAATAACTCCGTATCGTGCAATTATTTTCATTAAAATTTACACATGAATTTAATGTGTTTCACAATTTGATAAAAGTAAAACTGATAAGCCACCAAAAAATTTTTAAACCATATGAAAGATAAGGAAGTTTTCACCTTTGGTCTTTCACTTTGACCTTAAAGTATAAAGTAAAATAAGTTCTGAAAAATTCAGAAGATAACATTTCCCATTGCTCTATTGAAAGAAGTTACATTTCCTTTCAATTATTTATTTATTTTAATTAAAAAAATTTTATTTTTATTTTTTGGCCGTGCCGCGCGGCTTGCAGGATCTTAGTTCTCTGACCAGGGATTGAACCTGGGCCACAGCAATGAGAGCGCCGAGTTCTAACCACTAGACTGCCAGGGAATTTCCTCAATTTTTAAAAATTATATTCAAGAGGTATTACATGTGTATGATAAGCAATTAAACAATGCCAGAAAAGTCCTTGAAAAAATTTTCTATTTCCCAGTTCCTCTCCCCAAAAAACATACCCCTTCCGGTTTTACATGCATCCTTCTAGAAATGCTCTTTGCATGATAAAGCTCATACATGTGTTCTGCCCCAGTTTTTTTTTGTTTGTTTTTTTCTGTTGTTGTTGTTGTTGTTTTTGTGGTACGCGGGCCTCTCACTGTTGTGGCCTCTCCCGTTGCGGAGCACAGGCTCCGGACGCGCAGGCTCAGCGGCCATGGCTCACGGGCCCAGCCGCTCTGCGGCATGTGGGATCTTCCCGGACCGGGGCACGAACCCATGACCCCTGCATCGGCAGGTGGACTCTCAACCACTGCGCCACCAGGGAAGCCCCCTGCCCCTGTTTTGTATAAAAATCTTAGTGTACTCTTCATACTATTCAGTATCTTCATGTTGTTAGTTAATATCTTCAAGATATTTCCATATCAACTTTTATAGAACTGCCCCCCACCCCACCCCCCATTTTATTAGCAGCTCCATAGAATACCATTAAAAGGCTGGAAGCATGATTTAATTAATCTCCCCTTAGAGAGGGAGGCAGCATTGCATCCAGGTCAAGAGATTAGGCTCTGGAGCCAGATTGCCTGGGTTTGAATCCCGATTCTACCACTTCCTCATTGTGTTAAGTTGGACAAGTGACTTAATTTGCATGCCTCAGTTTTCTCATCTGAAAAAGGGAATAATGACATTAGACCCTTAATAGGTTTGTTGTTGAGGGTTAAGTGAGTTACTATTTGTAAAACACAGAACAGTGCCTAACACGTATTAAAAGCTATACAAATGTTTCTTACCTAGATAGGTACCTAGACTGTGTCCAGTCTTTTGCTGCTGTAGACAATGCTGAAGTGAATATTCTAGTACTTATGTGAATATCTATGCACAAGATCCTAGGACTTGAATTACTAAAGGAAAAGAAGTATATATATATATATGTATATGCACACACTTATATGTATATATAATGTATTATATATATTATGTATAACATATATTATGATGTCCCTTCCCACACCCCTCATCTAAAATAACACACCCTTGGGAATTCCCTGGTGGTCCAGTGGTTAGAACTCGGTGCTTTCACTGCTGGGGCCCTGGTTCAATCCCTAGTTGGGGAACTAAGATCCTGCAAGCCACACAGCACAGCCAAATAAATAAATAAAATAAAATAAAATAGCACACCCTATGCACACTATACACCCTTACTCTGCTGTGTATTTTTTCTTTAGTACTTATCACCGTTTGATATATACTTTTATTTAGAACATTATATTTTTAATTCCATAAATCGGCCCAGATTTCTTCTCTTTACATTTGGAAAGAATAGCAAACAGAAACTGGAGAAACCTCCTGTGTTCTAGGTTTCTGCATTGCTTTAAAAAGGGCTTTAGAAAGAACAGGGATCTGGAAGCCGCGTGTTACCTAGCGCTCACCTTGCCCTTTCCTGCTAGCGCTGGAAGGCGAGGAAGTCTCTGTACCTGCCTTCCGGGGGCTTGCAGCGTCCCTGCAGAGAATGAGAGGCCTGTGAGTCTCTGTGATTTGTAATGACATGGGCAGCCAAATAAATTCTGGAAGAAACAGGGGGAAAGAGGCAACTAATCCTGCTTAGAAGTTTTAGGAAGACAGATGTGTCAGATGCTACCCTACAGATCTGCCCTCATCCTTGCCCCCTTGGCACACATCTGCCTAATTTCCTGCTGCCAGCCCCTACGTTTCCTTGCCTGAGGACTTTCTTTGGCCCCCAGGTGTTTCTTTGCCCCAGCATGACAAGGAATGGATGAAACCTCCCCCTTCCCATTCCTTCCATCAACGACTGTCAGGCAGAGGTGTAATAACTACCCAGCACACCTGTCCCCTGGATGGGGTGTGGCTCTGAGGTGCCCGCATGATCCAGCAGGATTAAGTCTTAGTTACACTGGTAACTAAGACTAAAACAAACCCTTCATCGCTGCCTCCCTTCCCCATCTGGCTTTCCTTCTTCCCACTGGGGTCTCCTGGGATCACCTCCCACATAAACTGTTTGCACTTGAAACCCTGGCTCAGTGCCTGCTTCTTGGAGAACCCAAAGCAACACAAGACATATTTAAGTTGTGTTTTAGGGGGCAAAACTATGTGTGTGTAAAATTCGTAAGTTCATAAATTTCCATTCTGGGTGTGCAAGAGTTTTGTGCGTTAGCCATATCCATGGAGTGGCTCTAGTCAACGTGCAGGGTGATCATCTTAGATTTCCTGCCTTAGGATAGAAGATAATTCTCACTTCCATTTATCAAACTAATTTCCTTCTGCAGACATCAAAAATTGCTTACGCCAGCCCACATCTCTAGTTAACAGAAATGGATTTGATGATCGATTAAATTATATTTCGATCTACTTAGGATCAGAATAATATAGCTATTTGAAAAAAATGTGTTAAAAAATACTAGTGGGAAAATACGATGGCACTCCCCATGCTTGTCATGTCATTGCCAATTACGTGGGAAACAAATTCAAGAGGGAAATCTTTCATCCTGAAACTCATAATTGCTGGTGGATTCTGAGGTCCGAACAACTAACTTCAAAGCTGATTTTTGAGATCTAACCTATGAGTGTGTGGATGGAGATACTTGCTGAACTACACATGAAATTGCACTTGGAAAGCCAATTGATAAGTTCTTGTCTAACAGGAATGAGATGAAATGAGATACTGGAAAATCAGAGCAATACACCTAGTTTGAAAAACAGTGTTTTAATCCAGGAGAGATGACAGGTATAAAAAATATAAGAACTTGCTTATCTAAACTGTGCCTCATTTCTGCATCTGTGAAGGGGGATCACCTTGATGATTACTTGGATAGGTCTGGGGATTAATTTAGAAAAATAAAAATAAAGTCGTTATTAAAAGACATGTATTTTAAGATATAGAACTGCATAGACTCCTATGAAGATCTTTCTTACAGCAGTGTTTGTCATAGCAAAAGATTGCAAACTACCTAATGCCCATCTGTAGAGGTGTGGCTAAATTCCGTATGGAGTTAAAAACGGAGGAAAGTAGGGGCTTCCCTGGTGGCGCAGTGGTTGAGAGTCTGCCTGCCGATGCAGGGGACACGGGTTCGTGCCCGGGTCCGGGAAGGTCCCACGTGCCGCGGAGCGGCTGGGCCCGTGAGCCATGGCCGCTGAGCCTGCGCGTCCAGAGCCTGTGCTCCGCAACGGGAGAGGCCACAACAGTGAGAGGCCCGTGTACCGCAAAAAAAAAAAAAAAAAAAGGAGGAGAGATCTCTAAGGTTGCTAAGTGAAAAGAAAGTTACATTACAAAATACACATCTATATTTTTAAGACAAATAATATGTTTTTATAAAGATACATATGTATGTGTCTAAGAGTATGAGTGTGTGTATTGAATTTTAAAATTTTTTATTGTTTGTCTCCCCTACTAGACAGTACGTTCTATCGAATCAAGGGCTATGTTTTATACGTTATGTTCACTGCTATATGTACCTTCAGTGTCCTTAGCAGGAGCTCAGTAGTTATTTTTATTCATGTGCATATGTGTGCGTATGTTCCTCTTCTTTTTTTGTGGCAAAATATACATAAATATATATTTTAAATATACTTAAATATGACGTAAATTTACCACTTTCACCCCTTTTAAGTGTACAGTTCAGTGGCATTAAGGACACTCACACTGTTGTGCAACCATCACCACCATGCATCTGCAGAATGTTTTTCATTTTCCTCAACCAAAACTCTGTACCATTAAACATTAACTCCCCTCACCCCACAGCCCCTGACAACCATCATTCTACTTTCTGTCTCTATGGATCTGACTACTCTAGGGACCTCCATATAAGTGGAACCATATGATATCTGTTGTTTTGTGACTGACTTATCTCACTTAACATTATGTATTGCAGGATCATCCGTGTCTGAGCACGCAACACATTTTTTTAAATCCATTTATCTGTTGATGGACACTTGGGTTGCTTTCACCTCTTGGCTATTGTGAATAATGCTACTATAAACATGAGTGTATATATATCTGCTCAAGTCTCTGATTTCAATTCTTTTTTTTTTTAATATTTATTTATTTATTTGGCTGCGCCGGGTCTTAGTTGCAGCACACAGAATCTTCATTGCTGCGTGCGGGCTCTTTTCGTTGCTACAGGCAGGCTCTTTTGGGTATACACCCAGAAGTGGAATTGCTGTGTGATGTGGTAGTTCTGTTTTTAATTTTTTGAGGAACCACCATGTGTTTTCCCCAGCAGCTGCACCATTTTACATCCCCCCCAATAGTGTGAGGTTGCAATTTCTCCACGTCTTTGACAACACTTGCTACTTTTTATGTTTTGATAATAGCCCTCCTAATGGGAGTGAAGTAGGCCATAGTTATTTTTTTGAATAAACAAATAAACAAACAATATTTCTAAAATTAGAATAATGACTGTTTATTGCATGGCATCTTGTCTAAGGATATTAATATTACAGAAGAATACTTGTATCCTTCTGAGATGCACTGTTTCAGTTCAATTCAACAGCAAGAGCATTAGACTTTCCATTTTCTACAGGATATCTAATAGACCCTAAGACAAAATATAATGCTAAACCCAAATTACTGCTTTAACTACGATAAATAATATCCGTTGTCAAAGAGAGACCAGACTGAAAGATCTTTCAAGATCCTGTCATATACATTCTCATTTATGGCATGTAACTAAATATTAAAATACAATGAAAAGTAATATTCATCCTCAGAAAGTTAAAACATAGAATTACCATATGACCCAGCAATTCCACTCCCAGGTATGTACCCAAAAGAACTGAAAAGAGGTATTCAAATAAAAACATGTAAACAAATGTTCATAGCAGCACTGTTCACAATAGCTAAAAGTTGGAAACAATACAAATGCCCACTGCGAATGAACAGAAAAACTTCCTGTAGGATATTCATACAATGAAATATTGTTCAGCCATAAAAAGGAATGATACATGCTACGGTGTGGATGCACCTTGAAAACACTATCCTAAGTGAAAGAAACCAGGCAGAAAGGCCACACTATTATGATTCTGTTTATAAGAAATATACAAAGAAGGTAAATCCATAGAGATGCAAAGCAGATTAGTGGTTGCTAGGGTCTGGGTGGAGAAGGGAGAGCGATTGCTCATTTGGGGTGACGAAAATGTTTGGAACCAGAGAGAAGTGATGGTTGCGTAACATTGTGAATGCACTAAGTGCCGTTGAATTGTACGCTTTTAGATGGTTAAAATGGTGAATGTTTTTCTACGTGAATTTTTTACCTTAAGAAAAGAGTAACATGCCTTCACCTAGCAGTGAGGGTGGGCAAAGCACAAACAGTATGGAAGGGTATAAGGAACAAATTCTTCCTCCTCATGCTCCAGGTCCACTCTTTAGTGGTAATGACTGCCAATAGTTTCTTGTAAATCCTTCCAGAAAATATTGGTGCTTAATTTTTTTTTCTTTTTACAGAAATTGGATCATATTCTATACACTGCACCGTGCCTTTTCTGCTTAATGATATAGTTTAGTGAGTTCTCCATGTCACCGTGTTTAGCGCTGGCTCATTCGTTTTAACAGTTGCGTGGCAGTATTTTATTGACTGAATGTACCTTAATTCGTTTGACTAGCCCTCTCCTGAGGGATGCTTAGGTTATTTACAGTTTTTGGCTACAGCAGACAGTACAGTTTTTGTGTTTTTTTTAAATTAATTAATTTATTTATTTTTGGCTGCATTGGGTCTTCGTTGCTGTGCTTGGGCTTTCTCTACTTTGGGCGAGCGGGAGCTACTATTCGTCGTGGTGCGTGGGCTTCTGATTGCGGTGGCTTCTCGTGTTGCAGATCACGGGCTCTAGGCATGCGGGCTTCAGTAGTTGTGGCACGCGGGCTCAGGAATTGTGGCGCACGGGCTTAGTTGCTCCATGGCATGTGGGATCTTCCCAGACCAGGGCTCGAACCCATGTCCCCTGCAATGGCAGGCAGATTCTTAACCACTGCGCCACCAGGGAAGCCTGACAATACAGTTTTAAATATTGTTATTTAAAGATCTTTGTGCACAATGCAAACACATATGTCAGATAAATCTCCAAAACTGGATTTGCTGGGTGTTATGGACTATACTGTGACCCTAACTCCTGCCCCCTGCCAAATTCACACCTTGAAATCCTAACCCTCAATGTGTATTTGGAGAGAGGGTCTTTAGGGAGGTAATTAAGGTTAAATGAAGTCATCAGTGTGGGGCCCTGATCCAACAGAACTTGTGTTCTTTTAAGGAGAGGAAGAGAGTCCAGAGATCGCTTTCTTCCTCTGTGTGCACATTTAGACACAGGGAAAAAATGTCACCTACGAGCTAAAAAGAGAGTTCTCACCAGAATCTAACCCCATCCACACCTTGATCTTGGACTTCCAGCCTCCAGAACTGAGAGAAAATAAATTTCTGTTGTTTCAGCCAGCCACCCAGTCTGTGATATTCTGTAATGGCAGCCCGAGTAGACTAAAACACTGGGACAAAGGACATACACATTTTTAATTTGATAGATGGACCAAAATAATCCTCTGAAGTTTTGCTCCACTTGACCCTTCCACACACAGTAAACAAGGCTTGTTTCCCCTGTATCCTCACCGGCACTGGGTATAATCACACTGTTTAATCTTTGTCAATCTGAGAGACACAAAAAATGTATGTATGTAACTTAATGTATGCTTGAAATTGAGATTTTTTTCCAGATGAGTGTGTGACTTTTAGAGTGAATCCTTTATCCTCCCTCTCCATCCCTGGAAGCCCATTATGTGGTATTACATGAAAGCTTGTCCAACTCCACAGGGACGTTTCAAGTAATTTTCTTATTCACTTTCCATTTCCTCTTGCTTCTTTAATAATTCATGAGTTGAAATGGCTATAAAAGAAATAAAGGTAAGAGAGCATTATTGGGAGGGTCTCTCATATTTGGTAGTAAGATATTTAATTCACTGTGATTTGGAAAAATGAGCTATAGGTCATATAATATTATATATGAACGTAAGTTTCCACTAGAGTCAAATTTTCTCAACTGCCTGATTGCCATGTGAAATGTATTTGAACAGTTTTAGAACAGAAGTTGTTATTACATGTGTCCACAGACTGATAGAAGTAGGAATGGGGGAGACGTGCAATTTTTTTTCTCTGAGACATGTTGAGCTATCTTCTTACTGATCATTCTTCTTTCTTCTTGGGAGTACAAGGATGTGTCACCAGGACACTCTGCTCCAGGGGCTCCCAGGTGCCCCATTTGAATTATACATCCCCTGTGCCTATCCTCCAGGTGCTTGCATTCCAGCCAAATGAAAAAGGTTGGGCTACAATGACATATATTGATTAGAAAACACACCCACAAACCCATGGACCACTGGATTATGAATGATGCCCCTGACTTGTACCCCAGTGTTAAATGTTGATGGAACGAGTAAATGTATGTATGTATGAATGAATGGCAAAAATACCAATTAGTTAAGTATCCAAATGTTTCTTGGGAAGGATGTTATTTTGGCCAAGAGGCTGAGCACAGCTTTTTTTTTTTTTTTTTTTTTTTTGCATACGCGGGCCTCTTACTGTTGTGGCCTCTCCCATTGCGGAGCACAGGCTCCAGACGCGCAGGCTCAGCGGCCATGGCTCACAGGCCTAGCCGCTCCGCGGCATGTGGGATCTTCCCGGACCGGGGCACGAACCCATGTCCCCTGCATCAGCAGGCGGACTCTCAACCACTGCGCCACCAGGGAAGCCCTGAGCACAGCTTTTGATCTTCATAGCATTCAAAGTCATGACCTTGTAGCCACACTGGCAAATTTCGTGGCTTGAACAGATGGAACAATCAAGCCAACCTATGAAAAACTGAAATATTTTACACATATATACCCTCACACGAAGTGAATTACGATTTGAGAAGCTGGATAGCGATGATATCTTATTACTCACTGTTTTTTAGCCGTTAATTCACAGATGTTGATTAATCATTGACCACTCATGATTGTGTGTTTTCTGATTCAGTTCTAGAACTTTGAACAAGGTCAGTAACCTTGTGTTGCTGTGGTCATAGTACCTTGCTAATTACTGAGAGTGAATAATTATGTCAAATATTTTCTAGAGCACTAAGAAATGGCTTTCAGGATATCTTAAATTTGTTATATGGGCTAGTTTTAAAACAGATCAGGGCTACAAATTTGAAACTATTCCACTGGCATGATGTCTGCGGGGGCGGGTGTGTGTGTGGTGTGTGTGTTTGTTGTTTGTGTGTTTGTTTGTTTGTTTTGGTAAGTGGTGACCTTGGCAATTTCTATTGTGGCACATGGTGTGTGGCCTCTCAGAGCTCTACGCTATACTCTCTGACTCGGTTTTCCTTGCTATGCAATGAGTTCATTTGTCCTCAGCCTGCAAATTTCAGTTGGCTTTTTTTCCCTTCTGCCAAACCAATATTGAAATTGCCCCCCTCCCATTACTTTGGCCACATTTTTCAAAGCTTATCAGACCAGCCCCAAACTCCAGCATAACTCTATAACTTAAATTATTCAAAATTTTCTTGAATGAGATGCCTTTTAGACTGGATACATGATAACAATAAGGGAAAAACTTGGCACGTTTTGTCTCGCATTTTACTGTAGAAAAGGCCCTGGTGGCTTAGCTTACACATGTCTGGAAACAAAATTTGCCTTTCTGCATCTTTGTGAGGCAGTCAAAGCATGATGTGCAAGTCCAAAATATATTTAGTTCTGTCTGTAGCAATTCTTTTTAAAAAATATTTATTAATTTATTTGGCTGCGACGGGTCTTAGTTGCGGCATATTGCCACGTGCGGGATCTTCATTGCAGCATGCAGGATCTTTGGTTGCGGCATGCGGGATCTTTAATTGCAGCATGCGATCTCTTAGTTGTGGCATGTGGGATCTTAGTTCCCTGACAAGGGATCGAACCCTGGCCCCCTGCATTGGGAGCATGGAGTCTTAGCCACTGGACCACCAGGGAAGTCCCCGTAGCAATTCTTTTGTTGAAGATGCTTGCCATGAAACATCCTGGAGGGGGGATTGGTGGAAGAATAATAGACTAGGGTGTTGCTTGGATGGGGCAGGCAGAGCACTGCCTAAAGGAATAGTGCTGAAGAAGTGATTTTACTTTATAAAACATTCAAATCTGAAGTCACGGGGGCTATTTTGTTCTCTTGTGTATGTGTTTAAGTAATACATTTATAGCATAAAACTATTTTTCAAACAGTTCAAAAGGGTATAAAATGAAATGAAAGTCTCCCTCCTTCATGGATTTCTAATACTTTTGTTTTCCTCCCCAGACTTTTGTCAGTTTCTTGTAGACCCCTCTAGAGAAATTCTACATTTATGCAGGTACACACATACACACACAAGTGATAGCATATTATAACACAATTGTCCACTTTGTTTTCTCTGTTTTGTTTTTGCGTAATAATATAGTAATTCAACAGACATTTATTGGGCACCTAATATATGCTGGATCCTGTTCTAAGTACTCAGGATAGAACAATGAAGAAAAAAACTATGTTGGTTTTCTATTGCTGAATAACAAATTACCACAAATTTAGTAGCTAAGAACAACAGACATTTATTATCTCTCAGTTTCAGTGTATCAAGAGTCTGGGCACTACTTAGTTGAGTTTTCTGCTTCAGGCTCTGGCCAGGCTGCAATCAACGTGTCCGCAAGGCTGTGTTCTCATCTGAAGGCTCAGTTGGATTCTTCATCTGCTTCCAAGCTCGCTCCAGTTGTTGGTAGAATCATTTCCTTTTGGTGCCTGGACTGAGAGCTTCAGGTTTTCAACTGGCTTTTGGTCAGAGGTGCTAAGTTCCCAATTGCCAGCCTCAAACAGTTCACAAATGGCAGCTTGCTTCTTCAAGACCAGCAGGAGAGTGAGAGTGGATCCACTAGCAAAACAGTCTTATATTATGGAACATAATCACGGGAATGACAGCCCATCACTTTGTCGCATTCTGTTGGTTAGAAACAAGTCACATGGGACTTCCCTGGTTGTCCAGTGGGTAAGAAGCCGTGCTCCCAATGCAGGGGGCCCGGGTTTGAGCCCTGGTTGGGGAACTAGATCCCACATGCATGCCGCAACTACGAGTTCGCATGCTGCAACTAACACTCCGTGTGCCGCAACTAAGAAGCCTGCATACTGCAACTAAGAGTCAGCATGCCACAACTAAAGATCCCACATGCCTCAACTAAAAAACATGCCACAACAAAGATCCTGCATGTTGCAAATAAGACCTGGTGCAGCCTAAATAAATAAATAAATAAATATATATATATAAAAGAAACAAGTCACAGGTCCCATCCGCATGGAAGAGGAAGGAATTAAACACCAGTAAGTGGGGATTGTGGGTGGGGGCATGCGTCTTAGAGTCTGTCGCCTCACGAACCAAGCCCCTGCGGTCATGGAGCTTACATTATAGTAGGGGAAGACAGACAACAAAGGAATAGACAGATAAAGGTTGCAAATAAATGCTAAAGCAGAACAATAAATCTGGCTAAATGGAACAGAAGTGAAGGGTGCAGTCAGGGCAGGCCTCTCAGGGGCAGCAACATGGGAGCAGAGACCTGAAGGGAGTGAGGAAGCTGCAGAGAGCTAATAGAAGTGGGCTCCAGCCTGAGACAGCAAGTGCACAGGCCCTACCTTGTGGATTTGCTGGAGAGTTCTGTAAGTCGGCAGACTGGTGTTGCTGCAAGCCATCGCTCAGGTGGAAGGACACAAGCCCAGAGAGGAGATGGGATCAGATGGGATGGGACCTTGTGGGTGTAAGGATCTCTGAGCAAGATGCAGAGCTATTGGAAAATTGGGGGCAGAGGAGAAACGTTGTTTGGCTTACCTTTGCAAAAGATCACATGGTTCCTGGGGTGAGAACAGACTGAAGGGAGGCGGCGGAAGCAGGGAGACCAGTTTGCAAGCTGTTTTAATCATCTCGGCAGGAAACAATGATGGTTTGGATGGAAGTGGCGCTGGTGTGTTTCCTGGAAAGTAGGCGGATCTAGTCTGAGGTGGAGCCTGCAGCACTGAGGGTGGAATTGATGGGCGGTGGGAAGGAAAGAGAAAGGTTAAGGGTGATGGCAAGGATTTGGGCCTGAGCCACTTGAAGAATGGTGTCACCATTTACTGAGATGCAGAAGACAGTGGGAGGAATGGGTTTGGACAGAAA